>NC_064922.1:685418325-686043325 GCF_023897955.1 Schistocerca gregaria
CTGGTTTTACACCAGTGGACTTTTTGTAACTTACTGTCAAAAATACTCTCTCTTCTGTTAACACAGTGCACTAACAAAGTACACTGAAGCAACTGGTATAGGCATGCGTATTCAAAGACAAAGATATGGAAACAAGCAGAAAATGGTGCCGTGGTTGGCAATGCCTATATAAGACAAGTATCTGACACATTTGTTAGATCGATTACTGCTGCTACAAAGGCAGGTTGTCAAGACTTAAGTGAGTTTGAATGTGGTGTTATAGTCAGCACACGGGCAATGGGACAAATCACCTTCGAGGTAGCGATGAAGTGGGGATTTTTCCTGTACAACCATATCACGAATGTACCATGAATATCAGGAATGTGGTAGAGCATTAAATCTTGGTCATCGCTGCAGCCCAAAAAAGATCCTGCAAGAACGGATCAGTGATGAAAAGTATCGTTCAGCATGACAGAGGTGCAATCCTTCCGCAATTTGCTGCAGATTTCAATGCTGCTCTATCAAAAAGTGTCAGCATTCAAACAGTTCAACGAAACATCATCAATGTGGGCTTTCAGAGCTGAAGGCCCACTCGTGTACTCTTGATGACAGAACAACACAAAGCTTTATTCCAGTCAACACTGACTTTGGACTGTTGATGACTGGAAATATGTTTCCTGGTTGGACGAGTCTTGTTTCAAATTGTATTGAGTGGATGGCCATGTACAGGACTGAAGGCCCACTTGTGTACTCTTGATGACAGAAAAACACATAGCTTTATGCCTTGCCTGGGCCAGTCAACACAGACTTTGGACTGTTGATGACTGGAAACATGTTCCCTGGTCAGATGAGTCTTGTTTCAGATTGTATTGAGTGGGTGGCCATGTACAAGTGTGGAGACAACTTGTGATGAAGCAGGCTGGGATATTTGAATTCCTCTCTTGTTTTGCCATTTGCCTCCTTAAATTCATTTTTTTCATTTTTTGAACTAATTACAATTAACATACGTGAGTATAATCTGCATTTTTGTAAAGGAGAAAGGTTGGTCCCGTTTTAAAGAATATAACACCAGATCTGATGTTATAGTTTTATGTATTTAATTGATTTTCTAATTTATTTTGACTATTCCTAGTTAGTATCTTTTGTTAAAGGGTGAAATCAGTAATTGTTTCGTAACTTAAAGTCTATTGTTGACACAAACACAAATATAAATTCCATACTAATTATAAACATTTGGAAGTCTAGTAATCTTAAAGTATCAATTTAGCTCTATTCAAAAACATGTTAGCAATCCCAGCCCTTCTTTAATTCCAAAGTAATCAACAGTTTTGTCAAAAGTATTGTTTGTGTACTTATATTTGTTAATTTCATGATTTAAACAAATAATTCGGCTTAGCCCTTGTAGAAGAAACTGTTAAAAAGACACATTTTTTTTATTTGTTCAATTAATATAATGAGTTAAGTTTTAATTGAAATTTCTGTTAATTTAACCTCAAACAATGTGTAGTTGCAGTACCTATTAGTGCGAGGATATAAAAAGGTTCCAATTTTGGTCACGAGACAGTTAGTTCATGGCCGAGTTTCAGCCGAGGAACCTGTGTTGGTTAGAATGGCAACGATGCATAAAATTAACAGAGAAATAAGTGTTACACAAGTAGGCCATGTGTTAAAACAGTGACAGTGTCTGCTCCATATGTACCTTTCTATTCTTCAAGAACTGTGAACTTTGTGGTTAGGCATTTACTGCTCGTAGATGTTCAACAGTAATCTATTGTAGCAGTATGTGGATGGTTCACCTTCTAACTATTAATGAGGCTTATCAGAAGTTAGAACAATAGTGCACTGGCCATATACAACTGTGCTTTATTTGGGGGGGGATTGTGAACATAAAGTAAAAGATAGTGAAACACAACTGTCCATTTGCCGGCTACATCATTTACAGTAGTCAGTGTCTCAATGTCGACACCAAGGACAACAAACGAAGAAAATAAAACCAGGTGGAACCGCTACAAACCTCATGAATCCATGGACCCTGGATCTCAGCAGGGTACTGTTCAAGCTGGTGGAAGCTCTCTAATGCTGCGGGGCATGTGCAGTTGATGTGATATGGAACCCCTGATATGTCTAGATATAATTCTGACAGGTGACACATATCTTCCTGTCTGATCACCTGAATCCATTCATGTCCATTGCCCATTCTGACGGATTTGGAAAATTCCATCAGGACAATGCAATACCTCAATACCTTACACGTCTAGAATTGCTACAGAATGGGTCCAGGAACTCTCTTCTCAGTTTAAACACCTTCGCTCATCACCAAACTCCTGAGACATGAACATTATTGAGCGTATTTGGGATGCCTTGCAGTGTGCTATTCAGAAAAGCTCTCTACCCCCCCCCCCCCCTCCCACACACACACATACTCTCAAGGATTTATGGACAGCTGTGCAGGATTCATGGCATCAATTGCCTCCAGCATTACTGCAGACATTAGTCAAGTTCATGCCACATTGTGTTGCGGCACTTCTGCACACTCGCAGGGGCCCTAAACGATTTTAGGCAGCTGTACCAGTTGCTTTGGCTCGTCAGTGTATAGTAAACATGGTATTAAGTTATTGAGTGTGTGTTTTGGTGACAGATGTACCAGTATGTAACCATAAAAAAATTTATTCAATGTTTTGTTTAATTCATAATCCTGCATTTGGCATTACAACAATTTCTGAAGTCTCTCTCTCTCTCTCTCTCTCTCTCTCTCTCTCTCTATCTCTATCTCTATCTCTCTCTCTCTCTTTTTACAATTTCATAGAAATTCTCCACAGTAACACCAATTCAGTATACTGAGCTGATATGTACATGCTTTCTCTGTTGATATAGTGAGGAAATTTTTGATAAACATACATATTCATGTGAGTAATTATTTTGCTCAAGTAGTAATCACACAAGTGAATAAGAAACTACAATGTTACCCCACAAATCTTTTAATTTACTCACCAAAGAATAACAGAAAGCCAAAAATTTTCAAAAAAGAAATAATTCATGATTTACGAACATAGTAAATAACAATACACATAAACGCACCTGACAATTTTTCTATAGTTCACTTCCTTAATGCCATTTCAAGTATGTCTGTAGTGGTGGTGTTATGAGACTTACATCAGCTGGAAGTTACTCTATTTCATATAGGTCTTGAACTGTTTCCAGCACTTTTACCTTTTGTCATTGCACACAGAGAGTATCCATTTGTCATTTCTTTTTCCTGCAATCAAACGACGGCAAAATCCTCATTCATAACAGATTACAGTATTCACAACTTGACTAAAATGATACTGTTTAGTTGGGCTGCACAGCCCAAACTGTTGTCATCTCTCTGAACTAAACTCATTTCTCTATCATCATCAGTCTCATACACATAAAACTCACATTACCAATGAAGAATCCAGGGTGGAATATAACAGTATTATGAGAAGGAAAGCAGAGATGCTGATATGCATGCAAACACAACTCACACACAAGTGCAGTCTGAAACCACACACTGGTTTCAGTTGCCTGAGACTGCATTGTGTGTGTGTGTGTGTGTGTGTGTGTGTGTGTGTGTGTGTGTGTGTGTGTGTGTGTCTGTGTGTGTGTGTGTTTTGTTGTTGTTGTTGTTGTTGTTGATGAAGGCCAATGACCAAAAGATTTAATTGTGAGATTCTTTTTGTTGTGCCTATCTGTGACTCAGCATCTCCGCCATATGGTGAGTAGCAACTTTCCCTCTCATAATATTGTTAAAACTTACCTTAATTTTGTTTCTCTTTTTTTGTGCTCTGGTACCTACTGGCAACTAATACTCTTTTGCTTATAGTCTTAGCAAGTTCCAAACGTCTATCTGGCACTCCATTATTTTACCCATGTGATAACATTTATTTTATTGTGTCTTGTCTCAGTTTTCCTTTGAATGGTGTCATGTTGCATTTCATGGTTCTTCTCAGGCTGTTCAAGAATTCCTCTGGGGTAAGTAATGATTATCTAAGGAGACATGAAATGTATTCTCAGTAGCGAATATGGACAACCATCAACTGTATAATGGAATGATGACAGTGAAAATTTGTGCCAGACCAGGACTCAAACCCAGATTTCCCACTTATCACGAGCAATACCTTAGCATTAGGCTATACAAGTACATGAATCCATGTCCAACGGAACATTGCATCATACTTCTGAACAACACAGGCACTGCAATATCGTCTTTAAGGAGAAACAACTAATCGATGTTTGAAAATCCTTCTGTTGTCTTTCAGACTTTTCATTTACATGGACATGTTGTCAAAGAGTCTTATAGTTGTATACTTCACTCTTTTCTTTGATATGTACAGATTTGGAACTGATTACTCATTATGTTCAGTTTATTAGGCTACAGTTCAAGAGTAATAGAGAGATTCTCAAATATGACAGTAGGTGGAAAAATATCTTAACTTTTCTCTAGTGAATCTATCGTTGCCTAAGTGAGCAGTTCCAAGAATAATATCCTGTAGTACATCAGTGAATGAAAACTATCAGTGAATGAAAACTTCCAAAAATGTTAACTTCCCCAATTTCAGTGTCCCCAAAGATGTCAATTATTCCTAGCGAAAAAAACAGCTGCATCTAAATGTTTTGGGAAGTCTACTACACAGTTGTCACACAGGCAAAAAGTATTAATCATATGAAGGAAAAGTGATAAGAATTATGTAGGGGATATCTGCAGGTATCAGCCTTACAGCACATTATTTATTCACTGATGATATTTTTTGTCAACAGAGGCTGAACTCTTTCCCAAAGGAGATGTGGACTTCTATTGTCTTCAGTGGTTACCGCCAAACCTTGCAGAAACCTTTTTAAGTTCTTTCCATGAATTTCTTAAGGAGTCTCTTTCCAGTCTCCAAACTTTTTGAAAGTAGCATTTATTTATAGCTACAATACCCAAAATTGTGGTTACAAACTTTGACAGATGTGCATTGTTGGTGGTAAGGATAAACTTCTTGTCAAGTACTACTGAAAACATTGTGTTTGGTCAAGCTGATTGAGGGTCATTATCAAACAAACTGAGAACATCTAGGTCTGGCAAGAATAGAAGAGTTGTGGTTAAAGCTTAAAGACACTACAAACCATATTCTGGATAGGTACATTCCAAATAAATTAATAAAGGACAGCAAAGACCCACTCTTACTTAGTGTACCATTTCTAACATGTTATGAAAACAGAGAGAGCTGCATTCATGTTACAAGACACATTATAGGGATATTGATAGATAAAAGTTAATAATGGGTCCTGCACCTGCACCAAGGGCCATTCTTGAAGCTTAAAACAATTTTTACTGTCTGATCCTGGTGAAAGAAATGTCACAAAAGCCTAATATTTTCCGGTCGTATGTGAACTCAATGAATGGATCCAAGCCTTCCATGTAGATCCATCTGACATCAGAACTGAAGACAGTTGACAGAAATAATAAACAGTAAAAAATGAGGCCTATCTGTACAGTAACAGATGTTTCAAAATAAAAAACTGGCAATGCAGAAAAACCAAATTTCATTGTATCTATATTTTAAAGGTACACTCTTAAGCTATTTTTCTACGTAATCACCTTTCAAATTGAGATGCTTATCACACCATGGCACAAGTTTCCAATTCCTTACCTGTAGAAATCTGCCACCTACAAATTGCAACAACTGGTTTATACTGGCATGCTGTTTGGCGTCAGTGTCAAAGCATTGGGCAATGAGCCATGTCTTTGTTTCTAAGAATGGGTGGTAGTTGCTCAGCACCAAATCTGGCAGTGTGGTGGATTATCAAACACCTCCCATCCAAAACCTCATAGGAGCCCTTGGGGTATGATTGGCTATATGTGGACATATGTTGTCTTGAAACAACAAAACTTTTGTGCTAAGTTTTCCCCAAAACTTGTTTTGTATCGCCTACCTTAACTTTGTCAGTGTATGGCAATAGCTGCCTGAGTTAATTATTGTGCCACATTTCCCTTAGAGTCCCAAATAGTCTAGCCATGGTCTTTTTTGCTGACAGCATTTCCGAACACTTCCTTGGTTTGTTGGGAAAATTTGTATGTCTCCATTCCACTGACTGCCTTTTTGTTTCTCAATTGACGTACTACACCCAAGTCTCATCCCCAGTTATGATACGATTGATAACTTTGTTACCATTTTTCTCATAATCTTCGAGGAAAGTCAGTGCTGCAGCCAGTCTCTGTTTTTGTGGGCATTGATTAGGATTTTGAAAACCCACCTAGCACAAAATTTGTGGCAGCCAAGCTTCTCTACCACAATTTAATGCACCAAACTCACAATTTAATGCACCAAACTGTGTGAAATTTGGGGAAAATGTTGTGAAAGTTCCAGAATTATGAAACAACAATTTGTCACAAGTTTTGCCATTGATTTTCATAAACAGTTCGCCAGTCCCCAGGCTAGGCCTACCGCTGCAGTCCTCACTTTGAACATTGTTATGGCACTTTTTAAAATCAATGCACCATTACCTCATCTGGCTATCACTCATACTCCTGTTGAAATACACATTACACAGGTTACGATATTTTTCAGTTAGTTTGCAGTTTTTTTGCAACAAAAATCTAATCACAGAACACACCTCAGAAGTGGCAGGATTTTCTATTGCAGCACATTTTTTAACCCTTCAAAGAAAGCAAACTGGCAGAAACACAGACCATAAGCTATCATTGCATGATGCGTACCGAGCGTAGGAAAGTTATGGCACCAAGATGGTGTTTGTATCCCTGCCCACCACCACAATAGACCAAAACGTTTGTTACTTTCTGGATAGCCCTCATAGATTCAATGCTCAGGAGCAAACCAACCAAGAAAAATATAGGGACCCCTCAACTGTGTCAGAATGGGCCACACCATGACCAAAGACACCACATAAATGGGAAATGACAAATGATGATTGCATTACTGGAGAACTTTTGAACAAATACTTGACCACATTTTGGCTAAATGTCCAAAAAGATAAGTCATGGACACTTGGAAAGTCGTTTCAGATGCAACACTTCTAGCAATCAATTAGATGGAGGCTTTGGATATCTAATTATGATATTGATCCAGCTGATACAAAAACGCAACAGCATCTTTTACCAGTTTTATGTATATGCTTGTAAATTATAATTCTGTATGTCACATGTTAAATAAATAAATTTATCAGATAGGAGCAGTATCACCGTAAGATTGTTCACTAGTGATGCAGCTGTGAACAGGAAAGTATTGTCATTTGATGATTGTGAGAAATTGCATAAATCAATGGACAAAACTTCCACTTGATGTAATAAATGGCAGCGTTTTTGAAATGTGGATAAATGCAAGATAACACATGTAACTAACAGAAAGGACCATGTAAGATAAGATTACAAGATTAGTGTGGAACATCCTAAGTAGTTCATGTCATGCAAGTATTTAAGAAGCGATGCAAAGTGATATGGTCATGTAAAATCAGGTTAGGGGAGAGAAATTGAATACTTGGATTTGATGGAATGGTTCTGCTAAAGTGAGGTTCATTTGTAAACTAAATTACACACAAATTCTAGTAAGACTAATTCTAGAATATTTCTTTAGTTTTTGGATTTCTTACCAAGTGGGCACGACAACAGACACCGTACAAATTCAGACACACTCTGCTATGTTTGTGGCAGATTGACATAGCTGATACTAATGTGTAATAGAAAATCTAGGATAAATATAAATAGAAATGTTTGGAGGAAAGTTGACTCAGTTATCATAAAACCTTGTTGTGTAAATTTAGAGAACTTGTATGAAAAAATGACTATACAATCATTTTACTGCCAACACAAATCTTGTATAGGTATTATGGGAAAAAGATACAAGAGATTAGGGCTTAATATGTGAATGGTATGTCAAAAAATGATAATATTTGTTCAATGTTCTTTTTGCCATGTGCTGTGAAGGATGGAGACATAGGTTTATTTATTTATTCATTCATTCATTAATTCATCTGTCCATCCAGCCAAGGATCATCTTATAATAATATAAGATTTGTCATCATAATACTGCAAAAGTAAATAGCTGAAAAGACACACAAACACACTGAATATACACTGCTTGACAGTTGCTAAGGAACAGAGACACTGTTTGACAGGAACAAATCACAGGCAATGATGGACATATAAAACACAGTACACATGTAATAGACACAGAGTGGTATATTTATTATGAAAAATGGTACATATTTCACCACACGGAAAAGCAGGATAACAGACATAGATAACATCAATATTTGACACAGGCCAGTCTCCCAACATAAAGGTCAATATCAGACTCTCGGTAAGCAATGGGTTCTCCTCAGCACTAACACACATTTTATATCGATTATTCTTGCTGGCTACCAAACTGTTGAGGAATCCTCTAGGGTTATTGTCCTATTCCTCTGTCAAAGCGGTTCTCGGTTCTTGCATGGTTTGGGGAGGGC
Source organism: Schistocerca gregaria (assembly GCF_023897955.1). Taxonomy (NCBI): domain Eukaryota; kingdom Metazoa; phylum Arthropoda; class Insecta; order Orthoptera; family Acrididae; genus Schistocerca; species Schistocerca gregaria. The sequence continues at coordinate 685,426,771 of NC_064922.1, forward strand.
GGTGTTCATTGAGTAATATGTTTGACAACAGCATCCCTGGTGTACTCATAGGTTTAGGTCTGGGCAGTATGCAGGTCATTCCACACTTTCAATATCTTCACTTTACAGTGTGTCCCAAACCTCAGTGGTCCTGTGTCGATGGACATTGTCATCCATAAACAAAAGGTCAAGACCTACCACACCCCTAAACAGATGGATATGATCCAGAATAATCACCCTGCAATACCACTGTGCTCTGTAACGATAAGTCACACGAAGATATGCTGTGGTGTTTGCCCATTGTGCATAATGCCTGCCTACACGTGGAAATTCTGTGGTTTTTAATGTGTTCGCCTTTCTCTCCACACTAAATGGTGGCCATAATCACTTGCAATAGTGAAACGGGATTTGTTGGAGAACATCATGGTGGACCACTACTGCTGATGCCAACCAACATGCTACCTACACTGATAAACTCTTTCTTGGCAATGGCATGGTTGAAGTGGGATGCATTAAACAGGTTTCTGAGCAAGCAAACAAGCCTGATTTAATCACTTTGAAATGGTTCTGGCAGAGATGTGTGTACTGGTAGTGGTTGCAAAGTCTTCAGCAATCAGCCTAGGAGTGAGATGTCTATTCCTTTTCACCACTAAGGCTACGTATCGATCCTCTTGCAGTGTGGTGATCCATCTTTGACCACCAGTGTGCTTTCTCATAGATTTTACACCTTCAGCAGCCATTTTTAATTGCAAGATGACACTTTTGGACATGCCCATTACTGTGACCACAGTAGTGACACTTTGACCAGCTTGGAGGCATCCAACTGTTGGTCCACAAACATAAGTGCATGAATGATTTCCTGTAGACATGTGGCTGTACCATACAGTTTGTCATACTAATTGGTTCCACCACAACCTTTGTCAAACACCACAGTGCATGAATTGTCGAATGCATACAGAATGTTTGTGCACAGGTTTTGCTATAGTTAACATGTACCGCTCAATATATTTGCTTTTGCTGTCATTGGTCAGGTGTTCCATAGCAATTCTTGATCTTTCTGTAGCAATTGGCAGTTGTTCCTTAGCAACCAACAGTTGTTTCATAGCAGTTGTTGAGCATTGTATAAGAATTCTTTAAGAGGATGAGACAGGTGGTTACTGAGGGAACCATCCTGGCATTTGCCTGAACTGACTGAGGGAAACAATAAAAAAATCTGCAGCAGAATGGTCAGACAGACCAAGCTCCACCCTCCTGAATATGAGAAAAGCATCTTAGCAAATGCATTGCCTCATTTGACTGGTCCTTGTCAACTGTTCAGTGTACTTTGATATAAACATAGTTTCACTCTTCAATCACTATACACATCAAGCACTCCTCCCACTGACCGAGCGAGGTGGCGCAGTGGTTAGCACACTGGACTCGCATTCAGGAGGACGATGGTTCAATCCCGTCTCCAGCCATCCTGATTTAGGTTTTCCGTGATTTCCCTAAATCGCTTCAGGCAAATGCCGGGATGGTTCCTTTGAAAGGGCACGGCCGATTTCCTTCCCAATCCTTCCCTAACCCAAGCTTGCACTCTGTCTCTAATGACCTCGTTGTTGACGGGACGTTAAACACTAACCACCACCACCACCACCACCACTCCTCCCACTGATGAAGACGTACAGCGAGAAGTTCTTGGAAGCACTCTGCACATAATTCTAAGGACTTCTTTCTGTACAGTAAATACATTTCTGATCCTGCCGAATTGCTTTAGAAGATGATTCCATAATATGTAACGCAAATAGGCAGACTTCGAGATAATGATATCTCTGTACTAGAAATTATCCTGATTCCTGATATTGCTGAGGTCATCCTTTCCAAGATTTTTAGGTTGTGATATTCCCAACTAAACCTGCTATCTATTTGAATGCCTAAGAACTTTGAATGATATATTTCCTGACATTCTTGTGTCATAAGCTCTTGTAGGATTTTGTGATTGGAATGGAACCGTATGTCCCCAATTTTGCTGAGACCTACTCCTAGTGAATATTGTGTGAACCACTTTAGAATATCTGAAGCAACGGGATAACATTAGTTTTTATGGAGATGGATATTTTGCAGTCAATCACAGTGCTCATATCTTTGGCAAACATTGGTAAGTTGTTTGCTTTGTTGAAGGACAAAGTCAGATAGATCATATATGTATGAAGTGGTATCTAAATGTTTCAAAATTGTTTTCGTGAAATATTTTGTCTTACCTAGATCTAATTCTGCACCATCATTTTCAAACCCGTACTCTTGGGAGTGAATGCACTGATCACAATATTTATGCCACTTTTAAAATGCACCCTAGAAGTTTTTTTCTAGTATGTTTAATACCCTCTGTGTCTAAACTTGAATCTCTTCCACATTACCAAATCAGCATCCCTTAAACTGTATTTTCATTGTGGAAAGAGGAAGAACCCACACTGAGCTAAGTCTGGCGAGTACAGTGGGCAGGGAACAAATGTCATTTTGTATTTAATCAAAAATTCCTGCTTAATGAAGACTGCATTCAGTTGTGTATTGTCATGGTGAGGTACCCAATCATTTGTTCATCACTTCTTTGTATTTTTTTCCTCATGCACTCCCTTAAAAGTCTTATAGCATCATAACAGAACTCAGGCCTTGGGGGGAGGGGGTTTGTTCAATGCTTTTGACAGAATATGTTCACATGTACAATAAGTTACTCACATGGCACTGATGAGGTCTTGGATGGTTTGTCTATGATCTTGCAGAATCATAGCCATCAGTTTCTGAGCATTTTCTGGTGTGATGGCAGTCTATGGCTGGCTGGAGCAGTTGTCATCAGTCTGTGTTCTAGTTTTTGAAATACTTCGTACAGACATGCTACCCTTTCATGTCATTCAACACAAAAACCACTTACTCGGTAATATGACAATGAAGATATGCTCAGCAACTAACCAAACCACTTATTACATAGCTACTTGTCATACTGGTTCAAGAAGGAGGTGCTGGGATACACCTAGTGGTAGTTCTGTGTACTCATAACCATTTGCAAGCAAAATTCAAATTTTGGGAATTTTTAGATATTACCTTGTGTATGAGTTCTGTTCAAAAAATTCCAGAACTTTGCCCTCAACATTTTTCTGTGCTTACCTTTTACTTGATACGCATGGTCACCTTTGAAATACTCTCCTCCACAATTGATACACCACTCCGAACACTGTTTCCACTTCTGGAAGCAGTCTTGGTTTGCCACTTGCTCGAGCACGCAAAGTGCTGTCTACAAATTTTCTTTCATCTAGCCTATCATTGCAAATCTTCATCCCTTCAATGGGGTTTTCAGCTTTGGAAATAAAAAAAAGTCCTCAGGAACCAGGTCTGGAGAGTACGGAGGACAAGGCAGCACAGTTATTTCACTTTTTGTGCAGTAGTCACGCACCAACAGGGATGAATGTGCAGGTGATTATTTCAGGCCGTTTCCTCCTTACATTTTCTTGCAGGTCAGTTAATAGTGGGGTGGGGGTGGGGGGGTGAGACTCTTCACAGATTGCAAGGCGAAGGTCCTTCTGATTTTGACTCATGAGCCATGGGATGAACTTGACAGCAATATGATGCATCCCAACATGCTGTGTCTGGATGTCATGACATGATCAAACTTAAATGCAATCTCTCAGACAGCCAGTCTTCAATTGGCACACACAATTGCATTGACATTTCTGAAATGAATATCATCGGTAGACGGCAAAGGTCGTCCTGAATGAGGATCATCTTTAACTTCCAACTGGCCATTCATAACACCAAATACGGCTTAAGCAATCACCACTTAGGCTTTCTGCATCATTTGGTGTGTGTCTGTAAAGGTTTTCTTGAGTTTCATGCAAAATTTAATGCACATGGGTTGCTCCTTTAACTCTGCCATCTCAAAATTCACGAACTGTTTGTCACAACTTTCTACTCAATACAACAGTGAACCATAACTAAGAGACAGACAACAATGAAACTTATGGCAGTTACACATTACATACAGGCATGTGCATGGATGCCAACTGCATTTTGCTCCAAGACACCATTGGTGGGAAATTACAAATGTTCCAGAATTTTTTGATCAGCTCTAGTTTGAAAAATAGTAGGGAACAAAGGGCAGATTCTTGTCAGAATCCATAACATATTGTTTTCCTGTCAGAATCTACATCTCTCGCTCTCTGTTTTTTGTTTACATGTAACTACTTTTTGCTGTCTACACTGTAGGTAATACAACCAATTACCACTTGTCCTCTGATTTCATAGTGAGTTGCTTGCTTCATGAAGACATATCATCTGCTTGCACAGTCAAAAGCTTTTGACATATCACAGAATATACTTGCCAACAATTTCTTCTTTTCTAGGCATTTCTGAACATTGTTTGTGAATGAAAATATGGCTTTGGTTGTAGAAACACCTTTTTGAAATCCGAATTGGTCTTTACTAAGAATGTTGAGGCTGTCAAGCTGCTTCACAATCCCAGCATGTGGCAATTTTTCAAGGACTTTAGATAATTCTGTCAAAAGGACAGGATGATAATTTGTTGCATTTGTAGCATCACTGTTTTTGTGAAGTAGTATGGTATCACATTTGCAAATTTCAGTCTGCAATGGAAAACAACTTGATTCATGGAGGTGTGCCATATATAGAACAGAATATTACTTAATTGATTACAATACAGTTTTAGAGTGCAGTGAAAATATTGTCTACACCTATTGATCATTTACTGTTATGATGGCTGTATGTACTGTGTGTATCTGTTAAAATGGATCAAAGAAATGTTCTTCCAGTAATATGTTGGCATTTTTTTTAAAGAGCCATTGCACCTTACATACTTAACATTTTAAAATGCTCATCGAAGACTACTGCCACTACCTTTTTTTCTCATACAATGTTATTTTCAATATTTCCAAAATGTCTTGGGTAATATTTGAATGGGCATCGCCAGTCTCATTCCTTATTATCTACCAGGTAGTTTTTTACTTTTGTTTTTGAACTTCAAACAAACTTTTTTATTGTCCTGTCATCAGTTGACTTTAAGAAATCACTTCATTTAGGCTGCAATTTTACTACACCAAAGTTAAAGTCAGGTGCACCTTTTACAGCTGAGAAATTAACATTGAAACCATACTGTGCCACTGACACAGTTTCAAGTAACTGAACTCTGTGAATAACCTCACTTAAACAAGGATCAGACTATCTAAGTGTGCTTGGCAGAACTTCCTGGTGAGGAGCTAAATGGACAATGACTTCCTGAAATAAAGATTCTGAATAAGGTGTACTATACTATGAACACAGGAAACTGCTGTTGGTTGGCCAATCAGGATTTCTACAGCTGGTACACTTTCTTCTGATATTGGTTGAAACCTAGTCTAACAATCACTACATGCATTTTCATCATGAAATCAATAGACAGCAAATTACACAAGATGTTAAACAACAAGCTACTAGCTTCTATTAGCAAGCCAGCTTGTAAATGTGGCAGTCTTGTGAAGTTCTATTGAACACATTTTCTAAAAACTGTCTTGAGCAAGCTAGAGACGGGCTTGGCCTAATCAACAGCATCAGTTCAGAGACAGATTAATGATCATGATTTCATCATAGTGATTTTGATTACTGAAGTTAATAAATCAGTCAAGAAGGCCAGAAGAGCGTTTCTGCTAGAAAGAGCAGGTAGATAGTTGTTAGCATCCCACTCAGACAATGAATTAACATCATTTAGTTCCTGTATGATGAAAATAGAGGAATTAAAGGTTATGTTTAAATGGATTATAAATCTTACTCTGGAGGAGTATGTTCTGAGATGTGGATTAAGGTTAGAAAAAAGCCATTGTGGATTAACAATAAAATTATAAAAATACTGAGGAAACAGAGGCTAGTGCGCTCTCTGTTCGAAAGAGAACACACAAATGACGACAGGTAAAAATTAATAGAAACTCATGTGTCTGCAACAAAATTGTTGCACAAAGCCTGCAACAACTACCACCATCATACTTTAGCAAAAGATCTTGGCCGAAAGTTGAGAAAATTCTGGTCCTACATAAAATCATAAAGTAGGTCTAAGGCTTCTATTCACTCATTTGGCCAGTCTGACTTGGCAGTAGAAGATAGCAAAAGTAAAGCCAGAGCTTTTAATTTCCACATTTAAGAAAGCGTTCATGCAGAAGAATCATACAAACATACTGTTGTTTGACCATCACATGCATTCCCATGTGGAGGACATAGTAATAAGCATCACTGGTGTAGAGTAATAACTAAAAGAGTTGAAAGCAAATGTCACCCAGTGCTGATGGAATCCCAATTTGGTTTCATGAAGAGTATAGTGCACTGGACCATTACTTAGCTCACATTTATCACCTAGCACAAAGTCCCATGTGAATGGAAAAAAGTGCAGATGACTCCTGTATATAAGAAGGGTAAAAGGATGGACCCATATAAATTGCAGACCAATATCTTTAACATCAGTTTTGCTGCAGAATCATTGAACTTATTCTCAGTCTGAATGTTATAAATTTCCTTGAGAGGGAAAAAGCTTCTGTCCCCAAATCAGCACATTTTCAGAAAGCATCACTCCTGCAAAACTCAACTTGCCCTTTTCTCACACAATATCCTGTGAACCATGGATGAGCAGCAACAGGTGTTTCCATATTCCTGGATTTCTGTAAAGAATTTGACATGGTGCCACACTGCCTACTGTCAACAAACATAGATTAGTTTCCCAGGTATTTGAGTGGCTCAAAGACTTATAAGTAACAGAACCCAGTATGTGGTCCTCGATGGCAAGTGTTCCTCAGAGATAATGGTATTGTCAGGAGTGGCCCAGGGAGTGTGATAGGACCACTGTTATTTTCTACATGCATAAATGATCTGATGGACAGCATGAGCAGCAGTCTGTTGATGCTGTGGTATATGGGAAGGTGTTGTCATTGAATGACTGTAGGATGATACAAGATGACTTAGACAAAATTTGTAGTTGGTGTGATGAATGGCAGCTAGCTCTAAAGGTAAAAAAAAAAAGTGAGTTAATACAGATGAGTAGGGAAAACAAACCCATGATGTTTGAGTACACCATTAGTTGTGTGCTGCTTGACACTGTCACTTTGATTAAATATCGAGGCATAATGTTGCAAAGCAATATGAAATGAAATGAGAATGTTAGGATTGTAGCAGGGAAGAGAAATGCTTGAATTTGATTTATTGGGAGAATTTTAGGAAAGTGTGGTTCATCTGTTAAGGAGCCTGCGTACAGGCCACTAGTGTGACCCATTGTTGAGTACTAAAGTGTTTGGAATCTGCATCAGGTCAAGGTCAGATTAAAGGAGGACATCAATGCAGTTTGGAGGTGAGCTGGCGGATTTGTTACCAGTAGATTCGAACAACATGCAAGTATTTTGGAGATGCTTCGAGAACTCAAATGGGAATCCCTGGAGGAAAGACAACATGATATTCAATGAGTAATATATAGAAAATTTAGAGATAGCGAATTTAGGCTGACTGCCAAAAGATTCTACTGCTAGAAACATAAATTTCATCTAAGGACCGTGAAGATAACAGAGTGGTACAGGAAACAAAATGACTAGTGGTGATGCAGGGAGCCTCCACCGTGCACCATACAGTGGCTTGTGGAGTGTGCACGTACATGTAGATGTAGATTAGAAGGTGACAGTTAGCAAGGTAAACTGAACATGAGAATCAGAAATATTTCTAGCCGTGTTAAACATTTGAAATCACTGGAGATACGTATTCCGAGTTACAAATGCCAGAAATGTAAGTACTGGCAATGTTGATGTAGTGATGTTGATCTGTTGGCTGAACATTGTATCAGTTTTCTGTGCACTTGATTGGGATGTTCTGCTGTTTCTGTAGTAACATACAGCATCAGTTAGTGCTGCTTCAGTTCAATAAACTTTATGTTCATGATGCACTAATAACTTGCAGGGTTTGAGTTCCTTGTTTTTGATTTTAAGTTGTAGCCTGACAAATACTAGGACAATTACTGCTGTGAACCATGTAGCATGTGAAAACAAAGATCAACATTAAGTCAATGGCTGAAACACTGTACAGAGTAAATATTATAATCACAAGGAACATGAGCTTATATCAGTATCAATGAGAAAAGTCAGAATGACACTCGGAAGGAGTTCCAAACTCAAAGTCCAGGTCCAGAGAGGAAGGTAACAGCAGTATTTCCAAATCCGCATACTCTTGCTTCAGCAACAAGATATGAACTGCTGATTCAGTCGCTGGGCTGGGTATTTATTTGCTGTAGCAGTCCAATGGGGTTGTATGTGACATGTTTGCCATCACAATTGGTGCCATGCCCACTGCTTTCTGGACTATGTGCCAGACAGATGCTAATCGCCGCTACTCTCGAAGTCAGTTTCTATATGCAAATGATTTTTAACATGCTAAAACACTAGGTGTTACATGAATAACAGTTGCAGCTCAATCAAATGAGCAACCAGTTATTCTGAAGTGTCCATCGGCATCTTGTCCACCCCCAGTAGCTGACTGGTGAGCGTAACAGATTGTCAATCCTCTGGGCCCAGGCTCGATTCTCAGCTGGGTCGGGCAATTTTATCTGCCCAGGGCCTGGGTGTTGTGCTGTCCTTGTCATCCTCATCGACCGCAGGTCGCCGAAGTGGCATCAAATTAAAAGACCGGCACCAGGCGAACGGTCTGCCCAACGGGGGGGCACTAACCATACGATTAAATAAATCGGCATCTTGTACACCAAAAACTTCATCTCCCCATACAAAAATAAATCCATAGGATTGAGTTTGGCTCATGCCTTCCAATACAACATAATGAAGAAAATGTTGACTGAATGGTACCAGTTCTATGGCCATTACATTCTCATAATCTCACTCCTACAGCATTCTTTTTGTGGAGGAAGGTGAATTGTTTAATGTACAAAATACCAATAGACACTCCAGAATAGCTGGTTACTTGTTTGGCTGGAGCTACAGTCATTATTTGTGGAGCACCTGGTTGTTTTGAGCAGTCAGTTGTGCATACATGTAAATAGACAATATTCCCAGCAACAACTCTAAATATTCATCAAATGACAGTTTGAACACTGTCTTTGAACATCAGTAGTATTGAAACCTTCATGGATCCCTAGCAGGGGAACAGTGTGCCAGAGAAAATTTTGTTGCACAAAAAGTGTGTGTGTGTGTGTGTGTGTGTGTGTGTTTTTTTCATCTCCTCCAAACATTCTAAAATTTTGTATACATACCTTTTTTTCCACACCAAACTGGCTTACTTCCATTGCTTTCTTTCCATAAATTTGATATATGTTCATATCTTGGAGTAACTCATCAAGTCAAGCTACAAGTCTAAAAGTGTTTTATGAATTATTTTTATTTGTAATGTGAATCCTAGAACACATGGCAGAGGCTTGTTCAAAGAATGGGGATTATTAACTGCTTTTTCCGAGTAGAGATTATTTTTTTTTTTTTTTTTTTTTTTTTCCTTCCTCTTACAGATGCTACCCTGCGATGGTTGGCTTTGATCCATCATCAAAATCAAAATTGGACAGTGTTGAGTACAGTATTGCAGGTGCTGGCAGTGGAGCAATAACTAGATTTTTATGCCAGCCATTGGATGTCTTGAAAATCAGATTTCAGGTACCTTTGATTTAATAACTTTAAAATAAATAACTCGACATGAAATATAACCTATTAGTATGTAAATAATTGTTACCAAATTAAATTACAGCAGTATACATTTAAATACACTCATAAGGTGTTCAGAAACTGCAGTTCTGTTTCAGAGTTAAATGTTCCTGTAACAGTTCCTTGCCCACTGTGAAATATTTGTTAGAATTCAAGTATGTGTGATCCCTATCAGGCTGAGATCACAAGAGGTATCAAATGTAGTATAGTTTAGCATGTTCTGTGTTTCATTAGTATTATATATTGCATGAACTGAATGAGCGAGTTTTCACATGTACAAACCTGAGGAGAAAGGAGGAGTGGAAAGGGGGGGGGGGGGGGGGGGATAACAGCGAATAATAGCAACACCATAATGAGGCAATGTGCAGTGAAAGATGGCACATAATCCAGCTGCAGACTGAATGTGTTGAAAGACCCAGCACAGTAATATGTATGTAAAAAGTAATTACACCATTAGCAAAAATAAGACTTTTTCTAAAGTCTGGCATCAGAACTTTGTAACTCAGAACCCACTATTTTCATCATTAAGAAATGACATTCAGCCACATGAAACAATGTGGCTATTGTTAGTAGAATCTTCAGTTTTAGCATCTGAGGTTATACTTAACAGCCGAATTAAGTTAATAATTGGCTCCTTCTACCGACGCCCAGACTCCGATGATACAGTTGCGGAACAATTCGGAGAAAGTTTGAGTCTCGTAACAAATAAATACCCCACTCATACGGTTATAGTTGGTGGAGACTTCAACCTACCCTTGGTATGTTGGCAAAAATACTTGTTCGAAACCGGTGGTAGGCAGAAAACGTCTTCCGAGATTGTCCTAAATGCTTTCTCCAAAAATTATTTCGAGCAGCTAGTCCACGAACCCACGCGAATTGTAAATGGTTGCGAAAACACACATGACCTCTTAGCCACAAACAATCCAGAGCTGATAGAGAGCATCATGACTGATACAGGGATTAGTGATCACAAGATCGTTGTAGCTAGGCTCAATACCATTTCTTCCAAATCCATCAGAAACAAACACAAAATAATTTTATTTAAAAAAGCGGATAAAGTGTCACTAGAAGCCTTCCTAAAAGACAATTTCCGTTCCTTCCGAACTGACTATGCGAATGTAGACGAGATGTGGCTCAAATTCAAAGATATAGTAGCAACAGCAATTGAGATATTCATACCTCATAAATTGGAAAGAGATGGAACGGATCCCCCGTGGTACACAAAAAAGGTCCGAACGCTGTTGCAGAGGCAACGGAAAAAGCGTGCGAAGTTCAGAAGAATGCGAAATCCCGAAGATGGGCTAAAATTTACAGACGCGCAAAATTTGGCACGTACTTCAATGCGAGATGCCTTTAATAGGTTCCACAACGAAACATTGTCTCGAAATTTGGTAGAAAATCCGAAGAAATTCTGGTCGTTGTAAAGTACACAAGCGGCAAGATGCAGTCAATACCTTCGCCGCGCAGTGCCGATGGTACTGTTATCGACGACTGTGCCGCTAAAGTGGAGTTATTGAACGCAGTTTTCCAAAATTCCTTCACCAGGGAAGATGAATGGAATATTCCAGACTTTGAAACACGAACATCTGCTAGCATGAGTTTCTTAGAAGTAGATACCTTAGGGGTTGCGAAGCAACTCAAATCGCTTGATACGGGCAAGTCTTCAGGTCCAGATTGTATACCGATTAGGTTCATTTCAGATTACGCTGATACTATAGCTCCCTACTTAGCACTTATATACAACCGCTCGCTCACTGATAGATCTGTACCTACAGATTGGACAATTGCGCAGGTCACACCAGTGTTCAAGAAGGGAAGTAGGAGTAATCCATTTAACTACAGACCTATATCATTGACGTCAGTTTGCAGTAGGGTTTTGGAGCATATACTGTATTCAAACATTATGAATCACCTCTAAGGGAACGATCTATTGACACGTAATCAGCATGGCTTCAGAAAACATCGCTCTTGTGCAACGCAGCTAGCTCTTTATTCGCACGAAGTAATGGCCGCTATCGACAGCGGATCTCAAACTGATTCCGTATTTCTAGATTTCCGGAAAGCTTTTGACACCGTTCCTCACAAGCGACTTCTAATCAAGCTGCGGAGCTATGGGGTATCGTCTCAGTTGTGCGACTGGATTCGTGATTTCCTCTCAGAAAGGTCACAGTTCGTAGTAATAGACGGCAAATCATCGAGTAAAACTGAAGTGATATCAGGTGTTCCCCAGGGAAGCGTCCTGGGACCTCTGCTGTTCCTGATCTATATAAATGACCTGGGTGACAATCTGAGCAGTTCTCTTAGATTGTTCGCAGATGATGCTGTAATTTACCGTCTAGTAAGGTCATCCGAAGACCAGTATCAGTTGCAAAGCAATTTAGAAAAGATTGCTGTATGGTGTGTCAGGTGGCAGTTGACGCTAAATAACGAAAAGTGTGAGATGATCCACATGAGTTCCAAAAGAAATCCGTTGGAATTCGATTACTCGATAAATAGTACAATTCTCAAGGCTGTCAATTCAACTAAGTACCTGGGTGTTAAAATTACGAACAACTTCAGTTGGTAGGACCACATAGATAATATTGTCGGGAAGGCTAGCCAAAGGTTGCGTTTCATTGGCAGGACACTTAGAAGATGCAACAAGTCCACTAAAGAGACAGCTTACACTACACTCGTTCGTCCTCTGTTAGAATATTGCTGCGCGGTGTGGGATCCTTACCAGGTGGGATTGACGGAGGACATCGAAAGGGTGCAAAAAAGGGCAGCTCGCTTTGTATTATCACGTTATAGGGGAGAGAGTGTGGCAGATATGATACACGAGTTGGGATGGAAGTCATTAAAGCATAGACGTTTTTCGTCGCGGCGAGACCTTTTTACGAAATTTCAGTCACCAACTTTCTCTTCCGAATGCGAAAATATTTTGTTGAGCCCAACCTACATAGGTAGGAATGATCATCAAAATAAAATAAGAGAAATCATAGCTCGAACAGAAAGGTTTAGGTGTTTGTTTTTCCCGCTCGCTGTTCGGGAGTGGAATAGTAGAGAGATAGTATGATTGTGGTTCGATGAACCCTCTGCCAAGCACTTAAATGTGAATTGCAGAGTAGTCATGTAGATGTAGATGTCACTTTATGGAGTTTCTTTGGTATTCCCAGTTATCAGATATGCATATAGCAGTTTTATCTTTTTTTCTGGGGATTTCTGAGAGACTGTGAATACTGGTACTAGGTCTTTGAAGAATATTCATCTCAGACAAGCCATTGCTGATAAAGTTATTGCTGTTTAAGTGGACTTAAAGAATTACCTGCATATCAGTGTTCAGGAACCTTTGCAGCAATGTGTTTCTTTAAAGCAAGTCCATCTTCTGAATATGATTGTCTAATCTTTAAGCTTGTAATTTTATACATTTCTTTAAATTTTATGACAGTAAATTAAATACAAAAACCCATTTGCATATGATATTGCTCATTTTTCTCATTATTTTCCTAATGTTTCTTGTTGTATGATATGTGTCATTTAGCTTAGAACTATCTTCTATTTTGTAATACTTTGGTAAAAGGCAGTCTAGGTTCTGATGTCCAGTATTGCTTTTCTGTGAATTATTTTTAATTTTTAATTGACATGTCTTTTCATTGAAGTGAAACTCACATGAAACAACTAAAGATTGCAAACCGAATGCTTAAAACTGGGTGTAATAGTCATAAGCTCCACTGAAAACATTTTTGTTTTTTATGATTATGAACATTCAGTGATACTATTGCATTTTCAAATAATGCCCCAGATACAATATATGATTTACTCTGATAGCTACTGCATTTATACTTAGACTAAAAATTACTTTGGTTTTAAATTGAGTACAACTTGTAATTTTTGCAGCTCCAAGTAGAACCAATATCCAAGAAGTATGTAGGCTCAAAATACAAGAGTGTACTGCAAGCTGTTAAGTGTATTGTCCAAGAAGAAGGCATTTCAGCTCTGTGGAAAGGACATATACCAGCACAGTGCCTTTCTGTTGTGTATGGTGTTGCTCAGGTATATTATATTACACAGTTTCAGAAGAAGAAATAAAAGTGACGTATTTGCCAGAAAGCTCTTCATTTGAAATAATATGAAGGTGTAAATGTTTTCTTTGCTGAAATAGACTGTTAAATGAAATTGTTTGTTACAGTTTATATCATTTGAAACACTGACAAGTCAGTGTTGGAAATATTTTCCAACGGTATACAGTGACCACAGAGCTATTCTGCATTTTTCCTGTGGTGCAGCATCAGGATGCTTTGCTACATTAGTATCATTTCCTTTTGATGTTGTTCGGACACGTCTTGTTGCTCAAGGAGAGCCTAAGGTAACCAAATATTCTAAATTGTTGCTTTCCTGTACATGACTTTAATTTCTAATGTTTTACTGCACTAACATGTTTTATTTTCAAAAATTCAGATTCACTGTATGAATATAGAAAGAAAATACAGTATTTGGGTTTTACTTATTCAGTGTTGTAAAAACCAATACTGTCTACCATGAAGTTGTTTAGAGGGCCCCATATTCTCACAAGAGATAGTAATGGTGAAAACAAGTAAAAATAGTCTGACAGATATGTGTACAGAAACAAACATTTTCTGACATATGAGACTTTTTACTTGGGTTGAGAACAGTCAGCATTTGATGGTGTAAGCTGCTCCCCTGTTGCTCAGTTTTGTATTAGTTTTGTTTGCCTCTGTACTTAATCCTCTGACTGTGATGCTGCTGCCTGATACAGCATTTACAAGTGTCTCCTGCATCAGCCATTTTGCGTTTGTCATTTTAAAGTTGTACTGGCATCAGAACAAGATTAATGACATTGTGAAGTGTGAACACAATAATGACTAAAATGTAGCTCTATTACTGAATGTGTGAAATGGCAGTGGTATGCCCAATTACAGTTCTGCCAACAGATTCTAAGAGGGAGCATTGAAGACCACAGTTCACATCTATCACTTTATTTATGCATTCATACTTAATGGAATAATAAATTACCACAATAACCATGTGTGGATGGATAAAATTCCTTGAGTGATGATTGAACCAAATCATCAAGTTCACTTTAGCATCAATGTGTGGGCAGTAACTGTTGGTGACAGACATGGAGCAGCATACATTTTATAATTAACGGATACTTTTCATCACCAGTTCTGCTCAAAAATTTCTCAGACAATTGGAGAACATTATTCTTCCTGAAAAAATTTAACTAGTTTATGCATGATGGTGCAACAGCTCATTTTCTATGCCTTTTACTGCAATATTTTACTCAAATATTTAATGAGTGGCAGATTGGTTGAGTAGGTACAGAAGCTTGGTATCTCCATCCACCTGACTTTAACCCATTAGATCTCTGGTTATGGGGACATTTAAAGCCACTGGTGCATTACACACTCATTGACAACACGCATACATCACAGGACATTTGTTCTACAGATGTAAACAGATCCAAGGACAGTCAAGTGTCTACACATGAGTTCATCATTCATTGTGAAGGAGAATGTGTAAAGATAATTGGTAATCAGATTCAGCACCTTCTGTAGAATCGATATACAGGTGGCTATTGTAGGACAGAATAGCCTATACAAATATTTGTTGTGGCCTTCACTTTATACTACTATTTCTTTTTTTATCAGACTATCTTCTGTAAGAATGTAGGATACTTCCCTTTAAACATCCTGTATATAACACTTTAAGATAAAAGAAATGATGCACCATGATGGTATTATCCGAATTGGATGGAAATTGGTAGGTGTGATGTATATGCAGAGACAAAGGACTATAATTTCAGAAAAAAATGGATGATTTATTGAAGAGAAAGATTCATAAATTGAACGACTCAATAATGTGTTGTTCCTTCTCTGGCCTTTAGGCAAGCAGTTATTCGACTTGGCACTAATCAGTAGAGTTATTGAATGTCCTCCTGAGAGATATCATGCCAAATTCTGTCCAACGGACATGTTAAATTATCAAAATCACCAGCTGGTCGTAGGGCCCTACCCGGCTCACCAGCCAGGAATGATGGTGTGGGATGCCATTTCTTTCAATAACAGGACTCCTTTGGTTGTCAAGGCAAGCCATTCTCAGCTTAAATTTTATCAAGATAATGCCATCCTGCACATAGTAAGAGTTTCTACTACTTGTCTTTGTGGTTGCTACCCCCAAACTTTGCCAGCAAGGTAGCCAGATCTCTCCCAAATTGAGAAAGTTTGGATCATTATGGGTAGGGCCCTGTCATTATATCAGGATTACAATGATGTAATGTGCCAATTGGACAAAATCTGGTATGATGTATCTCAGGATAACATCCAACAATACTATCAATCAATTCCAAGTCAAGTAACTGCTTACATTAGGCCCAGAGGTGGACCAAAACGTTATTGACTTGCTCAATTTGCGAAACTCTTTCTCTTGTATAAATCATTCAACTTTCCTGAAACGGTAATCATTTGTTTGTCTGTACACCAACGTCATGTCTACTGATTTTCATCCCATGTGGATAATTCCTTAATGGTGCACCATTTTTTTTTGCCCTTAGGGTGTATTTGAATTTTTTGTTGTGTTTTATTTTAATATCTTTGCTAGTTGTGTGTCCTTAATTTCCTCTGAGAGCAGCAGCTGTAATTATAGTTTGTAGAAAGAAGGCTTACTTCTGCCTCACAGATATGTAATGGTATGACCAACAACACACTACAAATTATCATACAATTTTCAAGTTAACACATAGTGTGCCTTTTAAATCTCTTTGTAATTACAATAAAATTCAAATAGGAAAAAATCATGTATTTAAAGCAGCAGCAGACCAGTGTGAATATTAAATCGATATGTTTTAATTTTCAGAACCAAAAGTTTATCTTTCGGGTAATGAATGAATGATATACGGATGGGTTTTGGAGATGAGAACTCTTCTTCCAGCACCTCTTTGTTAGGTCTCATAAAATTCTTAGCCTTAATCTCCGGCAGCCCACTTACTTCACTTGTTTCTACTCTCATTTCGGTCCCATTATCTAATCTAGCTCATCGCACCTGATTCATACTTCTCTTTCAATTTAATCATATTTTTAATCTCTGTATATACATCTCACTATCCTTTTGGGGCCCTTTCTTGTACTCGAGATCGTGTTCCATCCTTCATAATGTATTTTTAGCTCTCCCTCTTTATC
This sequence comes from Schistocerca gregaria, assembly GCF_023897955.1. Lineage (NCBI taxonomy): Eukaryota > Metazoa > Arthropoda > Insecta > Orthoptera > Acrididae > Schistocerca > Schistocerca gregaria. The sequence continues at coordinate 685,443,614 of NC_064922.1, forward strand.
CATCTCATCCCCTCCCATCTGTTTTCTTTTGTACAACCTGTAGCTGTGTATGTTGCCCCTTATGTCACTGTTTTATTCACTCTTCTGCTGGTCATTTCCTTACATTGAGCTTCATATCTGTCTACCTCACAACTGACAGCTGTCCCAGGCAATGTGACACTAAACTTTGGAGTTATTCTAGCAGTACTATCTGATTATAAGCTGAAGTTTCATAGTCAGTATTCAAATTTGTAGGCAGCTAAAAATTATCATTTGTAGGTTATCTGAAAGGAACAAGCCAATGAACATCACTGAGAGTTAATAGCATCGGATGGTAATGCAGAATTCTAATTGATCTGTAGTAAAGGTTACTAGACTTTGGGTGTTGGATCAGTTGTTCCCAGGGTACAATCTTCATCAGTAACTGAAGTCCAGTTTGTTTTTAATTTTCTGTTTATTGCTTGAAAAGAGTACAAAACTTTGAAGACACTGTTCAGTTCTTCTTCTTCTTTAGTGTTCAACCCTGAGGTTGGTTTGCAGCAGAGCGCCATTCCTCTCTTCTGTCTGCTTTCCTCTTCATTTCCACATATGTGTTACATCCAACGTCATTCATGATCTGTTGCATGTATGATATCCTTGGTCGCCCCCACCGATTCCTTCCCTCAATAACTCCTTCTGCTATTGTTCCAATGATATTGTTGTGTCGTAGGATGTGCCCTACAAGTTTGTCTCTTCTTGTTTGGATGTGCCTCCACAGAGATCTGGTTTCCTGTACTCTTCTAAGCACCTCTTCATTTGTTACTTTGTCTGTCCAGCTGATCTTCATCATCCTTCTATAGCACCACATCTCCAGGGCCTCTAGCCGTCTTCTCTCTGCTCTTCCAACTGTCCAAGTTTCACATCCATATAGGGCCACACTCCAAACGAAACCTTTCATGATGCGTTTCCTTATTTTCAGACTGATGTTGTTGCTGGTGAGTAAGTTCCTTCTCCGATTAAATGCAATTTTGGCCTTTTGTATTCTGGTCGCAATTTCTTTCCGGCTTCTACCATCCCTTGTGATTTTGCTTCCCAGGTAAGTAAATTCCTGTATCACTTCCAGCTCCTCTCTTCCAATTCTAATTCTCGGAGGTTCATATTCTGCTCCTGTACTGCATACCATCACTTTAGTCTTTTTCTTGTTTATTCTCATTCCATACTGATTGTATAGAATTTTTTCCGTTGTTCTGAGGACTTCCTCTAGATCTTCTTCTGTCTCCGTGACTATAGCAATATCATCTGCATAACGTACCATGTCTATCTTCTGCCCATTAATTTTGATCCCCACCTCAGTAGTTTCTCGAACTTGGTCTATAGCTTCCTGGATGTAAGCATTGAATATAAGAGGAGAGAGAGCACATCCTTGTCTTACCCCTTTTCTAATATTTGCTTGTTGTTCCTGGTGACAGTTCCTAATCACTGCCACCTCATTCTTATAGAAACTGAGTATCACGCGGATGTCTTTGTACTTTATTCCAATTTTCCTCAGCACTCTGAACATCTCTTGCCAGATAACGTTATCAAATGCCTTTTCCATGTCTATAAAGGCAATATAAGTTGGTTTATTTTTCTGTAATTGCTTTTCGATAATGAGTCTTAGTGCCAGAATCGCCTCTCTTATTCCCAATCCCCTTCTGAAACCAAACTGATCTTCACTCAGCATATCCTCCACCTTCTCTTCAATTCTCTTCAGAACTATTTTTATGAGAATTTTTGATGCATGTGATATTAGGCTAAGAGTTCGGTGCTGTTCACATTTTGTAGCTGCTGCCTTGTTTGGTATAGGAACAATGATACATTTCTGGAAGTCTGTCGGTATCTCTCCTGTGTTATAGATGGACCTAATAAGTTTAAGCAGCATCATTTTCATGCCGTCACCAGCATTCTTTATTAGTTCTGCAGGGATGTCATCAATACCCGTTGCTTTGTTGTCCTGTAGTTCTTTTAGAGCTCTGTCAAATTCTTCTTGCAGAATGTCATCTCCCTTGTCGTCTTCATCTACTTCCTCTTCTCTTCCTATTACTTCCTCCGAAAGAGGTGTTCCAGCATACAACTCCTCTATGTATTCTTTCCATCTCTTCAGCATGTCTTCACCAAACAGCATTTTCCCCTCTTTATTTTCTATTGTGCCTGAGAGTACTGTTTTACGTTTGTTAAAAAAAAATTGATTTGCTGTTCTGTAGGCTAAATCAGTTCTTCCGTTTTGTATATTTTCTTCTACTTTCCTGCACATTTCTCCAAGAAAATTTTCTTTTGCTTTCCTAGCTTCTCTATTAACTAAATTCCTTAGTCTTCTGTATTCAGCTTTTCCTTGTTCCTCAGTTGCATTTTTGTATAATCTTCTGTTTTCTATAAGCTCAATAATATCTGCTGTAATCCATTTCCTCTTGTTTTTGGGTTCAGTTCTTCCAACAAAAGAGTACAAAACTTTGAAGACACTGTTCAGTTACACTTGCCATAATCATTGCAAATTATACATTACATGATCTAAATACTCGTATACCCTTGATGCCCGTATGGCACAATGATTTACACCTCACCTGGGCCTCAACACTGACATTGGACCACTGATGACTGAAAACATTATGCCTGGTCAGATGAGTCTCATTTCAAATTGTACAGAGTGGATGGACGTGTATATGTATGGAGACAATCTCATGACCCAATTGGTCCTGCATGTCAGCAGGGGACTGTTCAAGCTGGTGGTGGCTCTGTAATGCTGTGGGGCATGTCCAATTAGAGTGATACATCTAGATACAATTGAGCTGCTTGGGGGAACAAAATGGTAAGCGCCAAAATCACAGTTTTGAGATACAGTGCATCTAAAGTTTCAATTGATATGCAAATCTTAATAATTTTTTTTGAACAGTCCTTTTATTCTGTAGTGATTCTAACATCTATCTTCTACTATACAGACATAAATGAAACTCTTCTGAGTTTAAACACTTCTTCAGCCCACCAAACTCCTGAGACATGAACATTATTGAGCATATCTGGGATGCTTACAATGTGCTACTCAGAAGAGAGCTCCACGCCCTCGTACTCTTATGGATTTATGAACAGCCCTGCAGAATTCGTGATGTCAGTTGCCTCCAGCACTATTTTATGCATTATTAAAGTCCATACCACACCATTTTGTGGCACTTCTGGATGCTCCCAAGGGCTCTACACAATATTAGGTAGATCTACCAGTTTCTTTGGCTCTTAAGTGTAGTACCATTGATACAGGATCCATTTATACTGTAGAATATTATCCATGTAACATTTTTGAGATGAAAAATAATAAAACTCATTTTCAGGAGCTGATGATAAGGTAATCTTTCTAAAAGTGTTCTGTGGGAATAAATTTGCATCGAAAATAATGAATCAAGAGCCAAAATTATGCCTACATGATTGCAAAGTAATTGTAAATTTTATACCGAAGCAAAAACAGAAGTGAACATATTAGCTGTTCTCTACAGTGTAAATGTTCAGTAAGTGTCTAATGGATCAGTTAATCATCAATTCTGGTAATGTTAATTGCATAATTCAGTCTCTTGATGTGCCACATGGCAAACTGGATTTCAAATCCCTATCTAACACTCTGGCTTTAGGTTTTACATGGTTTCCCTAAATAATTTAAAGGGAATTCTTGAATGTTTCCTTAATGAAGACCACAATTAGTTTACTTCCTCATCCTTCTCTAGTATGATCTCATGCTCTATCTATGTTGTTGTTGTGGTCTTCAGTCCCGAGACTGGGTTGAGGCAGCTCTCCATGCTACTTTATCCTGTGCAAGCTTCTTCATCTCCCAGTACCTACTGCAGCCTACATCCTTCTGAATCTGCTTAGTGTATTCATCTCTTGGTCTCCCTCTACGATTTTTACCCTCCACGCTGCCCTCCAATGATAAATTGGTGATCCATCGATGCCTCAGAACATGTCCTACCAACCAATCCCTTCTTCTAGTCAAGTTGTGCCACAAGCTCCTCCTCTCCCCAATTCTATTCAATACCTCCTCATTAGTTATGAGATCTACCCATCTAATCTTCAACATTCTTCTGTAGCACCACATTTCGAAAGCTTCTATTCTCTTCTTGTCTAAACTATTTATCATCCACATTTCACTTGCATAGGTGGCTACACTCCATACAAATACTTTCAGAAATGACTTCCTGACATTTAAGTCTATACTCGATGTTAACAAATTTCTCTTCTTCAGAAACGCTTTCCTTCCCATTGCCAGTCTACATTTTATATCCTCTCTACTTTGACCATCATCAGTTATTTTGCTCCCCAAATAGCAAAATCCTATACTACTTTAAAGTGTCTCATTTCCTAATCGAATTCCCTCTGCATCACCCGACTTAATTTGACTCCATTCCACTATCCTCATTTTGCTTTTGTTGATGTTCATGTTATACTCTCCTTTCAAGACACTGTCTGTTCCGTTCAACTGCTCTTCCAAGTCCTTTGCTGTCTCTGACAGAATTACAATGTCATGGGCGAACCTCAAAGTTTTAATTTCTTCTCCATGGATTTTAATACCTACTCCAAACTTTTCTTTTGTTTCCTTCATTGCTTGCTCAATATACAGATTGAATAACATCAGGGATAAGCTACAACCCTGTCTCACTCCCTTCCCAACCACTGCTTCCCTTTCATACCCCTCGACTCTTATAACTGCCATCTGGTTTCTGTACAAATTGTAAATAGCCTTTCGCTCCCTGTATTTTACCCCTGCCACCTTCAGAATTTGAAAGAGAGTATTCCAGTCAATCTTGTCAAAAGCTTTCTCTAAGTCTACAAATGCTAGAAATGTAGGTTTGCCTTTCCTTAATCTATTTTCTAAGATAAGTTGTAGGGTCAGTATTGCCTCACATGTTCCAACATTTCTACGGAATCCAAACTGATCTTCCCCGAGGTTGGCTTCTATCAGTTTTTCCATTCGTCTGTAAAGAATTTGCGTTAGTATTTTGCAGCTCTGACTTATTAAACTGATAGTTCGGCAATTTTCATATCTGTCAACACCTGCTTTCTTTGGGATTGGAATTATTATATTTTTCTTGAAGTCTGATGGTATTTTGCCTGTCTCATCTATAGGGCCAATAATATAAATGGGGCACTAAACTAACATTTCTTCCTTTCTTTTCCTTCCCATACCTCTTCTGTGTTTACACTACATTTCAGGCAGTTACTCACTCCTTCATAGTAAATGGGATGAAGGGATGGGATAAGTATACTGCTGCAGAACACAAGTTTAATATATGAGCTACACTCTTACATATGTTTTTACATGGTTATTGACTAAACTGCTATTTTACGCAACACCATATTGTAACAAGCATTTTCTATCATGGTATTAAATGCTTGTAGTTTGTGAACAGAAAAGATGACACTTTCCAAAAACTGCCCCTTCATTCTAATGATGTTGGTCAGTTGGTATTTATGGACTGGAGTAACTTACTACATAGACTTAAAACCACTTACATTTCACAACATGAGAAAGAAAATTAAAGGCTTGTTGTTTATATGTCATTGGAGAGTCTTCATATTTTCTTCACCTTGTCTTTCATCATCATCATCTTCTTCTTCTTTTTCTTCTTCTTCTTCTTCTTCTTCCACCCCAATCCAGTATAGTACATTGTTATGCACTTCTATAATTGTGCTATAACAATTAGGTAGCAGGTCTATGTGAGTTTCAACGTAACCATCGTGCAATAGCTGGTAGCTTCTTTAAACACTTTCTGCCTGTAAGCTCCCAATTTTCTTTAACATTGTGATCATTTTATGATTTGCTTTCTGAAATTATTGGCATGTTCTGGAAAACCTCCACTTTTCTGGCAGAAAATTTTTAAGAAGCTACCAGCTATTCAAAGACAGGTGATCCGAAACTCTAATTGAATGGGAATTTAAAGTCCCCAACTTTGTCAGAATGTTAATAAATTTTGGAAACATTATTTAAAAAAAAACAGCAATCTGTAAAAAAATTTGAATTTCTCTTTTTAAAAAAGGCCTTAATTACATTTAATATTTATTAAAATCATAATCAGTTTCAATTGATTATGGTCATCTGTGGACCAGTCTCTGAAATACAGATAATATTACAACTTAGAAGGACACACAAACAACAAAAGTTAAAAACTTAGATAAATAAAACAAGATTAATGAGAGGATGTGTACTCTAAGGTGATGAGCACAGGTGTTAGACAGAGCACAAACTGTGTGTGCAAAAACGCAAATGTCGACTGAATGTAGCATCAATATTTCTGGGTTAGATAGGAAAAGCTCCACCCAATGCAACTATTTTAGCTACATACTATCATTTTTTGACAGAGTCACTGTATTCGCTACAAATTTCTGTCAACAATGAACAAGAGCCCGTATGTCGCACTCGTAAAAACCTGGATCTACTGAGGCTAGCCGCTATCTTACAGCTTTGATGACACTGAATTATGTCTGTATAGTGGATATGGTAGGACAGTACAGCCAAACTTGGCAACAAGTTCCATGGTTGCAAAACTATTATGGGGCCTGGCATAATATGTTGGAAATGGAAGTTTGTCTTCTCATGACTAACTATGGATATTTGAACTTTGAGGCTACTCAGTGTCTTCTTGTAGTGTTCTGAATTGACAGTTCATTTGGCTCCAAAATATCCCGAAGAACCACAATTGCCTGTCCCAGAACACCGTGCACATCATGTTACTTCAGATGGCTGTGTTTTGAACTTCTTATTTTTTGGAGGATTTGCATGTCACTGCTCCAGAAAGTTTCTCTGAATTTTGGCTCCTCTTCAGTATTGGTACACAAAAAATTGTCACCTCAGACTGGTCCATCAGATCCCAATAATTTACTTTCAATAATATTTTGGTCTTGTGCAAGCATCTGTAGCATCCATCTTGCACACACTTTTTCATAACCACGTTGTAATGGCCGCTATCAACAGGGGATCTCAAGTTGATTCCGTATTTCTAGATTTCTGGAAAGCTTTTGACACCGTTCCTCACAAGTGACTTCTAATCAAGCTGCGGAGCTATGGGGTATCGTCTCAGTTGTGCGACTGGATTCGTGATTTCCTGTCAGGAAGGTCGCAGTTCGTAGTAATAGACGGCAAATCATCGAGTAAAACTGAAGTGATATCAGGTGTTCCCCAGGGAAGCGTCCTGGGACCTCTACTGTTCCTGATCTATATAAATGACCTGGGTGACAATATGAGCAGTTCTCTTAGACTGTTCGCAGATGATGCTGTAATTTACCGTCTAGTAAGGTCATCCGAAGACCAGTATCAGTTGCAAAGCGATTTAGAAAAGATTGCTGTATGGTGTGTCAGGTGGCAGTTGATGCTAAATAACGAAAAGTGTGAGATGATCCACATGAGTTCCAAAAGAAATCTGTTGGAATTCGATTACTCGATAAATAGTACAATTCTCAATGCTGTCAATTCAACTAAGTACCTGGGTGTTAAAATTACGAACAACTTCAGTTTGAAGGACCACATAGATAATATTGTCGGGAAGGCGAGCCAAAGGTTGCGTTTCATTGGCAGGACACTTAGAAGATGCAACAAGTCCACTAAAGAGACAGCTTACACTACACTCGTTCGTCCTCTGTTAGAATATTGCTGCACGGTGTGGGATCCTTACCAGGTGGGATTGACGGAGGACATCGAGAGGGTGCAAAGAAGGGCAGCTCGTTTTGTATTATCGCGTTATAGGGGAGAGCGTGTGGTAGATATGATACACGAGTTGGGATGGAAGTCATTACAGCATAGACGTTTTTCGTCGCGGCGAGACCTTTTTACGAAATTTCAGTCACCAACTTTCTCTTCCGAATGCGAAAATATTTTGTTGAGCCCAACCTACATAGGTAGGAATGATCATCAAAATAAAATAAGAGAAATCAGAGCTCGAACAGAAAGGTTTAGGTGTTCGTTTTTCCCGCTCACTGTTCGGGAGTGGAATAGTAGAGAGATAGTCATGTAGATGTAGATGTAGATGTAGATGTAGATGTGACAGCTAACATTCAGCTGTACACAGTTCCTTGATAATAATCTGCTGATCATCATGAATGAGTTGATCATGGTGTTGTTCAATGTGAAGAATAGCAGGTGAGAAGACTTTTAAAATGCAGAATCCACTGCCTCACATTACTCCTGTCTTCTATATTGTCCAAATAAACATTTATCAAGGATCAATTGATTTCATTTGGCACAATTTGTTTAGCAGTGAGGAATGCAATGACACATCACCATTTAATATGCATCTCAGTGCCAAACACCGGCTTTGAAGACTCTCATGCTGCTGCTCTTTGTCACAGGACTACAAAACTGACAGGACTTTATTACTACAACACCAATATAATTTGGCTCAGACAACCAAAGAAAAAAAATTAAGTGGCAGTAGTTTCTGAATGCCCCTCATATTTGAGTTTGTTGTTAAGCAGTTTTCTGGATAAAATGTAGATTTACCAGTACTGCCAATTTTGATGTTGTGGTCTTCAGTCCAGAGACTGGTTTGATGCAGCTTTCCATGCTACTCTATCCTGCACAAGCTGCTTCATCTCTGAGTGACTACTGCAACCTACTTCTTTCTGAATCTGCTTAGTGTATTCATCTCTTGGTCTCCCTCTATGATTTGTACCCTCCACACTTCCTTCCACTACTAAATTGGTGATCCCTTGATGCCTCCAAACACATCCTAACAACCAATCTCTTCTTCTAGTCAAGCTGTGCCACAAATTCCTCTTCTCCCCAATTCTATTCAGTATCTCGTTTCTTATGTGATCTACCCACCTAATCTTGAGCATTCTCCTGTACCACCACATTTCAAAAGCTTCTATTCTCTTCTTGTCTAAACTATTTATCATCCATGTTTCACTTCGATACATATCTACACTCCATACAAATACTTTCAGAAAAGACTTCCTGATGCTTAAATCTATACTTGATGCTAACAAATTTCTCTTCTTCAGAAATGCTTTCCTTGCCATAGCCAGTTTAAATACTAATACTGCCAAATCAGTTATATGATTTGCCACTTTTTAATTTTCATCAGTTAATAGGATGAACCACTTTTTTGTAGTAGTGATGCTGCAGATTGTTTAAATAACAGCTTTGAAAGGTACTTGCACCATTTTAAACATGGGAGAAAATGTAACTATCATTTTTTCATTTTTCTATCTCCAGACATGTCGGTAATTTACATATCATGTTATTACCTTGCACTATTAATAAGGTATTTCGTGTGTTTCATGTTAATTGGAAATAATATTAATTTTTTCTATGTTACAGGTGTACAGAGGCATCATGCATGCTTTCTCAGTTATTTATTCAAAACATGGAACATTAACTTTGTTCAGGGGTCTAAGTCCAACTTTAATCCAGATAGCACCTCAGACCGGTGCACAATTTGGATTTTATCAGGCTTTCACAAATTTGTGGAGGAACATTGGTAAATACTGAAAATTATTTATACACTTGATACCTATACTCTTCTTCCACTATTGTGTGCTCAGTTTACACTAGCAATCAATAAGCACAGGCTTCCATGTTCCATTCTGAAATACCATTCATTATTATTTTGTTGCAACATTTTCTGTTTAGGGAAAACATTTATTGTACATCAACTTTTCTGGACTGACTCCTGAAGGCAATTGAATCAGTACATTACAAATGTCCATCAAGCACATCTGCATGACAATGTTTGCTTATGTGTTCCATAAAGGGGCAGACACCTTCTGTACTGCCAAGCATTAAAAATGGTTGCTGCATATAACAATGAATAAGTTGTACTGCCATGAAATATAGTTGCTGCAGTTTGGAGGAGTTCTCAAGGTCTGCTGCTTCTCACAGCAAAGCATCTGGGAAGAAGACTAAACCTCATTAGCTTCTGATGATAGTATTGGTGAATGCACTGAATGATTCAAAACTGTATGGCGTTCCACGATGTGTACTGTAACTTCAATGAATATCAAATTATATCACCTGCAAATCGTATTTATCAAACTAAAGTATGGCTCTCAGTAAATACAAACCTGTATAGCTTCTTTTCTTTCTCTTATTTAATCAAAGTGAAATTTCATCAGTTAAAATAGTTGTCTTGGTTTTGTCAGTGGTTCCTTCACAAAGGCCACTTATTCGTCATGTATTAAAAAGTTCAAAATTTACATCCAGCTCCCTTTTCATCAGCTTTGTCCAAATGAAAAAAAAATTTTATTTGGATGTATAGTATGATGCTGAAAGTCAGGGTTATGTGTCATTCCCACTTGCAAGGGAACATTCCCAAGTGTAAATAAATAATGTTGACAAAATCTGATATATATGTAGAGGAATCAAAACAATGCAATACATACTTTTCCCAATTTCACTTTTAAGGAACAAAACACAACCCAAAAGGTAATTTCACTTATTAGGTTTAGAAGGAAAATCTTCAAAACCATGATATATTACAAATGTGTTTTTGAGAACTATATGATCAACTTCCGTAATAATTTGGAATTTTGCAAAGTACCCCATCACCATCAATAATTTTGAAAAATTAAAACTTTTATTACAATAGAAATTACAATAACTTTCAGGTCACATACATCCATGTGTCATAAAACTGATTTCTGAAATACCTTTTTTTAAAAAGGAGCTGTACACAGAGTGCTGTGAAAGTATTTCCAACATATCTAATTAAAATTTCTAAACTTTAATTATTTTAATTATTTATTTTAGTTAGTTTTGTTTTATGAGTGGTCAACACTGAAACCGAAATTCTGATCATTTTGAAACATACTAAACATTCAGCAGAATTATTTAATTTGCCACTTTTTGATGATGTGATTCAGATTGACCAGAAAAACTATAAAATACTTGAACCAATATTTCTGTAAGGAAATGAAATGGAATTAAAGGAAACTGCTCAGCTTTTGCAGACTGCTTTGCAAATCCTTTCAGGACATCTGGGAGAACCAGTTGCTCAAATAAAGCTTTTGGAAAAGTAGTGACTAGAACAGGACTTAGCTAGCTAGATAGATAGATAGATAATCAGAAGTGATGTATTGCAGCAGATAAAACTAGAATGAGCATCAGTAGCAAGTGGCAGGTCATTTGATTGGAAAAGGAGCAGTTATACACCCAATATCAAACCGTGCAGGACCCCTTGCTCAATTGTTTTCCAGCTTGAGGAGTAATTTCTTGAATTTAAGGTTATAATTACTCTTTCTTTCCTATCTATTACGTAAGAGGTGAGACCTGTTACCTTCCCTGTGTTGAGCAGTTTGAATTAATTTTCTATTCTAATGTTGTTTGTGGATTATACTTCAGTTTCGTGTTCAGGTGATGATTGAAAGGAGGAACCACAGTGAAACAATTTCAAAAGAGCAGATACTGTAATTTGGCCTTCTCCCTATCATTATCCCATTCAGTACCAGTATGTTACTTTGAGTGACAGAATAGATAATTTTGATCTGTTTACTGACTTCATGTGAGACAAAATCTTATTTGGATTTTTCATTGCACGTCATTAAAATTTTGTGCCTGAATTAATTGACACATTTTTCATTAAACAAAGGAAAATGCAGGATGGTTAGATCAGTACCTCAGTCCGTATCACATCTACCAACCACCAACAATACCTCTAATTTGACAGCTGTCACCCACTCCATATCAAGAAATCCGTTCCATACAGCCTAGGTACCAATGACCATTGCATCTATAGTTAAAATTGATCCTTCTCCAAATATACTGAAGGTCCCACTGAGGCCTTCACATAGCGTAATTACTCTCACAGTCTTGTACAAAAGCAGATCTCCCGTGCTTTTCTTTCCAGTCACCCACCCCCTCCCAAAGACCCACTGTCTGGCCACAGAGGAGCATTCCCCTCATGACTCAGTTCTACTCAGGACTGAAGCTACTGAATTACATTCTCCACCAGACATTTGCTAACCTCTCATTGTGCCCTGAAATGAGCAATGTCCTACCCACTGTCCTTTCCACCTTTCCCACAGTGGTATTCCACCTCCCACTGAACCTACACAACATCCTCATACATCCTACATAACCTCTGCCCCAATCCCTTGCCTCATGGCTCACATCCTATTATAGAGCTAAATGCAAGACCTGTCCCATACAGCCTCCCATACCCCCTCCTCCAATCCAGTCACAAACATCACCTATACCTTTAAAGACAGGGCTACCTGTGAAACTAGTCATGCGACCTACAAGCTAAGCTGCAATCACTGTGCTGTGTTCTATATGCCGGCCGGAGTGGCCGTGCGGTTCTAGGCGCTGCAGTCTGGAACCGGGCGACTGCTGCGGTCGCAGGTTCGAATCCTGCCTCGGGCATGGATGTGTGTGATGTTCTTAGGTTAGTTAGGTTTAATTAGTTCTAAGTTCTAGGCGAAGTTAAGTCGCATAGTGCTCAGAGCCATTTGAACCATTTTTGTGTTCTATATGGGTGTGACAATCAACAAACTGTCTCTCTGCATGAATGGCGACTGACAAACTGAGGCCAAGCAAAAGCTGGACCACCCTATAGCTGAGCATGCCACCCAGTATGACATTCTTCATGTCAGTGACTGCTCCACAGCCTGTGCCACCTGAATCCTTCTCACAAACAGCAGCTTTTGTGTGCTGTGCAGGTGGGACCTTTCCCTGCAGTATGTCCCTTCCATGTTCCCATTCCACACTACACAGCCCTCTATTCTACCAATGCACCCTCAGTCTTTTTACTTCTCTCCATTTCCCCTCCCCCCCACCCCCTTCCTCGCCCTCTGGTGAACCTCCCAACTGTAACTAGCTGCCCTACCCTCTCTCTACCTCATCCGTGAATACTCCAACAAGCAGCACTTTACTGTACCCCACCCCTAACCTGCTATCCCTTCCCCTCCCAGGCCCCAGCCTCCTTACCTTTAGCCACATCACCCCGCTGACTGACACATCATGCGCTGCTGTTCGCAGTGTGGCTTCAGCTGCCAGAGACCGTAGTCATGTGTGCATGAGTTGTGTTTGAATGTGCCCATGTGTGTGTGTGTGTGTGTGTGTGTGTGTGTGTGTGTGTGTGTGTGTATTGTCTATTTTCAACAAAGGTTTTGTTGGCTGAAAGCTCACTTTCTGACTGTCTTTCTGGTGTGGCTATCGGCAACTCAGCATCTCTGCTAAGGGGTGAGTAACAGCTGTCCTTTTCATAATATTGGTACACTTTTTTCATTGTTTGTTTTATATTTATTTTGACTTCATTCAGCTCTTGTTTGCTTAAATATCTGATGAAACACTCTTTGTTTGCACAACAGCTTTTTAATGTGGTGATGATCCACAGCAAATCTTTTCCAAGTCTCATAATGTTGATTGGCATATATGTACCAAAAGTATGATGTACAATACTTTCCATATTATCCAGAGGTATGTTACATCTTTGCCCCCCAGAAATGTAATTCATCATGAAGTCTGTGGAGGGTTTCTCCTACATCAAAAGCTACCCAAGTAATCTTTTCCTGCTCTATAGTTCATACCTGACCAAATGAAGGGGGACATTCAGTGTTCTGCCTGATAGCAGAGGTAAGGAAATCTTCGTTGGAATTCATCACAAAATTGTTTGAGCCTTTGATTTATGCCCCCTACTCAGCTCCTAACTAGAGGAACTAAACCCATATCTGGGCATGGTGTTGCAAATGAGTCATGCTTTCACATTGCCTATGAGGCAAGCGATTTTCATCAATTCAGCTATCCACATAAAGTGATCAAATAGAGCTCACAAACTTAGCCAGTAGACATGATCCATGCTGACACGAGATATGATTTGCAGTTGGTTATACTCAGTGCCTTGAGAAATCATCAGCAGCATCAGTGCAATAGCTTGGAAAGATCTCCTACCACACATACTGAGCACACATTAACCTTCTTATCAAACCTGCCATCCAATTCCCAGAGGGACCTCTGTTATCGACAACATGGTGAAGAACCTATTATGTATGTTTGTACAAACTGCAGGAAAATCAGCCATAGGCCCAACTGATGAAGTTAAATAAAAGAGAATATGTTACATTGAGAGATGTACATATAGTCATTTTTCCCTCATTCTGTGTAAGTATGGAGAAAGACAGTGATATAATACAAGGACCAGAAGTTTTGTGATCATAGATGGAAATAAAAGAAATTGATATATAATGTATGCTTTCTCAGGCACTGTATAGTGGCTTGGTGAGTATAACTGTGGGTTTAGAATGCATCTTTGGCATAAAATTTAAACAACAGTGATGATAATTTAAAACTCTACCTTCATAATGTGAGCTTATTATTCTTGATTTTCCTTATTTATTTCTACAGTTGGTTTTTATTGATTTTCCATATTTATTTCTACAGTTGGTTTTTATTGATTTTCCATATTTATTTCTACAGTTGGTTTTTATTGATGTTATACATTGTTCATCTGTCTCTGCACAGTACCCCTTCTCTTCATAATTTTTAACTGGTAATTAATATAATTTCACAGGTGCAGGACGAGACACTAACAGGAATACACAGATTTCCTTGTATGAGTCCTTGATCTGTGGTTCCCTGGCTGGAATTTGTGCAAAGACATTAGTCTACCCCTTGGATCTTGCAAAAAAAAGGTTGCAGATTCAGGGATTTGAAACAGCAAGAAGCAGTTTTGGAAAGGTAACTGAAAATTTATACTGTATTCTGTTAAACTTGACATTACAAAATTTGTATGGTTGGATGTTATTTATTTGGTCCCATTTATGAATGACACATGGAAATTTCGTTATGAGTTTTGACATATGTTGTAACTATCATACAATCACTGATTTCTCACTAAATCTGAACTTTGAACCATATTAATTACCTTTTGTGAGGTTACTATTGTCTCTTTTCCTTCTTGTGTAGTAATTTGGAACAATGTCTTTTTATAAATTAATCACATTGGTTATTAGGGGAAAAGAGCAGGTGATACACAACAACCAACATATATTGACTTTATTGTATTTGTTTCCTATTGGAGTTTTTCTGGGCATAATAAATTAAATGTCAAATTGAAGAAGAGTAGTAAAAAGTCATTGTTCCCTCTGTGTTCATGTTATGTTAAGACCTAATGCCTTTTAGCAGTCATGTGACAGAAGAGGAACTTACCATCCAATTAAGTTTCATGATAATAATTAATTTTTAGACATGATGTCTCACAGAGCACTCCTTTTGTAATAGGGAAGATTTTTCAGTTGTACAAGACTTCAAGTTTGTCACTTGTATTTAAATTAATACTGCTCTGTTTGGTTATAGCTAGGACATTTTGCTCCATGCTGACATAGAAATAACAATTATTTCTCAACTGTAAAAGTAAATGAGAAATTCTTACAGCCTGTAATCATGCAGTTACAATAAAACACACTGATACTTTATGACTGTTAGAGAATTTTGGTGACTATTACCTCAGACTCTTAGTAAATCAATACAACAAAATTTACATACCCTACCTACATGTTCACAAAATTACAGCACATATATATATATATATATATATATATATATATATATATATATATATATATATATATATATATATATATATATAGTAAAATTGTGAACAATGAAGTTCTAAAAGAATTCTAATGTAATTATATGCTGTACTGAACAGTAATCCTCCTAGTCTCAATCTCCGTTAGTCCCCAGCCCCAAATCTGCCTCTGCCCATGCCCCAAAACCATGACAACATAACAATGGACAAGTGTGGAAAACACCTCAAGGTAGTGAGAAATAGTTAACACACTGAAGACTGCCTACACATTTTTCATGTTGGATGCTGTGAAGCAACCAGCTTGAATGGAGATGTAACTAGCTTTTAGCTATGTAGTTGTTATGCATTTTTTTTTAATGGATAAGGAGCATTAACCTTAAACCTTAATGAAATTTGTCCTAAATAATATATCTCTTTTTCCAACAAACAGCTCAGTTCATACATACAATACCAGAAACAAAAATGATCTGCACAAGGACTTAAAAGCACTTACTTTAGTTCAAAAAGGGGTCCACTAATCAGGAACACTCATCTTCAATAATTTGCCAGCAAGCATAAAAAATTTAGTTACAAATAAAGATCAGTTTAAAAGGAGCCTGAAAGACTTACTAGTGGCCAATTCCTTCTACTCCATTGACAAATTTTTTAATAGAAACAAATGATATATTGTATATATTCATACTATTGGTATTGTTATTTCAGCTATCTAAGAAAAATAAAAAAAATATTGACATGTTCTACATCCACGAGGATCTCCTCAGCACGTATCTATGGAACGAAAAACTAATCTAATCTAATCTAGGTTTTTTGTTGTATAGGGAAGTTATATCAACAGTGACAAATAGGGATACAGGAGGTAAAGGGGTCAGGATGGCAAAGAGTTGGTGAAGGAAGTGGTTGGTATCTTTGATGTGGAGGGCTAGATCTCAGGCAACTGGCTAGAAGTGATGGTTAATGAGGGCTGAAATTCTTTCAGTGGGGGCAAAATGAAGAGCTACAATTGGTCACCCAGGACTGATTGCTATGTGGATTTTGAGAAGGGTGTAGAATGTAGTCATGCAGGGTGTCATAGGGGCAAGGAGGGAAGTGGATTCAGAGGAGAGGTCCTTGGAAGGGCATATGGCTATCAACTTTGCCAGAGTGATCCCATCCCAAAAGTCCAACATAAGCTCCAGTCCCTGTCTAAAGCCTTAGACCCTTCCCAGAATGTCTCCCCTGAATCTGTAGAAATGTTTAGGTCTGAGACATGTGATCTCTATAGCAATTTCGCCAAAAGTGTTTTGTGTAAGGATTGAGTATTCCTGGTGTCAGAGGAGACCCTACCACACCATTCACATTCTTATAAAAATGCTTGACACACCGACAGTAAGTGGTAATGAGTGTGTGTTAAAAAACTTCAACCATCTGTTGTTCCAGCTTCTTGAAAATTCAGTCACAGTTAAAATGCTTAATGAAATTATTGAGAGAAAAGAAACTGCTATGGCATTCACCACCTTGCTGTTAGTGCCAGTTTAGCTGCTCATTACCTTCAAAAAAGCAACAATGTTGCTTGCATATGCTTGCCAGTTCATTCAATTGTCAAGTACAACTATCCCACACCACAACCCAAAACCAACATTGCCATCCATATGGTAAAATTTATCAGAATCTCTCCCTTCATCACCTTGATTTACTCTTCTGGTTTCATACTCTCTCCAGCTTGATTGTAGTTCTCTGTGCCTCCATATTGTTTTAATACATATGATCTTTGTTGTTTATCATTGTGTAACATCAGTGGAGGCTCCCATTGGCTAAATGCTATGTTTCAATTGATTCTAATTTCAGAATATATCAGTATTTTGGATACTCCTTATTTCTTTCTTAGTAGAGTTGTGATATGCTCCCACCTTTCCCAGTTTCCATCAAATCAGGTAGCCATTGTAAGCAGAAACATCGTTAATGGCTAACATGGTCAAATACTGTATAGGAAATCAGTTTAAAGTCCCATTGGCCTGTTAACAATTACAATGCCTATAAACTGGGTCAAGCTTCTGTCATTTGCACCTCCTGGGACTGCAAGATCTGTGAAAGGTAGTGGGGTGAGGTAGCCTCAGTACTGTTGGAAATGTTGATGTTTTTACTGTATGTGGGCAATAGGTAATGGTGTTGGGGAGCTATAATTTGCCAGTAGTGTGTATTTCATATACAACGAGCATTCCTTGTGCACATTTTGAAACAAATTTCACTTTCAGGAAATTATCCTCAAGTTACTGACTTTCATTAAATTCTGTAAGCACCTGTTTAGATTAACTACCTTTTGTTTTAGCCCTCAGTTTCCGTCTTTGAATGTGATGTTGAAAGTAAAAATTCATAGGATCACGTCATTTTGAAACTTTATAGAGTTCATATTCCAGATCAGCTGAAATGATGTTATCATAAGTTCTTTCAGAGCCTGCAGTCAAAAATTAATCAAGCTATAGCAGAGATCTAAATGGGAATGCCATAATGATTTAGTTGATCAGATGGAGCTTGACATGAAAGCAGCCACTAACAATCTGAGGTGCATATTCCATCTCCCATATGCTGTACCAAATGAAAGCTACACCCTGCACTGGCCAGAGAAGATTAAGACTGGTACAAGGATGACATGACTGTGTTACTTTGAGCTCTGTCTTGGAAACCAAGTGGTGTGTGTGGACTGATAAATTTCTTCTTCCTGCTACAGGGTACTTTTAGGAAGAATCCACTTGAATTGACTGTAATTTTTGTCAAGTAACTGAAGTTCTTTAAGCAATGTAAGCTATTTTTCTTGTTATATTGTCCTATATGTCTGCATAGGAAATAGATTCTTTCCTGTACTTAGGAACCTTATTTGATCTACCTCATTTTAAAATACACTTTGGAGCAATCTGGTCTATGAATTTTTCAGATACAGCGGTACTTGTAACTACTCAACCAGTTAATAGTGAAAGGGTGATTATAGGCTCTGAAAGTCAATGGTAGGGGGAGAATTCTGATGTCTTACTGCAGGATTTGATTTTGTTGTATGTTTTTGGAACATTTTTGCAGAATATATTTAGTGATATACAGGTGTGTTTGCTTCTATACAGACAGTTGCCTTCTGACCAAAACTATTTCAGTGCTGCAATGGAGGAACCTACAAGTAGTGAGACAGTTGGATTTATTACTTTTTGAAGTAGTTTTCAAGTAACGGTACCATCCATCTGATCTCCCCCTTCAGACTGGGATGGATAGTTTTTACGATGATGGAACCACATGTAGCTCCGCAGTTCATGAGATGGTGGTGTCTGCTATTGGACAAAATGCCATTATTTTTTATGTACTTTCAAAATTGTTGCAATTTTAATGACCAGCAGTATATTTAGCATCCATATACAGAGCATTCAGAATATAATTGTGTGTCACTGTCACTCCTCCCACTGCATTATCACTGACACCATCATTTTTCTATGAGGAATTAATACAAAAATTTTATAGTTTATATTTAATTTAATGCTGGTATTTTACTTATAAAACAGCCACAAGTTTCACACAATTTGATTACAGTCATCATCAGATAATGCTTGTGTCTGATAGTTGAACTTGATGATTTATAGAACAAATTATGTGTGACTTGTGGCTGTTTCATGTATATATCATTTACAGTTATTGCTGTGCCCCAGCTGACCACACCTGCATTTGCTTTGCTTAATAATGATGTTTCATAATTCATCAATGCCATAGAAGCTGTTGACTGTCACACAATTTCTTAGTTATTTTATGAACTTGCATAGTTGTAAAATCTGCTTGAGCTTCTAAGACAAAGCACTGAATAAAAGTCATGTTTGAAATATCAAACTTTTTGTGCATAAAGCTGTTCTGTGTACTTCCCTATAAAATTTGTGTTTGTTACTTGTTTCATATTTATGGAAAAAAAAGAAACAGTGTAACCCACTGAGGCCTCGTATGTCTTCAATATGCTGTTGTATTCATATACATTAATTACTAAGTATTGTTAGATTCCTTTTACAAGCCCTTTTAATAATTCTTACACCTCTATTCCGAAGGTTAAAGGTTTGTTGTGCCATGCTTTTCTTATTACACAACAGAACCCCATACCTCAGTAAACTCTTGACGTTACTTTTTATCTACTGCAATTAATGCACAAGAAAAAAACTTACAAAATAGTACATTGCCTCAGTAATTATTAATGTTCTTAACATAGCTGAGAAACTCAAATATTTCACATTTAAATTTTATTAAGAAAAATGAAAACTATGAGTAAACAATCTAAGATGTAATTTGCTGCATTGGAACATCCCCACTTTCAGCATTGCCACATCGATTCAACATCGTCCACCACACAGCATCCCCATCTAAAGTGCAGAGCACCTGGAAGGTGTGAATATGTAAAACACACTTGGCATCCTGCTCAGGTCTATATTTGTGGTGTTTGCTATTATGTAGATGTTTTTTTGAGATGGTAGCAAGCTTGATGTTGGTTCTTCTGAAATAGTTGGTCTTGTGTTATCACTTGGTTGAGGGTTTGGGTCTCATCAGATGACATATATGCTCGCTGGCTTCATTTCTTTCTCTCCCTCCCCCCTTCCTTCCCTCCCTCCCTCCCTCCCTTCCTCCCCCTCTCTCTCTGGGTTGCCAATTGTAGCATACCTTGTAAGATACCAAATATGGTGGCTGTAGTGGTGGCATGATAACATCTGATCAGAGCATAATGTGAGTGCACTATTTTAAATACTTGTGGACAAAAGGTGGCTGATTTCAGTGTTTGATTCCAGGAAGTGTGCCCAATTGAGACATCTGTTGTCATAACTGAGTGATAAACATTGACAATGTGTCAGTCAGTACTTCGATGAACTCGCCTGGGATGTGCCAATGTCTGGCTTACAGGTAGTGTGTAAGCACAATAAAACCAATGGTAGGGCTTATGTCAATTTTTCCTCATGACACATTATAGTGGCTTTCAAGGTCCTGTACCATCTTCCCACCATTTTGTTGCTTTGTGGCTGATAGCTGGTAGTTTTATCGTGGTTCACCCCATACAATTTGCCTAAATTCTGGAAAAGAATTGACTCAAACTGTTTCCTTTGTTAGTTGCTCCACACATTAGGCAACCAAAACATATGCTACCAAGTAAAAATAAAAAGGCCTTTGTCATTGTCTTGAATGAAATATCATTGATAGGAAAAGCTCTGCCCAATGTGTAAACTGATCAATAACTGTAAACAAGCAATGCAATGCCTCTGATGGCAATAATGGTCCCACTAAGTCAATATGTACAAGTGCAAATCTTTCACAACATTTGTGCAACGTCCCCAAAGACGAGTGTATGTGATGTCCCACTTTACCCCTTTGGCAGGCCAAACATTCCTGTTCCCACATTTTACAATCCACTAGGCCATACAAAATGCTCCACCATTTTATGTGCTATGTATTTTATTCCCAAATTTGCCAGATCATGAACACTACAAAACACTTGTCTGAGGTAGGTCACATGTACAAAATGGCAGTATCTTCCTGTAGACATGTCACATCAGATTTTCCAACTTGAACTATGCATCCGCACTTGCCCCAGTTCGAAGCCACTCTTCCCATCTGACAAAAAAATTTGGAACTGTGTGTGACATTGCTTTACGCAATTGCTAACTCACTAAAATTAATGCTTTGTGATTCACTGTTTATAGGTGAAAGATAAGCTGCAGCAAAGTTCTCTACTTTGCCTTATATTAGTCATGAATTGCACTATAAATTCTACTTGTCTGTACTGTCTCAGAGAATTGCATTGCTTAAAAACAAAGGTTAAGGAATTAAGGTGAGTGAATATAGTGAAATACTTAGCCTCAAGCGTTGTCCGGAAGTACCTGATGGCTTCAAAAACTGCAAGGAACTCTTTGTCATATGTAGTCTATTTATTTATTTAATATTTACTTCTGAATTATCAGTGCTCTGCATGTTTACTTGCTGTTTTGGAAAGATCACTATATCTGCATGCAATCAAAACAGAGATGTAGCTCGTGCAAACTTCCTCAATAAATTATTTCCACGTTTGGGCTGTGTTTTTAAGTCCAGAAGGCATGTAAACATTTTCAAAAGTACCAAAAGAGGTCATTATGACTCTGTTGCTACTTAAACCTACATATAAGGTCTTGCATAATCCTCTGTGCTAAAAAAAATGTGATCCTGCTAACAAGCTGCTAAATTCTTGCATATCTGGCACTGGGTACATATCTGGTATTTCCCTTATAGTTAATACTTGAAAGTCACTGTACAGTCTCCATACTTTATCTTCCTTTGCAGCCAAATGCAATGGGGACACCCAGGGACTGTCAGAATGTCGAATTATGCTGTCTTGCAATAGCTTGTCAAACTCTAGTTTGGCTAATGCCATGTGACTTGGCAGTAGTTTCTGTGGATGTGCAGATGCTGGTGAGCCTGTAGTAGCATTGATAAAATGTTTCATGTTGTGTTTCAATGCTGTCTTCTCAGTGTGTGGTGTAGTGATTGATGGAAATTGGTGATGCAGCTGATTAAAAATGTTTCGCTGATGACTCCTGTACCACTCTTGTTAGTTCAGATACCTGTGTGCCTGTAGATGCTGCATGAAGTGTTGCTGATCAAGCAACTGTTGTTGGTATTAGATAGCAAGCTGATGACTCCTGTACCACTCTTGTAGTTCAGATACCTGTTTGCCTGTAGATGCTGCATGAAGTGTTGCTGATCAAGCAACTGTTGTTGGTATTGGATAGCAAATTGAAATGAGCCAGGAAATGTTTTCCTATTTTTGGTTCTGATACATCTTTTACAATAAATTTCCTTTGATAATTCTTGCTGAAGCTGAAGTGTAGTAGTACAGTTTTCCCATTAAGTGTCTTAACTACTGAGTTGTTCATAGCAGGAAACTATTGTGGTGTTGATTGTCTCTGAGCTCATAGCATCTTGAGTGGATACAAGGAAGCATTTGACTTCTCATCAGGAATTTGCCACTTGAAAATTTGTCTGATAAAAAAAAGTCTGTAAGAGACTGTCACCTCATTCAAGATCTGTTTCTCTGGTTTTCCCCTGTGTGGATCTCAATGGGTGTTCACTAAGTTACTGGCAGCTAAACCAGCTATTTCCAAACATTTTGTTGAGTTGGCACTGTTTATAACTTTCATGAATTGTCTTCAGCTGCTCATGTAGTTTGGGTACTCACACAGTGGTGAACATCGTGTTGCCTCTTGACCAAAATGCTTGTGATACCAGCAAAACTGATGCCATTCTGGGTGAGGGCCAATGTTCCATGTAGTAGAGCAGAAGTATGCACTGTGTCTTCTTGTGACCTTTCATCATCTATTATTGTGAAGTGATTTTGTCCCCCATCTCTTCACAACATAATATAACTGAAGAATTTTTTGTTCCACTGATATGGAATGCATTGTATGAAACCTGATTTCAAGCATTTATAACACTTAGAAACTGATGGAGTGACAATGATCTCTTCCATCATAGATCTGGCTTCTTGGTCAGACTGGCTGATGGCATAGGCAAGCTTTGTCTTATTGTTTGTTATTCCACTATAAAAAAATATGAATACACTGACATGAACCAAGTTTTTGGGTTCTTTGGCCAAAACTGTGTTAAACAGAAGACTATCTGTGAGATCAGAACTGTGTCTAATGTTCCACTAATCTGGACCAGCACACAAGAAATTTCAACTGGTCAGCTTGTAGCTCCCTGTTTCCTCCCTTTTGCTGTCTTGTAACTGCCTGTAAATCCTCATCCTCCACTGTCAGCATGAGTTATACATGTACACTTTATGTCCATACAACAGGTACTGTATTCATATAATCAGGGTCACCACTGAAGTTGATGTTTCTCTGCTGAAGTTAATGCAGTTGAAAAAAAAAACTTGCAGAATGCATATTTGTTTTATTAATTACTAATGTACATAATTTAGTTCAGAAACACAAATATTGCATTTTTAAATTAAAAAAAGGAAAACTGATTGTATACAATCAGAGGTGTCAGAAACACAACTGTACTTCAATGCATTGGAATCTCTCTGCTTTCAGTGTTGCCACATTAATGGACTGTC
This sequence comes from Schistocerca gregaria, assembly GCF_023897955.1. NCBI lineage: Eukaryota > Metazoa > Arthropoda > Insecta > Orthoptera > Acrididae > Schistocerca > Schistocerca gregaria. The sequence continues at coordinate 685,467,179 of NC_064922.1, forward strand.
ATCCACCACACACAATAGTGTTTCTATATTGCAGTACTTCCTAAATACTTTTAACATATCAACATTTACATAGTTTTCTGCTTAGTATTTCCAAATGGCCTTCCCATCTTAAGTGGCTATCTATCCATACACTTAAGGCTTCCTGAACCCTACAGTTCCCAATGTTTGAAAATGCTTTGCTTCTTGAGTGGTTGACAGCCCATTCACACTGTCTTTTGTCATTCACTACCAAACAGATTTCCTGCCTCTTTTGTCACTGCTTTCAAATTTGCAGCATATTTTCTTTTTGTAAAACTTTAATAAAAAATACTGATATCATCTGCAAAAACACTGCATCTCCTGCAGATATTGGTAGAAGTAAATTGTTTGCAAATACCAAGAACAGCAAAGGACCTAATAGAGCACCTTTTTCAAGAAGAGGATTCACTGTCAATTTTTTAGACATCTAGGGAATATTTCTATGGAAAATGAGGTATTGATAATACCTGCAATGCAAAAATGATGTTTTTGTACCATGTTAATTACTTTATTTGGCAAGTCATCAATGTCATGTAAATTTTAGTTTTTCAGCTTTCAAATAGAATCTTTTACGTCTGACAGTGTTATCACACACAGAAACACAGCTTTTATGTGCATAGATACTTTTGGTTATTTAGAGTTTGAAAAGGTATTGTTTTTAATGAAGTTTTTGGCTATTCTTGTATGGAATTAATTAAATATTGCAGCGGTCTGCACAGGATCTTCAACAATTTTCAACGTATTCTTTATGGTAAGGTTATCTCCAAGTATGCATATCACTCTTCAGCATTTTTCTGTTGTTATAACTTTCCTGTATACATTTTTGTGTTGTTTCACAATTTGTTTTTATTGGACGTTTCATTTTCCAAGCTGATTAAGAATTCTGAGTGTCTTGAATGATTTTGTTATACCCTACATAATTCATGTATCCAACCTGCAGTGTATTTTTGAAGGTGTGACCCAGAAACATTTGTAACAGACACAGTCAAGAGAATAATGGAACAGGCTTACAATTAGTTCATCTAACAGCTTAATCCTTAATCTTGCCAGAATTCATATTATGCAGTTCCAGACTTACAGGTACCAGAAATAGAGACCAGTTGGCACACACTGTATGAAGTTTGTTATGCACAGTCAGTGGCCATCCAGATGGATAATAAACTGAAGTGGCTCTAGGACACAGATAAGTTAACCAAAAGGTCCTGTTTCACCTGTGAAGTAATTTTCTTGAATTCATCTTTTGTCTACAAGCACATAATCAACAAATGATTAATTACTTGTGATTGAGAGGCTCTTTGATTCTTTCATCAGACCATTATTTCGACTGAAGACAACATGTTATTGGCTCTTTGATCTCTGTGACAATCCAATTCTGTCATCATATTATAAACATGATCATGTCTACAGAACTGGCACTCTGTGTGGGACTCTCCTTTCTATAATGATCTGTTGGGCCACATAGAAAATGTGCCTTCAACTTAATTAATTTAATATACCATATAAATTGAATCTCTCCTTCATTATGATGTATAGTTAGGTTGATGCTGTAACAGTGTCACAAGTCACCATGTCAAAAGAAGTTTTGTCACTGGAAGAGGGGTAGTGTGTGGCAGTCAGTATTGAGGAGAGGCTGATAAACAATTTATTATGGCGGCAACTCTAATACCAGGCATCTAGGAATTTTTTGGGCCAATATGTGTGTTACTTGTATGTGTTTTGAGTAAATTGAAAATAAATGAGTATTATGTGAAGTTTATTTCATAATACTTTAGGAATGCAATATCAAAGTAACATTAGATATCGGGAAGTGTGCACATGCACCTTTGGACTAAGTGACAATGTCAAAAATGTAGGTATATCCAAAGTAGTTGTATATTTGAGAATGTAGAAATTTATTTTCATGGGTACACATTTACTGGATATAGATAAACACTATGAATGTCTTGAGTTTCTTGACCTACAAATGAGATTATTAGTATACTTTCACTCATTACTGCCCTTCACCGTAGTTTTATGGGGTAGTGCTGGTAAGGTGAAGTATGCACTGAGAATATCGTGTAAAGCTGATAACTGAACACCTTGCAGAACACTCTTCGCAGATGTTGAGATTCTTACACAAATGTGCCTAAAAATAATGACATTAAATTTAGGATGAACTGTGCAGTTCATAACCACAATACCAGAAATAAAAATGATTTCCATTTAGGCTGTGCAGCCTTGCCTAGGGTTAAGAATGAAGTTTAATATTCCAGTGCAAAAAGCTATAACAAATCACCAGTTAGCATCAGGCAGAAACTTAGTAAGTCCCAGATATTCAAAACCAAAGTAGAAAAATACCTCATTATCAACTACTTCTAAAATTATATCACAATATCTGGATCCAGAAATGTAAATTTAATTTATCTAATATTTGTATTAGTTAGATCCTGACTTTTCCAATATACAGGGTGCTGTATAAAGTTACACAAATGCATTGTTTCAAATATTAGATTAAAAAAAGAAGGTGAGTGGTAGGAGAGGAGGAGCAATGCATTTTTTCAAAGTAGCTGTTTTCCTCATAATACACATATATAAGGTATTCCATGTATAATAAAAGCTGTTAGGATTTTATGGTTGAATTGGAACCCAAAAGATGGAGAGGGCCTTTGGCAGAGTAGAAAAAGAAGGTTCTGAGTGATGGATCAAAGAGATGCTGGCCGGATGTCAGAGCCGGCAACAAACAAGGCCGAGATACAAAAAATGAAATTGGTTCTCAACACACATTTTATAAAGGTGCAAACTATAAAAAAATAATTGTATGTGTCTAACAGTAGTGCTATACATTTGCTTCCTGAAGATAAGTGATGGACAGCAGTTCTGTCTCATAATTTATTTAGTTATCTTTAGTGAATTTTCCATTGATACAATGCATAACTACACTCAGTTCATATCCCTGAAGGCTCTGCTTAGTGATGGAAGTTATAGAACACAATGAACAATATAAAATTGCAAAACAAGGTCATTTAGAGGGATTTTAATATAACAGAAGGAATAAAACTAAAGAATTATTCTTCAGTGGGAAAATTCGGAAATGACAGAGGTCATGTATTAGTCAGATTTGCCAAGAATACGAACATAATTCTCATTAACATATTCTTCCAGAAGAAACTGAATGAAAAATTGGACTTAAAAAGGCCCAGGCTGAAGTAAAAATTAAATTATAATGTGAGTAAAGTACACAACATAACCAGGCACTGAACTTTATTTATGACACATTTAGGCTTTATACCATCATCAGGTGCCAGTTCCAGTGTTTACTTCAGGTGTATTGTTCCTAGGAAAACCAACCATCTCGATTTATCTAGAATGCATTAAGTTTATCACTTTGCTTGCAGAACACATTTGGTGGGTGGTTACTTAGTTAGTGGTTACGTAGTTAGTGGTTACTTAGTAACAGAGGGACAGGAAGTGTAGTTCAGGTAGTTTAGGAGAAGGTGAGATAGCTTTTTGAGTGGAGTCTGGTATGTTGTTGCAGTTTGAAGTTGACTTGGCAGATGATACCATTTAAGGAAACATGAGGGGCAGATAACTGCAGGATATTGCAGAAGGAGAAAAGTCTGGTACAGTGGAAATTTGTTGATGAGGCGTATAGGTCACAGTTTATCTGGGTAAGAGCAAGAGATTGCTGTATTTGAACCTAAAAAGACCGTGGTGTAGGGTAGGATTGCATCTAGAAATGGGGGACTTTCAATTGTTCTTGCCACCCACCTGGCCTTAATTTACATAAATTTCTTCTGTCTCAGCTTTTCTTCATGTTAACTACTCTTTGCTTCACTCTGTTTTAATTTTCTATATCTTTCATTGTATTTCCCATCTATTTTTCATCACCCCACTCCCGACTCTGTTACGCACAACGCACTTAGCTTTTCACTCTTATTAACTCATGCACGATGTTTTAGTAGTAATCTCTGTCTTGCATATTACCTTGCCTTCCAACTTTAAACTCTCAGGTTTTCAAATCTCATCCAGTGCAGTTCCCATCCATCAGTCTTTCCTTCTCATCCCACATGGTAATGATCCCCTGATCTGCGGTTCTTTTCCTAAATCTCTCCAGTCCTTTTCCTTCACCCTTCTTCCTTCCCCTTCAACCCTTCTGCCTGAAGAAGGAGCCACTGGCTCTGAAAGCTTGCCAATCATAACTGTCTTTATTATGTGTGTTCTGCTGCCACTTGGTAAGTAGATTTTTTATCTATCCAAATAAATATTTTTTTTAATAATTGATTGTTTTCATTGTAATAAGTATATAAAGGGTTTTAACAATCAGTAATTCTAGGTCTTTTATTTATTTTTATTTTTTTACAGAGTTTTCAGGATTTGTCATTTCTTATACCAGATATGCACAAAGCATCTTCCGTCTGTCTTTTTCACAAACAATAATACTTTTTGTTCCTGAAGAATTGCTCCATAGCACACCGATATATTAGTCGGCTATGAAAGTACATACAATAAGCTTTAACTAATAGCTTGTGTTTACACAATCCCTAAATTTTCTGTTGTAAATAGGTGATTTTGGCTAATTTAGAACATATGTAGCTTACGTCACTTTCTGATGTTAGTTTTGATTTGAGGTGAATCCCAAGACGTTTAGCTGAGCTATCATCATAAATTTGCATTTTTAGAATGATGAATTTGTACTTATTTGGCCCCAAACCACTTTTTTTGCTAAAATGCTTCTGAGTCTCTTCCAATGGTAACAAAGGTAGTGTCATCTGCACAGTGAATGGACTTACAACAAATAATTTTGTGAATATGATTTATAAATGTGATGGGGGACAAAGGCTTATGCATGAGAATTTTGTGGAATCCCTTGTGTGACACTTATAACATTTGAATTATCCTTATAAATATAAACTATTTGTTTCATCACTTCTGTAAGATTTAATTAGTAACAGTTCTGTTCCTTTATAACCATGCCAAGAGAGATTCTTTTAGTAGCATTCTATGACTGGAAGAGTGCGAAGTTTCACATATGCCCACAAGTGTTGCACTTACGCTTAGTTTGGATACAAATAAAGATTATGTGAAAGAAACAATGTTTTCAACTGCTTTCACAATTTAAAAAAATCCAGGTCTCAGCCTGGGTGACTTTCCCAAGATCTACCCCTTTTCTTAGATCTCTCCAGTCCTTTACTTCACCCTTCCTCCTTCTCCTTCAACCCTTCTACCTGAAAAAGGAGCCACTGGCTCTGAAAGCTTTGCCAATCATAACAGTCTTTTATGTATGTATTATGCTGCCACTTGTCGAGTAGATTTTTTATCTATCCAAATAGTAAAAATGTCTAATTAAAATCAGAAAAATATAGTATCCAGTTTTATTAAATGTTGTTAATTTATTTTTTAGGTATTTCAGTGCAATGGGTTACTCCACTGTATAGCAACAATAGTAAAAACAGAAGGTTCTGCAAGTCTCTTAAAAGGATTGTGGCCAAGTCTGTTAAAAGCTGCTGCCACAACTGCTATTCATTTTGCTGCTTACGAACAGATATGTACCTTCTTGCTCTCATTTCATCACTAGTGTGGCATGAGGTTGATATATCTCTTCTGTGATAAATCATCAAAACTGTTTATTATAAACATTAATATTTTACACAAATAATTCTACTGTATTTGGTATAAAATATTATTTATTCTATTGCTTTTACAATGAGACTAAAAAACTGCAACTGATTTTCATATATTTTCTGTGACATATTTACTTCAGTTGTACCCTAAAGAATTAAAAACTATTAAGCACAGTCACAAATATTGTACAAATAATGCCACTATTTTAGCATACACTACATTATCTTTGCTGTGATACCAAAAACTGTATTCATTGCATAATAATCGACATACTTTGAAAAAAAAAGTTTCATTCTGGGTAAGCTGTTACAGATTTTTTTATGTGCCTCTGTTACTCCCTTTTTAGGCTCATTTATTAATAAGCAGTGTGAAAGCATTGAGTTACTGTTCCAGGCACAGGCAGATTGGGTATGATTTCAAATTGCCTTCCTGTAGCTGCTAAAATTTGTGCCTGTCCCAGGAACAGACTGTCCATTTATGTGATGTGAAGAATTAATACAACTGAACTTTCTGCAGCACATAGTGTGCAGTGCCTTAGAAAAGTAACAGGCAGTACAGTTTTTCAAGCAAACACATTCCATGCAGAACCTAAGCACCAAATGTATGTTGCATGTTTCTTTCATTCTTTATGTTGATGCTGTTGAAGTACCCAAGGTTTCCAAATTAACAAGTCTCATAAAGAGATTTCAAAACTGGCTCTCAGTATCAAGGAACTGGAAAGCAATTACCTGAAGCAAAGGGTTAGAGTAATGCAGAAATGAAGAAAAGATTCAGATGTGAGGATGAGGGGAGGCTACCAGTGATAAACAAACTCAGAGATATGACATATGGAGCAAAATATATGCTTATGTCTCTCACATGTAAGTGAAGATTTCACAAAGAGTTTTCTTTACTTTTTATAGTCATTTCAAAACAAATTACATTTGAGTCAGAATATAAATATTTAAGTTATATTTTCGTATCAAAATATTTTTGTAAGTGCCTATAATGACTACTTTATTAACAAGTTTTGAGACTTTTTTTTTTTTTTTTTTTTTTTTTAGAAAAAGTAGTGTTTATGTAGGACTAGTTAGCTATAATATGTGAAACTAAAAATAGTCTGTGAAAAAGCAATCCTTCAAAAACAAAACAAAAATATTCCTTAGGACAGATAACATCAGATTGCTGACCAGAAAAATATATATGAAATGTATTTACAGAATTATTATGAAGTTGTAAAATTTCCTGTTTTTCTATGTTTCATGATTACTGCATGCTCTGTGTTGTACATCTGTTTAAAAGTGTAGTTATATGTTGGCTCTTTTGCAAAGAAGTAGTAACGGAGTCTTATATCATGTAATATTCTTCTTTTTTAAAAAAAATTTGTCTTAAAATTGCAGTATTTTCTTGTGTTAATTTTATTGCATTCAATTTAACATTTGTAGAAACACAAAATACACATTTTTAACGATGAATAACTATGAACAGTATGGAAAAGTACCTACATCTACATGTGAAACTTATTTGTACAGATAGCAGCACTGGTAATATTGTTTGAACATATACTCAAAACATTTGTAATTGCTTAAGCCAGTTATAACACCACTTCAGACTATTTCAAATCTAGGATGTGTGCTGCTTTCTCCTGGACTAGTCAACTAATGCTGTGAGAGCAATGTTAATGTGAAGTCCAATGATTATAACTTTACAGTTTAGATCAATTAAAATTTCTTTAATAGCAGCTGCCTTTTTACATTTGCAAACATTTCCACATTAGGCACTTGAGATACATCAGTGTTTTCTGTTAAAGGTATTGTCATAGAATAACAGTCAGTGACATCATTAACTTTCACTCCTACAGTTCAAATTGCCCCTATAGAGATTATCATGCCCAGTATAATATCCAAATTCAGTAAATAACAGCTAAAGCTTCAGGCTTACAAATAATTTCACACATTGGCTTTTAATGTCACAGTTTGAAATACATTAACAGAAATTCTCATCAAAGCTACACTTTTTCTGAATAAGACAATCTCTTCATATACCTTGCAATGTCTTCATTTATAATCTGCAACAGATGTGGTGTAACTGCTTTGCTGGGGGTAAATGTTTTCAACAGATGATAATTCAAAGTGAATATATTTATGAAATATTAATTTTGAAATTTTTTTAGCTGAAATAATGTTCTTGAAATTTGGTGGATTTGTTGAAAGTAACATTGACCAGAACTCATCTTCATTTCATTACTTCCTATTTCCTAAGAGAAAACAGGCCAGAGAACACCATAGTTCTAAATTGATGTGAAACATCAATTATACTTTCAGGTACATAATTTATTATGTCACAGAGTGCTGCTCAAAATATTACATCATACTGGGGTTACCACACGATTTCTTGCAGATCTTACATGCTCATGTTAACAATTGATTTATTGTTGTATTTAGCACATATGCTGTACAAAAGTTGTTGATAATTACAAAAAAAAAAAAATGTTATCAGCTGGTGGTTACAACTGAAATGCATGAAATGAGATACAAAGACACTTACATATCTTTTGTGTTCATGGAAAAATCAGTGAAATGATTTGAGTGCACAATTCTGATTACATTTTTGTTAATTACGCTGAACTAAATTGTCCCAAGCATTCCCAATGTGCCTTCTGTTCGAAGTATGAGTATACTATTTTTTAGTATTAACAGAATTTCAATATATAATACAGCAGCCCAAATAAACACTTTGTTTACATTGTTAATCTGGTTTTGGTTTATGAATTTCAGTAATCATGTGGTGATCAGATGTTGTTACGTTAGCCAATAGCATAGGAGGCTGGCAGTATGATATGGTTGTTACTGATTTCAGACATTATAATTATGGTATATTCCGTATCTCTTTTGTTATTCAATTCTTTGTAAATGAAAAGAGTTAATTACAACTAAAAATTTGACAACACACATTCCTATCAGTAGATGGAAGTAATATTAGTTGTTGTTGTTGTGGTCTTCAGTCCTGAGACTGGTTTGATGCAGCTCTCCATGCTACTCTATCCTGTGCAAACTTCTTCATCTCCCAATATGTACTGCAGCCTACATCCTTCTGAATCTGTTTAGTGTATTCATCTCTTGGTCTCCCTCTATGATTTTTACACTCCACTCTGCCCTCCAATGATAAATTGGTGATCCCTTGATGCCTTAGAACATGTCCTACCAACCGATCCCTTCTTCTTGTCAAGATGTGCCACAAACTCCTCTTCTCCCCAATCCTGTTCAATACTTCCTCATTAGTTACGCGATCTATACCCATCTAATCTTCAGCATTCTTCTGTAGCACCACATTTCAAAGGCTTCTATTCTCTTCTTGTCCAAACTATTTATCATCCATGTTTCACTTGCGTACATGGCTACACTCCATACAAATACTTTCAGAAACGGCTTCCTGACATTTAAATCTATACTCAATGTCAACAAATTTCTCTTCTTCAGAAACGCTTTCCTTGTCATTGCCAGTCTACATTTTATATCCTCTCTACTTTGACCATCATCAGTTATTTTGCTCCCCAAATAGCAAAACTCATTTACTACTTTAAGTGTCTCTTTTCCTAATTTAATCCCCTCAGCATCGCCCAACTTAATTTGACTACATTCCATTATTCTCATTTTGCTTTTGTTGATGTTCATCTTATATCTTCCCTTCAAGACACTGTCCATTCCGTTCAACTGCTCTTCCAAGTCCTTTGCTGTCTCTGTCAGAAATACAATTTCATCGGTGAACCTTAAAGTTTTTATTTCTTCTCCAAATTTTTCTTTTGTTTCCTTTACTGCTTGCACAATATACAGATTGAATAACATCAGTGGGAGGCTACAACCCTGTCTCGCTCCCTTCCCAACCACTGCTTCCCTTTCATGTCCCTCGACTCTTATAACTTCCATCTGGTTTCTGTACAAATTGTAAATAGCCTTTGGCTCCCTGTGTTTTACCCCTACCACCTTCAGAATTTGAAAGAGATTATTCCAGTCAACATTGTCAAAAGCTTTCTCCAAGTCTACCAATGCTAGAAACGTAAGTTTGCCTTTTCTTAATCTAGCTTCTAAGATAAATCGTAGGGTCAGTATTGCCTCACGTGTTCCCATATTTCTACGGAATCCAAACTGATCTTCCCCGAGGTCGGCTTCTACCAGTTTTTCCATTCGTCTGTACAGAATTCGCAGTAGTATTTTGCAGCCGTGACTTATTAAACTCACAGTTCGGTAATTTTCACATCTGTCAATTCCTGCTTTCTTTGGGATTGGAATTATTATATTCTTCTTGAAGTCTGAGGGTATTTCACCAGTCTCATACATTTTGCTCACCAGATGGTAGAGTTTTGTCAGGACTGGCTCTCCCAAGGCTGTCAGTAGTTCTAATGGAATGTTGTCTACTCCCGGGGCCTTGTTTTGACTTCGGTCTTTCAGTGCTCTATTAAATTCTTCACGCAATATCATATCTCCCATTTCTTCTTCATCTACATCCTCTTCCATTTCCATAATATTGTCCTCAAGAACATTGCCCTTGTATAGTCCCTCTATATACTCCTTCCACCTTTCTGCTTTCCCTTCTTTGCTTAGAACTGGGTTTCCATCGGAGCCCTTGATATTCATACAAGTGGTTCTCTTTTCTCCAAAGGCAATATTAGTAAGTGCTTTAACATGAAACGGTTGAAAATTATGTTATAGAGCACAAAATGTGAAATTATTTATTTGGGTGCTACCAAATGACATAACAGTTAATCATGTAGTCCAAAGCATATGCAAAATGAACTGTTAAAATATATTTATTATAGTTTTACAATGACCTACAGCAACCACATTTAGAAACATCAATATATATTTGTGGAAGATAAGACTAACTTCTTCTTTCTCTACACGAAGTACAGGACCTTCACCACTCATCTACTTGATTGTGAGTAGTATGTCAGTGGTAGGACTTAGGGCCATGTGCAGAGGAAGCAGGGACCGGAGAGGGGGAGAAAAAAAAAAAAAAAAAAAAAAAACTGGTTTCGGGTAACGTCTCTCGTTGAAGCCATTGTGACACATTACACCTTTAGGAAATAAAAAGTTTAGAGGTCTGTAATCAGTGGGAAATTTAATTTATAGTGATTAATGGTACTCGTAGGGAAATGACAGCAACAGAAAGGAAAGATCAGTTTACGCTCATAGTGGACAACTCATTCAACATGCTGAAGAGGCTGTTTTGGTAGTGACTAAGAGAACAGAGTGCAAACAATTGCAGATTGTGGCCATGTTGGGACCAATGGTGCCTATTATCTGGGTACAGATGCCATACTTGGACCATTCCAATAACTGGCAGAGAAGAATGAGAAGACTGGAGTTGCTTGTGGAATTTCAATGAAGTATTCAATCTGTAGCATTTTCCAAAGGGCTGATTCTGACTCCCCTGATTCTGAGTTAAATGGGAGATTGAACAAGAGACTTCAAAGGTTCTAAAGCTTTGCTGTGACTTCCTAGACTTGTGACCTTGTGTTAAGAACTGTAGGGTGTCCCTAAATCGATTAGGGGTGCATAGCCCATCAGAGGCTGCTATCCAGGCAGCTAAGTCGTGGTTTCACACAAGGGGATTTAGATTAGGTAGTTCTCCATTCAATACAGATAATCATAATTGTGTTCAAGGTCTACACACCACTATTAACCAGGTCTGCTCCAGAATGGCATGTGGAGGAGCTGTGAGTTGCATTCTGCCAGTATCATGCAAGTATGGAATCATGAGAGCTCAATCAGTAATAAAATTAATTATTCTACAACTCTTCCATACAGAGGTGATGATGAAGCCTCAGTGGCATGTGTGGTTACCCAGGCAGCAGTTGCCATCTTAGCATAACTCCCAGCTGTGTGATGGATCTGCATGGATATGCAAGACAGTGGTGCTAGCCTCAACAGACACCCCTTGACCAGCATGACAGCTGTGCTGATGTAAGGGAGGCACCTACAGTGGCCTGTGGGCTTATGCCACAGTAATCACAAACAGAAGGCCAGGTGCTCAGATGACCAGTGCTGAACCCAGGATTCTTGAGAGACACCTAGAATGGCAGATGAAGAAACCTTATATGAGAGCTACCCTCATTGGCCAACCAAGAACCATCAGGTCTAGCAACAGATTGTAGACCAGCAGCTAGCTGATGATGCTGTTAGACAAAGTTGAAGCTGCTTTTCCCCACAACAGACCATCAGCTTGTGTGGAGACAGTGTTGGGCCTGAGTCAGGAGTTCTCAACCAGTCATAGTGTATGGATTCTAGTCCTGCTAGGGGCTGATGGTGAGTGTTTATAGTCGCTGTTGCCATCTATGTTGTGAAAGTTACTTTGCTGACCATGGAAGTGCAACATTATGGTGATTTATGTGGAAATTTGGCCCACCACTGAGGCACACTCTGACCATGCAGCATGCTAACAGTATGCTAGCACCCAGCAGCAGAATTTTGGAATGCAGCTTGCCTGCCTGCCTATCAACTGGTTGTGAAGTCTGGACTGTGGTTGTTGCCACAAAATTCCTCTCTCTTTAGGAAAATTTGGTCCTCCAAATTGCAGACCATTGCTAAACCTGTGAATCATGTAGTATAACACAGTGTTATTGTGTTTACATCACCTTACACTCTAACTTACAATTTCTACATTGACTGTCTTTCTTCTTTGCTTACACAATCTCATGATGTATGGAGACTGATATACCCGCAATTGTTCATACCCTGAGGTTGACTCACTTAGCCACTATGTAATGGACTAGAAGTTCAAGTGGTCAGATGCTTTGCCAATGATAAACTTAGGCTGTACAGGCAAGGACCAGAATTTAGATGTTACGTGAAGATGAAATTCGTATTACCATGTAGTGGTGCATGTTGTTTCTTAATGTAGCAACAAGTCTCACTTCTTTCTACTGTACTGATGAATGATGTTTATGGAGAAACATGATTTTTAAATAGTAGCAAAGAAAGGACTGCCCATTGTGCACACATTTTTCAGATTTGTGTGCAGATATGAAGCGAGAAATGTGAGTACGCTGTATCAACAAGGCACAACAATGATCAAGTGTCTTTATTTGTGATCAAGAAGTCATTTACAATTTACAGTCATGTTTGGACTACACAGGGTCTTATGACAATGCTCTAGCCTCAGAACAAAAGAAGTTTTATTATGTAATCTCTTACTTGCTATCTGTCATTCGATGAGGTATCATGTCCAAACTGGTAATGAGGATGTTGTAAATGAGGGACCTGTACTCTTAGTATTGTAATGGTTTGTGCAAACTGTTAAATGTAGAAGAGTTCATTAAAGAGTGGTTACATGATTTTGTAGCTAGTTGCTAGAGAATATAAGCTCTTTTACAGCTCTTGACCCTCTTCAGACAGAGGCAAAGCTCCACAGTACAATTAGTGGCACTAAATACTAGGACTACTGCACAAATAATTGTTGAAAAGATGACCATAAGAATGTATTCAGGGCAAATGGTATAATGAACAGCTTCAGGGTCACAGGTTACTACATGAAGTATGTACACTCAGCAATGCAAAAGCAAACTTGAGCCATTGTACCACTTCAGCTGCTAAATATAGTGCAACACCTGTACCTCTTAATGCACACTTCCTTTCCAGCTATAAGATTGTCAACAGAAGTGAGTATGGTGGATCTAGGTTATTATTCAGGTAGGTCATATTCCTGGCTGGCTGTATTTCTAAAGGATTATCGGGCAAATACAGTGGTGGATACATTAGATTCAGAGTTGTAGCCCCTATTATTGTTGCCGGAAGCTGAAAAGTCAGTCTTGAGACATCACACCTCATGCTGTTGAATTGTACTCTGCTGTTCTTTAGTTCTAAGTGTTGTGTTCCCTTGAGGTCCTCTGCTGATAGCAAATGGAATAACTACAAGTGGATTATATATAGAATATACCCAAAGAGGTTCTGTCTTCTGGAAATATGGTTGTCCTGAAAGGATGTCCTGCAGGAATCCTCCTTCGGATTCTGCCCTTCCCCTCCCCACCCACACCCCTCCAATAAACAGTTTTACCTTGCTTGTTTCTGTGACAGTTTAGACACTGACAGAAGGGCACACCATAATCTGCTTTCTTTGAGGTTGCTACAGCTTGTCTGCTGACACTTAAGAATGGCCCTTCTTAGCTGGTGTAACCAACAACATTTAATTCATCCTTATAGTTATATAATTCTGTAAGATCCCCCATCTTACAGGATACTGGTGTATTGAGTAGCACTCATATCTGGCATTGGTACCCACTATTGGTAAACATATTAACTCATGGAGGCAGGTGCAGTTGGCCCTGACCTCCAATGTTGCAAGATGGTAGTACAGTGAGAAGGTACTCTCCTCTGGAGGTACAATAAATTCCAGCTTGGTTGGTAATTCAATACATTCTTGGTGTAGACTATTCAGAAACTTACTTACCAGTAGCAAGGCAGGAGTTAGCTGTCCATGGACTGCATGGTGTTTGGATTGCCATAATTTGGCTATGTCTATGTGAGTGTCCCATGCACTGTAAGAAAGAGTGCACTGGAAACTTGTCATTGCTAATTATATATCTAACATATATAGTTAGGCTTTCAGCATCATCAAATCTCAATTCCCTCTCCCTCTTCTCCTTTTCTAAACTGCTCTCTACCCTATTTTGCACCCCCTATCCCTTACTCTGTCCCCTATCTGTCTCTGCAAGTCTCTTGCAGAAGCTACATATTCAATTTATTTGACATGGAAACACCCTCAGCAAGTTGACTTCCACAACTTTCAACTTCTTGCAGAAGTAGCTTCCACAAGTGGAAACAGTTTCTTGTAGCTCACTACAAGTGGTTGGCTGTCTTTCCAGATGTTGGAAGTTTTTTTTAAACTTTTTGTGCCTTCATAACTGGTACCACAATGTCAGTATTGAAAATGAGAATGGCACAATAACAGATCAACTGAACAAATGTACCAAGGGAAACCATAAACATATATGCATGGCCACTGTCACCCAAGAAAATGTGAAAAAATCAAACAATTAGTTTGTTTCACCAGAAGAAAAAGTAGAATGATAGTAGAGGCATCTTTAAATTTTAGCTGAGCTTTAATCTTAGTGTAAACATAAATCTATTACATTTGTAATAAATAATGTTTGTAAAAACTGACGAGTAATTAAAAGTTGGTCTCTTGGTGATCAGTTTTGAAGCATTTTTGTATCCTGTTTCCAACTGAATTACATTTATAGTAACTGTAATAATACTATTGGTGAAAGTTGAAGAAAATTAAAAGGTAATTCTTTGTGATAGAACATGCAGCATTGTTGTATCCTGGTTTCAAATATTTTATTGTACCATACACAGATTTTCAAAAGTTGCATACAACATTCTCATAAATAATTTGGTCAAAATCCTCTGATTGTAATTCATTTAATAGTGTTTCTTCATAAATGTGTATGCCTCTCTATCCATTTCTTCACCCAAAGATTTCTTTTCATTTCAACTTTTGTCACAATTTATCTTTAATAATAATAATAATAATAATAATGCAAGTATGATGGCAGGTGTTATTGTTTATAGCATGAAACCATAAACAATCTATTTGCTGCTCTCATGACACACCTCTATTGGAAACACTTCTTTAAGTACTTGCAGCAGGTTGCTGAAATTAACTTGCCCAGACTACTTGCAGAAGCAAACTTGTGCAAGTCTTTGTTCTCATGTAAACACCTCAGCAAGAATCTGCAGAAGTCACTTGCAGAAGTTACTTATTAGTGGATATGTGCCTTATGATCTCCTTTCATCTAGTTGTACAGCTGCTGAGTCATATGATAAAATCCCTGCCTCTCACTATCCTGCCACCCCTTTTTTGTCTTGTGCATCCTTCGCTACCTCCTCTCCACCTCTATCTATCCAGACAACAGCTTTGGTAATCAGTTTTTAATAATCAGTCCCCCTGCTACCATGAGTGTGTATGCTTGGGTGTCTTATGGTTGTGTGTGTCACACGAGAAAAAGAGCAAGTGACAGAAAGCTAATGTTAACTGATTTTATTATGTGTTTCTGTGCACCATGTATCAATCCTCTATAGGTAAGTGTTTGCCTTTTACGTATCTTACATATTGTTCCATCCAGGAATTTTCTTATTGTTAATGTAAAATCACGTAAATGCAAAACGTAAAAATTCCTTAACTCCAAAATGCAAACAGTGTTTCTTAGGTGTCGCATTCTGGAACATTTCATCAATAATTCATAATTATTTAGTATAACTGTTATCATTGTTTTGCCTCTTCAATTTTTTCGTGCACAAAAAACATATAATTTTTCCTGTGTACAACTTTGTACACAATGGTAAGGAGAGGCAGGTTTCAGAGTGGGGCAGCAACTGTTGACTGTTGTCGTAGGAAAACAAGAGCAGAAATGGTTAACGAAAAAGTTAACACAGTAAACAGAAGATTTACTTAACTTGTATTTCTCCAAGCAAAAGAGGACTCATTACATACAATGCAGTGAGAAATAGAGTCCAACTCTCAGTGTCAACAAGATGAGGCTCTCTGTACTAAAGCATGAACAAAGGAGCCAGATTTGTGACTAGTCAGTGTCTGCCTAGCTCCAACTACAAGTGGGGCATCTGGCTTCCACCTGCTGTCCTATACTTCTGTGGCAAAGGGCACCCGTGGTACAGAGCACCTGAAGGTGTGGCCAGTGGATGTGCACCATTGGGTCCATTGGATCCTGCATCACCGCTGTTGGTATCTGACGGAAACTTGCAATTCCATTGCCAAATGTATGATGCCCGTGGGGTTGTATAGATTAGTGATACCACATTCACCTCCCCCAAACCTCCTCACCATCATCATTTAAAGTGGATGACTGAATGATGATGATGATTGGGGGGGGGGGGGGGGGGGCAGATGGATGGATGCATGTAGCAATTACGAGGCAGGTGCCGAAACTGAGGAGAGTGCTGAGCTCCCACCTGCACTCAGGCATATGCCCTGAGCTCATCTGGGAACACTCACTCAAAAATGGGGCAGAGGGCACATGCCCACATCCAGGGGGAGAGCAGAAAATGAAGACAGAGCCTCTTCATGATAAGTCCCTTGTCATAAGAGACTATCAAGAAACTTATCATTTATTATGCTGTCCCCCTTGAGGGATATTATGTTGTATCTGAATATAAGTTATATTAAATGCTTAAACATAATTTGATTGTAAAGTAGTCCCTGATTTACATATGCAGACTGGTTTTGCACAGTTGATGACTGCAGAGGGCCTGATAGCAAATGGGACAGTTGCTGCAAAGAAAGGCCCACCCTCTGTTGATGGTGGCTATTGAGAGAGTGACTACTGTGAAATGGTGTCGACTTCCATCAGCTCCAGGACCAGCACCAATGGCAGGCATCTGTGATAGCCAGATGCAGTGAGAACTGCTACATACAGGCAGGCATGGAATCTGAAAGCACAAAGCCTGTGCAATTCACATGGGCGAACTTGGTTCTAATGATGTTGCAGCAATACTTTCAGTCCCTGCAGAAAAAACATAGAAAGTGCAAGAAAATGTACAATGGTGCATTGCCCCCAATGCTCCCATTCACCATACAATCTATAAAAGACCAAATTGTTAGTGTGACATTTTGCCTGTCTGGACAGAGTGAGCACCATCTGCCATGGCGGGTCAGCAAATTAAAGCAAGGCACCGTCCATGTAACAGCTCCACCACCAATAGTCCATCATGTGTTTGGGAGTGGTAGGAAGACAAGAATAGCAACAGAGCTTCATCCCATGTGTGGGAGACATGAAGTTTGTCCATCCATTGCTTAAATGTTCATAAATGCATCTATCTTCACCGTTGGATTGAGGGTGGAATGGTGCACTCAAGATGTGTTGATAGTGGAGGTGGTGAAAAACTGTTAAGACTCAGCGGCAAAAAATTGAGATCTGTTGTCAGTCACAATCACTTCAGGTAATTCTTGAGGCAAAAGATTGACAACAAGGTCTGGATTGTAGAATAAGCCATAGCTGAGTGCCACAAAGGGAGATTTACTGGACGTGTCAATGACAATGAACCACGTATTCCAGTGAGGACTTGCAAAATCAAATTGCAAACATTTTTAAGGTGCCTGAGGTTTTGGCCCATTCACAGAACTTCTGAGATGGGGCACACTGATATTCAGAACAAATTTGGCACTGAGAAGTCAACTGTTCAATTTGAGCACCTGGCCCATGCCAAGTGCAATGATGTCATGATGACTGCTTGGTGTGAATGAATCCCCAATGATCTTGGAACTTTAGTGAACTACTATGGCTATGGACAAAATATCAGCGAACTATCAAGCTATGAATGTGTCTGGCTGAATGCAGCCAACCAGTGTGGATACAGTGCAACAGAATCTGCTAATCAGGACTCATTACTGTGGCTTGGGCAATTTTCTGGTATTAAGCAGCAAAGCATGTATGTCTTGTGCATCATTGTAGCAACAAGAATCAGAGGACTCATTGAATACAGAATCTGGGCCAACAGGGAAATGCAAAAGAGTATCTGCATTAGCATGCCTAGAAATCGGCCAATACACAATCTCATATTGATAATTTGACAAAAGAAGATACTAACATTGCAGGTTCTGCACTGTTCGAGTAGGGACTGACTGAGAAGGGCTAAACAAAGATTGTAGAGGTTTATGATCAGTCACCAAGTAAAACTTTCTGCCAAAACGATGCTGGTGAAACTTAGTGACACAACAGACAGTGACAAGGGCCTCCTTTACAGTTTGCAAATAATTACACTGAACCTTGTTCAAGAACTTTGAAGCAAAGGCAGTTGGCTTGTCAACAGAGCTAACTTCAGGTGATAAAACTGAACCGATGCAAGGAGAGTAAACCTCCACAACCAAGACAACAGATTTGACTGGATCTAAATGAATCCTACACAAGCAATGTAAAGGAGCCATAATTTCAGCAGTGTTAGGAATAAATCAGATCTAATATGTGTGTTCCCCTAACTGACAGAAATTCCCACTCACTGCATGTGGGTGTAAGGTCATAGATAGCAAGCAAATGGTATTTCAATAGGTGAACACTCTGACTGTTAATTACATATCCTAACTACTCAAGTTCAGTCTGACAAAACACATATTTTTCTCTATTACACCTGAAACCAGTTGCAGACAACACTTAAAAGAGAGTGCAAGGATTGCTATTGTGTTCTTCAGGAGTATGACCTGAGGTGACAATATCATCTATATAATTCAAGAAAAAAGAAATTTTAGTAGTCAGCTGCTGCAGAAAGTGCTGAAATAGGGTGGGTACAGAAGCACGGCCAAAGGACAATCTCAAAATTTTTTGAGGAGACCCAAATGACTATTAGTGAAAAAGACCTCTTGCAGCTGATTGTCTTGAGGGGATTTGCAAACATATGTCATGCAAATCAATTTTGGAAAAGTAATGAGTGGTGCCCAATATATCAGTCAGTTCTTTCAGGTGTGGCAAGGGATAACTGGCAATGACTGACTGAGAATTCATAGTTTTCTTAAAGTTGGTGCCCAACTAGAATCTGCTGGACGGCTTCTTTAGAACAACGAGAGGGGACACCCACTGACTCGCAGTAATGAGTGCTGTGACCCCACTGTCTTGCAGAGCAGTAAGTTCCTAAGCTGCTTGTTCTTGATGAGCCTGAGAGACAGGATGAGCTCTAACAAAACGTGGCTGTGCATTGTCCTTCATTGTGATATGGGCAAGAAAATTATTGTTTTTGCCTAAACTGCCGCAAACCAAATCCTAGGGTTTGGCACATAACATAGCAACACTGTGCCGATGATCAAAGAAAGAAACAGAAAGTATGTTTCCTGAATGCTTAACTCAAACAAATAAAAGAGTCTAGACCAAAAATATTAGCACTATCTCAGAAGGAAATCACTGTAAATCATTGTCTTTGTCAACGCTCAGAAAGTTGCAAGAAAGCTGCAAGTGCTGAAGACAAGTATGTCTTGGCTGTTATATGCCATCAGTGTATGGCATGATTTGCATAACTTAGGCTTCCCAAGCAATTTGTAGATGCTATAATTGAGCAAAGTCATTGAAGCTCAGTGTCAAGCTGCAATCAGATTGAGTTTCCGGCAATGGTAAGAGACACAAAAAGTTTCTTGTCTTCAAGAAGAACTGCAGATGAGGTGGAACCATTTTAGGAGCAGCTATTACACTGTTGTTTTTGCTCTAATTACAATGTGAGGCTTTAAAAGCACATTACAGACTGTTTGTGACTTAGACTTGCTGGAAGGAGTAGCATAAGGAGGTGCGTTATGTTTCTGTAAGCACACAGACTGTACATGTCCCCATTTACTGCAAAAGAAGCAAGTCACTTCACATGAGGGGCAAGACCTGTGAGCATTTGTCATACTACAGCAAGGGCATGCCTTCATACCATGTGCCATATGTGACTCATGTTTATGTGAGTGCTGTGGCTGTGGCCGGCAGGGCCACTGTTTGCAAGGTGGCTGCAAGGTCTGTTTACTGTGTCTGTCCACTGAACAGACATGTGCTACCTCAAAACTGTCTGCTGTGCTTTCGTATGAATCTTTATAGTCTAGAATCTGAAGAACCTATTGCAAGGAGGGATCCAGGTATTTATGAATCTGTTCCCAAATCTCTAAGTCATCTACACTATGCATGATAGCACCAGAAACTATTGCATCCTTGTAATATTTGTTTGAAACTTCACTATCTAGTAAGGACTTGCAATTCAGACACCCACGGACTGTATGTCTGTCCTTGTTGCCTATGCAACCTGAAGAATTTGTAATGAACAGCTGCCACTTGACTTGCCCCTTGCCCTCTTAATACTTTGTAAGGTCCTGCAGTAGGTCCTCGCATGGTACTAGTTCAGGGCAGAATGTGGAAAACAATTTTGCACATGAGTGATAAACAGTCACTCCTGCCATGAGCAAGAAATAAGAATGTTTATCAGTATGTCATGTGCCACGATGTGCACGCATTGAACTGTGCAAGAAGCTCTGTGCATTCTTCCCTCATCTCATCATGAAATGGTAACACATATTCAGGTGGTGCAGGCAGTGGTGCTGCCATTGGGTCCAGCACCTTGTTTGGAACTGTCTGCACCATCCTGAAGCAATTCATCACATCAAGCAGTTGTGCCATTTGTTGACTATGAAATTGAATGAACTGAGTTATGTCAACTGCAGACAGCACAGCAAGTGATTGCAATGTAGTATCCACTATCTATGCAATGAGCAAAATAACAAGAGAGTACAAGCAAAGCAAACACTGGGGACACAGAGGAGAAGTAACTGAAAAAAAATGAACCAAAAAGTGTTTTGAAAATGATATAATATACTATCCATTTGGTTTTCTTGGTGTGTGTAGAGATAGTTTAGTGAGAGGAATCTCAGAAGAAGGCAGAAATTAAATTAGTTACAAGACATCTTGATGGCATGCACAATCATGGGAAAATTTGATGAGTGCTTCATTTACTTCCTAAGAAGTGTGTGAGATCTGTTTGGTTCTTGAGTGAAGTAAAACAAATGTAACTTCAGAATCAGTTCTTAAGTTGACCAAATCTCAAACATGGAAATGGATCTATGCGAATTTTTGTGTGCATGAACTGCCCAACAGATTACAATGCTCAAGAGAGAATTACTGGAATTTTTACAATAGGATCTTGTACAAAATCCAACAAATTCCATTGATGAGTTTTTGCATTTCACTGCAAAACTTTAACAGGTTTTTAAATTCAAGTCACATAATGGTAACAGCAGACAGGGAAATGTGTATCAGAGTGGGAATTACAATAAACACCAAAATAATTATCATTGTAACGATAATTTTCATAGGGGGAACGGTAACAGAAACTTTCATAATGAAAATCGAAATTGGGAATGAAGATTTGAGGGGCAGGAGCCTCACAAAATGCAATGCCAGAATACGGGGTCAGGTAATTAGAGATATCCACATATAAGTTGCAGAGGTGGCAAAATAAACTATTGTTGAAAAGGACATGTTATTTTAAAAATTCTGTGACTGTCAAAAATTCAGCAAAAAAGCCTCAACTGTTGGAAATAGAAGTTACAACAAGTAAGAATAAAGTAGGGAATAATTTTAAGCAATGCAACTCAAAGAGGGCACAAGAAAGACTGTAAAATGTGTGGATAACTCTGATGATGAGGATATGGGCTGAAAAATTTACCTTTTGAAAGGGAAGTTACTGATGGTGTGAATATGTGTTTGTAGAAAGATACTGTGATTGGAAGAGAGGCTGAAGTGGATCTGAATTTGGTAGAGGTGGAATGCATGGCAAACTCAACAAATTACAGTGATGTAGGTGAAAGTAGATGAAGCTATCTGTGAAAGTGGCAAAGTCATAGTCTCATCAGCTGGAAATGAATTTTGTGTCATATTGACAGAAATATGTGAACACATTTTTGAAGGCAGCATAGCAACAGTCTTGTCAGCTGGTGATGAATTTCATTATGTATCAGCAGATGTGAGTAATGTATTGTTAAAGGGAGATGGAGATGATATTTTAGGTGCCGATGATGTAAAAGTTGAAGCTACTGATTGAGATTCTCAGAGGAAGGCATTTGTGCATTTATTTTGATTGATGGAAGTCACCCAGTGGCTCCTGATGAAAGCATGAATTATTGTTGGATGTGGAAGATGAAAGTAAAGGTATTGTGTTAGGTAGTGGGTCAGAACGCAAAGTGTTGGAGAAATCTGAGAGTAGAAAAAATGAAAGGAGAAAGGGTTAAATCTCAGTTTGGCCAAATTCATGTATACTGTGAGTCTAATGTGGAACACTGCATTAGCAACAATTTGTATGAAGTATCAGTGGAGGTTGGTTTCCATAATGTATAGATGGATGTAATGGATGTTATAAGTAAAGAAGGGTGGTAATAAATGAGGATTTGATTAATAGAGAGGAAGTTTTAAGTAGTGTGGTTAATTATGAGAATGTTGCAGCTTCTGATATTGTTAATTCTGAGGAAGCAAGCAGTGTATTTAGGCTTATAAGGATGATGAAATGACCGTTTTTGAGGATGATTTAAATCCTTCAGATGAGTTGGAGGTAGAAAAGGAGACTAGGAATAGATAATAAGACTGAAGATTATTCTGAAATTATATTGTGTATCATAAGTATGGAGGAAAAAGGAAGGGACTTTGAAACTGATCACTCAACGGTGCAGTGTTTAGTGAAGGGTGAAATTAAAAACGTGCAACCAGTAAATGAAATAAATGATGTTGATGAAGAAAGTAAGTGTGTGTTTCTCAAACAAGAAAGTCAGACAGGAAACTGAGCTGCAAATGTAACAGTCTCTTGGTGAACGAGGAAAGAGACTTAAGTTTGAGCAGTTAAAAAAATGCAAAAAGTTGAGATTTAACCAGTATTCATTCTGGTGAGAAAAATGCTATAAGAGGTAATGGTAGCAGAGTTGCACCTTGTGCATGAAAAATGTGATGATTATTAGTGTAAGTGAGTAAATAAGTGTAATTTCATGTGTAGTTTTCTTAAGAATTTTTGGGGCTGCTTCTGTTGTGTACAAGAGGTAATTTGGTAAATTTAAGATGTAAATGGTAAATGGTGCAATGAGGTCAGCAGAACAAAAATTAATTTCATTATTTATGTGAGAGGGGAATGAGTTGTGCTGTACAGAAGATTTGGGGATGAAATTTCGATTTTGGATGAGTTGGATGCTGTTTATTTGTAATTAATGTATGCACAAAATTTGGTGCATGGAGGTCATCAGACCTCAGTAAAATTTTAATTGCTTGTGGGAGTAAAACATTTAGTTATGTGCAAAGTATGAGTTAAGTTTTTCAGGATATATCATGCGAATTAATTCTATGATGTACATTATTTTGGAAGAATTCTCAATAGATATGCATGTAAAAGTAGGAGAACAAAATGGGAGTAAAGTGGACACTGGAACTTTTCGAGTTGAGAACTGAAGGGAGCAATTGACGACACTTTCTGGCAATTTCTGAAGGAAGACGGACCTGTCTAGAGTATCATGTGCATTTCAGTTGTATAGGAGATTGTTTCTGGGCAATGAATGGGTGCTACAATACTCTAACTTTTGAAGGGGCTTTATATTTCAAAAGGTTTGAATGGACACCAGACTGTGGCTCTAATTTTTGCTGCTTGATTTAAGGAACTGAGAATAGACAGGGTATGAGTTACGATTCTTTTTATCAAGTTTGTTAATTTGCGAATCATCATGTTGAACTTGGAACTGTTTTAAGCTGGAGAATCTTTTGGGTATTGTGATCACGGAATGGACTTAGTTTTCATGAGTCTTTGGTTACAATTTAGTTTCAGGAGTTTGCTTCCATTCTCATATTGCTCTCAACATAACATTATTGCATTTGATAAGGATATTTTCTGTCTGCATTTTAACTGAATATTGTAGGACCACATCCCTTATATGTGAGATGTCTTTTCTTGAATAATCGTTATTCAACTTAATTCTCTGATGTCTTCATCAATTAGAGCTATTAGAACAGAACCCTTTTTATTAAATTATTTGCATATCCTTAATTTTATATTACTGTGTATTTTATTAACTTGCAATTCTAGCCAATGCATAGACTATTTGACTGCAGGACCACAGATACAAGTTATTATTTGCAGTGAATTATCTGCAGGGCATGAAAGCAGATGCGCATAGACCGTCCCTATGGCGACATCATGTATTCTTTTTAAACAGAGCTGTGTATGGCCCCAGTACCTAAAGTACAAAGAACCGAAGATGAAGATACAACTGGATTGCTTGTATGGGATGCTATTTAGGAAGAGCAACTACACTAGCAGTAACTATTAGGTACCATCACAGTAGCCACCAGAGAGGTGAAGGTTAATGGTCAGGAAGCTGGCACGTTGGACTAAGGAGGACCAGGTGAAGTGAGTTAGAGAGAAGGTGTTGAGGTTGTGGAGGAGTGAGGATAGGGTGTCCTTGCTTCAGGTGTCATGAAGCTACTAGCATCAGTGAACCTGAACTAGACAGGGAGTTTGGGGTTCTGGGAGACTTGATAGGTTTCAATTATATGAATGTGTGATGTCTGTTCTTTTGGACATGTTCAAAAGGAACAGGCACCATGTGGTAAGTTTCCTCTATATGGCCCATAAAAAGGTCAGCATAGGTGACTGTCATGTAGATTCCCATGGTTTTGCTGTGGACTTGTTTATATATTTCCTGTTAAAGGAGGAGTAATTGTGTACCAGGATATAAAGGACATAATTTGTTATATTGCATGGTGAATGAGGCAGCAGGTTCGTAATATGAAGGACAATGGGAGAAGTAGTGTTTGATAGTAGCAAGGTCGTGGCATGAGGGGTGTTGGTGTATAGGAAGGTGGCATCAACAGTGATGATTAGAGATCCAGGAGGCAAAGGGGTGGGGATGGTACAGAGTCAGTGATGAAAATGGTTAATATCTTTGATGTGAGATGCTAGGGCAGTTGGTTGGAGGTGTTAGTCAATAAAAGTGGAAATTCTTTCAGCAAGAGTATAATAGCCAGCTACAGAGGGGTGAGCAGGATTGTTGGGTTTGTGAATTTTGGGAGGCATGTAGAAGGTGGGTGTGCAGGGTTCACTGGGATGATGAGGAAGATGTAGTCATGGGAGAGGATCTAGGATGGGCCTACAGATTTCAGTAGGAATTGAAGTTTATGTTAGATTTCTGGAATACGATAACCATGGCAGAGTTTGTACGTGGAGGAGTCAGATTGCTGGCAGAAGCCTTCTGTTAGGTAATCACTGAAATTAATTATGTCAGTAGTGGAGCTTTTGTCTGTATGGAGGATGATTAGTTCTGGATCTCTTTTGAGGTCATGTACAGCTCTCTTTTCTTCTTAGGAAGCATTCTTCGGAAATATGGTGAGGCTAAGTCGGAGAGAAGGAATTGCAGGAATGTGACCAATGGGTGATTAGGTGGGAGAGTAGGAGGGTCACGGGTGGATGGTGGTATGAACTGGGAGAGACAAACTTCAGCATTGGGATTAGGTTGACTTTGGTTCTGCTCTTGGGCTTCAGGTTTCATCTCAGCTACTGATCCCTTTTCTACCCCATCAACTTTAATAATAATTCTCAGTCCCATTTTTACATTATTTTCAATTTCTGTGAGACTATCCTCTAGCCACTCTCACCTCTCCAAATTCAGATCTCATAGGGTTTTAAAGTAAAGAAAATCAATCTGGTGTCAACCATTGCCCTTCTGCACCTATTTCTTCTCTCTGAATTTTAGGGATGCCTGCAACACTACCAATACCATCTGACCCACATCACTGTACGATATCTTGATTTCAGCGGCCATGGCTGATGCTTATAAACACAAATTTACTACGCACCTGCTAACTGTACTTAACTTAAATGTGTTATATGCCCTCTCTGCTGCTGTGGATCCACTGATTGAGATGTGGACTGCTGACTGCTGTCTGGAGATGCCGCCTGAACCATGTGGACTTTTGCTTGCTGCCTGGAGGCACTGTTTGGTGCTGTGTGAATTGCCACCTGCTGCTTAGAGATGCTGTACACTGCCACACTAGGATGAGATGCCACCTGTGTAGACAGCTCACCAGCCGTGGAGCAAAGCCAAGTGTGTCTGTCACCATATGAGTTTACACTCGCACACTGCTACCTTTGCAATATGCTGCTGTTTTCAGTTGCACATGTGATGCATTGAGAAGCCGCTGTCTGCTGCTGCCTCATGATCAGCTGCCAAGTGCTGGCAGTGCTACTAACATGTGCAACTGCACTTAACTACTGCACTGCATGTGCTGCTGTTGCTGCTGCACTACACAAATCTCTTGAGCCCACAAGCTAACTGACTTCTTCTGAGATTTGAAAAAAAAAAAAACAACAAAAATTACTGTGATGCAAAATCCCAAAAAAATCTCAAGTGGTACAATTCTGGACAAGCTGCCACAGTTACAATGATAAAAAATTTATCATGGATTAATCAATCTAATTGAGACTTTACCAGAAACAAGCATTCCAATAATGACTTGACCTGACAGTTTGCTGTGGGCAATATATGACCCAGGACCTTAGCACTGCTTGCTGAAGTCACTACTGGATGGTTGTGCAATTACTTTGCAAGACCACATCCTAACACAATTAAATATTCCTTGACCTTTTATTAGCAAAGACAAATTTTTGAATTGAAATAATGAACTTTTTTATGCAAACAGTCCTTCTGAGGAACACCTGCAACTGAGCATTATATTAGACATTGAAAATATTGCTTCAGTTGTAAGGTTTTTTATTTTTAGTTTTTATTTATTTATTTTTTTCAATGCTTAGTTCATGACTGGTTCTGGCCTGCTACATGCCCCTCATCAGGTGTGATAATTATTTTGTACTGAAATCCTGAGTAATGCGGCTGAAAATATAGGATACAGTCTACCACCACCTAGTGTGCTCTCCATCATGGTACTTGGGGTCACAGCACAAAATCATCAAACCTGATGGTGGGAATTTAATAGTCTGAAACCAGTTGTGGACTAAGCAATGAAAAATAAAAATAATCTTACAACTGAATGGTACTTTCTATCTCTAATTTTGTTTTTAGATCAAACCAAATGTTTTTTTCAAGAATTATTCACATACAAGGTCTGTCCAAGAAGTTCCAGAACATTCATAATTTCATGCCAACTGTGTGCTGGTGTGGAATGCAGTTGGCATCCCTGCACACATGCCTGAGCTTAATGTGTAACTGCTGGAACTTTCATTGTTGTATGTCTATTAGTTATTGTTCATTGCTATATTGAGTGGAAATTGTGTTGTACAGTTTGCGAATTTAGAGATGGTGGAATTAAAGGAGAAATGTTTCTGCATTAAATTGTGCATGAAACTCAAAAAAACCTTCAAACAGACATACCAAATGATGCAGGAAGCCTATGGTGCTGAGTACTTAAGCTGCTCTTGGTGTTGCAAATGTTTCACACAATTTGAAAATGGCTTGATGGAAGTTAAAGATGACCCTCAGTCAGGACACCCTTCATACTGATGACACTCATCTCAGAAATGTGAACAAAATTGTGCATGTCAATTGAAGACTAACTGTCCAAGAGATTGCAGAAGAATGTAAGATTTCAGTTGTATCAAACCACAAACTCCTGACACAGCATCTTGGAATACATCATTCTGCAGCCAAGTTTGTCCCACAGCTCATGGGTCAAGACCAGAAAGATCTTCACCTTGCAATCTGTGAAGAGCTCTTGGATCACACAAATGAGAATGAGATGTTTCTTAGGAGAATAATAATTGGTGATGAGACTTGGGTCTATGGCTATGATGCTGAGACCAAGATTCAGTCTTCACAATGGGCTGGGAAAGGTTCTCCAAGACCAAAAACAAGTTCATCAGGTCAGGTAAAATGTCAAAGCCAGGCTGATAAGTTTCTTTGACTTTGAAGGATTAGTTCATCATGAATGCGTGCCACAGAGACAAACTGTTAATTAAGAGCACAATCAGGACTTGTGATGCATGCAAGAAAGTGTGAGAAGGAAATGGCCTGATATGTGATGAGACAATTCATGGCTCTTGCATTGCAATAATGCACCTGCACCTTCATCTCTGTTGTTGTGTGACTATTGCAAAAAAAATGAAATCTCTGTGGTGCTTCACCCTCCATACTCTGTAGACCTGGCCACTCTGGACTTTTTTTAATTTCCAAAATTGAAAACCCTGTTGAAAAGACAAAAATTTGCAAAGAGAGCTGAGATAAAAGAAAATTTGCACATGGCGCTTTGTGTGATCCAGCAAGAGGTACAAGACTGCATCCAGAAATGGAAATGGAGTTGGGAGCAGTGTATCAATTGTGGAGGAGAGAGTTTCAAAGGAGACCATTCACAGTAAGTTAAAGGTAAGCACAGAAAAATGTTGTGAACAAAGTTCCACAATTTTTTGAACAGTTCTCGTAAATACACAAATGGTGGCCTTACATAGATAAAACTGATAAATCAGTTGAACAATACTTAAACCAGCAGTCAGAAATGCAGTTATGTATTGCAAGCAGAGCATTTACGTGCAATATCATGCACAAAATAAGTTCATATAGCCATGCATCAAGTCACAAAAAACAGTAGCAAAATCTTAACATTCATCAGCTGAATCTTTAAGTTCATTATTGCAGAATCACATTAACAATCACAACAAAAACTAAAGTTCATTAGTCACCAATATTATTGTCACATATACTAACCAATTCATTGCACAATTAGAAATAATAAATTCAGTGAAATATTAAAGTTCACTGCTGCCTTGAACTGTTTAAATAATGGAAACCTCCAGAGGGAGAGTTTCACAGGGAGCATTAGGTAACAATTTACTAGAATGGGGGAAAGGAATACATAGAAGATGAATGGGTAGCTTTGTGATATAAACTAGTGAAGGTAGCAGAGGATCCTATAGATAAAAAGATAATGTTTAGTTGGAATCCTTGGATAACACTGGACATATTGAATTTAATTGATGAAAGGAGAAACTATAAAACTGAAGCAACTGAAACAGGCAAAAGGGAAAACAACTGTCTAAAAATAGGAGATTGACATGGAGTGCAAAATGGCTAAGCAAGAATGGTTGGAGGACAAATGCTAGGATTTAGAAGTATATTTCACTAGGGTAAAGACAGATACCACATACAGGAAAAATTAAAGAGACTTTTGCAGAAAAACGAAGCAGCTGTATGAATATCAAGAACTCTGGAAAACCAGTCCTAAGCAAAGAAGGGAAGGTTGAAAGTTGGAAGGTGTAGATGGAGGATCTATACAAGGGAGATGAACTTGAAGGCAACATTATAAAAATTGTAGAGGACTTAAATGAAGATTTGAAAGGACATACAATACTGCAAGAAGAATTTGACAGAGCACTAAAAGACCTAAGTCAAAACAATACCCCAGGAGAAGACAGCATTCCATTAGAATTACTGGTAGCCTTGGGAGGGCTAGCTATGATACAACACTTCCATATGGCATATGAAATATATGAGAGAGATGAAATATTCCTAGACTTCAAGAAGAATGTAACAATTTGAATTCCAAATAAAGCAGGTGCTGACAAGTGTGAATAGTACCACACTATCAGTTTAATAAATCATAGCTGCAAAATGCGAACACAAATTCTTCATAGATGAATGAAGAAACTGGTAGAAATTGACCTTGGGAAAACTCTGTTTGATTTCCAGAGAAATGCAGGAACACACAGGGCAACACTGATTCTACGATTTCTCTTGGAAGATAGATTAAGCAAAGGCAAACCTACATTTATAGCATTTTTAAACTTAGATAAAGCTTTTGACAATGTCAATTGGAATACTGTCTTTAAAATGCTGAAGGTAACAGGCATAAAGTACCAGGAGCAAAAGCTACTTACAACTGGTACTGAAACCAGACAGCAATTATAGGAGCTGAGGAGCATGAGAGGGAAACTGTGGTTGGAAGGCAGTGGGACAGGGTTGTAGCATGCTGCTGATGTTATCAATCCATAAAGAAAACAAAAGAAAAATTTGTAGTGGTAATTAATGTTGATGTGGAAGAAATAAAACTTTTGAGCTTTGCTGAAGACATTATAACCCAGTCAGAGACAGCAAAGGACTTGGAAGGGCAGTTGAACAGAATGGACAGTGTTCTAAAAGTATGATATAAAGCGAACATCAGCAAAAGCAAAACAAGGATAATGGAATGTAATCAAATTAAATCAGGTAGTGCTGAGGGAATTATTAGGAAACAAAACACTTGAAGTAGGAGATGAGTTTTGTTGTTTGAGCAGTAGAATAACTGATGATCACTGATGTAGAGAGGATATAAAATATGGACTGACAATGGCAAGAAAAGATTTCTGAAGAAGAGTTTTGTTAACATCAAATATATGTTTTAAGTGTTTGGAAATCTTTTTTGATAATATTTGTATGAATTATATGCATCCATAGAAGTGAAGCGTGGATGATAAACAGTTTAGACAAGAAGGGAATACAAGCTTTTGAAATGTGGTGGTTTGGTGCTACAGAAGAATGCTGAAGATTAGGTGGGGAGGTCCCAAAGCTGATGAGGAGCTACTGAATAGAATTGGGGAGAAAGGAATTTATGACACAGTGTGACTAGAGGACGGCATCAGTTGATAGGACACATTCTGAGACTCAAGGGATCACCGATTTTATACAGGAGGGAAGTGTGGATGGTAAAAATTAAAGAGGTAGACCAAGAGTTGATACATTAAACAGATTGAGAAGGATGCAGGTTGCAGTGCTTATTTGGAGATGAACAGGCTGGCACAGGATAGAGTAGCATGGAGAGTTGCACAAAACCAGTCTTCAGACTGAAGACCACAACAAGCAACATCGTAACAGATGGAAAAGAGCCACCGTGGTGCAACAACCGAGTTAGAAAACTGCTGCGGAAGGAAAGGGGAACTTCACAGCAAACATAAACATAGCCAAAGCCTTGCAGACAAACAAAAATTACGCGAAGCGAAATGTAGTGTGAGGAGGGCTATGCGAGAGGCATTCAATGAATTCGAACGTAAAGTTCTATGTACTGACTTGGCAGAAAATCCTAAGAAATTTTGGTCTTATGTCAAAGTGGTAGGTGGATCAAAACAAAATGTCCAGACACTCTGTGACCAAAATGGTACTGAAACAGAGGATGACAGACTAAAGGCCGAAATACTAAAGGTCTTCTTCCAAAGCTGTTTCACAGAGGAAGACTGCACTGTAGTTCCTTCTCTAGATTGTCGCACAGATGACAAAATGGTAGATATCGAAATAGACGACAGAGGAATAGAGAAACAATTAAAATCGCTCAAAAGAGGAAAGGCCGCTGGACCTGACGGGATGGGATACCAGTTCGATTTTACACAGAGTACACGAAGGAACTTGCCCCCCTTGTTGCAGCGGTGTACCATAGGTCTCTAGAAGAGCGAAGCGTTCCAAAGGATTGGAAAAGGGCACAGGTCATCCCCGTTTTCAAGAAGGGACATCGAACAGATGCGCAGAACTATAGACCTATATCTGTAATGTCGATCAGTTGTAGAATTTTGGAACACGTATTACGTTCGAGTATAATGACTTTTCTGGAGACTACAAATCTACTCTGTAGGAATCAGCATGGGTTTCGAAAAAGATGGTCTTGTGAAACCCAGCTCGCACTATTCGTCCACGAGACTCAAAGGGCCATAGACACGGGTTCACAGGTAGATGCCGTGTTTCTTGACTTCCGCAAGGCATTTGACACAGTTTCCCACAGTCGTTTAATGAACAAAGTAAGAGCATATGGACTATCAGACCAATTGTGTGATTGGATTGAGGAGTTCCTAGATAACAGAACGCAGCATGTCATTCTCAATGGAGAGAAGTCTTCTGAAGCAAGAGTGATTTCAGGTGTGCCGCAGGGGAGTGTCATAGGACCGTTGCTATTCGCAATATACATAAATGACCTGGTGGATGACATCGGAAGTTCACTGCGGCTTTTTGCAGATGATGCTGTGGTGTATCGAGACGTTGCAACAATGAAAAATTGTACTTAAATGCAGGAGGATCTGCAGCAAATTGACGCACGGTGCAGGGAATGGCAATTGAATCTCAATGTAGACAAGTGTAATGTGATGCAAATACACTGAAAGATAGATCCCTTATCATTTAGCTACAAAATAGCAGGTCAGCAACTGGAAGCAGTTAATTCCATAAATTATCTGGGAGTACGCATTAGGAGTTATTTAAAATGGAATGATCACATAAAGTTGATCGTCGGTAAAGCAGATGCCAGACTGAGATTCATTGGAAGAATCCTAAAGAAATGCAATCCGAAAAAAAAGGAAGTAGGTTACAGTATGCTTGTTCGCCCACTGCTTGAATACTGCTCGACAGTGCGGGATCCGTACCAGATAGGGTTGATAGAAGAGATAGAGAAGACCCAACGGAGAGGAGCGCGCTTCGTTAAAGGATCATTTAGTAATCGCGAAAGCGTTACGGAGATGATAGATAAACTCCAGTGGAAGACTCTGCAAGAGAGATGCTCAGTAGCTCGGTACGGACTTTTGTTAAAGTTTCGAGAACATACCTTCGCCGAAGAGTCAAGCAGTATATCGCTCCCTCCTACGTATATCTCGCGAAGAGACCATGAGGATAAAATCAGAGAGATTAGAGCCCACACAGATGCATACCGACAATCCTTCTTTCCACGAACAATACGAGACTGGAATAGAAGGGAGAACCGATAGAGGTACTCAGGGTACCCTCCACC
The DNA here is from genome assembly GCF_023897955.1 of Schistocerca gregaria. NCBI lineage: Eukaryota > Metazoa > Arthropoda > Insecta > Orthoptera > Acrididae > Schistocerca > Schistocerca gregaria. The sequence goes on from NC_064922.1 coordinate 685,500,012, forward strand.
ACACACCGTCAGGTGGCTTGCGGAGTATGGATGTAGATGTAGATGTAGAAGAAGAAGAAGAAGAAGTAGAACAACAACAACAACAACAACAAAAGTGTCCATTTGGTTACAGAAAAAACAATTACTGAAAGTCACATGAAGATCTCTAAGACCAACAGAATTTAAGTTCAAAACTCACTCCCACAGAAGTATTCTAACTTTCAAAATTCTTCTAATTGCTCAAGTCCTGATGACCTGAAATTTACTGAGCCCAATGAACACTGTCATAAGCCTCCCATCCCGAATGCTCACCAGTGTAAGACTGTCACTGAAGACCCTGATCAAAAGACCACAAGCACTGCTCCTCATGCACTTTTAAGCTTTTAGTCACATGACTACTACTAAATTTGGTACATGTAGTTACAAATGACTACCATTTAATAATAAACAATATTTTCAGATTAAATTGTTACAGTCATTTTTTGACCCTATATTTCAATAGATATGAATAATTTTACGACTACCTCTTAACACACTGTGCTGTAGTGTGTTTAAATTTAAATTACTATCTGCGAATACATCTTAAAATGTCAAACTATTGTTGGTTAAACATAAGGATTTGTTGCATAATTGCCTAGGGTACTCATGCTACTTTTGTACTACGTTCCTATGTAGGGAAATTATAGCAAAATTTCCAAATAAATTTAGTAAATGTTTTATTAGTCTGTGTGATTGTAAAAATAACATATTAGCATAATTTCTACATTGTCAGCTTTCATATGACAAATCTTCAGTGTATGTTGCATATTTAGTTCACTTGCTATAATTTTTATAAACTGTAATAATTAAAAAATCAGTAACTCAGAAAATGCTATTTTTTAGAAACAAGGTTAAATTTTTAACGAGCTTGACTCATTACTGCAACTTGTTTGGTATATCTGCTTTTTTCATAGGATGCCTGTGAGGTATTTTTTTGTAGAATATTATAGTTTGTTGCCTTTATACCACTTGCTGCCTACCTCCTCGTCTGCCTCATCTGCCTCTGCCCACACGCTCAGCCTTGGCCCCCTGGCCACACCTCAACAAGTACTTATCATATGGTAAAGGTAAAACAGACAATGGAATAAAAGAACTGTTCCTACTGCTTGCTTGCCTTATGTGAGAGGCCTCAGCAAACTGTCTAGGCAAGATGCTGTGCTACAGAGGCATTAAACCAATATTCGAGTGTGTCCACAAGATCCAAGATGTGTTGAGGTTCATGAAGGATGCTGTAGATGCTCTCCACACTGCAGCCAGCTATCAGCTTTGATGTTAATGTGATGAAGTCTACCTATATGAAACTGGGAGACTAATTATCACTTGCTTGCCAGAGCACAAATGCTATGTACAGCTGAGGCAACACTAAAATCACTATTATTTTTTAAGAACCTCATGTGTCTGCTTAGCAGCTATCAATACAGCAGTGAAAAATAAGAGAGAGACTATTCAAATAATTAAACATTCTAACAGCATGAACAGGAAGTATGGCTACAAGTTCCTGGTGTCTCGACTACCAGCAATTCCATTCCACCAAGCCCCATGTGTTCACCAGCCAGCTGTTCCACATGACATGGCGTCAGCTGTATAAACAAATGACCACAAGAGAAAAGTCATGTAGCATCAGCATCTCACTGCAGGAAAATCACTACCTCTGGATACGAGACACTGATTCACTATTTTCTACCATTCACCTGCCAAAATAGCTACCTGGTACACAAAATGAGACAGTGTATAGGGGAGCACACCATAATCTAGAAGTCAGTTTCCCTAGAAAGGGCCCCTGAAAAGGCAGTCAAAACATTGGCATTTTATTTGTTTTAGTGTTTCATAATGACACAGTTTAATAATAAAATTATTTTATTAAAATTGACACTGGTTATAGAAGTCTATGAACTTTTGTTGGTGACCTGTATGGGCAGGAAATTCATAGCGATAGCCATATCCATACATGGTAACAGCTGAAATGGCAAAGAAGAAACTGCTGAATGATCTTGCGTTCTTGAAGAGATACTGGGACCACTAAAATTCCTTTGTTTGCTACCACATTTTGGAACTAGAAAGACAAGTAATATCTTCAAATGTGTTTGCCTTTCACTTCTGAAGGAAAGACCACCACCTACTTTCCATCTTGGATTCTAACAATAAGATGGTACTCAAATGATTGGCAATCAACACAGAAAATGTTGAAAAATAATGCACAAGCCAGGCTAAGCATAAAAAAAGCAGTAAGAAGCCATCAGCAGAGGAAATTTATAGAGCTCACAGAATTGAAAATAAATGCTAAGCTGAAAAGAAATACTAAGCTGAAATTGGATCCTTCTCACACTGTGTGAATCTTTCAATGCATACTATCAGCAAGACAGCTGAAGATGTGCTGTCTGAGAGTTTAAACTATACAGTGCATGCCATCAGAGGACTTTATCAAAACCATTAAAGTGTTGTTCCAGGAATTGCCTCAAGCAGAAGCAGAGGAGATCTGACAGGGAACAGATACTGCAACATGTAAAGCCTTGGATTCAGAATATATCTGTTGAAGATACAGTCACCCGAAGTGAACTCAGGAATAACAATATCATAATTTTACATGTGGACATTAGAAATGGCACAGTAATAGCGGACACTATGTTGTATGAAGCCAAAATGATTGAGTTACTGAGTGATCCCATGCACAAAGAATTGAAAAGTTACATCACAGGAAAGATAGTAAGACAGACACAATCTCTAATAAAGTGTTCTAGAATTAATGCTGATACAGCAAACAGGCTCATGTTGAAAGTTCCAAAGCCACAAAAAATATGTTGGGTAAAAGGTGCATATGGAAGGCCATCCTGTAAGCCTGATCATCTGTGGGACCAGTTCGCCCATATGATGATGATGATGATGATGATTGTGAAGTCCCATACTCCTTGACAAAGCATAGGGGAATGGGGAACAATATGGGAGACCCGCACCACTGTACTAGGCAAGCTCTACATTGTCTGACAAAACATCTGACTCACAAGTTATGCCACCTGGTTGGCTTCACAAAGTGTTATGTTAATGGATCCACACAATTCAGCAGAATAATATGAAAACAGAAAACACTAGGTAAGGATCTAATTGTCAGCTTTTACACAAGTGCCTATATTTGAAACCATTAACATCTTACAGGAGCAAATACAACTAGATATATGAGACTTGGTGCAGCTGTGCTTGTCATCAACATATTTTCGTTGGCAGGGCAAGTTGTAGGAGCAGACAAACAGAGTGGCTATGGGCTCACCCCTTTCACCTGTGGAAGCTGATGTATTCATAAAAATTTCTGAATGGACAACAGGATGTTCCATGCTACTGGGCCCACATTGTTGACTGAGGTATGTGGATGACACATTCATCATATGGCTGCACAGGAAAACATAACTATGCAAATTTCATCAGCACCTCAACAGCTTACGTAAAAACATACTATTCACACTAGAGAAAGAAAATAATGGAGTGATTCCTTTTCTGGATATAAAAGTGTATAGAACATGTAGCAACACATTAAATGTTTAGAAAAGTGACACACATCAACAGATATCTGAGTGCAGAGTTGCACCACCTTCTAGCACAAAAAAGTCACACTATATATGCTGACAGCCCATATTCACCAGATTAATGATGCTGACAACATTCAACATGAAATAAATGACCTCCAGACAATAATCTGTGCAAATGGATATACCAACCAGAACATACAATGAGCTAAGAGGTACAGCAAAATAAAACAGACAAAGGAACAGAATAAGCTGTAGCTGTTGTTCACTTATCTTATGTAAGAGGCCTCACCGACCGTAAAGGGAAGATGCTGTGCTGTGGAAGAATTAAGCCAATATTTCAGAGCACCACAAGATCTGAGGATTGTTGAGGTCCATGATTTATTCTGTTGAAATACTGTTTTTGGATAACTTTGTATGCTTTCTTGGCAGCTGCTGATATAGCAACGAAAAATAAAAGAGGCTATCAAATTAATTAAACACCCTAATAGCATGAACAGGGAGGATGGATACAAGTTCCTGATGGTCTGGCTGCCAGTGATCATAGTCCACTGAGCTGCATGTGTTGCCCAGCTAGCAGTTTCATATGATCAAGTTCCAATAATATAAATGAGCAGGTACCGGAGGACAGCCATTCAGCATCAATGTCAGTGTTACACCAAAATCACTACCTCTGGTATCAAGATTATGATTCATTACGGTCTACCAGTCACATGCCAGCACAGCTCTGTACAGTTGCTATACACCCACTCCCCACTGTGTAGCAACCCCTTTGAATTTTCCCATGGCATCCCAGAATGTGACTTTAGTTGCTACCTGACAACCAAAACAAATCAGTATACAGTGGAAAATGACAATCAGAATCCAGCATTTCATTGCCCCTGAAAAGGGCACACTAAAGTTCATTGAAATGTTAGCATTTTACTTGTTTCAGTGTTTCATAATGACGCACCCTAATTCAAAAATATTTAACTCAAACTGAATGCCTAGCCTTCATGTTCACTTTTGATGAATAAAAGTGTATTTCTTTTAGGCACATTGCCCTGGAAGATAACACTCAAACAGAGAGTGAAAGTACAAATTCTCTCAAGGTAAAACAGATTCAACAGATAATACGGACTTTTCTTCACATTAAAATATTTGCTTAGAGAGGAAAACTTTTACAAATAAGAATGATTTATGACACAGATGATACTGTAAAAGCGAAACAACATTCTGGAAAATAAACTAATACTGCTTGCTATCAATAAGCACCAACAGCTACTTCATCTAAACTGGACTTTATTAGGCTTGAGACAAAGTCATTAGCTGTGATACATGTGGAAAATCTGAAATTACTATTCACATGTTTCAATACATTGTTTTTTCATTTTAGCAGAAAGCACTGACTGGTTAAGACCAAGTTCTTAGAGACATAGTGGTATGACTTAAGTAGATACTGTAATTTTCAAAGATCTAAACATATAATCAAAATGAAATCTGAAAATTTATCAAACTGTTCATGTATGCAAGTCATTCTCATAGCACATATTTAAAAAAGTAAACCACTGATACTTGGTGTATTTATAGTTAAAATATGTAGGTATGATAACATTTAATAACTGTGAACCTACATCACTACCTTCCATATGAAACAGTGTAGCCCATATTTCTCATAACAATGTTCTTCATAGTCTGCTGAAGCTGCTTCCCCAGATAAGTCTTGAGAAGTGACTGAATGCCTTTTAGAAACACTTCTTCCATTTCTTGTGTTGTATCTTCAGTAGCACGGTTTTTTGCTGAATTTTGCTTTTCTCCTATAACTGTCTCCTCACGGTGCTCTCGTCCTGGAGGATGACAGCCGTAAACATATACACTCACAAATTCAGGTTGCAAAAACTGACTGTCCATAGCTATATCTGCAATACCTCTGTTACTACTGGACAATATGCGTGGCTGAGCAGCAATCTGCAGTCCAGCTCGTTTCATGCGCATCGTAACATTACAGACATCAGTTGGCAATGGATGTGGTGTGTTTTTTATGAAATCTCCCTCATATAATTTCACTGCACCTGTAACACTGAGCTCCGAAAAACCTAGACGAGTTTCTAGTGTACGTTTACGAGGCTCCCAGTGGCAATGTTCAACCTCAAACCAAACTGCTTGAGCTGGCATTTTTATGCGCATTTCAGTCACGTACATATCATATGGTGCTGAACGGAGTGGCTGATGAAGAGCATAACCAGCAAGATCTAGAAAGCTTCCATTAACATTAGGTTGTTGTATGTTCCGCTTGCTAATCAAATCCATTGCCGATTCAATTGCTGACCTACAATTCTCTCTTGGTTTTCGTGCTGTTCTTCCACCTAAATAGAAAAAAAATATGTATCTTAAAAACAGTTTTTACAGTATCTGAAACTGCAATTCAAACAATTTTCACAGTGACTTTATAGTTAATGTAAGAATATTTACTGTTACGGGATGATAGTGTGAAAGGAATATGTAGGAAGAATAAAATTGAGATATAACCTTGTGCATAAAAATGGGAGAGCAATCAACAGCTGTACTGATTTGAAGAACAACATTCAACCAGTTCTAATAGAAATTATTTTACTATGCAGAGCCATTTCAAGATGAGACTATTTTCTTATAAAACAGGGAACACTGTACTGGTGCTATTAACTATAAGGACTGGTTATTCTTCTTGTCTTCTTATGGCCTTCAGTTGTATAGATTATGAAATAATATAAAATTCAATGAAACCATCCCCAGACTTTGATTAAAGTAACTATGTGTGATTGACTTACATCTGGGTCTGGGGAGCAGAGTGCTCATGCAATCATCAATGGTGTGTATGAGAAAGAGAGAGAGAGGAGAGAGAGAGAGAGATTGGCTAATGCCCAGCCCCACCACTCAAGTTGCTAAGAGATTAACCATAAAGTTATTTTAATTGAAGTAGCCTATATTGCTGATACCATTGTCATTCATCAGTCAACAGAATGAGCTAAACATTTTGTACTTTAATCTTCATGAAATAACTTTTCATATAGAGCTAACAACTGGACACCAGTCTTGATGCAGCTGACAGTGTTAACATTCATTCCATGTTTCTACCTTGATATTTTACAATTATAGATACTGAAGGATTTACATACTGCTTATTTGCCACCTTTAATCATTCTTAAAAGATACAGTTTTTGCAATGACTGAAGAACTATTCACTTGAATGTTCCATGCCACAGTCAAATGCTTCTGCCTCATGACTGAATAGTAACATGGGTACCTCCTGTTTTCAGTTCACTGATTTCTCATCTTTTGTACTTCTTATGGCAGTCATCCATATTTATGGGATAACATTTTATACAGTTGGATCATAATCCATTCCTGAATATCCACATACATTTCAGATCTGTATTTATTTTCAAGCCTTTTAATATATCTGCATCAAAGGTTACTTGTGCTAATTTTTGGACAAGCCTCTCACAGCAGTTTCACAAGAAGTTTTAGTCCTATTTTTTACTCCTGTTACTTACTTTTCCAGTCTATAAAGACTGGCTATAACTGCTTCCAATATGGCACTGTGGAGAAACATTTTTACTAGTTAACTAAGGTTTTCACTAAATGTTTGACCACTTTTATGGACATGTTTGGCAGTGAATAATTAGATTATTGCACCCCACTTTCTCTGTATCCTGTCAATTTGGTAAACACTTTTCTTCATCTTGATGGTCTCACTACTATTGGTTTCAGATAGACAACTTTAAGAATATGCTATCATGTGAGTTCCACTGCTTACTTGTTTCAAACTATCACTGTTTTTGAATACTTTTATGATTTATCACCAATATTTTAATATTTAAATTTGTTGGGATAATTAAGAATCAAGAATCTTTATTGGATGTTGGCTTCTTGCAATGAAATAGGCTTTGTCAGTGATGCTATTCATAATAATGTGTGCAAGTATCATGAGATTGATTTATGCAAGTACAGTGAAGAAAAATTCTTAAATACTCTATAATTCTTAAAATATAATGTCACCATTCATAAAGTACATAGTAATGAACACAAGAATATTGTCACAACATTCTCATTAGCTAGTGTTACCACCGGTGGAGCACATATTAATGTAATGCACAAGTATACTATAACACAATAAAAATCCTAAATGTCACTATATGGCATATCAACAATTCTTTGTAGTTATAAAATGGGCCATGTGATAGCCATTTACACTATTTCATTTTAAAAATGCATCAGAGATGAGACCAAGCAGAGAGTGACAATTTGTTGAATGTTCTGACAGGCTATAATTTGTGTAAGTAACTCGTATTTGCTTATCTCTACCTAGGAAAATCCAAATTTGTTTTAGCTCTGGTGTCATATTGATGAATTTCTTCCCTGACTGTAAGTTCTCTGTTATTCTTTTGATCTAAACAGCACAATCATAAATTTATAACTGATAACTGTTACTACTCTCAACTTTGTAAAGAAAGGACGACAGTGCTCCACAGGACCCTTCAGAGACACTACACTACATAATTATTATTATTAGTCTTTCCTTTCTCAGACGTTATGTCTGGTTAAAAATGGTAAGCGACACAGACCTTGATGAAGCGTGACTTCCTTTTAACTGTACGGTATATGTTACATTGCATTTACACACTTTCGGGTAATTGAACATGTATCAATAATAACAGATTTCTGTAGTTGTATATATATACGTTTGGATGTAGCTATATTGTGTTGATGTACTGGTGGATATTGTGTGGTATGACTCCTGTAGTTGATAGTATAATTGGTATAATGTCAACTTTATCCTGATGCCACATGTCCTTGACTTCCTCAGCCAGTTGGATTATTATTATTATTATTATTATTATTATTATTATTATTATTTTAATACTGGTGACGTGAGGAGAATGTCCTTACACAAGCATGCCATAAGAAATATGTTACTGGAAGAATCCAAAGTAAATCACATGAATATAAATAGTGTTCACCATGATGATTTAAATTCTTCAGGGTGATGTACCATGACACTGTGCAAAATACTTTAAATACAAACTATAAAACCAACATTTTGGCTATATTTCAGTGGCCTTCCTTAGGACAAGACTGTCTTTACTGGATACAACATTGCAGTGGGTTCAGAAATATGGTGCAAAACTCCTTCAGACATGCATGTGTGTCTGAAGGAACAGGCACTGAGGGTCTACAATCATTATGAAGTACATGAAATGTATTCATATTTGCAAATATGGACAACCATTACCTACATAACAGAATTATGGCAATGAGAACTTGTGCTGGACTGGGATCCGAACTCAGGTTTCCTGCTTATTGCCAGCAGCCACCTTACCATTAGGTTATACGCTATACGGGCATGACTCAAGCCAGACCCAAACTTCTGTATGTTGTCAACTACGTGTCAACAACCTGTACTAGTACATTCATGAACAGGTGAGACATTTTAATTGAAAGTTACTTGTCTGGTGTTGCAGATAAGTACAATATTGCAGTGTCTGTTTTGTTCAGAAATATGATGCAAAATTCCTTGTCATGCATGCCACTGCAACATAGTATTTGTCCACTAACACCAGGCAAGTGACTTTCAATTACAATGTCTCCCCTGTGTGGAAATATTCACATGAATGTACAAGTACAGGTTGTTAACACATGGTTGATGACATATGGAAGTTTGGGTCTGGCCATAAGTCATGCTTGGATAGCCTAATGGTAAAGTGATTGCTCACAGTAAGAGTGAAACATGGGTTCAAGTACCAGTCTGGCATACATTTTCCTGTTGTCATTACATTATACAGCTGATAGTTATCCATATTCACAACTGTGAATACATTTCATGTATATTTTTATTGGAGGAAAGGTACTCTGCTTATTACAAACCATCAGTGTCAATATGTCATTTCTCCTGAACTTTGTTGGACCTGGAATACAATAGGTCATTCATGATGAGAGGGAGAGGGTAGCCTGGATGCTATTCATGGACTATCTGGTTTATATATGACTGATTCCAGCCTACAAAGCAGCACCTCACTTCTGATGGGCATGTTTTCTTCCTGGTGTGCACAGATATACACTGACAGTTCCTCTATAGCTGTTTGTTTAGGCTGTCACATCCACAGTCAGTGCCACTTCTGCCCCATGAGTGCTTGTGGCCCATTAGACTGGGGTAGCAGGAGCCCTGGAAGTTTGTAGCCTCTCTTATAATGTTGTCAGACTGCTTAATAATTTCAGCCCCCTCTCGTATTTTCTGTTGCCACATCCTTGACTATTTTGCCAGGACGCAGGCTTCCTGGAACATGACAGGCTATCCACAATTATGGTGGCGTTCTGCTGTCACTGATTTATGGTGCTTTTCTAATTGCAAGTAGCATTTGTGTCCCACTACTCATGTGCTGACTAGTCTCCCTGTCTCACCTATGTAGGCAGCTTCACACTCACAATGTAGCTCACATACTTCTGCAGTATCAAGATAGTTCATTGTATCCTTGGTGGAAACTATTGTAGATCCTGTTGTTGCTGTGGAAAGTCAGTCTGGAACCTCTTTGTTGGTGGATGTTACCTTACTGTTATAATACCCTTCACATGTAGTAAGTGCACTATCAAGCTTTTCTTCGTGGCCTTCTTCTCTTATTTGATTCTGGTTGGCGTTGGCTGCCTTCTTATAATGTTGTTATCATACCTACTGGCATGAAAAGTATAGTGTAACTCCCACAATTCTTCTTTGATATTATTGGTATCACTTATCCGACAGACACAGGCCATCAGCACATGCAAAACAGAATACTTCTGGGCTCGGTGATGGTAGCTCTCCACATGCTGGTACCCATTTCTGTGGATTGGGTTCTGGTACACTTTGTGTCCCAGTCTGCTATCAGTGGTTCTACCTACCTTCAGATCAAAAAATGGTAACATCCCATTGTTTTCAGTTTCGTGTGTGAACTGTATATTCTCATGTTGGCAGTTTAAATGCTGAAGGAAGCTTCCCACCTCCAATTCTCTATGTAGTCAGATAATGAATGTGTCGTCTACATACTGTAGCCAATAAGGGGGGAGTAATTGTGCAAAAGCTAGGATGTTATGCTCAAAAGTTTCCCTGAAAATGTCGGCAGCAAATGGGTAGACCAAAGAGTCCATTGCTATCTACCTGAAAGAATACGAGGGCTGTTCAGTAAAGAATGATCATAACTTTTTTTTTTTTTTTGACAACATATCTCTACTCATCCTCATAATTTTGATGGTCCTTCTCAAAGGAATCTCCCATGAATACAATGCACTTGTCCCAGCATTTCTGTCAGTCTTCAAATACATCCTGGAAACAATTTTTTGAGATGTCCTTTAAAATTGCCTCAGCAGTCTTCACCACTGCTTCTGATGATTTATAATGCCTCCCACAGAGGTGTTTCTTCATAGGAATAGAAAAAATTCGCATGAGGCTAAATCCAGACTATAGGCAGGGTGAGGGATACACTTCACGTTGATTTTTGCAAGATATTCAGCAATAACATTGGCAATATGTCGCCAGGCATTATTATGGTGCAGCATCCAGCCAGATTCATGGAAATGGGTCTTTTGCACCTGATATGGACTTGCATTGTTTTCAGGACATCCCTATAGCATTGTCCAGTTACCAGTGTGTGTGCAAGTACAACATGCTGATAAACCATTCCATGAATATCAAAGAATGAGATGACCATAACTTTCCCAACAGAAGCAACCACTTTTGTTTCTTTGGAGGTTGGTGATGAAGGAAATTTCCACACTGAGCTTTACTGTTTGGTCTCAGGATTAAAATGATGTACCCAAGTTTCATCAGCAGTGATTACATTTGAGAGAAACTCTGGATCTTCCTCTAACATCAACTTTAACTGCCTGCAGTCGTGATCACGAATGTCCTTTTGTCTTGGAACCTGTCATGCACAAACACATGTCATTTGTAATTTTTCTGTCACCAACATGTGGGTGGCACCCAATGAAATGTTCAGTATTTCAGAAAGTGATTCTAAGGTAATTCATCAATCCTCTTACAATGACAGCAGCAGTGTTGATGTTTTCTTCCGAGAGATCAGTAACTGAAGCACCGGGTCTACCTGCCTTTAAAATTGATTGTCTCCCCTCTTTAAATACTTTAAACCTCTTTGAGCTGTGCTGTAGAGAAGAACAGACTATCCACAGCCCCCCTGTAACATTGTATAGTCCTCAGCTGAAGATTGTTTTAGACGAAAGCAGAATTTCAAAGCTGTATATTGTTCCTTGCATGTTACCTCCATTGCAGCAGTAGGCAATACTGAACATGTCTGACCTTGCCTGCCTATCGCAGGTGGCAACCAGGAGTCCCAACAATGAAACTACTATGGCGTGTGTGTTGCACATTAAGCTAACAGGGTATCATATGATTAAATTTTAGTATGAGAAATTATGACCGTAAAAAGACTATTATCATTCTATGTTGAACAGCACTTGTGTCAAAGATGAAGTCTGGGAGCTACACCATACCTTTAACACCAAGGGGGATGATAAATGACATTATAAGAAAGACAGCCAAGGCCAACTGGAATCAAGTAAGAGAAGAAGGCAAGGATGAGAAGCTTCCATTAGAGCATTTACCATGTTTGAAAGGCATTAGGGAACAGTTAGGCAATGTCTGCCCCATGAGGTTTCAAACAAATTTTCCACAACATCCACAGGATCCTCAACATGATGGGTTCCTCCAATGACGCAGTAATCGACCTTAATACTGAAGGGGCATGGGAGCTATATTGTGAGTGAGGAGCTGCCTACATAGTGGAGAGAGGGAGACCTGTCAGCACACAACGAGTGAAACATGAACTGTACATACAATTAGAAAAGCACCATAAATCAGCAATAGAGAACACCACCATAGTTGTGGACAACTTAATATATGACTGCTCACCATATTTCTTTATTTCCACAGGAGGTAAGTTGCCTGGGGTACCTTTCACAAGCGTCATTGATATGCTCCTCTCAATGGAATTTTGGATCAATGTGGATACCTAACTTAAGAGTTTTAACATTTTTAGTTTCAGAATTCTTTGATAACCTCAAAAATAGTTGTTGAGTTTTATCTTACTCTAGAGGAGTTTTTTGGCAGTAAACCATTTCAGTGTGGAATCAAGAGATTCCCTTGTTATCAGATTCAGAGTTTCAATGTCCTAATGTGTGGTAAGAAACATCATGCATCAACATAGCATATAACACACTGGGCTACATCATGGGGCACATCATTAATTGCAGTACTGAGGAAGAATGATGCAAGGATAGAACACTGTGAAAATCCAGTGTTACTATCAAATGATGGGGAACATCTATTTCTCATTGAGACAAACTGTTTTCTGTTATCAAAACAGATAGCAATTACCACCATTGTGAGATTACTTACAATGCAGAACTCCAGTTTTGTTAACACAATATCAGATGGAGAGCAATCAGTGTTTTGCTTACATTACATTAATCAAGTGACATCAAGTTCTTACTTTCAAGCACTTTAGTACTTGACTCACAATTTCTATAGTAGCTGTTGTAGTATTTCTACCATTTCAGAAGTCAAACTGATTCTCACACAACATGATGTAGTGCTCAAAACCGTTACTTAATTGGCTATAAATTAATGACTCAAATATCTTTGAAAACACTGGCATAATTAAGAGTGGACAGGAGCCTTGTGGCAGTTGTTGACCACTGTTTTTAAATATTATGATAACTTTTGAAATTTTTAGCTGATTAGGAAAGACTCCAGTCACTAATTTTTTTAAAAAAGATAAAAGCTTCTCATTCAGAGATTAGGTTTATTGTTTTTTATACCATAAGTGGACAACCACTAAAAGTCCATAACTTCGGATTTTGGACAACATTTTTATAATTTCAAGTATAGTAACTGTAATCCAGCAGAAGAGATTATATAACGTAGTGGAGCACTAAGCAAGTCCTTTGTAGATGGATCTGATCATTGTGTGCTATATCTTTGTCTGAATTTAAAAAGTATGCCCTAGAGCATTCTGTGACTTTCCATGGCGCCTTACACTTATTTGGAGCCGCTTCTATGAATGTTTGCAGACAGGTTTTTCGTTTTTTTATCTAGAGATGCTAAGATTTATCACATTTTTTACATTTCTGATGTGAATTATAATAAGTCTCCCATTGTTTAGTGTCTTGTATGCTTGAATTTTTATGTATGCTATAAAGTAAGAGCATGGTTTTTTCCTAACTTCACCCATGCTTTTTGTTGTGGCTCGCTGATCATTCAAAGTGCCGCCGCGCAATGACGTGTGTCCTCTACATGCGGCGCTGTCTGCCAGCCATGCAGCAGCCTCGCCACCTAAGCGGCCAGCCAGCCAGCGGCCACTAGACTTGGACTCAGTGCTCATTCAAATGTTACCGTGTTCACATGTCTTGCTTTGTCAACTTGCTCAGTGACTTATATGTGTTGCGTCTTTTTGAAATATATGTGTTCAACTTGACGTTATAACAATTGGCAACGAGGATGGGATTTTTCCTTTTCATCGTTGGCCTACAGGTTTCCGTGGCTACTGTTGAGCAACTATTCCAAGTTCTCATTGAACAGGAAACTCTTCTAACATCGGCGATTCACGATTTTGTTGTGGCATCAAATGCAGGGTGTTTCTCGTCATTGTCTATACCTCTTTTTCCTCCTTACGACAAGACGGCAGAAGACTGGTCTGATTATGAAAAACATCTTCGACAGCACTTCTTGGCATTTCATGTCATGGACAAACAAACCTGTAAGTCTGTTTCTTTCATGCATCTCACCTCAAATGTATCGGTTGTTGTCGCAATTGGCCCCTTTGAAAGATCCTGCGTCTATGTCCTTTGCTGAAATGTGCTCACTTCTGTCCATCTATTTTCAAAAGCAAACGCATATGGTAGCCTCTCGTGTTGCCTTTTATCATTGTTAAAAACAACCGCATCAATCCTATGGCACTTGGGCTGCTGAACTTCATGGCCTCAGTCGAAAGTGTCAATTTGTTACTGATGTTCACAAAGAATCCTATGCCGATTCCATGGTACGGGATGCTATTATCTGGTCGGCGTCTGACAAAGAAGTGAGGCAACGTGCTCTTCAGTTGGCAAATCCGACTCTAGATGAAGTCCTATCCATTGCACAGTCTTTTGAAATTTCTCGCGCCACTGGGGCACAAATAGAGGTGTGGGGTGATGTCGAGGAAAAACAACTTCTGTGCGCTGTTGGCGACATGTGAGGTGCATCCCCGCTGGCTGATGTGGCTGCAGTACGCTCCCACATGCAGCCTCGGCCCAACCATAAACAACCCCCTAAGGAACTGCAGCAAAACCCCCAACAACTTCCTTCATGTCCACGGTGTTTTACGAAACATTCGTGGGAGGATTGTCCCAAACATTGGGCCGTGTGTCACAATTACAAAAAGAAGGGTCATGTGTCTGCCGTTCGCAAATCCGACCGCATACATGATGTTCATGACCACGACACTGATTCTGCTTCTGTGTTGTCTGTCAATTGCACTTCTTCCCTTTCAGGGAAGTTATTCCTCACTGTCCAAATCCTTGGTCGGGATGTTCGCATGCAGGTGGATACTGGTTCTGCTGCCACTATAATTAATTCTCAGACGTATCTTCAGTTGGGTTCTACACTTCTATCACCTGTCACTCAGCAATTACGGACCTACAATAAACAGAAGATTTCTCTCTTGGGACAATTTCATGCTGAGGTATCTTACAAATCCATCATTTGCACTGTTCCCATATTTGTGGTCGACCAGTGTAATGCATAGAATCTTTTTGGTTTCGATACCTTTCACGTTTTTGGGTTCTCCATAGATGACTCTATCAATATCATTGTAGGGAAGCAGCATACTCACGCCTTATAAAATTCACATCAGTCTTTCCATTGTGTGCCAGCCTAGTCCGCTGTAACTAGCTCTGACATCATAAATATTGTGCAATACTTTAAAATGAAGTAAATAACCTGAAACGTTTCTAGCATGTTAGGAGTAATACAAAATCAATATGTGTTCGATATCAGTTCAATAACTTTAACCTTCTTTGAAATTTTGATGTTTTTCTGTAAAAATCATTGGCGCAACAGAAAAGAGCTAGAAACTTAAAAATTTATATTTAGATTCCTTTTGCATAATAATTTAGTAGAAACAGTATTCTGGATCTCACAAATTAAAATTTTAGTTGAAATGCATGATTTTCTGGTTTTTTGTCTTAGAAATTAAGGAAGCTATATAGATTAAGTAGGCGAATAAATAAAGCTAGGCTGTTTAAACCTAAGTAGAAGGGAGATCCGCTATAATCATAAAAATGTGAGAAGTTTAAACAGAGTAACTATAAAACTATAGCTATAGCATATCTCCAAAGAGCAAGTTCAGAGCTCATCTACTGCGTGTAGTGTAATTAAATTAATTCTCTCGCCCAAAATAATTGACTTAGCTACATCAGACTTTTATTATTATTACTTCCTTGTGTGCTGATTGCACATTTAAATTGAAAGCTTCATCGGCCATCAGAAAAGGAAGCAATGATTTATTCGATAACTTAAAGTGGTGCATTACTAGCCCAGCGGCTAGTCGGGAGAGCAGATTTGATCAAGCGTTCCCTTAGCCATCCGCACCGTGGCTTTATATGTAAGAATGCTGGGCGAGAAAAAAAGGCCCCAGTTCTCTCCAGATGCTGATTAGCACACCGCCTGTGCCTGGTGTCGCGTCGCATCGGTATCGTTGATATAAACAGCCTCGGATGCTGTAATAAGTTACTTGGGATACGCGTAACCATGAAATCATTTTCGAGTGAAGTGTTAATTCTGGGATAACTTTAATGATCTATCTTTAGTTTGCATATGTCGTATATTCACGTGCCGCCGCAGGACAGACATTCTACCATTATTAGCATGGCATTTGATGAACATTTATCATCAAATTATGGCGAGCATTCACTTAAACATTTAATGTGAACAGTTATAGTGGCATCAGCGCATTAGACTCTGAACTGCTCTGGTAGTTGGAGTGTGTGGTTTCTTTTTGGTCTGTGACTTTCAGAATATAGTGAACATTTCAGAGAGAATGGTTTTTGATTATGAATCCCAGACAATCTCCTAATTCCTCAGAGCTATAAGCTGTAGCTATAAATGTATTTCTCAGATGAAGTGGGCACTAGGAATTCTAATTACAGGCTTCACGTTTTGCTAATCACTTTCTGGTTGCCAATATTGTAGTTAGAGAGCCAGTGTTGAGGACGGCAAACAGCATAAATACACAACAACTATTCTATTATTCCACCCGCTGCCCCACATATGGTGCATTGACCGGGAAAGAAACTGAGTAAAAGTGAAACTGATTTTTAAATATTCAGATTTGGAAGTGAAATGTAACACGCAACTGAGCAATGGAACAGTGATATACAGTGTTACGTGTGCATGTGGACAACGCTATTGGATTAACAACACATCTGGATTGACGGAGCTGGCGCTGAGCCTAGCTCCACTGCTGGCATCGCGAGAAGTCAGTCTCTCCGCACCACAGTCATCCATCGGAGCGACCGAAGCCATGTATGCTGTTGCGGGCTACGCCCACAACACAGCAGTTGTCGAGGTACCATCTGCAGTTCAACATGCCATGTCACATCAGAAATCCTGGTACGCTGTGCCGGCAATGCCATACGTCGTGCAGAAGGAACTAAGTTAAGCGAAAATCTGTTAAAACTTTTACTAACCTGCACTAAAAGACTGTCAGCGATGGAACCGCAAAAAGAAACAGAAGTTAAAACTAAATCAGGACCTATGTCTCATGAAAATAGTAATGTTAAAGTGAAATCCAAACTAGTGTCTCCTGACAGTGTGAAAAAGGGCAATGATTCAATAGTAGAGACCACTGTAGTAAAGTAGAAATAAGAAAGTGTTAAGTTATTGGATGATAGTTTCTCTGATGAATTAAAAATGAAACAGTCATCAGAGATGGTAGAGTTTAAAAAGGAGCAGTTAGATATGACTGATCAATCAGAAGTTTCATTTAGTTTTGATGATTCTGGTGTTGGAGCTAGTTTTGCGACACCTGAGTGCGATAAAAAGCCAGCTAGTGAGCAACCCAAAGATTCTGGGGCTATTGATTTAAATGTAATATTACAAGCAATAGCTGCCAGTAATGCAAAAATGTCAGCCAGTAATGCTAGAATGACAGCTGAGTTAAAATCTGATATAATTGAGTTAAATAACAGGATTGTGGCCTGCCAAGCCAATTTTAATAAATGGTTTGAGGCAATGGGCAATAAATTAGAATCCAATAAAGCTGAATTTGAAACTTCCTTCAAGACTGGCTGCAATTAGTTGTAAGAGGATCTGGACAGTTTAAATTATAAAATTGACTACAACCATGAGGATATTAAGAAGAAGGTTGTTCAACAGTTATCTGAGATGTATAAAACAGTGAAATCCGAAGTTGCTGAGGTTCGCAAAGACTTCCAAATGGAAGATGCGAAGCTGGAGCAAAAGTTAACAGAAAAGATCGAGGCGGGATCTGAACTGTGCTCAGATAGGTTTAAAGATGTTAATATAAAAGTAAACAAATGTCAAGCAAAAGTAGACGCAATCAAAACGGATACTACTCATATTGTGCAAAGCGTAGATAATGTTGAAATGAGAGTAGAAAATATTAGTACTAACATTGCTAACATTGAGAGTAAAGTAGCTTCAGTAACTTCTGGTAATGGTAGTATGCAACAAGTTGTAGCTGCAAACGCCGCTTTTATCGGGTGTCGGCAGTTCTTGTGGTTCGATCCAGATAAAAATATCCACCCGCTAGATTTCTGGAATGATTTTGAAGATGTGATTCCACCAACTTGGTGTGAATGAGAGAAAATCTCATTTATTAGAAGCCATTTAGTGGGTGATGCCATGCGTTGGTCAGCTGATGTTATGTTGAAGTGTAAAACATTAGTGGAATTTAAAACAGCTTTCATTAATGAGTATTGGTCTAGCAATAAGCAAAATGAAGTGTTGAGAGAATTTTGGAGTGGAAAACGCATCAATGAAGGCAAGGAATCTATTAAAGAGTTTGCCAGGTCATGGATCTCATGTTTGTCACATTTGGCCCAAGAAGCTAAAACCTGAAATGATAATACTAGGTCTTGAAGCCAAACTGCCACGGTATTGGCAAACTAGAATTATATCTGCCCCTAGAGACAATCTGGAATGTTTCATTGAATATTTGGGATGTGTAGAGCATGTGGCTGCCAATGAGGAGCAAGCACATAATAACAGAAATGCTAATAACACTAGTAGTAATTATAAGAATGAGCAGAATGGCAAAGTAAACATCAGAACAGTAGGTGTCCTAAGAAAGGTAGGAATTGGAGAAATAATTACCCGAACAAACAAAGGCATCCAAATGATAACAATTTTGTTCCTAACAAATATGTGTAACTACATCTACATCTACATCCATACTCCGCAAGCCACCTGACGGTGTGTGGCGGAGGGTACCCTGAGTACCTCTATCGGTTCTCCCTTCTATTCCAGTCTTGTATTGTACGTGGAAAGAAGGATTGTCGGTATGCTTCTGTGTGGGCTCTAATCTCTCTGATTTTATCCTCATGGTCTCTTCGCGAGATATACGTAGGAGGGAGCAATATACTGTTTGACTCTTCGGTGAAGGTATGATCTCGAAACTTTAAGAAAAGCCCGTACCGAGCTACTGAGCATCTCTCTTGCAGAGTCTTCCACTGGAGTTTATCTATCATCTCCGTAACGCTTTCGTGATTACTAAATGATCCTGTAACGAAGTGCGCTCCTCTCCGTCGGATCTTCTCTATCTCTTCTATTAACCCTATCTGGTGCGGATCCCACACTGCTGAGCAGTATTCAAGCAGTGGGCGAACAAGCGTACTGTAACCTACTTCCTTTGTTGTCGGATTGCATTTCCTTAGGATTCTTCCAATGAATCTCAGTCTGGCATCTGCTTTACCGACGATCAACTTTATATGATCATTCCATTTTAAATCACTCCTAATGCGTACTCCCAGATAATTTATGGAATTAACTGCTTCCAGTTGCTGACCTGCTATTTTGTAGCTAAATGATAAGGGACCTATCTTTCTATGTATTTGCATCACATTACACTTGTCTACATTGAGATTCAATTGCCATTCCGTGCACCATGCATCAATTCGCTGCAGATCCTCCTGCATTTCAGTACAATTTTCCATTGTTGCAACCTCTCGATACACCACAGCATCATCTGAAAAAAGCCTCAGTGAACTTCCGATGTCATCCACCAGGTCATTTATGTATATTGTGAATAGCAATGGTCTTATGACACTCCCCTGCGGCACACCTGAAATCACTCTTACTTCGGAAGACTTCGCTCCATTGAGAATGAGATGCTGTGTTCTGTTATCTAGGAACTCCTCAATCCAATCACACAATTGGTCTGATAGTCCGTATGCTCTTACTTTGTTCATTAAACGATTGTGGGGAACTGTGTCAAACGCCTTGCGGAAGTCAAGAAACACGGCATCTGCCTGTGAACCCGTGTCTAAGGCCCTCTGAGTCTCATGGACGAATAGCACGAGCTCGGTTGCACACGACCGTCTTTTTCAAAGCCCATGCTGATTCCTACAGAGTAGATTTCTAGTCTCCAGAAAAGACATTATACTCTAACATGATACGTGTTCCAAAATTCTACAACTGATCAACGTTAGAGATATAGGTCTATAGTTCTGCAAATCTGTTCGACATCCCTTCTTGAAAATGGGGATGACCTGTGCCCTTTTCCAATCCTTTGGAACGCTTCGCTCTTCTAGAGACCTACGGTACACCGCTGCAACAAGGGGGGCAAGTTCCTTCGCATACTCTGTGTGAAATCGAACTGGTATCCCATCCCTTCAGGTCCAGCGGCCTTTCCTCTTTTGAGCGATTTTAATTGTTTCTCTATCCCTCTGTCGTCTATTTCGATATCTACCATTTTGTCAACTGTGCGACAATCTAGAGAAGGAAGCACAGTGCAGTCTTCCTCTGTGAAACAGCTTTGGAAGAAGACATTTAGTATTTCGGTCTTTAGTCTGTCATCCTCTGTTTCAGTACCATTTTGGTCACAGAGTGTCTGGACATTTTGTTTTGATCCACCTACCGCTTTGACATAGGACCAAAATTTCTTAGGATTTTCTGCCAAGTCAGTACATAGAACTATACTTTCGAATTCATTGAAAGCCTCTTGCGCATAGCCCTCCTCACACTACATTTCGCTTCGCGTAATTTTTGTTTGTCTGCAAGGCTTTGGCTATGTTTATGTTTGCTGTGAAGTTCCCTTTGCTTCCGCAGCAGTTTTCTAACTCGGTTGTTGTACCACGGTGGCTCTTTTCCATCTCTTATGATCTTGCTTGGCACATACTCATCTAACGCATATTGTACGATGGTTTTGAACTTTGTCCACTGATCCTCAACACTATCTGTACTTCAGACAAAACTTTTGTGTTGAGCTGTCAGGTACTCTGTAATCTGCTTTTTGTCACTTTTGCTAAACAGAAAAATCTTCCTACCTTTTTTAATATTTCTATTTACAGCTTAAATCATCGATGCAGTAACCGCTTTATGATCGCTGATTCCCTGTTCTGCATTAACTGATTCAAATAGTTCGGGTCTGTTTGTCACCAGAAGGTCTAATATGTTATCACCACGAGTTGGTTCTCTGTTTAACTGCTCAAGGAAGTTTTCAGATAAAGCACTTAAAAATATTTCACTGGATTCTTTGTCCCTGCCACCCATTATGAACGTTTGAGTCTCCCAGTCTATATCCGGCAAATTAAAATCTCCACCCAGAACTATAACATGGTGGGGAAATCTACTCGAAATATTTTAAACAACAGTGTTGAAAGCAATGCTGTGCCAGTTAACTATAATGCAAATAAAGGTAACGGTAGTAGGCAGAGACTGGAACACTAGTTCCCGTCTATGAGGATACTGGCACCCACCAGGCGGTTGCTTTTCCTAAGCCAGTAATTACAGTAATTAGTATGACAGATCAGAATACTCAAACTGAGGATTCGGATGATGGGTAGCATCCAATGATACTGCAGAAATATTAAACCAGTCACAGTATTTGATAGATACCATGTTAGAGACACTTTCTAAGTGGGAAGAGAAAGAGAAGGCACAGCAGTGTAACGGTAGGAAAGAGCTACAAAATACTGGATTGTCAGGTGAAGAAGCAGAAGAAATTCATGCTTGTATTTATGATGAGGATGATGTGCTCTTATCTAAAGTGCCTGTGCAGGATGTTGATACTGTACTAATAGATTTAGGACAGGAGGTAAGTGAGAATGTAGTGGATAGCGTGCTGGGGGTTGATGAACCCAGTAGCTGTGACCAGTAGTCACTGGAGAAGGAAACCGACGATAATAGTGAAAGTGGTTTAGCTGTAACTATTGTTATGCCCGGTCTGGAGGTGGAGAATCGCTCAGACTTCAGTAATTTGGGTCATGTTCAGCAAACTAAATGTAATGAAATCGTGCGGTGTTTTGATTTGAAATTAAAAGACCGACTGGAAAAGGTAGCTGAAAATGTAGTTCAGGAAACCCCTACACATTTTGACGTAATGACGACAGATGTCGATCACTTTAGTTGGAGACAAATCTCCAAAAGGAACTATTGGATGAGTTTGAGGAACCAACTGTACAACCTAGAATAAGCCACCCTATAATAATAGTGAATATGTTGGATATCAATGTACATTGTCTCTTAGACAGTGGAAGTGAGGTGAGTGCGATATCTCAGTCCTCCTTTGATGCATTACCTGGTAAAGACAAGCTTACAGCAATGAGGGTATCAGGCCTAAGGATAATTGGTGCTACTGGCAAGGTGTCAAAAACGGTAAAGCAAGAAGCTTTACTGCCCTTTGATATTAATGGTAATTTAATTGATCATCCATGCTTAATTGTAAACAATCTCAGTATTGAGGTTTTAATTGGCATAGATTTCTTGTCGAAATATCAGAGTGTTGTTGACTTTCAAAGAAGCCAGTTAAAATTGGTCTTGCTGATAACCAGAGTAATTATGGTACCTTTTATTGAAGGTAACTAATGATGAAACTTGGGAGCTGCCTATACGAGTTCTGAAAAATAGGAGATATTGGAACGAAGTTGTTAATCTTAGAAAAAGTAAGCTAAAGAATTCTGTAGGGAAGAGGTTGTTCTGTAACCTCTACACAGTGTGGCAGCTGTGCAGTACCAGATGTGTGAGATCTTCTTTCTTTTTCAGGTCTCACTCATTCTTCATCTTTCCTATCCACCAAAATTTTGGCTCTTACTCTCAAATACTAAAATCTTCCGGTATGACTATCAAGCCAGCATTAAGCTAATGAATTCTGTAGGGAGGAGGTTGTTCTGTAACCTCTACACAGTGTGGCAGCTGTGCAGTACCAGCTGTGTGAGATCTTCTTTCCTTTTCAGGTCTCACTCATTCTTCATCTTTCCTATCCACCAAAATTTCGGCTCTTACTCTCAAATACTAAAATCTTCCGGTATGACTATCAAGCCAGCATTAATCTAATGAATTCTGTAGGGAGGAGGTTGTTCTGTAACCTCTACACAGTGTGGCAGCTGTGCAATCCCAGCTGTATGAGATCTTCTTTCCTTTTCAGGTCTCACACATTCTTCATCTTTCCTATCCACCAAAATTTCGGCTTTTACTCTCAAATACTAAAATCTTCCGGTATGACTATCAAGCCAGCATTAAGCTAATGAATTCTGCAGGGAGGAGGTTGTTCTGTAACCTCTACATGGTGTGGCAGCTGTGCAATCCCAGCTGTGTGAGATCTTCTTTCCTATTCAGGTCTCACTCATTCTTCATCTTTCCTATCAGCCAAAGTTTCGACTCCTTCTTTGCAATACAAAAATTTTCCGCCATGGCTATCAAGCCATGAGTTCTGTAACCATTCTATCCACCGATTAGTGAAGGAAATACCTAATGTGACAAACCTAACAGTGACATAAACAATAGAGAAGTATGACGTAATTAAGATACAAAGGTATTTGAGTAACAAGTATGTATAGAACCCTGGTAATATTATAAGTACAAAGTTGTTGTTTTATTGGAAATGGTCCACCAACAGTAATTTAAAAAGATATACAAATTTGTGTACAAGCAGGATCTGAAGTGGCAGTGAAACCTATTGTATGCTGTAGAGCTAACTAATTAATAGTAAAAGAGATTGCGTAGTGTTATGAAAAATATGCAGATAAGTTGTAAGAATGAACTCACCTTGTGTAGCAAGGAATGGCAGTGTAATAGAATTGAACAGTGTTTGTGGTTGAGACGTGAAGGACATGTCCTTGAAATATTTATAAGGTTGGAGCTGGCCGTTATTTGGTGTAGTGTGTGACAGGACACACCTACATGTATTGAGGTTATGAGTTGGAGGTGTGAATGGGACCATAGGTACCCTTATGTTAGATAAGACAGAGCAGCTCATGGTGTCCTATAGGTTTAAGGAACTTAGCAATACGCTTGGCCATAGTTACTTAATTCACTTTAGTGGTAGGTCGAGAGAGACTACCTGTGGTTTCAGCATCCAATCAAGTGGAAATGGATTGCAACGTGAGCAAACTGATCAGCTGCGATACACTATAGATATGAAATAAATGTGCTATCCTATGCTTTAAATTTTAATGGAATGAGTATTACTTAAGTTCATACACTAGCAAAGTACGTAAGTACATAATTGCAGATGTGGAACTGACACAGCAGCGGAAGACCAATAAGTGGATTTAGTAGTCAACTAAACGTAGTGTGTTTTGAACACTCAGAACTGTAGTATTACCACAAGTTACTCACATGTACAAAGAAGCTGAGAAGACAACTACTAATCGAATATACTCATACTATCTCTAAGAATAAGGTAATTGAAGATGAGTCAGTTAAATAAATAAAATACAGATTTGTCAGAAATGTACCGAGCATTGGTCCAGAGTTCCGGCCCAGAAATAATAAATTGAGATTAAATAGGATTTATGATTGTATGCCTTGAGGAAAAATTTTCTCTAGTACGTGACTAATAGGGTTTTGAGCCACTTGTTTACCGATTTTATGACAGTTAAGTAACCGCGAGAGTAAAATTGAAAAAGTTCTGTTAACTTTGTTCCAGTAACATATTGGAAGATAAAATGTATATATATCCCCATTTCATTGTGACCCACCCTTAGATATTAAGTGAACAGAGTCTGAGGCACTCTTTTTGTTTGTTCTACAGGACAAACCAGATAATGGCAGTCTGGTAGCTGTGTGAAAGCGTCGAGTGACTTGGACACGACTCACAGAGACCCCTCCCCTTTCCCTATGTAATTTAGAGTGAACGTGAAGGATGCACACAATAGCAACTTCCCCTCCTCTACCCTTGTGAATGGAAGTGTAGAACGCCAGCCAAAGTGGCTACAACCACATCTGTAAAAATGAAATTGTCATGATATGTGAAATTTTCTTTCAGGTTTAGAAATGACTGCTAAGATATAATTATCTGTTTATGTACCATGAATAACTGTGTTATTTTCTTTGAATTTGTTTATTTAAAAATATTTACAGACAATTTAATGGATTTAAGATATTCATAATTTTACATGTTTTTATGTGTTTGTCTGTCTAAGGCAATATGTATGTCAAAGTGTTTCATTGATTTTGCTTAAATTTTGAGTGATAATGTTGCTTAAGAGGCAGTGAACATGCCAGCAATTTAAATAATTGAAATAGGTAATAAGTTTTCTTTTAATATTTCTATATGTTTACATTTCAATTTTAATATTCATAGGGAGTTACACTGTACTCTTGCTTCCCTTTTTGTAATTAATTTTTTTCATTTCCATTCAGAAAAATTAAGTAGAGGGTGATGTAGGGAAGCAGCATACTCACGCCTTATAAAATTCACATCAGTCTTTCCATTGTGTGCCAGCCTAGTTCGCTGTAACTAGCTCTGATGTCGTAAATATTGCGCAATACTTTAAAATGAAGTGAATAACCTGAAACGTTTCTAACATGTCAGGAGTAATACAAAATCAATATGTGTTGGATATCAGTCCAATAACTTTAACCATTTTTGAAATTTGGATGTTTTCCTGTAAAAATCATTGGCACAACAGAAACGAGCTAGAAACTTAAAAATTTATATTTAGATTCCTTTTGCATAATAATTTAGTAGAAACAGTATTCTGGATCTCACAAATTAAAATTTAAGTTGAAATTCATGATTTTCTGGTTTTTTGTCTTAGAAATTAAGGAAGCTATATAGATTAAGTAGGCGAATAAATAAAGCTAGGATGTTTAAATTTAAGTAGAAGGGAGATCCGCTATAATCATAAAAATGTGAGAAGTTTAAACAGAATAACTATAAAACTATAGCTCTAGCGTATCTCCAAATAGCAAGTTCAGAGCTCAACTACTGCGTGTAGTGTAATTAAATTAATTCTCTCACCCAAAATATCTGACTTAGCCACGCCAGACTTTTATTATGATTACTTACTTGTGTGCTGATTGCACAATTAAATTGAAAGCTTCATCGGCCATCAGCAAAGGAAGCAATGATTTATTCGATAACTTAAAGTGGTGCATTACTAGCCCAGCGGCTAGTCGGGAGAGCAGATTTGATCAAGCGTTCCCTTAGCCATCCATACTGTGGCTTTATATGTAAGAAGGCTGCATGAGAAAAAAAGGCCCCAGTTCTCTCCAGATGCCGATTAGCGCACCGCCTGTGCCTGGTGTCGCGTTGCATTGGTATCGTTGATATAAACAGCCTTGGATGCTGTAATAAGTTACTCGGGATACGCATAACCGTGAAATCATTTTCGAGTGAAGTGTTAATTCTGGGATAACTTTAATGATCTATCTTTAGTTTGCATATGTCGTATTTTCACGTGCCGCCGCAGGACAGACATTCTACCATTATTAGCATGGCATTTTATGAACATTATCATCAAATTATGGCGAGCATTCACTTAAACATTTAATTTGAACAGTTATAGTGGCATCAGCGCATTAGACTCTGAACTGCTCTGGTAGTTGGATTGTGTGGTTTCTTTTTGGTCTGTGACTTTCAGAATATAGTGAACATTTTAGAGAGAATGGTTTTTGATTATGAATCCCAGACAATCTCCTAATTCCTCAGAGCTATAAGCTGTAGCTATAAACGTATTTCTCAGATGAAGTGGGCACTAGGAATTCTAATTACAGGCTTCACGTTTTGCTAATCACTTTCTGGTTGCCAATATTGTAGTTAGAGAGCCAATGTTGAGAATGGCAAACAGCATAAATACAAAACAACTATTCTATTATTCCACCCACTGCCCCACATCATCTCTGATGCTATTCCTTATGCTCAATTGGATTCCTTGTCGATGACGTTATTGTCCCTTTTTTCTCCTGGGTTAGGCCATGCAAATGGCTTTGAAACTCATATCATGCTCAAACCCACTCTTTGGCTTAAGTTTTTTCAGGCTCAGCCCATTCCTGCAGCCCTTAGTGATCAGATCAAATGGGAGTTGGGTCGTCTCACTGCTTCAGAGGTCTTGCTTCCTGTCACTTTCAGTGAGTAGTCCTCTCCTGTCATTGTCGTTGCTAAACCCAATGGCGATATTCATCTCTGTGGTGACTTTAAAGCCACTGTAAATGTGCAATGCCTCATCGACACTTACCCTATGCCTCAACCTGAGGAATTGTTCACTAAACTTGCTGGGGGCCAGTATTTTTCTAAACTTGACCTGTCAGAAGCTTATCATCTACTTCCTCTCAATGCTGCTTTGCGGCAGTTTCTGGTCCTTAACACGCCTGTTGGCCCCTATCAATACCAACGATTGCCATTTGTGGTTGCCGGCGCCCCTGCTCTCTTTCAGCGATTCTTGGAACAATTATTGCTCCCTGTCCTTGGGTGTATCAATTACATGGACGACATTGTTGTCACTGGCTCCACCACTGAAAAACATCTTCAGAACCTCCACACACTTTTTCATGTCTTACAGACTGCCGGTCTTAAGTGTACTCTTCAGAAATCACATTTTTTTCAGGTATCTATCACGTACTTGGGGTTTCAACTCTCTCGGGATGGTGTTCGTCAGCTTCAGCAAACTGTCGCTGCGATCAATGCCCTTCCTCGACCTACATCCGTTAAGGAACTGCAAGCCTTCTTGGGGAAAATACCATACTATCACAAGTTTTTACCGTCTGGTGCTTCGGAGGCTCAGCTGTTGCATCACCTGTTGCATAAAAATGTGCCTTTTCACTGGTCCGCGCCATGCGATGCGGCTTTCCAGAAATTGAAGACGATGCTGAAACAAACCCATTGCTTATGCCTCCAAAAAAAGTATTCTCAATTTGAAAAAGAAGCTTTGGCCATTATTTATGCCCTTCATAAGTTTGGTGTTTTTCTCTATGGATCCAAATTGCATCTTGTTATGGATCACAAACCACTTGTTTACTTGTTTCATCCATCAACATCACTTCCCGACAAGGCTGCACATTGCCCCCAGCGTTGGGCTCTTTACTTGTCTCGTATCAATTATGAGACTGATTTCTGGCCGACGGCTCAACATGCGAATGCTGATGCACTGTCTTGCTTTCCCATGGGTCCTGATCTGGCATTCGATAGGGACAAACTTTTGTGTTTCCACCTGGATGTTGCCGAGCAGCAGGTTGTGGACAGATTACCCATCACCGGGGACCAACTGGTGGCTGCTACGGTTCTGATCCTACCCTCTCCTGGGTTTTACGCTGTATTCAGAAGGGTTGGCCAGATCATCTGTCCGCTAAGATTTCTGATCCGTTTCGGAACTACTACACTTTGCACTATCGCCTCACGGCTAGGGATGGTGTTATCCTCCTTTCCACCGACAATGCTTCGCCGCGTGTTGTGGTACCTGCGTCTTTGCGTGCTTTGGTCTTGCGCCTCCTTCACCAAGGGCACTGGGGTGTGTCTCGCACAAAATCTCTGGTGCGCCATTGTGTACTGGCCTGGCATCGACTCTGAAATAGCACACATGGTCGCTGCCTGCGGCCCTTGTGCGTCACAGGCCGCCGCCCCGAAGTCATCTTTGTCACCTTTGCCTGAGATGGCCTGGGAGTGCATTTATGCTGACTTCGCGGGTCCTTTTTTAGGTACATATTGGCTCCTCGTAATTGATGCCTACTCTAACTTTCCTTTCATTGTCCATTGCACGTCGCCTACCACCGTGGCAAGCACAAGTGCTCTCATCTGCATTTTTTCTTTGGAAGGCCTTCCCTCTACTCTTGTACTGATAATGGTCCACAATTTGCCTCTTCCGAATTTGCAGATTTTTGTGCTCGCCATGGCGTTATGCATGTCACAGCCCCTCCGTTCCATCCACAATCAAATGGTGAGGCTGAACGACTGGTCCGCACATTTAAGGCTCAGATGTGGAAACTCCTGACTTCTTCTGCTACTGATGATGCAATTCTCCAATTTCTGGCTTCTTACCATTACACCCCCATGGGCGACCACAGCCCAGCTGAGTTCTTACATGACCAACAGTCCCGCACGCTACTTCATCTTCAGTGGCCTTCCACCTCACGGATGCAGGTGCCTTTGCTTGGCCGGTTCACCACCGACGACCTTGTCTAGGTACGGGGATATGGCAGGTGGTGAAAATGGAGTCCGGGCCACATCTTACGACACCGTGGCCGATGCCTGTATGAAATCCAGACGGACACGGGTGTTGCACCGCGCCATTCGGACCAGCTTCAGCCTCAGGTGCTGGCAACACTTGTTCCGAGTGCCATTACACTACCTTCGGCTCTACCTGATGCTCAGGATCTTGGCATCTCTCATTACTCACAACGCAGCTCTCTCACCATCATCTCGGTGCCAGTACAAGAACGGACGCCACCAGGAGATGTGCCCATGCAGGAACCGGATGACCATCATCTGTCGGAGCCAATCTACTCGTCTCCTTCTCCTACAGACGCCGACACATCACCCATGTCTCCTGTTATATCAACTGGGCTTGCCGTAACGGGCAGATTGGTGCATAGGGCCCCAGCAGATTCGACCCCTACATCTCCTGTCATCTCGACCCGTTATCATCGGGGCACTTCCGTCCGTATGGGAAGCCTCCTCCTCGAGACTTTACGGCCAGTCAAACAACACCTATGGATGTTAGCAATCTACAGGCCACCTCCATCAAGACCAGTGCAAAAATTTCAAAGGGGGGAAAAGTGTTGTGACTCGCCAACCATTCAAAGTGCAGCTGCGCAATTACGTGTGTCCTCTACATGCGGTGCTGTCTGCCAGCCATGCAGCAGCCTCGCCACCTAAGCAGCCAGCCAGCCAGTGGCCGCTAGACTTGGACTCAGTGCTCATTCGAATGTTACCGTGTTCACATGTCTTGCTTTGTCAACTTGCTCAGTGACTTATATGTATTGTGCCTTTTTGAAATATATGTGTTCAACTTGACGTTATAACACTTTGTACTTTTTGGCATAACTGAAGAGCTAATTTTAATTAACAGTGAACAGTCATGCACACTATTAAAAAAACTGTCAGAGACACTTTCAATTACTGGCTTTCCATCTGCATTAAAAAAAAAATTAATTTTGAATCACCAGTGAGAGTTCCTTCCCTTTGTCCTCTTACTGACAGCACAGTAATTCCAATGAAATCAACTAGTAACTTATTAATGCAAAGTGTGAGGAGCAACAGATCATGATCTGCAAACTCTCCTGTTGCTAGTATGATCATATAATCATCTCCATGACAATAATATGATCTATACAAGCGTGATTGCATCTCACAGAATTGTTTGTGCAGTAGAAATTTGGGGGTCTTAAACTGTTCCTGGAATCTCTCATGTGTATTTTAAAGCCTTCTTTACATAGTTTGTACTGACTGGGGTTCTTAAAGATCCATGTAAAAATTTATTTTTATTTATTTATTTATTTAACCTGATCTCATTAGGGCCAGCAGGCACTGATTTACATTGAAACAGGATTTCACACATAAACAGTACCTTTTTTGCATCATAGTTCCCTGAAAATGACAAATTTAATATGATAAATAGTAGTAATATGATTTGAGTGTCTATAGTGACAATGTGAGTAAATAATACTAACTGTGAACTAATGGAATTAATACTGGCAGTACTTGTACTACTACTACTACTACTACTACTAGCTGGAGATATTATTCAGTTCTTTAATATGATGTGGGAGGTTATTGCAGAATCGGCTTCCTCCTACTGAAAAGGGAATGATGCAGTCCAACATGTCAAAACCTACACTGAAATCTTTCACGCAAGAAGAATACCTTAAAAGAAATGCACTGTTAAAATTTTAGCTGCTAAGATGAACTACAAGTATTCTTGAAAAAGTGTCAAAATTACACATTTCTTCTGCATGGAGAATGGCTTCTAAAAGCGGCTTGTACAGCCCTTCCTGTCTAATACCAAATATGTGAATAAGCAGAAGCAGCTGTGACAAGAGGACATAGTGCCACAGAGCTCAAAGTGCAAACACATGAATTTAAGCACTTAACCTTACCAAAAATGCCTCAAATCATTAATTTTTTGAATTACCTGAAGTTCATATTGACAGCTAAACTGTTGCATAAGTAATTGTAATACAAACAGTGTATGATGTTTTTATTACATATGACTTCCATCAATCAGGCCTTTAATTTGTTGGCATTGAATATTTTATAACAATTCCAGAAGGACAGTTCTTATGATAATTTTAGAATAATGCATATTTTGCTAACAATGAAACAGTTTCTTTTTTATGCAAAGTGCCTATTGGACAATGAAAACAAACATTTTCTTTACACCAGGCACACCTGGCGAAAGCAAAATTAATGCATTCAGGCATTTCACAGTAATTACTAGTTTTATTTACACAGAGCTGGAATGGAATAAGACATGGAGAAATGGTCATGGCTGCTGTTCTGCATATTGTGCTGCATACCAATCATACTTGATTAAATTCATAAAATGTGGTGATGCAGACTGACAGTGTGGAAAGTTTAACAATACTGTTCCACAGACAAACCTAAAATGACAAAGAGCTAATGGATATTATATTGCCTGACAATTTTCTGACAAATGCTTTAAACAATTGAATTTTTTTTTTCTTGGGATGTTGAATCACACTATTAGTTCTGGTTGGAATCTGAATTATATTAACAGTCTCTTTATCATCCGTCTCCTAGAGACAGAGCTATCAGTATGTCCACACTAAAAGTCCAAGGAAAGCAGTGAATTATTTTCTGCAAATGGTAAGAAGATTTTTGGGTGTAACATTGAAAATTATTGTCTCTCATTTTTCAAGGTTTTTCTATGCCAATTACAAGAACTCAGTGTGTAAAGAGTCCTCTTTTTTACTTTTGGTCCTGATTTGCCTTGATATTCCTGAGGACA
The DNA here is from genome assembly GCF_023897955.1 of Schistocerca gregaria. NCBI lineage: Eukaryota > Metazoa > Arthropoda > Insecta > Orthoptera > Acrididae > Schistocerca > Schistocerca gregaria. The sequence goes on from NC_064922.1 coordinate 685,531,952, forward strand.
GATGTAAAGGAATGTGTTTTAGCATTCATCAACTCCACAACCTACTCCGTCTTTTTTTGCTCGAAATGACAAAGTACAGTTTGCACAAAACCTGACTGATTGTCTTTATATGCAGCATTTTATAGGTTAACAAGAAGTGTTGTCTTTACATCAGCTATGAATTTCACTGTAGTAATACCTATTAATGATATCTTCTCTATGTGTTTACTTGACATAAACTTTATAATTTTGCAACTTCTTTTTCCATATAATTTTCTGAATCTGTTTAACCAGGTCAAAAAAGCCTGGTTGTAAGTAATATTGATCTTAGTTTTAATTCAGAATGCCCACTTTTAGAGATCTCCTTTGCAAGTCATTCATTGACTCTCACGTGCAGTTCTAAAAGCTTTGAATAATTTTTCTTTCTCATTTTATGAGTTTCATTTTGGTGCATATTTTGTACTTGGTGTAAATCATTCTTCCATTTACACAATTTATGTTCAGATTTTATGAAATGAAACCAGCTTTGCACTCTGCTTACGATTAAGTGTTTTCTATCTCTCCCATTTAACTAAAAAAATTAGAATCTTTCGTTTTTCACTGAAAGCTATTACTGTACATATTCGCTTTGTCCTTGGAAGGTACTGTCTTTTTGTTGTGGACTTTATTCATCATAACAATTAGTTAGTTAGTTATCATTCAAAGCACAATTTACAGAATTGTCTGAATTATTTCCTTTTTTATTATGATGTTTCTGCTATTTTTAATGAAATATCGACATCATTGGAATGAATACCCAAGAAATTAACTGATAAATAATGCATATGTAGGTCTTCAGGAGAAGCATGCGGTTTTGTTTACATACCACGTTTTTCACATTTCATTTTTCCAGGTTGAAAATACTAATTGGATTCCACATTACTGTGAAACTCTGGAACGTGCACAAAGACAAATGCTATTAGCAAGCATATATGAAGAAATCACAAAGAAAATTAATTCATTTTGTGTCTATTGTTAACATTTACTGATAGTGCAAAGGTAATAGCTAATTATTACTGAGGTAATCTGTGGTAGGTGGTAGCAATAACTTCTTTATGTGCAAGGTTTGCCTCGCTGAGAGGGGCGTCTGGGGCCGCAGAGGTTTGAAGAGCACTCATATATCGTCTCAACACAGTGTGTGTTCCCAGACCACCAAGTGAGCCTGAAAGTGGTTTTTCTGGCAGAGAACTCTTGTGTGGTGATACATGTTGTGGGCAATGCTATGCGGAATGGGGTGTGTGATTAGTAGTGCTAGTGAAGTTACATGAACCTGTTGCAGATTACCTTTTGTAATGACAAGTGACCACAGCTGTTGGTTCAACTCTGTCTGGAGGCCATGCATTTGTAAAGAAGCAAACATCAGAGTCTGCTTAGTTGGGCATGGCCTTGTTACTTTGGTGTGAAAAAGGTTCTATTCTATGGAGGTTATAGTACTCTGTCTTTCACCTTGTCTTCAGAATGGGTATAGAGAGAGATTGGTGGAGTCATTTGAGTTGGATTTCATGACGGGAGTAGTATGGGCTTAGTAATCACAAACTCCTTTTTTAAACACAAGAACATTCACCGGTATACTTGGGAAGGCAGGGGAACCAGATCTGTCATTGACTATATAATAACAGATCAGGAATTCAGGAAGGCTGTGAGGGACACACGTGTATTCAGGGGATTCTTTGATGACACTGATCATTATTTAATCTGCAGTGAAATTGGGATTGTGAGGCCGAAAGTGCAGGAGGTCAGGTCCATATGTAGGAGGATAAGAGTGGAGAAACTTCAGGCACAAGTACATAACAGCAATCTCAGAAAGGTACCAGTAAGTTGCATGTAGTCAATTACAGTCATTGGAAAAGGAATGGACAAGGTACAGGGACACAGTACTAGAAGTGGCTAAAAAATGTCTTGGAACAATAGTGTGTAAAAGTAGGATGATGCAAAAAAGCTTGATGGAATGACACAGTCAAGGCAGCCTGTAAAAGGAAAAAGAAGGTGTATCAAAAATGGCCACATACTAGAACTCGGGTGAACAGAGAAAGTTATGTTGAAGAAAGAAACAAAGCTAAACAGATAATTGCAGCATCCAAGAAGAAATCTTGGGAAGACTTTGGAAACAGGTTGGAGACTATGGGTCAAGCTGCTGGAAAACCATTCTGGAGTGTAATTAGCAGTCTTCGAAATGGAGGTAAGAAGGAAATGACAAGTATTTTGGACAGATCAGGAAAACTGCTGGTGAATCATGTGGATGCCTTGGGCAGATGGAGGGAATATTTTGAAGAGTTGCTCAATGTAGGTGAAAATACGATCAGAAGTGTTTCAGATTTCGAGGTAGAATGGGATAGGAATTATGATGGAAATAGGATCACATTTGAGGAAGTGGAGAAATGGTCAACAGATTGCAGTGCAATAAAGCAGCTTGGGTGGATGAAATTAAGTCGGAACTCATCAAATACAGTGGAATGTCAGGTCTTAAAAGGGTACACAGGATAATTGTAATGGCCTGGGAGTCGGGACAGGTTCCATCAGACTGGACAAAAGCAGTAATCACACCAATCTTTAAACATGGAAACAGAAAAGATTGTAACAACTACAGAGGTATCTCTTTAATCAGTGTTGTGGGTAAAATCTTCTCAGGTATTGTTGAAAGGAAAGTGCAAGTATTGGTTGAGGACCAATTTGATGAAAATCAGTGTGGCTTTAGTCCTCTTAGAGGTTGTCAGGACCAGATCTTTAGCTTAAGGCAAATAATGGAGAAGTGTTATGAGTGGAACAGGGAATTGTATCTATGTTTTATAGATCTAGAAAAGGCATATGACCGGGTTCCTAGGAGGAAGTTATTGTCTGTTCTATGAGATTATGGAATAGGAGGCAAACTTTTGCAAGCAATTAAAGGTCTTTACATGGATAGTCAGGCAGCAGTTAGAGTTGACGGTAAATTGAGTTCATGGTGCAGAGTAGTTTCAGGGGTAAGACAAGGCTGCAACCTCTCTCCACTGTTGTTCATATTATTTATGGATCGTATGTTGAAAACAATAGACTGGCGGGGTGAGATTAAGATATGTGAACACAAAATAAGCAGTCTTGCATATGCGGATGACTTTGTTGTGATGGCAGATTCGATTGAAAGGTTGCAAAGTAATATTTCAGAGCTAGATCAGAAATGTAAGGACTATGGTATGAAGATTAGCATCTCCAAAACGAAAGTAACGTCAGTGGGAAAGAAATATAAATGTATTGAGTGCCAAGTAGGAGGAACAAAGTTAGAACAGGTGGACGGTTTCAAGTAGGATACATATTCTCACAGGATGGCAACATAGTGAAAGAACTGGAAGCGAGGTGTACCAAAGCTAATACAGTGAGCGCTCAGCTATGATCTACTCTCTTCTGCAAGAAGGAAGTCAGTACCAAGACTAACTTGTCTGTGCACCATTCAATCTTTCGATCAACTTTGTTGTATGGGAGCGAAAGCTAGATGGATTCAGGTTACCTTATAAATAAGGTTGAGGTTACAGATATGAAAGTATCTAGGATGATTGCAGGCACTAGTAGATGGGAACAATGGCAGGGGGTGTCCACAATGAGGAAATCAAAGAAAAACTGGGAATGAACTCTATAGATGTAGCAGTCAGGGCGAACAGGCTTAGATGGTGGGGTCATGTTACACGCATGGGAGAAGCAAGGTTACCCAAGAGACTCATGGGTTCAGCAGTAGAGGGTAGGAGTCAGGGCACACCAAGGAGAAGGTACCTGGATTCGGTTAAGAATGATTTTGAAGTAATAGGTTTAACATCAGAAGAGGCACCAATGTTAGCACTGAATAGGGGATCACGGAGGAATTTTATAAGGGGGCTATGCTCCAGACTGAATGCTGAAAGGCATAATCAGTCTTAAATGATGATGATGATTCATAACATGATTGATATTTACATACTGATAGAATGCAAGTATCAGGCTTATTGGCACTGGGAATGTTTTGGCGGCTCCTGTTTGAGTAGTCATATTAAGTGATTGCTAATGATGTTAATTTGGATGTTTTAAGGTTTTCAATTGTTTTTAAGTTTTAAGCTCAAAATGTTTAAATATGGTGGGCCTTTGTAGTTGATAAGTGAATACCTGCTATCTAAATCTAATCTTCAGTTTGTGCTACTGTGTAAATTTGATTTCTGTTGTACAATTATAAATATGAAACATGAATTGATTTAACTGTTTCCAATGTTGAAGCTTAGTGGGCATTTGCAATTCTCAAGTGAATTACTGTTACCTAAATCTAATCTGCAGTTTGTGGTACTAGGCAAATTTGATTTCTATTGCACAGTCATAAACATGAAACATTCATTGATTTAACTGATCTTCCCGGTGTCTGCTGGTGTTACTTAAAATTTATTATGGTTTGAAGTTTCTTTCTTTTTTAAATAAGTTACCTCGCAATGGTATGGATGGTGTAAGTGTTTTATAGTTGTGTGTGTGCTAAAGTTCTGTTTATTCTGTTGTAGATAGCCATCTGGATAGTGTTTTCAATGTTATTTGCCTGAGGGTGACCACTGTTGGTGTCATCTTGGTACTGGGGATGTTGCACCCATTTGTAAGAAAAGAGATACATGGGTTTGAAAATTAATTCTTACATTCATGTGAATGATGTGAATGTAGACTGATTATTAATTGTATTACAACTCTGTAATAAAGGGTGCAATTTGTTAAATTTGTTTGCTCCAGGTTGTGGTCCTGGCACCTCTTGATTAGAACAATTTGTCCCATATTTTTTAATATTGTCTATGCAACTGTCTTACAAATGTTGAACAGCTGCTATATAAATATATGGTTTAAGTTTTGAGGGATATTTTACTTTATTTCTCATGAAATATAGTGGGTTTGGATATCAATTATGTATATTAAACAAGTTGCAAATTCAAGTAAATAGTAACTATATAAGCTGATCTTGAGAAAGATCAGTTTGGATTCTGGAGATATGTAGGAACACCCGAGGCAATACTGACCCTATGACTTCTCATGGAAGGTAGGTTAAGGAATTACAGAAAGCTTTTGACAATGTTGACTGGAATACTCTCTTTCAAATTCTAAAGGTGTCAGGGGTAAAATACAGGGAGAGAAAGGCTAAAAGCAAAATGAGGATAATGGAATTTAGTCAAATTAAATCAAGTGATGCTGAGAGAATTAGATTAGGAAATGAGACACTTAAAGTACTAGATGAGTTTTCCTATTTGGGGAGCAAAATATCTGATGATGGTTGAAGTAAAGAGGATATAAAATGTAGACTGGCAATGGCAAGGAAAGTGTTTCTGAAGAATAGAAATTTGTTAATATCGAGTATAGATTTAAGTGTCAGGAAGTCTTTTTTGGAAGTATTTGTATGGAGTGTAGGCATGTATGGAAGTGAAACCTGGACAATAAATAGTTTAGTCAAGAATGGAATAGAAGCTTTTAAAATGTGGTGCTACAGAAGAATGTTGAAGATTAGATGGGTGGATCACATAACTAATGAGGAGGTATTGAATAGAATTGGGGAGAGAAGGAATTTGTGGCACAACTTAATTAGAAGAAGGGATTGGTTGGTAGGACACATTCTGAGGCCTCAAGAGATCATTAATTTAGTATTGGAGGGAAATGTGGAGGGTAAGAATCGTAGAGGGAGACCAAGGCATGAATACACTACACAGATTCAGAAGAATGTACATTTCATAAATTACTGAGATAAAGAGGCTTCCACAGGATAGAGTAGCAGAGAGAGCTGCATCAAACCAGTCTTTGTGCTCAAGGCAACAACAATAGTAACTGTGAACAGCTGTGTTGGAGAAACTATCAACAGAAACTGAAATTCACTTAACAAATTACAGTCACATTGTGCCATTTTATGTGTTTAAAGATGTGCCATCACCAAAGGACATGTGCCTGCCATGTTGCACAATCTACAGGTACAGCAGTGGTGTACGTTTCTCCAACTACCACACATTTGGCAAATTTCAACATTTTTCTATATGTAATTGCAATGTGTCTCAGCAGTAAAATTTTTGCCAATGTGTTTCTTTTGGTGTACTCCCCCTAAATAAAATATTTCAGGGTAAGTTTCGACATCTCAGATTGGACAGTTTGCTTTTGAGAAGGATTTCGAGAAAATGGCTGAATGTTGGAGTAGGACGGGAAGGATTATGCTTTGATGTCAATGGGTGCTTCTGCTATGTTCTTCAGACAAGAACATTAAGGTGAGGAGAGATATGAGGGACAGTATATTTTGATAAGACAGTGGAATACAGAGCATAGCCGGCCGGGGTGGCCGAGCGGTTCTAGGCACTACAGTCTGGAACTGCGTGACCGCTATGGTCGCAGGTTCAAATCCTGCCTTGGGCATGCATGTGTGTGATGTCCTTAGGTTAGTTAAGTTTAAGCAGTTCGAAGTTCTAGGGGACTGATGAGCTCAGAAGTTAAGTCTCATAGTGCTCACAGCCATTTTACAGAGCATATGGAAAGCTCTGCACTTGTCTGCATGCAGGCAAGATAGCTGTGCATGTGATGATGAAATATGATCAAAGAGTCAAACATCACAGGTACAACGAACAAAGGCATTCAGGACTGGTTCCAGGTGCTGTACACTTTTTTGAGAAAGGCCCTGCAGGATAACATTGCTGTAGTCTGTGATTGGAAGTGTAAGTGTTTATACGAGCTTCTTAGTTAGGATGAAACTGTAAGTTACTGAGTGCAGTTGCCCATGATACAAATTTCAAGTGGTCTTGGTATTACTGTGAGAGTTATTTGAATCAATTACAATGTAGCATAAGTTTTATAAACACAACAGATATGCTTAACAGAGACTTTAATCATCAGGAATATATTTCCTTCACGTTTTACAACAGACTGCCAAGGCTGAGTTAACTTTTTGATACTTCAACTGTAGAAATCAAAACTAGAGGAAAACAACTTGTTGAGCCATGTTCAGAATGCATTTTCATCTGGAAAAGAAGTTCCTTGAAGGCTGTTCGATGGACAGCGGAAAAGGGCACAAGATCAGGTAAATAAGGTGAGCTTAACCCAACTCCTTTATAGTGTTTTTTGTCAGTCTAACAGAATGCGTGTATGTTATATCACGGAGTAGCATCACTTCATCCATTCTTCCTGGTCATTGTTCTTGGATTTCAGCTGCAAGATGTCTTAATTGTTGACAATAAATGTCAGCAGTGATGGTTACTTCTTGGGGAAGCAATTTGTAGTACACTACACTGCCGCTTTCCGTCAGATGCATAACATTATCTTTTGTGAATGTGTGTAGGTCTTTGTACAAGGAGTTGGTGCTTTGTTTGTGCATAACCATTCCTTTCTTTTCCTTGTGTTAGCAAAAAGACACCATTTCCTGTCACTGGTAACAATATGGGACAGGAATGATCATGTTGTTCATGAGGAAACTGATGATGAGCAAGCAATGACGTACAAATGACCAGGCCACCTGTTGATTTTTGTGGCTTTGCCTTAGACACATACACCCAATTTTTGAACATTCCTCCTTGCTTGTTAATGTCGCATCTCATTTGCCAGTTCTCAAGTGGATCATTGTGGATTGATGCATTTAAATGATCTTCTTCAAAGCACAAAGGTGTTCCTGAACATGGAGAGCTACTAATGTCAAAACCATCCTCCTTAAAATGAGAAAACCATTTTCTTGTCATGCTCTGTCCAATAGCATTATCCCCATGCATGGTGCAAATGTTTCTCACTGCCACTGCTGCTCTCATCCCTCTGTTGATCTCAAACAGAAGAATATGTTGGAGATTTTCCAATTTCTCCACTTGGAATTACATTTTCTAGCACCCATAGCCCCCATTCACTATCACCAAAGGACAAAATAACAATATGTAAACTCAAATAGTGAACTACAAATAAAAAAATGACAATTGACAAATAAACCCATAGCAGCTGAAATACCAACATGCAAAACAAAAACACTCCAAACTTATGCACGAATGTAATAGTTACAGGTACATAATAAACTTCTGCACAGAATTGATTGTAGGAGAAAATGAAGAGCAGACATTTATTATTAATACTTGGTACATGTACTTCACACAGCTTGTGAGGTAAGTGAAGTTTAAAGCTCACGTACCAGACATTCACTGAGTAACAAAGGTATCACACTTATTACACTCTCTCTGTTCGCAATTGATGTATTGACTGCTGAGGTCACTACACCAGTCTGACCCCGATCCCCCCTCCTCCCATTATGAAATGAGGAGAACTGAGAATATAAGGGAACAGGTACTTCATGACTCTACCAGCCCATGTGACAACTGCTGGGTGTAGTGGCAATGGCGTTGGCTGCCTCCACCAAGTCTCTTTTACTTTTCTTTTACTGTTGTCCTTGGTCCTAACAATGCTAGTGATAGTGATTCAGTCCACTGGCTGTTGTTGCATACTAGGACCACTTTGATGTTTCTGTGGAACCTGTCTAATGTACAACTATTTGCAGAATGGCAGCTGTTGGTTTTGAGTTGGCTGCAGTCACATTGATGTATGGGTTTGTGGAACAACCAAGACTCGAATTATCTCCCACAATTGGTTGTTATGTTTTGAGGCACTACAAATCTCGAAATCCAGATCACAATAAGGGCTCTGGTGAATGTTCGTTCCACTATACTCATCAGGCTGCAGCCTGGACAATTTGAATTTTGTTTAAGTGAACTGATGTGCAATGAGACTTTTCCACATTGTTTCTGATTCTGTACCACTCAAAAATGCTTTTGCCTTGCATAAACCATAACTATTGCCTTGTTCGCCAGAATGGGAGCACTTTTAGATGTTGAGAATCCTACCTTGTATTGCTTCTTCAGGTTACCTGAGGTACTCTGATTGATCTCCTGATGGAGATCCTCCATTTTACTGTATTTTTGGTGTGGTCAGCAATCTTTGCTACTGCTTGCAGCCATTGTTTACAGTGAGAGTAGTTGGAGTCATTGTTGAGAGAATGCTCCAAATTTATGTTGTATTCCCTTCATTAGATCACCACTACAAATTAGTTATAGGTACATAACAACTTCAATGCAGAATTGATTGGAGTATAAACCAAACACCAGACATTTATTAACGACTTTCTAGATACACTCCTTTTTTTCCCACCTCTCTGCCGAACAACATCCTGACATTGTGGCTGTTGGCAGTCTTGTCCCTGCCTGCCCACTCCACCAGACGGTATTCATCTCTCTCCCCACCCATACATTATTATCCGTTCGCCTTTCCCACCCCCTCCAGACTGCTGCTTGCATCCTACATGATGTTGCATTCCAGCCCAAGATGCTGGAGTCGGTGTCGTGTGTGCATGAGGTGTGCTTGCTTTTTGTGTGTGTGTGTGTGTGTGTGTGTGTGTGTGTGTGTGTGTGTGTGTATTTTAATAATATTAAATAGGAAACACTTCCTAATGTTCTGCAAAATTATTATTGTGTTTACAAATTTCTATTGCCTCTCTATACAAGCATGGATGACAGTGGCTAAACATCAAGCTCATCAAATTTTATTTTGTGGACTCTACACAGTAAAGCATGTTTGACTATGGCCAATTTATCAGCTTGCTCACATCAAGAGTTTCTCTTGTGTTTATCTAAATGGGTGTTAGTCGTTCTTCCTTGTTTCCAGTATATGCTTAGTGACAATTACATGGAATCTTCAACACATCAGTTATAACAAATGAATGATACACATATTTTACATATCTATCAAATTCATCTATTTTCCTAATGATTTCATTTTCAGTCCCTGCTTTGCCATTTTTCAAATGTATCAGTAATTTTGTTTGTAGAGAGGAGGAAAACTTTCTCCATAGGCATCCGTTGTTCTTTATTAGTCCTGGAAATCTTTTTGGTCACAGTTTTCTTACATTTAGAGTAAACATTTTCCTTGAAAGTCATCTGTAAGTGCTGAATCTCTCTGCTGGCCTGGGTTATGGCTGAATTTCTTATGTAAGTGCTAATCTGTTGTTGTCGACATTTTTTGCACCTTGTAGATCACAGTTCCTTCACAAATTTGGTTATTGATACATCCAGGTAAAGCAGCTGCATGTTGCTCTCTTTCTTCATTGTAGTACTTGTGTCAATGCTATTGAAATGTAAGAGGAAGGCATGCAACTACTCTTTGCTGTAGATCCAGGCTCACCCCCTTCAGAGAACACACTGGTCATCTGGACCTATTGTAAATGATGTAGCACTTGTACCAGGTGGCCCACAGATGTAAATCATTGTAGTCAAATGTTGCAAAATTAATTCAGTTGTGTAGAATCAGCACAGTAAGGTGGGTTGATATGGAGATGTGACAGGATGGCGTAGAGGAGCTATCATGTCCATGATCACACTATGAATAAAGTTACCCAATCAACACACTCCTTCCAACATAGTTCTCCAGTCAACACACTCAGTCCAACATGAGAAGCTGGAGATTGTTCTCTGGTGTTTCTTGGAGGTTTTTCTCACTGTAACTTGACCCACTCATTCAGATTATCAAGGAAATGAACCAGGATGTTTAGTTTAACATTCTTAGTGAGCAAATGTTAACCCTCCTTCCATGTCTTTCTGATGAGTATGCCGTGAAAATTTCTGATTTCTCTTAGTACTACCATAATTTTCTTTTGATTTATTTGCAATTCTCATCTCTCATTTACAAGTTGCAGTTCTATCCAGGAGCATAATGTAACCATTGAACCATGCAGCAGACATCCTTGAGAAATGTAATGCCTGAAGTTTTCTCTTGCTTTCAACTGTGCCACATTACCAAGAATGCATGGCCATGTTACAAGGCCATACCAGTAATTATCTAATTGTTGTCCCTGCAGCTAATAAAAAGGCTGCTATCCCACACCAAGAACCATATGTTACGCTGGACTTCCTGCAGATACATTCTGATGTAGTTGCACCTAAGACAGGACTATCTCTAATGTAAAAACACTCAAGTCATCCCTCTACAGCAAAGTCTGTGGTTCATAAGAGGTGGAGAAGGAGGGTAGGGGAGATTGGGCGATTTGGAGCAGCCATAAATTACATTATTAACTAGATCTGCAGATCTATCTTTCACACAACTCAGACGAACACTAAATCATAAGTGACATCTAAAGATTTTGTTTACAGCTGATGATTGACTCATATGTTAGATTACTCTAAATAATGTAATGAATGGAAGCTTCTGAATGATAGTGCCATGGAAGTGTATCATTTACACCAAAGCTACACTTCATGAAAAGCCTCTTTGAAGGTTTCGTATGCACTTCTTGATTTCATGACATTCATGTGTGTTTCTGAAGCGATTACTATTGTGCCTTTATTTCTTCATGTGACATGCTTTTCACATTCACTGATTAAATGTGAGATACAGTAATTCCAAATAAATAACTTGTTATGTCTGCTACAGATGGCCCCTACCAGACATATTACACTCAAGACGCCCCTCTGTACCATATAACATACACAATCACATGCAGGCACAACCAAGAAGAATACAGTTCTTCAAAACAAATAGAACTTGCTAGAGACTAATGTGAACCTTTTTCTGCAGAGGTCACCTCACAGATACAGGGAAAGTTGGAGTATTCCATCGGCTTTATAAGGCCAGCGCAGCAGCAGTACAGCCAGTTTCTCGGTGAGCTAGGACCAGCTCTGACAGACCTCACCGACATTCTTGATGAATGGTCGTCTACAAGTTATTTGCTTTTGTGTGTATATAGTGATTGTTCTAGAAGTGTAGTTCAGTTCCAATAAACGACGCTATACTAAGTGTCCTACAATACTGAGTGTTCTCCACCGGTGATGAGTATAGTGGAACGAACCGACAAACATCATGGTTACGACAGCAGCACCTATGGAATGGCAACAATTCTTTCAAGGACTTCTGCACCAGTTTTAGGCAACTCAGTCACAACTTATCCCGAAATCCGAAGCCTCCACCACCCCGCGACGCCACTGCCATTCCAAGCGTTCAACAATGAAGTTGAAGAATGGGAAACATATGAACAACATATCTGGCAACACTTCACGATTTATAAAGCCACCCAAGAAGACTGGTAGCGCACGTTTTTCTTGTCACGGAACCAATCAAAGATGTACGTCCTGCTCACAAAACTACAGCCACTGGACCCCAACTCCCTCATCTTCACTGCCATCTGTGCGATGTTAAATGCCTACTACAAATGCCGATATCATGTACTCGCGGCCTGCGTCAAGTTCTACCAATGCCAGAAGAAACCCGAGCAGACCTATCGCCAGTGGGCTGCTGACCTGCAAGGTCTTAGTAGGAAATGTAAGTTTCACACACACCTTCCCAAGGAATCATACGCTGATGACATGGTACATGACCACTTGATACAGGCAGCACCAGATGCCGCTTACCACCACGACGCCCTCAAGTTAGAAGACCCGTCCCTCGAGCAGGTCATAGAATTAGCCTACAAGTTCGAAATTTCTACAGATGCCGATCGTTGACTGGAATCCTGGGCACATGTAGCAGCAATCCATGATGATGCCATGACGGACACCAAAGACATTGCAGCAATCCAGGGCTCAATGCCGCGCTCCTACCACCGCCACGATTGGAGACCACCTCCACAACAAGACGACGAGTTGCACTATCCCAGTTGGAGCCAGAAGCCACTGCAGCAACAACACAACCAGCAACGTCATCATGGGGATTGTCTCCGCCTGCCCTCCTGCCCCACCTGCTATTCAACACATGATAGAGAAGATTACCCAGACCGCTGGACGCAATACACACACTGCAGCAGGGAAGGCATTTTAGCGGCTGTTTGTCGCGCAAAAGCCACCACCTCCAGCAACCGCCAGCCCAGGCCATATCCAGATAGCTTGAACAACACCCCAATGGACATCAACCAGGTAGACAGCTCCTCGACATAAAATTTTTTTATATACGTCACTATCAATGACAAGCCTCTGCGTCTGCAAGTGGACACTGGCGCAGTAGTATCCTTGATTAATTACACTTCAAATGTCACCATTGGTTCACCATCCCTCTCTCCAGCCCCTAAGTGCCTACTGGCATACAATAAGCAAGAGATAGTTCTCCTAGGACAATTCATGGCTCAAGTCAAGTACAAGTCGGTTCACCATCCAGTCACGTTTCTGGTTGTCAACAATTCCTCCACAGCAGACTTATTCGGACTGGGCGCCTTCTGCTTATTCGGATTTTCCATTATGGACAATGTTCACCTAGTGTCTCAGCACATTCCCTTTCCTGAAGTTGATGCACTCTGTAATGACTTCCAGGACCTGTTTTCACCAGGCATAAGCTGCGCCAAGGACTTTGAGGCCTCGCTCCAACTCCTCCTGCCGCCTGCCCGCATTATTTCCAGGCACACCAGGTACCAGTGGCACTACAACAGCTGCTCCAAGAAGAGCTCCTTCAAGATAAAGAGTTCTCTAGCCTGTGCGGTTCAGCTTGTGGTCCACACCTTTAGTCATCGTACAGAAGCCAGGCCTTCTCCTCTGCGGTGACTTTAAGTCTACAGTCAACCCACAGCTTCTCATTGACGACTATCCCCTGCCACGACCGGAAAATCTTTTTCACAAATTGGCAGGGGGTTCCTACTTTACCAAAATCAACCTAGCAGAAGCATATCTCCAAATTCCTCTTGATCTTTCCTCCCGGCAATAAACTGTTAAACATACTCCTTTCAGCCTCTTCCAACTAAACCGACTTATGTTCAGTTTAGCCAGTGCCCCTGCAATCTGTCAAAGATACCTTGAACAACTCTCACTGATATCCTGGGCTGTATAAATTACTTAGATGACATAGTCATCATGGGGTCCTCGTCCGAAGAGCACATAGTCAACCTCTGCCTCCTCTTCCTCCGCTTTCGAACTGCAGGTCTGAAATGTAATATTTCTAAATGTTCCTTTTTCCAACAATCTATTTCCTATCTGGGTCACATTATTTCCCAGAATGACATTTCTCCATCTTTCTCTTATATCGACGCCATTAACAACCTGCCCCGTCCCGGGACCTTCATCAGTTGAAATCCTTCTTGGGCAAAATTTTATATTACAGGAAATTCGTTCCTTCTGCATCTCAAGTGGCAGCACCACTGTACCACCTCTGCCACAAAAATGTCCCATTCTGTTGGACCCCAGTGTGTGAGACCACCTTCCATACCCTCAAACAGCAGCTCCAATCCACTGCATGTGTCATGCCTTATGATCCAAAACTTCCTTTGATACTTGCTACGGACACCTCTGAGTATGGTGTGGGAGCCGTCCTGTCTCACAAATTGCCAGATGGCACAGAGCGCCCCATAGCATACATCTCAAAAGCTCTCTCCACAGCACAAATCAAATAATCCCAAATTGAGAAAGAAGCCCTTGCCATGGTTTTTGCCTGTTCCAAGTTCTATCCATTTCTCTATGGCAAGTCCGTTCACATTATTACTGACCACAAACTGCTCCTCTCTTTATTTGTGCCTTCCATGCGAGTACTGACCAAAACATCCCTACGTCTCTAGCGTTGGGCGTTGTTCCCATCCCAATTTTGCTACACCATGCATTTCCGTACCACCTCCTAGCACACCAACGCGGACGCCTTGTCACGTCTACCACAAGATCCGGACCTTGCTTTTGACCAGTTTGACCACCTCGTTTTTCAGATTGATGGTGACATCCAAGAGGCCCTGAAGGCATTTCCCATTACAGCTGTCAAAGTAGCTGCAGCCACCAAAGAAGATTCCCTCCTCCGAGTCATCCGACACCGCATTCTGCATGGTTGGCCATCCTCTCCACCTCCTCATGATCAACGCCACCTCCGGTTGTACTATTACATCTGACACCAGCTTTTGGTGATGGATGGAGTCCTCCTCCTCTTAGATTCAGCTGAAACAAGGGTCATCATTCTTAGATCCCTGCAACCGATGATCCTCCACATTCTTCACCAAGGGCACAATTGCCCCCCCCCCCCCCCCCTCCCAAAAAATTCCTCCCCTATCCTATGCCGAACAGTCCCTGGGAACGCATCCACCTTGACTTCACAGGATCATTTCTGGGCAACCAATGGCTCCTTAGTCACAGATGCATTTTCCCATTTCCCATGTGCCATTTGGTATTCAGCAATCACCACGCACGTTACCTTATCAGCCCTCGCAAAAATATTTTGCTTGGAAGGATTACTGAAAGCCATAGTCACGGACAATGGACCACAATTTTGAAGCTAGGAATTCCTCGCCTTTTGCACTGACAACAGCATCCAGCATCTTCTCACCCTGACCTTCCATCCCCAATCCAATGGGGAAGCAGAATGCTTGGTCAGAACTTTCAAGACACAAATTCTCAAATACACCAAAGACCACTCCCTTGAAGATGCTCTGAAGCTATTCCTCAGTTCCTATCGAGCCACTCCGATAGGGGACAAAATCCCAGCGGAAGCACTCCACGGCCACCGACCAAGTACCCTCCTACATCTTCTTTTGCCCTCTCCAAGAATTCAGATTCCTCCTGGACAGTCCCGGTTCTTCCCTGGCTCCTTAATCTGGACCCGAGGTTTTGGCACTAAAGCAGGTTGGCTGCCCGCTGCCATCCAGCATTCCCGGGGTTGCCAACTTTTTGATGTCATCTTGGATGGCCCCATAGTCCGTTGCCATCGAAATCATTTGCGTCCTCACTACCCTGCAACACCTGCACCGCACCCTATGACAAGGACTGCTGCCACCTCTATTACCCAATCCAAACCACCTACACATACCCCTTCACTAGTGTCGCCTAATTGTTGCATGGGTGAGGTTTCAGGGCATCAGTCGCCGCCACCAGCTCCACCAAAACAGCAGCCGCAGCTGACAGACCAGCTGCCCGGCCCCTCTTCGGTGCCTCCCCAACAGCCGATGGCCACCAATGAAGACGAACCAATGCCACTGGTCCCACCCATGCTGCCATCACATCCAGTATGCAGGTCAGCCCGCATCGCAAGACATACAGCACCATATTCTCCAAGAGGCAGCCTCCACAGCCTCTTCCAGGGAGCCGCAGCCGCAAGTCTCCATGACGTAGCAGCTATCGATCTTTCGTGAAGCCCCCCCCCCCCCCCCCCAGAAGGGAGGTATGTTACGTCTGCCAAAGACGGCCCCTGCCAGTCAGACTACACTCAAGGCACCCCTGTGTACTATATAACATACACAAACACTTGCAGGCTCAACCAAGAGGAATACAGTTCTTCAAAACAAACAGAACTTGCTAGAGACTAATGCGAACCTTTTTCTGCGGAGGTCGCCTCACAGATACAGGGAAAGTTGGAGTACTCCGCAGGCTTTATAAGGCCAGCGCAGCAGCAGTACAGCCAGTTCCTCACCAAGCTAGGACCAGCTCTGATGGACCTCACTGATGCTCTTGATGAATGGTCCTCTACAAGTTATTTGTTTTTGTGTGTATGTAGTGATTGTCCGAGAAGTGTAGTTCAGTCTCAATAAATGACATTATACTGAGTGTTCTACAATACTGAGTATTCTCCATAAATAAAACAATACTAAGATGTGAAATGACAGAAGTGTGGAAAAGCACTGTTCATATTGGTGCCCATCATTGTAAGTTTCTTTGTTGGTGAATTTTCAAAACTGGTACGTAATCCTTGGCTGTGAAATATGTTCACTTGCTTTCACTAAATATCTGCTAATTTTAACAACTTACTACAAAAATGTACAGTTTCCATCATTTTCTTTTATAGTTCACATGCTGTCAAATTCTATTGGAGTATTTTAACAAAGCTGCACAAATATCTGATCATCAAATTACCTTCCATTGGGAATGTGGGTGCACTCGATGACTGTGATATGACTTTCAATTGGTAGAGCACAGCAATCAGTCACCTTTTTATTTCAGATTTTAATAGGCAAATCTAGATTTCAGCTAGCCATTATCAATGTCCAATTTGTGGAATCAATGCATGTCCTAGTACATCAGTGTTGTACTAGGACACACATTGACACCAAGAAATAGTGCATTAATAATGACTATGCACTAGCCGAAATCTAGACCTGTCTAATAAAGCCTAAAAGAAAAGGATAACTGACTGCTACGCTCTATCACTTGAAAATGAAATCTGATCAGTTCTTGATAAGATTTTAATGTGATGCAAAGCTCTATTAACTGTTTTAAATGTTAAAAAGTATAAAGTTGTGTGCTTCACCGAATGCAAAAATGGAGTAGCTGTACTGCAACTGCAATATCAATCAGTGAAAACTGCAATCTGTTCTCTCATACAAATACTTGGGACTAGCAGTATGTTGGGATGTGAAATAGGAAGATCACAAAGGCTCAGTGTTAGGTAAAGCAGGTGGCAGACTTCAGATAATTGCTAGGAGTCTGGGAAAATGCAATGATTCTAGAAAGAGATTGCTTACAAAACAGTCACACAACCCATCCTAGAATTTTGTTTAAGTGCATATATACAAGATAAGGCTAAAAGTGACATTGATCATATACAAAGAATGGCGGCATGAATTGTCACAGGAGAGCACCAAAGAAATGCTAATAAGCCTAAAATGACATGTTTGAAGACTGATGACAACTACCTATGAAAGCCTGTTTGCACAATTTCAAGAGCTAATATTAAGCAAGGGATCTGGGAATATAAAACCCCTTGATATAAGTCAAGAAATTGTCATGAAGGTATTTAAGCAGTCATTTTTCCTGCACTCCATATGGAAATGGAACAGGAAGAAATGATTATATTTGGTACAATGGGAGATAACCTCTGTCATGCTCTTCACAATGGTTTCCCTACTATGGGTGAAAACAATGATGTAGATGTAGGCCTATGGAGATGACAAATTTACTTTTAAAGGACTTAATATTTTGTGTATTATACATTTAAATGTACCGTAACAAACAATGGACAGTCCAAGATGGAATAACAATATGGAAAGGATAGATTGCTACTCACCATACAGAGGAGGTGTTGGGTTACAGACAGGCAAAATTAAAAAGACTGTTAAAATATTAAATCTTTCACTCAAAGCCCATCTCCTGCAGTAGAGAACACACAAAAATTCACATAGGCACAACTCAACACACACACACACACACACACACACACACACACACACACATGGCCACTGTCTAAGTGCCCTGAGACAGTAACCATGTGTGTCTGATTTGTGCTTGTTTGAATGTGTGTGTGTGTGTGTGTGTGTTTCCTACTGTGGAAGAATGACTGTCCAAGAGATTTAATAATGCAGCAGTGTTTTTCACTGTACCTCTTTGTGACACATTGTTCCATTTATATGGTGACTAGCAATCTATCCTTTCCATATTGTTGTTAAATGTACCATACTCTATAAACATATTTTACACAACTAAATGTACCTTTTCTGAAATTCATAACTAGTTTACAACCACTGAAATATTTTACCTTTTGATGAAGCAGTTACTGCTGATAAACTCTGTTGAGATGTTGTGATTCCCAGGATGGCATCAGGAAGTGTCATAGCAAGTAGGAAAAGTATCCATGCTTCAAAAAGCATTTTCTGCCCCTGCAAATGATCATTGCAATTAGCTTAGACAGAACTCTTCGCAATGACAACATTAAAGTGTAAAATTAAAGTGTTGAAATTGGTTGGTATCTGAGTCAAATTCAGGATTTTGGTCAGTGTGCGGGGACTGATCTCATAGAAACTTGGTATCATTTTTGAATCACTATTCCCTAAAATAAACAAAAATGTTTTCCTACTCTATTAAATTACCAACTATAATAGTGAGAAATTTTTGAGCCTGTTAAGTCTGAAAGCTATGTTGTTAAGCATTTTTTTTATCAAGAAGAAACAGGTGTAGTTCCAGGGGATGGGAGTGGCTGCAGATCCATAGCCCAAACCCCAACTCCCTGTGTTCAACTCTGGATAGTGTAAAAAGTTTTAAGTTCAATGGTGGATAATTTAGTTATATTTTGTATTAAAAATATCACCAAATATGTATAAACTACAGATAGTGAATTTTGTGTTAAAAAACAATGCTATGAAAAGGACAGATTGCACCCTATGGAGGAGATGCTGAGAAGCAGACAGGCACAACAAAATGACTGATATACAACTGAGCTTTCAGCCAAAAGGCCTTCTTCAAAAATAGGTAACATCCACACACATGTATTCACACAAGCACAACTCAAGCACACATCACCACTGTTACTGGCCACTGACGCCAGATAAGAACAAATATTTGTAGATCAGGTTTTTACATAATTGCCATAATTGTAGGTCTCATAGTTTCATAGTTCTGAATGTGTGAATGCTGTCAATCGATATTTTTTATTTAATCAAAAGCTGCAGAGATCACAAATTAAATATTTTAGATTTATCTGGAGAGTCTTCACTCACAGATCCTGTAATGTTGTTCTTCTGTCAGAGAGTATTAATCAAGGAAACTAAGTTCTGATCTCTAATGTCCGATTATTTTCCACAGTAATGTTCCTGCTTATGAAATTGAAATGTTGCACCATTGATAACATCTCTCTTGCATTAGACTTTCCTTGACACTGCAAAACGGGGGATCACTTTGCACTACTGGAATGAAAGTAATTCTGAATAGGGGAACATATAATATGAAATTCCAAAATGAACATTACTGCATTTGCTTCTGTTCCAAATATGCAGCAATGCCCAACAAAACCACACCATAACCCAAGTGATAGATAGCCAGTCCTAGAGTGATTCAAAGCAAACAGTATTTTAATCTTAGAAAGACTTTTACTAACCAATTTCAGAAAAGCATAAGTAATGTGCTGGTATCACAAATCAACACTGTTGATCACACACTAAATGAAACAGTATGTTGAATATAACTGGTATTCTAAGTGGATAACAAACTAAAACATAGTCACCATGTTGATAATTTAATCAAGAAGTTTGACATATTTTGCACTTGCATATCTCCTGTAAACCAGAGCATTAGTAGCTTATTTTGCATACTTTAATTCCCTGTTCATTTGTGAGATTATCTAACAGATTAATAGGTTGTTTGGCTTTAGGGCACTCTAGATTGAAATTATTAGTGATTATATTAATTTTTTGTTGGCTAAATGAGACTAAAATTTATGAAATCCTTCCTTTCAGTATGTCATTAGTGAAAGCATTGGCATAAAATTCTTCTCAGTTTCTTAACCTGTCATGAAATAAGTGTGTTTAAAATTGCATTTCAGACACATGTGGTTGATTTGTAGCTAATTAAAAAAAAAAAACAGGTAAAACAGCTGCTCTGACAGCCTAAAAACTTAGCCACTTACTGAAACTACACATAAACACAAGCAACAGACATCAATTCAACATCTATGTTGATTATTAAATCATTTTCTCATGGTTGCCTCCCCCTTGGCAGTCCCCTCCTGGATATCTGAATGAGGGACTAATCCAGTATGTTTTGCCAATGGAGAGATCATCACGACACTTGGCCAATTACAGGCTGTGTGGTCATGTGGGTAGACACTGTGTGTCTTTAATGCAAAGGTTTTTATTGCTGTCTGCAGTCTTAAACTGCTGATTGTACTGATTCATCTACCTCTCATGAGCAGTTTTTCTCCCCAAGACAATAGGTTGCCCTGAAACTCTGTCTTCTTTGCCAAGACCATTGGCTGTTGGCAACATTGGGGAGACATCTTATACTGAGAGTCTACAGCCATCATTGTTTCTAATTTTTATTCAAAACAGAAGCATTGCCCTAGTTTCAAACTCAAGAAACAAACCAATTACCTGTAGACCATCAGCAGTTCCATCAATGGATACAGCGAAGCTTCACTCAACATGTTGAGTGAAGCCCCCAGGCATAAACACTGAATATACCTGACATTCCTGCCCTTCCCTTGAAGCCATTTTACCAAGGGGTGTCATTATTCACTCATGTTTAAACTGATGATTAGTAGAACCCCCCCCCCCCCTTCCTCTTCCCTTTTGAATTTGCCTCCCCTTGACATGGAACGCAAAATGTTCCCAAATGAGAGGAGAGAACCTTAAAGGCTCAGTCAGTTTCACTGCAGGATCTCTGGTCCCTGTGTCCCCTGTACTGGGTGCCTAGTCCTATCTCTGACATGCCATTCTGTCAGCTGTAAAACAGATGAATAGTGAGAGATCCTCTACCCTGTAGAGGAGACAGTATGCACAGGAGATGATAGTACTAGAGGTACCTTTTGTACCTCTGAGCTTCTGTAAAGTTTGGAAGGTAGGAGACGGATACTGGCAGAAGTAAAGCTGTGAGTACCGGTCGTGAGTCGTGCTTCGGTAGCTCAGTTGGTAGAGCACTTGCCCACGAAAGGCAAAGGTCCCGAGTTCGAGTCTCGGTCGGGCACACAGTTTTGATCTGCCAGGAAGTTTCATATCAGCGCACACTCTGCTGCAGAGTGAAAATCTCATTCTGGAAACTTCTTCTTTATTGTGATAATAGTGCTAAAATTGTATAAAGCATAAACACTTGCAATCATCCAAAAAATCTCAAACATATACCTTTTTCAACTTATTTCCTTACTTCCTTTCTTTCTTTTTTTCTTTATTTGAATGAGAGTACTGTTGGCAAAAGCTGATAAAAGCACAAATTAGGTTTACTACAGACAATATAGAAGGGGAGAGTGTTGAACCTTGGACGACTTTCCAGACTTTCATCTCCAGCCAGCCATATAATAGAAGTTTAAAAATGTACTCTCTTATTCCATTTTGAAGTGGTAGTGTTCACTTTATGTGTGCCACAGTATTTTTCTGAAATTACAAAATTTGCTCAAGAAAAGTAAGGTTTTTTCCAAATGTGAGAAACTGTTCCAAAGTGCATCATGGTCATTTAGGGTAGGATGGGGTTAATGTGGACATTTTTTTATGTTTAACATTTTATCTTAAAACTATTTGAGGCAGATTTTTTAATTTAGTATCTCTGGATTAACCAGCTTCCACACTAACAGAGGTATTAATGAAATTCTTTATGTCTTCAACATTTTGACCATCAGCTGGGGAAAAAGATTAGATTAGATTAGATACATGTAGTCTGCCCACATTTACCCCATGGTGGGGTAAGTGTGTGCATTGGCTGAAACTGCATGGGATGAAAGTGGACAGCATGTTTTTGATATAAATAAACTCAAGATTCCCAAAAAACTGTTATTTATTCCTTAATAAGTGTCACATATTCCAAAATTAACCTAAAGAAAACTTGGTGTTGGTTTTTTAAAATAAATATTGCACATTTCAAAATTAAAATTAAACTGTAGCAGCTACCCTTGTCATTCTGCCCAAATTGTTTTTGCAGAAGGCAGGAGGCAAATAATGTCAGACGTTTCCATTGCTGACTTGTTTGTGACAATAGGGGACACAAATATAGATCATTTTTTCCACAGATAGGAAACACTCACTTCCCCTTTCCCAACTGTATTCCCAACTCAGCAAACATAATATTTAAAAGGTTTTCTTGGTGGCAAAATGACTGTGCAAAAATTTTTGAATGCTCTTTGTATTTTGCAACTGTGACGTATTGACCTGATAGTTTGGTAATTTTCTCGCCTGTTAGCACCTCCTTTCTTTGGTATTATTATATTCTTCTTGGAGTATGAGGGTATTTCACCTGTATCATACATCTTGCTCACCAGATGGAAGAATTTTGTCATGGCTGACTCTCACAAGGTTTTGAGTAGTTCTAACGGAATGTTGTCTACTTCTGGGGCCTTGTTTTGACTTAGGTCTTTCAGTGCTCTGTCAAATTCTTCACACAGTATCATGTCTCCCATCTCATCTTCAATTACATCCTCTTCTATTTCCATAACATTGCCCTCAAGTGCATCATCCTTTTATGGACCCACTCCTTCCACCTTTCTACTTTTCCTTCTTTGCTTAGGACTGGTTTTCCACCTGAGCCCTTGATGGTCTTTTTTCTCCAAAGGTCTCATTAGTTTTCCTGTAGGTGGCATCTATCTTATCCCTACTGATATATGTTTCTACATCCTTACATTTGTCTGCTGACTGTCCCTGTTTAGCCATTTTGCACTTCCTATCAATATCATTTTTGAGACATTTGTATTCCTTTTTGCCTGCTTCATTTACTGCATTTTTATATTTTCTCCTTTCATCAATCTCTCTTGTGTTACACCACGATTTCTACCAGGCCTTGTCTTTTTACCTACTTGATCCTCTGCTGCCTTCATTGTTTCATCTCTCAGAGCTATCCATTCTTCTTCTACAGTATTCCTTTCCCCTGTTCTTGTCAATCTTTTCCTGATGCTCCTTCTGAAACTCTCTACAACCTCTGGTTCTTTCAGTTTATCCAGGTCCCATCTCCATAAATTCCTACCTTTTTCCAGTTTCTTCAGTTTTAATCTATGATTCATAACCAATAAATTGTGGTTAGAATCCAGATCTGCCCCTGGAAATATCTGACATCTTACAACTTAAAACCTGGCTCCTAAACCTCTGTCTTACCATTATATAATGAATCTGAAACCTTCTGTTGTCTCCAGGTCTCTTCCATGTATACAGCCTTCTTTCCTGATTCTTAAACCAAGTGTTAGCTACGATTAAATTCTGTGCAAAATTTACCAGGTAGCTTCCTCTTTCATTCCTTGCCCCCAGTCCATATTCATCTACTTCTTTTCCTTCTCTTCTTTTTCTTACTATCGAACCCCAGTGCCGACGACTGTTAAATTTTTGTCTCCCTTAACTATCTGAATAATTTCATGTATCTCATCATACATTTCTTCAATCTGTTTGACATCTGCGGAGCTTTATGGCATATAAACTTTTACTACTGTGGTAGGTGTGGGCTCCATGTCTATCTTGGCCACAATAATGCGTTCACTATGCTGTTTGTAGTAGCTTACCCACATTCCTATTTTTTTTTATTCATTTTATTAAACCTACTTCTGCATCACCCCTATTTGATTTTGTATTTATAACCCTGTATTCACATGACCAGAAGTTCTATTCCGCCTGCCACCGAACTTCACAAAATCCCACTATATCTAACTTTAACTTATCCATTTCCATTTTAAAATTTTCTAGCCTATCTGCCTGCTGCCCCATTAAGGGATATGACATTCCACTCTCCGATCCATAGAACGCTATTTGTTTCTCCTGATAATTGCATTGTCTTGAATAGTCCCTGCCTGGAGATCCAAATGGGGATCTATTTTACCTCCAGACTATGTACCTGACAGGATACCATCATCATTTAACCATACAGTAAAGCTGCATGCCCTCGGGAAAAATTGTGGCTGTAGTTTCCCCTTGCTTTCAGCTGTTCGCAGTACCAGCAGAGCAGTGATGTTTTGGGGTGATGTTACAAGGCCATTTCAATCAATCATCAACACTGTTACTACTGCAATTACTAAAAAGGCTGCACCTCT
This sequence comes from Schistocerca gregaria, assembly GCF_023897955.1. NCBI lineage: Eukaryota > Metazoa > Arthropoda > Insecta > Orthoptera > Acrididae > Schistocerca > Schistocerca gregaria. The sequence goes on from NC_064922.1 coordinate 685,556,288, forward strand.
TCAGGAACCACGTTTGTCTGGCTGCACTTACGGAATGCCTATTTGTATCACTGAAGCACGCAAGCATCCCCACAAACGGCAAGTCCATGGTTCATGGAGAGAGGAATGTACATTAACAAATTAAAAACTAAAAATAAATAAATAAACAAGTAAATAAATTATCTGAAGAAATATTTTCAAAAATTATTTACAAGTTAAAAACATTTTGAAATAGAAGATACTGACAACTAACATTAATTTCCATTTCAAGAAAGGGAAAATTAAGAAATTAAAGTAACTCAGTCCATTTAGAAATGCCTTGTGTTCCATTCAAGTGTGCTATTGATGAAATATGGCTTAACTGTTCACATGTTACATAACTATGTATTTTACTCAGCATAAAACTCTTATAACTGGAGCATTAACAATATCCTCAAAATAGCATTAATATATCATACAGCAATGAGATATGTTGAACTAGTAAGACTTACAAACACTGAAAAAAACACAGTCTAATGTCTTACAACAACAAAAACTGTAGATAAGGCTGGAAACTGCTTGTGGGAGTCTCTGCTCGCATTCCTTCATGTGATTCTAAAATTGTTCACAAGACTCAAACACCTACCAGGAAACATAATGTGATCCTACATACATTATATTTGAGACACAACACTCTCCGCCATGATTTTTTGCCCCACTCACAAATGAACATATACAATAGGTCTATATCATACATTTCTTGATGCAATCAATGAAAAGTTGTGCAAAAATGATACACACAGGAAAATACCAGTATCAGACACTAGAAATTTGAAACAGACTTTATATATATAATCTCCAAAGATTGCAAGACAGGATTAATAAAAAATTGAAAAAAATTAAGATAATGCTTTTAATGCTTCAGATGTTCTACACATTCTGCCCCACTTGTGCTCAACTTGTGCATCACATTGGCCTGAATGTTGGTTATGTCATCAATGTGTTGACCCTTCATGGGAATTTTTGCACTTTGACATTTTGTGATATGTCTCTATTGAGAACACCAAGTCTCTTCCCACATTATGATTTTTTCCAGGAAACAACTGTCACCATTTTGCATTTCAGTCAAGTTGTGACATGTGTCCATGCATGGTTGTTTTTCTTCAGGAGTCAAGATGTGTGGGGCCAGCTCTGCACTCACTTTTCTCTTCTTCAGAACATTCTGGAGAACGTCTTAAACAGTTGATTTATAGTGCTGCTCCACTGCAATTTGTGAAAATGTTAAACCACTTTGGCCACATGTCCAGTACTTAGCACTGCTTGCTCAGAACAGACTGGTTGAATGCACAGCTGTTGGGTACAGCTATTAGTTCAAGCTGCCAATGTAATTACTCCACTGACATCATTTAAATGCCAGGAATAAAATCAGTCTCAGAATTCTTGGGTTGACAGCATATGTAAAATAACGTGCAAAATATACAGATTTTTTACGTAGCTAAATTTGTGACATCATCTACACAAGGATGCTAAATATCAATACTTTAGTAACAGTTAATTACAGTCAAAATTGCGAAAGTAAGTTGGCATGTTCACATTTTATTCTCTGAAGTTACATTTAATCTTCTTATTCGTTGTCAGTTTTTCCTGTGCAATATTCAAATCTTTCATTTACAATGTGGTTTTCTTAGCTCTGCTTTTTAGATACATATGCTCATAGACATGTAGAAAGAGGGAGTGTGGGTTCAAACACTCCCCCTCCCCCCCTAAAAAAAAATAATCTAAGAGCTAACTTCCCCCTTTGCACATGTACCTGCCTTGCCCTGTGCATGGAGATTGCCATGTTCAGTCACTGGGTCCCTTTGTGTTCTCAAGGTTACTGTATTTGACAGAGCTCCAAAAGCATTTCTGTATTTATCGATTGTCACTTTTTATTTATAGTTCACTGTTGCGATCTCAGTTTACATATTTTCATTTGGAAATAGCGAATGGAGCTGTGGACACTAACAACTGGAGTGCTAAGTGGAGAAATCAGAACATTTCCCACATATCCTTCTTTTTGAGTTCAATGGAGGAGTGAAAGAAGTGGAGGCAGCCAGAAACATTTGCACTGTGTATGGGGATAATGGCATATGACAGAGCATGACAAGAAAATGGTTTTCTCTGTTTAAGGAGGGTCATTTTGACATAAGTGACTCTCCACATTCAGGAAGATCTCTAGAATTTTATGAAGCTCATTTAAACACATTAATCCACAATGATCCATGTCAGTGCAGTAGAGTACTGACAGATGTGATGAACTGTGATCATTCTACCACTGCACAAAATTTGCATGCAATGGGGAAGGTTCAAAAATGCCCTAAGCCAAAATCATAAACATCAGCAGGTGGCAATATGAGCATCTCTACCCGCTCATTGTTAGTTGTCTCATGAACAACACCACCATTCCTATTGTGTATTGTTACTAGTGACGAGAAATGGTGTCCATCTGCTAACAAAGGAAAAGAAAGACTGAATGATTCATTCTATTTTGTGTTCACAAGGACTTGGAAAAACAGGTGTTGTTGTTGTGGTCTTCAGTCCTGAGACTGGTTTGATGCAGCTCTCCATGCTACTCTAGCCTGTGCAAGCTTCTTCATCTCCCAGTACCCACTGCAACCCACATCCTTCTGAATCTGCTTAGTGTAGTCATCTCTTGGCCTCCCTCTACAATTTTTACCCTCTACGCTGCCCTCCAGTACTAAATTGGTGATCCCTTGATGCCTCAGAACATGTCCTACCAACCAGTCCCTTCTTCTTTCAAGTTGTGCCACAAACTCCTCTTTTCCCCAATCCTATTCAATACTTCCTCATTAGTTATGTGATCTACCCATCTAATCTTCAGCATTCTTCTGTAGCACCACATTTCGAGAGCTTCTATTCTCTTCTTGTCCAAACTATTTATCATCCATGTTTCACTTCCATACATGGCTACACTCCATACAAATACTTTCAGAAATGACTTCCTGACACTTAAATCTGTAATTGATGTTAACAAATTTCTCTTCTTCAGAAATGCTTTTCTTGCCATTGCCAGTCTACATTTTATATCCTCTCCACTTCGACCATCATCAGTTATTTTGCTCCCCAAATAGCAAAACTCCTTTACTACTACTAATCTAATTTCCTCAGCATCACCCGACTTAATTAGACTACATTTCATTATCCTCGTTTTGCTTTTGTTGATGTTCATCTTATATCCTCCTTTCAAGACACTGTCCATTCCGTTCAACTGCTCTTCCAAGTCCTTTGCTGTCTCTGACAGAATTATGATGTCATCGGTGAACCTCAAAATTTTTATTTCTTCTCCATGGATTTTAATACCTACTCCAAATTTTTCTTTTGTTGCCTTTACTGCTTGTTCAATATACAGATTGAATAACATCGGGGAGAGGCTAAAACCCTGTCTCACTCCCTTCCCAACCACTGCTTGCCTTTCATGTCCCTCGACTCTTATAACTGCCATCTGGTTTCTGTACAAATTGTAAATAGCCTTTTGCTCCCTGTATTTTACCCCTGCCACCTTTAGAATTTGAAACAGAGTATTCCAGTCAACATTGTCAAAAGCTTTCTCTAAGTCCAGAAATGCTAGAAACGTAGGTTTGCCCTTCCTTAATCTAGCTTCTAAGATAAGTCGTAGGTTTACTATTGTCTCACGTGTTCCAACATTTCTATGGAATCCAAACTGATCTTCCTCTAGGTCGGCTTCTACTAGTTTTTCCATTCATACAGAGCACAAATGGATACAGAGCTCAAGTTAAATAGGATTCTTAATGGCAATGTTAAAATTTTACAATTTTTCTACTTAAAAATTCTACTTAAAAATTCATCTACACTGTTAAAAGATTTTTCTATCAGAAACATTTTAGGGCTTTCTTAACCTTATTGTTATGAATTTCAGGAGGAAGAGCATTGAAGAGTTTTGTTCCAGCATAGTGGACACCCTTTTGCCCCAAGTTCAAATTTCTATGCTTACTGTGTATGCCATTCTTCCTCCATGTGTTATGCTTCTGATAATTACTGTTTGGTTGAAATATCTCTGTATTTTTACATACAAAAAGCATGTGAGAAAAAATATATTGGCATGTAATTATGTATATTTTAACTTTTTGAAAGCTATTTATACATGAGACTCTTGGGTACAATCCACATATGACTCTGAAAGCTTGATTCTGAGCAATAAACACTTTCCTTGCTAATAGCTGGTTGCCACAAAAAATAATGCCATATTCAATGAGTGAGTGAAAATAGCCATACCATGCCAGTTTTTCAGTGTTAGGTTCAACACATGTAGTGACTACCTGTAAAGCATACAAAGCAGTGCTAAGCCTCTTACAGAGATCTATAATATGCGAAGAGCAGTTCATTTTCTTGTTAATGTGCACTCTAAGAAATTTTGTTGTTTCCATTCTTTCTATTGGCTGATTACCACATGTCACACTTATCTCTCTCTCTTTTTCTGTTTTTGTACAGAACTGAATAAAGCTGGTCTTACTGGAATTTAATGACAGAGCATTCACCTTGAACCAGTTAACCACATCTGAGAGTATGTGATTAATGTATTCCTCAGCAAATGTAAATTTACACGGCAGGCTTGTACATGATGGTAAATTATTTAGAAAAATCAGGAATGATAGTGGCCCAAGAACTGAGCCCTGAGGCACTTCACATTAATGGAACTCCATTCAGAATGTGAGAAAACATCACATACTCCACCTGAGCTATTCAAGACAACTTTTTCTTTCCTGTTTTTCTCACTAGATTCTCATCCAAAAAGCAAAATTAGTAGCAATGAGTGATGTTTCAGGCAATTGGATACAGCCGTATCTGACTGTAGCCAATTGCCTGCAACACCACTTATTCCTACTAATTTTGCTTTTTGAAAGAGAATCTGGTGATCAATACAGTCAAACACTTTAGACAAATCACAGAAGACACCAAGTCTCATTAAGGATTTCTAGAACTTCATTTGCGAGTGCATAGGTTGCGTCTTCTGTTGAACGGCCCTTTTGAAAGCCAAATTGGCTCTTGCTGAGAACTCCATTCTTCATGAGATGATTAGCTTTTGTAGAATTTAGAGAAAGCTGTCAGCAACGACATAGGTCGATAGTTAATTAAGTTTTATCACCCTTTTTGTACAGGGGCGTCACAATGGCATACTTAAGTCTACTGGAAACAACACCTATCTGAATGGAAGGATCGAAATGTGACTGTGAATGTCCCTTATCCACACACAAGAATATTTCAATAAATTACTAGAAATAATATCAACCCCTGCAGAGTTCTTACTTCTTAGAAAAATGCTGATTATTTTGAATTTCATCAACAGTAACAGGATTAAGGTGCATTTCTGGACTTATGTTTGAATATACAACGTGACAAAAAGTTATGGCTTCATCAAATTGGGACTGCAGCCAATCTGTTGAGTTACTGGTACGAAGTGTTTGTGAAAAATCTCAGCCATACTTTCGGGATTATCCACTAGGGTACCTTCATATCTGATTTTATTTACATCTTCTTTGCTTGTTGTGTCTGTTCCTGTTTCTTTTTTTACAATGCTCCAAATTGTTTTATTTTATTATTACAATTATCTATTTTCTTCTGATAATAAAGGGCTTTATGATTTCTGTATTAATTTCTTCAAAATTTTACAGTATAATCTACAGTGTTCGCATTTTTCTACATCTTCAGGTAATCTTATTGCAGCACAAGTTTCTCTTTTGGTTTAAGGCTTACATACAGAACTGGCATCACTGTTTCCGGCCCACTTCTTGGAAATATTTCTTCAAAAAGACCACAGAATTCATTATTAAATAGCTAAATTTAGTATCAGGATTATCAAGGCTACACACGGAAGACCAATCCATTTGCTGCAACCTGAGGTTGAAAGTCTCTTTTCCCTCTCTGTTCATTAGTCTTATGAACTTCCATTGAGGAAAAATTTTTTTGAACAGATTAACATCATACAGATTAAGAATTTGTCCATAATGATCTGAAAGTCCAGTATAATTATGATGTCTACTTATATCTATAAAAATGTTATCTATCATAGTTTGGGACTCAGATGCAATTCTTGTTGGACCCTTTATTACCAAGGTCATCACAATCTCAAAGTCAATTTTATTCTTATAATCTATCATAAAGTTTCCATTGAAATCACCTAAAACTACAATATCCTTTGGTTTTGCATACAACACTGACAGCAAGAGTTCCATTATATGTAGAAAAGTATTTAAGTCAACTGAAGGTGCCTGTAGATACCCAGCACTATTATTGTGTACAAATTAGTTATTATTTCAGTTGAATATGCCTCAAATTGTTGTTCCACACAATATTTCTTAAGAATTCCTGTGTAAATTTGAAATGATGTTAAAGATAGTAGAACTGAATAAAAAGAAAATCATTTGTGGAGACTTCAACTAGACTTTTCGAAATCCTCAAATTACAAAGATGAATTACTATATATGGCAAAGAGTTTCAACTTAATCCCCACAGTAAATATACCAACAAGATCCACTAGGCGTAGTAAAACTGCACCAGGCCAAATTTTTACTCAAGAAATATTTTTCCCATACAGTAGTGAAGCAGTTAAGATGGGATACAGTGATCACGAGGCTGTGTTGTTATCACTGGAATTATGTTCAGAGAAACTATCTCCCATTAAAATAACTGAGTGCAGGGATTTCAGTGATGGCAATATAGCAAACTTTTACAACATATTAAACCGAGAAACATGGGATGCAGTGTTAAATGAAAAAGATGTAAATAGAGTGTTTGATAACTTTCATGGATCATGTAAGTACTTTTTTGACATAGTCTTCCCACTAAAGCAATGTAAACTAAAACCAACCAGAAACAAAAGTTGGATTACTAAGAGCATAAAAATCTCCAGTGAAAGGAAAGGATTTCTACATTTGTATAAAAAACAAAATAATATATAATTAGAAATGCAAAATGATGTCAAAGAATACAGTAAGATCTACCATAAAGTTATTAAAGAGGCAAGGAAAAGCGGAAATGATAAATATATCTGCAAATCAAAAAACAAAAGATGGAACATCATCAGATCTGAAACACACACAAAACCAGTGGCAAAAAATATTAACTTAAAGCTGAAAAAGAAAAAAATATCAGATGCTACCTCTGTAGCCAATATCTTCAATGAGTACTTCGGTAAAGCTGCAAATGATCTTATCCAAAGCAGCTTTCAGAATACTAATATGCACTGCATTGGGAACTGTAAACCTCCCACGGGGTGTATGTTGCTCAAGCAAGTCACACAGAGTGAGCTCATACTGGCAATGGGCTCATTAAAGAAACTTTCATATGGTTTTGATGAGATTCCAGATTGTATTATAAACCAAACAAGATATCATATTATAGAACCTCTGAAGCATATTGTTAATCACTCTTTTTCCACAGATACCTTTCCAAATCTTCTAAAGATTGCACAAAAAGCAAGCCACAGACAATTTTAACAATTACAGACCTTTAGCACAGCTTAGTGACATCTCAAAGGTCTTTGAGAAGCTCTTTTGTTTGTTTGTTTTGTTTTAAAACAAAAATTCATTGCTGTCAAATCATCAATATGGCTACAGGCAATCTAGATCCACAACCACAGCAGTCTATGAGTATTTGCACTCCATTCTAAAAGCTGTAAATGAAAAGGAAATGCATACTGGAATGTTCTTGGGCCTATCCAAAGCATTTGACATTTTAGATCATAGTACCCTACTACACAAGTTGGAAAGAAAGGGAATTAGAGGTATTCCAAACGAATGGATTAGAGCATATTTTACCACCCGACAACAATAAGTTGTTCTCATACAAGACGCAATAACTGAAAACATATCAAGAAGTTCAACATACACATCAGAAAAAACTGCCATCAAATATGGTGTGCCACAAGGATCAACATTAGGTCCTATCCTCTTTCTTTTGTATATTGATGTCCAGAATGACACTGTCCATGCCAAACAGGAAAACTTTATTTGCAGATGATACCAGTATTTTGATTACAGGGTCATACCAAAAAGAGCTTCAACTAACAACAGATGAATCATTGATGGAGCTAACACACTGGTTTGAAAAGAATAAACTTATAATTAACACTGGGAAAATGGTAGCCATGAAGTTTCACACATCCCACTATAAACAACAAAATAAACACGCATTGAAAATAAACAACAAAATTGTAAAATTAATCGATGATGTTAAGTTGTTAGGAATATATCTGCAGAGTGCTCTCAAGTGGAATACACATTAAAGCTCTTACGACCAAGCTAACATCAATCTGTTACACGCTACAGATACTAAGCACAAGCTGTAATAGAGAAATAGTAATACAGGCATATCACGCACATTTCCAGTCAACAATCCAATATGGAATAATATTTTGTGGGATGCATCCTGTAGTCAATCTCTTTTCAAAACCCAGAAATGAGCTATCAGAATCATCTGCAACATAAAGAGGCAAGGTTCATGTCACTCTATTTTTCCTACTCTAAAGATACTGAACCTTCCATGCATATATATATTTGAAACTATAGTCTGTGTAAGAAAATATTTAAAAACCTCCAATGCCTTTCAGCTGAACAGCTCTTTGCACAATTACACAACAAGTAATGGCAATAACATTCATGTCTCATATGCTAGGACAGCAGCCTACCAGAAGAGTGTACTTCATAGAGGCACACAATTGTATAACCACCTTCCTAACAACGTCAAGTTGGTAAAGCAAGACAGCTTGTATTTTCTTTTTTTTTTTTTTTTAACTGAAGTCATTTCTGATGGACCACAATTTCTACTCTGTAAATGAATACCTCTCAGAATGAAACAGAATTTTTTAATGTTAAATTAATAAACAATTTATGGCAATTATTTGTTTATTAAGGTGTACTAGTTGTACATGTAATGTTGTATTAATGTAGATATTTGTAGTCCACAGCATTTGACTAATTATCATTAATATGATGCTCAGTTAAGCACAAAATCTGAGTATTATTTATATAATCCTTTTTATTAATGTTAATAAGAAGCTGATCTGGTTTGCTTAAGAGGGCTCTTATATTTTTATGGAAGAAAGATCTGCTTTCCTCTCGCTTTTTTTAAAAATTCTATTAGTGCTGATGCCACCTGACAGAGAATCCACTCGAGTCTGCCTTGAGACAGGAGGGAGGAGACACTTGACACTACCTACTGTTGTCCCTTCTTTTTCTTCGGGCCCACACATAAAAAATCGCTGAGATGTGAAGGAGGCTCAGTATTTCTTCTGCCCAACAACCTTTTATTTGGATTGCTCGATGAAGATTTCTTCCCATTTGTTGAATATGGAATTTCCAGTTTTCCTGTAGATATCTCATCTAGTTCTTCTTCAGGTGACGAGACGGCTTCTCCAGCTGGAGATGACACCGCTTCTCTCTCCTTTGCAGGGCAGAGTGATGTTTCCTCTTCCGTTGTGGTTGTTTTGAGTCTGTTACTGGATACAGTATTGTATATTCTATTTCTTCCCCCATTTGCAGTGGTATAGGTCTAGGTACCTGCTCTTGTGTGCTGCTAATTTTTTATAATATTTCTTTGCACAGAATTTGTTTACTATTGTTGTTTCTGTGCAGGCCATGCATGCTTTGTGAAACGTTCTCTCACTGAGCTTGTTGCTTCAATAAATGTAACATTAGAGAAAAAGCTACGTATCTTCCTGAATTTTCTGTCTGTGTTGACAATTTCTCTGTTTACATATGAAGCTTCTATCAGGTCATGCCTATGTGGAATGCTTACGACATATATATCGGATTGTATAAGTTTTTCTATAGATTCTCTTAGAGCCCTGGTTGCATTCACACTTTCGTTCTTATATACATCGTTTCCTCCCCCAATAATAACACATTTGGAACCCTTTGTCACCGTTGTTCCACAGTCTCTTAGAACTTCATTTAGAGGTGCGTCAGGATTGGTAAAGCCAGTTAGGCTACTTTTAGTTTAGTTTACATAGTGGCCGTAATACCTGCTACGCCTTTACCGTGGGTAGTTCAAAATATGTAAACATCACCTTTCTTATTCTTCTCACTTGGCGCAAGATTTCGAGAATGTTTAGTATTTTCTCGCTTCTTCCAGGTACTTGTTGGAGACGTGAAATCATTTTTCTTATTTTCCTGGTTGACTGTACCTTCATTTTCATATAGCGGATCAGATTTGTTCGTTGTTTTCGGTTCGAAACGTTTTTCGTTTTGTTTCACACGCCAGCTTTTTTTAGGCCTAAGAAACGGCTCATTTTCCACTTTTTGTTCTTGTTTGAGTTCGTTTATCACTGTTTACAGATTACTTATACATTTTTTTGCACAAAATAAGTCCTGTTGTAATGTAGAAACTACGTTTCCTTCATGTACATTACATTCGCAAACAACAGCCAATTACACCACAGGGGCATTTTTGTTTTTTATTCGTCGAAACATGAGATACACTTCGAACGAATCCAGTTTTGGCACACTGAACTTAGTCTAATACCATTTAAAAGTCTTTCACAACATACAATGCACTCTGTATTCGTAATATAGGCGTTTCCCACGGAGCCACTTACAAAAAATTCGTTACGAGCCGCCATTTTTGGTGACCTGATGTAATGACGGAGCCCAAAAAGAGCAGCAATTTCCCCATTCAAAGCCCTGCCCAAATGCACAAAGCATTATGCTATGCATCTGGTGGAACAATGACGGTGTGGTGTACTAGGAATTACTTTTCCTGAAGCGTGACTAACACTGCTGTTATTTATAGTCAACAACTGAGGCGTCTCGCAAACGCAGTCCAAGAAGAACGACGTGAAGTGATGCTGCTCCATGATAACGCTGCCTGCATTCTGCTAGACTGACCAAAAACACTACAGAGGAGTTGGATTGGGAAGTGGTTACAGTCTGCCCTGAAGTGACGTATGGTATAGTGTGGTTCAATCTGGAAAATTTCATTAAAAGAAAGACCGACTACAAGTGTCAGCAGGTTGCATAAATTGTTCTGTCGCATGATTTAAAAGAGGGTTCATTCTATCAGATCTGACTGAACATACCAACAAAAGCAAGTGTGCTACATTCTCATACAGGTAACGCACATGCTACCACTAAGTTCGCCCTAACACACAGTTCCTGACGTAAAAGCATATACGCCTACTTGGACGTATATTGCGTTACTCCGTTCCTTCACATTTCACATTCTCACTCTATTCTAGACCTTGCGACTTGCTTTCCAGTGAAACGCAGCATTTACCAGTCAATAAACAGTTGGAACGCATCTACAGTGGTTATCAGTTTATTAAGCTCGCACAATACTACATAGTTCTTTAGCCCATCAAGTGAAAGTCTCAGCTTTCTCTAAAAATCTCTAAACTTCCGGAAACGTCACTTACATCAGATTTCGTCAGTTTTCGACTACCAATCGTCTGTGCAAAAGCAAATTCCAACACTTTTACAAAATTACTAGAACACAAACAACTGTTCCTCATGTTGGTAAATTTTAGTCATGATTCCTCGAGACGAATGACCACAAATGCCCCCTACTTCGAGAACAAATTCCCTTCTTGACCAATCGCGAACTTTGATCTTCATTTAATTATTTTATAAACTTTGTGTTTTTCGAGAGGCAAATAGACTCCGTCAGTCCCATATTTAATTGTCTTGAGGACAGAAGTTAAGATTTTGATTCTAGAATCCTTAAACTGGCTACATTACAAAAAGCATTTCATGTCATTACAGTATGTGATTCGCTGCATGATTACATAACGTGATTCACACGCTCATTCATCAATAATGACAAATTTCGAGACACATGCATCACATAAGACAAAGGGAGGAATATTCGTGATAGATTTACAATTGTATTTCAGACTCCCTAACATGCGAGCAATTCATCCAGTTATATAAATCATATTAACAAGACCATCTACAAATAAAAACGTAACAATTTTTAAGTACAAGTACAATTTTACATGATAATCAATCTTCGGAGACATTGGTAGGTAATTTCGCGATATGGGTAGGTAGTTTTGTGATAGGTGTGACATAATTTCGTAATAGCCGTAAGATGATTTCCAGAGTGAATGACAGATGATTATTGGTAGCACATAATTTACCACATTTAGATAGTGCCTTGTCACGGTTCGCACGGCTCCTTCCTCGGGCATCGTTGTCTGTGATGTCCTTAGCGTAAGTGAGTTTAAGTTATGTTAAGTAATGTGTAAGCCTAGGGACCGATGACCTCAGCAGTTTGGCCTTATAGGAACTTCCCACCCCTACATTTAGATAATGTAAAATAAATGCCAAAGTAAAACAAATTATTAGCTCTTTTAAAACTAATTCGAATCCAAATTAGCGTTTAACACAGCACAGGTACTACACATGAAAATTGTTTGCTCAGTGCCAAGACTCGAACAAAACACGATGTGGCAAGACGAAAAACACATTGCATGCGTAATGCACCACTCTTCTTTCTCGCACCAGCAGTATACAAGCGTCCACAAGTAACGGAACATCGATCACCATCGTCAGTAATCGCTACATTCTTTCCACGCCATCAGTCTCTGAGGTGAAGACAAAGCTGACGCATCACCCTTTTTTTATGGAATAGGAGTGAGGCACTTTGCCCTCTCATCTCTGTTTCTACTCCTAGTAGTTTCCCCTTTTTCCCTCCGGTGCTGGAACCTAAAGGATGTGTTGAAGGCCTGATGTGTCACGTGCTAGAAAATCTATATGATGGACCAGGATTCGAAGCTGTGACCTTTGCCTCTGCGTAAGTGCTCTACCAACTGAGCGATCCAAGCGCGACTCACCATGCGTCCTCACGGCTTTGCTTCCACCAGTGCCTCATCTCCTACCTCGTAACTCACGAGATGACTTTTACATAACATGTATTACGAGTGGAGGTGTCTAGGGCCACTATGTTCAAACCGATACTTAAGGCGAAAATCATTTGGAATTTTTAATTTATAACATTTGATTTTACAATTATTTAAGTGTTGTTTAAATGCTCCTTGTTTATTTTATTGCACTAAGTAAAGCCTACAGCATTTTTCTGTTTATCACACTCATATGACATACTTTTGCGTGGTTTTTTAAACAGTACACATAAATGGACTGTTAAGAGAAACGAATTTTACGTTCTGAAAAAATATACTATGTCTGTAGCAGATAAATTTCCAAGTAAAATTACATTCCATGGATGAAATCTGCAAACAAGAATTCCAGTCGACAGGTACAAAAGGAAAGTCCGCCAAATTGACATTCGCTGCTGGGATTTACATAACACATTTGGTTAATTAACACTTTAAGTATTTTATTGGAACTGTCCTGAAGTTCTTCTGAACGATGCTCTTATTCGATAGCAGAACTGTGATCACTGGAGATTGTAAAATCATTGTCTTTTTCGTCTATTACTTGATATATCACTGACACCTTCCTCCATCCTCCTGCCAATACGTTTCCTACTATGCCGTGTTGAAGAAAACAGGTACGTAGTTCACGAGGCGCAGTCTAAGGAGACCCTTATATCTGTCAGTAACGCGTGGGAACAACAGACAAGGAAGGTGGCAACACAACCGGCAGAAAAATATTGTTGGATTGGCAATTTAAGTAGGGTAGGTGGAGTACAGAAGCATTCCGCCACAACTGACCTTGGAGAGCGAGTTCCAAAATTTCCGCATGGTCTGGGAGACCTAGCGCTACTGTAAAAAAAAAAAAAAAAAAAAGGAAGACATTGGATGAGGTGCTAACGGAAGTACAACTGTGAGTGATAGCTCTGTTGGTAGAGCACTTGCTGACGGAAGTCAAGAGTCTCAGGTTCCAGTCCCGATCCGGTACGCAGCTTTAAACCGCCTTGAAGTTTTAGTAGCGTGGATATTTGTCGGACGAGATCAAACATATATAAAGACGTTTATTGAAACAGTGTCAGACACACTTTAGGGAACGTCAGACATAATAACTCAAATTTTAATTAGTCTGTGAGGTATGTACCGGTGTTTCCGCCGAATATCATAAAATAAGCAATGATGGCCTCTCTTTAAACGACTTCTTTGTTGAACTGAAATATTTCTGTTTTCTTGTTCTTCTATTGAAAGCCTGGGCAAAAGCGGGATTTGGGATTGTGTGGAAGTTCGTTCTATTGGGATTTCTTTCTTGTAAGAACTTACACAGGCTGCCCATTGTGATTTGTGGGACTTGTAAATTTCTACATGCATGGGCTGCACAAGATGTGTAGTAAGTTCATGAAAAGTCAGTAAAGAGATGTTGTTCTCTGCTCTCTTTATTATGGATGGACTGATGTGGGATGCATCGGCGTCCAAAATCAAGACAGCTAGCCAGATAGGTGGCAGAAGCGACGGAAAATTGGAACCATTGAAGGAATATCTCGTTGATGATACACCCTACAGTCGATAAACATTCCTTTCCCAGCTCTTCATCACACTCTCGTGAAATTATCAGTGGTGGTATTCATGCACTCAAGGGCGCGTATACAATACTTTTTAGGAGCGGGGGATATGGAATATTTTTGTTACATGGAAGACGAATTGCATCTTGCAAGTAGCCATAAAAAAGTTCCAGTTACGACCCTGTTAAAAACATGTGTAATACTGACTTTAAATCGCTGAGTTGAAAGAAAAACACCATTCAGTATACTCAGCTTTCGCTGAGAGCTGGTGAGAGTTGGTGTTGGTGTGTGGGAGGGGAGGGGGCGGCGGCGGCCCCTTGCCCCAGTCCCAGTTCTGGACACTCTGGCATGCACCCTTTGCTCATAGACTTCCGAAGAGAGTAAGAGTTTCTCCTCGTCCGGCGTAAGTTCCTTTCATAAACATATTTTCCTCATTGTCATAACTTTCCCACGTTTAACGACATACGTATAGGCCAATTTCATCGCAGTTCCAGATTGCATCGGGGTTGTCCGAGATGTTTAGTTTTATTAGTAGCTGCTCTAAGTTGATGCAGAAATCTTCAGTATTCGTCTTATTGCCCACTGAAGCTCTGTAGGCACCAAGAGAAGAGTGAGGCTTCGTATCTCCTCTTGAAACTAATCCACCACCCTTCACTTATTAGCAATGCCTCCATTGAGGTTTGCAAATTTCTCTCGTCCAGCACTTGTTATCTGATGGACAACTTTTCTTACCACAGTAGACTTCAATCTCAGTCCTGCATTCCTTACAAGTTTCACTGTTTTCATAGACTCACTCCTCTGATATTTTTGATGTTTCGTGTTTTCTTTCGGGATGTTCTGGCTTGATATAGGAAGAACGTATTTTGGGTCGGATAATTTCGTGAAATTTTTTAAGCTAATTACGTACCTGAAGCTAATTTTATAACCAATCACATTTGGTTACTACACTATGTTCATAAATCGCAAAGAAAGCGCCGTGCTCTAACGCAGAACAGTAGACCGCACGTAGACGTCATCTTTATTAACGCTGAGAAGCTAAGAATTTCCTTCCAAAACATTCCCTGTAGCTTTTCCCACCTAAATAAGGAAACTAAAGAAAGTGGTATGTAGTTTTTGCTCTTACCTTGATTCCTTATTGTAAATTTTGAGCAAGAGTGCACACACTGCTATAAATAATGAATGTTACGGCGAACGACCCCACAACTGCTAGCTTCATTCTAGTCTCAACTGAGCGCTTACATCCAGCTCAACAATATCTTGTGCTGCCAACAATGGTATCCCAAACTGAAAATAATTACTGTGTGAAAACTGTAAACATTGCGTTACTTATACTGTTATCAACAAAATAGTTTTAATTAACTGTTTAGCGACAAAGTATTTAGTTGAATTCACCCTCTGATGAATTTGCAGAAACGTATTAACGTATCAGAATGTTGTTTTTAGTATAGGTTTCAGATAATTTTCAATATCTCCAAAATACACTCCTGGAAATGGAAAAAAGAACACATTGACACCGGTGTGTCAGACCCACCATACTTGCTCCGGACACTGCGAGAGGGCTGTACAAGCAATGATCACACGCACGGCACAGCGGACACACCAGGAACCGCGGTGTTGGCCGTCGAATTGCGCTAGCTGCACAGCATTTGTGCATCGCCGCCGTCAGTGTCAGCCAGTTTGCCGTGGCATACGGAGCTCCATCGCAGTCTTCAACACTGGTAGCATGCCGCGACAGCGTGGACGTGAACCGTATGTGCAGTTGACGGACTTTGAGCGAGGGCGTATAGTGGGCATGCGGGAGGCCGGGTGGACGTACCGCCGAATTGCTCAACACGTGGGGCGTGAGGTCTCCACAGTACATCGATGTTGTCACCAGTGGTCGGCGGAAGGTGCACGTGCCCGTCGACCTGGGACCGGACCGCAGCAACGCACGGATGCACGTCAAGACTGTAGGATCCTACGCAGTGCTGTAGGGGACCACACCGCCACTTCCCAGCAAATTAGGGACACTGTTGCTCCTGGGGTATCGGCGACGACCATTCGCAACCGTCTCCATGAAGCTGGGCTACGGTTCCGCACACCGTTAGGCCGTCTTCCGCTCACGCCCCAACATCGTGCAGCCCGCCTCCAGTGGTGTCGCGACAGGCGTGAATGGAGGGACGAATGGAGACGTGTCGTCTTCAGCGATGAGAGTCGCTTCTGCCTTGGTGCCAATGATGGTCGTATGCGTGTTTGGCGCCGTGCAGGTGAGCGCCACAATCAGGACTGCATACGACCGAGGCACACAGGGCCAACACCCGGCATCATGGTGTGGGGAGCGATCTCCTACACTGGCCGTACACCTCTGGTGATCGTCGAGGGGACACTGAATAGTGCACGGTACATCCAAACCGTCATCGAACCCATCGTTCTACCATTCCTAGACCGGCAAGGGAACTTGCTGTTCCAACAGGACAATGCACGTCCGCATGTATCCCGTGCCACCCAACGTGCTCTAGAAGGTGTAAGTCAACTACCCTGGCCAGCAATATCACCGGATATGTCCCCCATTGAGCATGTTTGGGACAGGATGAGGCGTTCTCTCACGCGGTCTGCACGTCCAGCACGAATGCTGGTCCAACTGAGGTGCCAGGTGGAAATGGCATGGCAAGCCGTTCCACAGGACTACATCCAGCATCTCTACGATCGTCTCCATGGGAGAATAGCAGCCTGCATTGCTGCGAAAGGTGGATATACACTGTACTAGTGCTGACATTGTGCATGCTCTGTTGCCTGTGTCTATGTGCCTGTGGTTCTGTCAGTGTGATCATGTGATGTATCTGACCCCAGGAATGTGTCAATAAAGTTTCCCCTTCCTGGGACAATGAATTCACGGTGTTCTTATTTCAATTTCCAGGAGTGTAATTTCAGGCATGTAACTGAAACGCGTAATGGTACAGAAGTTAACTGTTGATGTTCTCAAAGGCTACATAAAATCTCGTAGCGATTAGTATACAGTAACAACTTTATTATTTCACAGGTTGGTGTGTGATTTTTAAAAACTCTGCAAAGGGTAAACGTGTGTGATTAGGCCTGCAAGGCGTGTACAGACCACCAAATGCAACTTCACTGCTTGGGAATGCGCTCTGTGTGGCAGTGGGCGACTGAGATTAATGTTACAGCTTTTTAACGAGGGCGCCCATACCCGGGGGCAAGTGTGGGCCGCAGCCCCCTCCCCCATAGCTCTTAGAGAGAGAAAAAAATATAGTGAATTCAAGTGTTTTTCTTTCAAGATAATAATTTAAAAGTCGGTATTACGCGCGTTTTAAACAAAGACAGAACTGGAAATTTTTTGTGGCTACTTGCAAGTTGTGATGGGAACAACCGAATGAAAACAGTCGATTCACTCGGTTGTTCGAAAACAGTCGACTCATTTGGTTGCAGTTATACTATCGGTTGAATTATTCATTCATTCTTTTGAGTGAAACTAGACTGTGAGAGCAAGCCAATGAAAACAATCGATTCAGTCGGATGGACTACTTATTCATTCTTTTGAATGAAAATAGTATGTGGGAGTAACCAATGAAGACAATCGTGACAGTCGGTTGTATTTTACCTGTCTTTTGATTATTATTCATTTTTTTTTTTTCGAGTGAAAGCAGTCAGTCGTGTGACGAGGGCCTCCTGTCGGGTTGACTGTTCGCCTGGTGCAAGTCTTTCGATTTGATGCCACTTCGGCGACTTGCGCGTCGATGGGGATGAAATAATGATGATGATTAGGGCAACACAACACCCAGTCCCTGAGCGGAGAAAATCTCCTACCCAGCCAGGAATCGAACCCGGGCCTCTGGATTGACAGCCCGTCGCGCTGACCACTCAGCTACCGGGGGGCGGACAAAGCAGTCAGTGGGAGCAATCGAATGAAAAAATTCAACGCCATTGTAGCTTTTGCATTATGGCAGAATTATTCATTCTTTCTTTTAAAGTGAAAACAATCAATTGTTTTTCTATCGGTTGAACCATGTACTCATTATTTTAACTGAAACCGTTCTTTAGTGTTTTAGCTCACCGAGCTAGACATTCATTCTTCTGAGTGAAACCAGCTTGCAATACTATGCAGAGGTTGCTCCTGAGTGAAGACGTAGCTCAAGGGTATGCCAAAGTTAACATAGGCAGTATACACGTTCATTTCATTATAAACTGAATGGAATAATTATTTCTTTTCATTATTTAAAACTGAATCATATACCATTGTGGATTGAATTGTTCCATGCACCATTAACGCGTTACTAATTATCGTGGCGTATCACTGGGGTAGGCCAACGGCCTTTCCGCAGTGGTAACACCGGTTCCCGCCAGATCACCGAAGTTAAGCGCTGTCGGGCTGGTCTAGCACTTGGATGGGTGACCATCCGGTCTGTCGAGCGCTGTTGGCAAGCGGGGTGCACTCAGCCATTGTGAGGCAAACTGAGGAGCTACTTGAGTGAGAAGTAGCTGCTCCGGTCTCGTAAACTGACACAATGCCGGGAGAGCGGAGTGCCGACCACATGCCCCTCCATATCCGCATCCAGTGACGCCTAAGGACTGAGGATGACACGGCGGCCGGGCGGTACAGCTGGGCCTTCATTGTCTGTTCTGGAGGAGTTTAATCGCTGGGGTAGGCCTGCCATTACTTATATTGCCGAAGAAAAGAGGCGACGGAAGGACAGATAGTTCCATAAAAAATGCATGGGCCCTCTGTAGCACACAGGCTACCTAAGCGAGATTCCAGTTCCATGTCCGGCCTAGGATGATCTCATTAAAGTGTACTATTGATACTCTAATACGAGCTCTCAGTTCGTGCAAGTCCCGCCTGTAGAAACAAACGTAATAGGGTTCCGAGGGCCTGGGTGCCAGATCTGGTCTGTACAAACCATTCCACACACTGTCTCAACTGCTGGAGGGTGGTCAGTCAATAACTAACATGGGAAAAATAGAAAAAAAGCAGCTTTAGGTGTGTGAACATTATGCCGGAAACCGGACATTTCTACCTATTCCCATTTCTGTATGCGCATAGGAGAGCGGCTAAGCGTGCTCTCCGCTGTATTTTCAATAGACTAAAATGAAGATACAATCTATAGTTAGGTTCTCCTTAAGTGAATTTTAACTAAGGTTTATTACGGTCTATTTCCAATCAATCGATTTTCCACAGCACGAAAAAAGGTCCAGGTTTACCCCGGACCGTTGTATAAAAATCCATCCAGCACACCTCTGTACGACATCAAAACTAGGACAATTCGGGGAAATTTGGACATTTGCAGCCTTAGTTTGGGGTGCAAAAGTGAGCGCAATGATTCCCTTAAGGATATGTGAAGAAGAAAGGAATCTTGCCTCGGTTTATCGACAGTTTGCATTCCGTTTTGTAGGCAATGTGTAATGATGTCCACAAATGCAAAACCATTTGAATATCCAGCTATTCATTTGGACGGAAGGTAAATATTTCGTACAGGAAACTACGCTCTCGTTTTCAGTTGTACAGAGAGTGTGATAGTGATCAAAATTTCACAAGCACACATTTACAGGACTATATGTATAGCATTAGGTATCTGCTTGGGGCTAAAAGAGATTATTCAATAATTATATTTAAATAGTTATTTTCTAATTTTTAGTCTTGCCTGCGTGACATTTTTCAGTTTATTTCACACATTTTGATGAGATTACAGCAGGACATGTACGGTTGTAAACACCAGGTTAATTTCAGTGTCTCAGTGTCAACCAGTATATTACTTCCTCATAGGCATGTTTCGTAAGAAGACCGCGAATATGAAAACTAGACAGAATCGAGCTGACAGTGAAGCTTAGCGGTAATCGTTCTTCAGAGCGAAATATTCGTGACTGGAACAACAAAACAGGGAAATAGCAGTGGTACGCCAAGTATCTACTGTCCTTCACACATCAAAAAAGAAAGCGAGTTAATATTGTGTTGTCATCCAGTTCTGAGCTAAGTTAAGTTGAAAATTTGAAATCTTTAGCTTATCAGGAAATTAGTTTAAAATAAGTCGCAAAATTTGTACCGAACAGTCAGGTACAGAAAGATCGAAAAACAAAGTTCCCTCCTTCACACGAAAGCAAGTTAATATTACAGTATCACCAGTCATGAGCTATGTTGAAAGTTTCAAGTCTCTAGCTTATCGAGGAACTAGTTTAAAATGGTGATCTCTGAAGTACGTGCAGAGAACATTTTGTAAAATTTGCATGCTTTTCAAAACGAACATTGTCGAGAAAGGTAGACGTCAAAACATGGGTCTTTTAGTGACACAGCCATACATCAACTGGAAGGAAGATCTAGAAAATTTTTCTGGTAATGCAAAAACAATGTATTATCTAAAATCTGTCGAATTCGGTGACAGTTTTTTAAGGTAGAAATGGGCATCAACTGAATGGAAAAAAGGGCCATCAAGATACTAACTGTTGGGAAGTGCTTCTGTCATATGAGAAAACTGTGATCCTGTGTGGCTTACAGGAACTGGCTCATCGTGGCAAACGACTCTGGATATTTAATATCACATTACTAACAGCTAGATTAGCCAATCTAGGACGAATATCCATACACCCATATAATGTACGAATCATCTGGGCTTCACATATTCAAAGAAATATATACGGGCCGGCCGCGGTGGTCTAGCGGTTCTAGGCGCGCAGTCAGGAACCGCGCGACTGCTACGGTCTCAGGTTCGAATACTGCCTCGGGCATGGATGTGTGTGAAGTCCTTAGGTTAGTTAGGTTTAAGTAGTTCTATGTTCTAGGGAACTGATGACCACAGATGTTAAGTCCCATAGTGCTCAGAGCCATTTGAACCATTTTTGAAATATGTACCACTGCCAAGCAAAGTTTCAAATCAAAAATTCGGAATCTTCGGCAACAAGTCAACAGTGAATCAATAGCACAGGCAGAAAATGTAAGCCGTGCCTCTTGGTACCTTATTAACAAGCACAGAAGGGGAAGCAATAAATATCTTACCAATAGTACTCTACTAGCTAGACCAAAATGGCCATACGTCTTTAAGAATTGCACTGCGCAACAGAATTAAAGGGCCACTTTTTCGAAACTCCGAAATAGTCTCCCATTCCAACGCACAAGTCTGGAATTTGGCTCAGAGGTGCCCACGATCTTCCTCTGTATTGGTACAAAGACGCTGCGACCTGCGGCGTCACCTCGGTCCTCAAAGACGCTTCAGACAGCAAGGTGTCGTCGCTTGCGGAAAAAAGGCCAGAGCTCAGAAGTTCATGTGAGGTGTATAGTGGGTTAATGACGTCACGTCGGCATCAAATTGCGCCACAATTCTTTCCAACGCCACCGTGAACGCGTCACATGATCGAAATGTCGTCACAGCTCCTCTTACCCACCTTTCTCCCCTCTCACATACATTTCAACCGTTCTTTTGACGCCTCCGCGATGGAGGTCGGAACCGAGACGTCCATCACTGAAATCACGCAGTTTTCTTACGAGTGGCCGAGGAAAACATTTCTGACTCATCGCCGTTCAGAATCGAATCGAAAAGGCCTTACAGGATAACATAAAGGGCGTGAAACTACCCCTTTTCTTGGGACGATGATCCCCACACATTTTACGGTCAGAACGACAGAGCGATGAGCGAAAGGACGACGTTCTTGACAACCTTTGGCACTGTTGATACCTATTGGGTGTTTGACGGACATCACAGTGTTGCATCCCTACTAAACGTGATTTCACTCCTTCGGAATGTAGTGCAACCGCAATTTTTGGACCGGTCTTGAAACACTAGGGACCGTTCAAAATCATTCGAGGGAATTTGAACGTGATGTGAACCAGCAAAGAGTCCTTATGCTTTGTCAGTGCTCCTGTTTCATGTCCTCCTGTAGTGTGGCCACAGAGGCAAGCGAAATTGATACATATGAGAATGGACCTGCAAAAGGTATACCTAAGACTCCCCAGTTCGATAATATGCTCGGTACCACCTGCCCACATTTATTGAGTATTTTAGAAATGTACCTTTACAGAAAAAACCTGAAAAGTAACCGGAAGTTCCCACAGGTAGGCAACCACTTGACACATCTTCGAGGCCAGTTGCCTGCATGCAGCCACCTCAGGCTACTTCACAGGTTTTCTTTAGAAAGGTAAATGTTTAAAGTACTCAGTAAATGTGGGTAGGTGCCACTGAGGGTTTTGCTGATCTGGAGAGGGGGGAGGGGGGGAGGGTCTTAGAAGCACCCTTTCCCATTTCATTTTCACATTTGTTAATGTTGCGCCCTCCCTAATCACACCACAGGAGGGTGTGAAACAGGAGCACTGAAAAAGCACAAGGACTCTTTTTTGCTTTGGCTCCTGTTCAAATTTTATCGAACGGTTTTGCACTGTCCCTAGCAGTTCCACCCTGCGCACTAGAGCAAAAACTGTGCTCGAACTGCACCCCAAAGGGGTTAGATCACGTTCAGTTGGGTTGAAGGCCCATGATGTCTGTAGCGCAGGAGAGGTCAACAGTGCCAAAGATTGTGAAGAACGTCGCCATTTTGCTCATCGCACTGCAAACTGTTGTTTTTGAACGCGAAATGTGTGGCACCCAATGTTCCATGGAAAGGGATGGTTTCGTTGACGTCCTTGGGGCCTTTTCATTTCAGTTTTGAGCCGTGGTGATTCTGAAATGTTTTCCTCAGCCACCCATAAGAAAACTGCACGATTTCAGTGCTGGGAGTCGCAATTCCGATTCTGAGCTCCATCGCAGAGGCTTCAAAAGGAGGGGTGAATTGTTGGTAAGAGGGCTTATGACGGCCTTCCCATTGTGTGGCTCGTTCACGGTGGCGTTGGGAAGAATTGTGGTGAAATCTGGTGCCAATGTGACATCATTAACGCACTTTGCACTTCCCATTAACTTCTGAGGTGTGGGCTTCTTTTCGCTTGTGTCGACACCTTGCTATTTGAAATGTCGTCGAGCTCGAAGGTGAAGCCACAGAGCGCCACGCTTCTGTATCATTACAGTGGGAGTTTGTAGGCACCTTCGATCCAAATATATAACTTCTGTGTCGGGATGGAAGATAATTATGGGGTTTCGAAAAAGTGATCCTTTAATTCTGTTGCGGAGTGCATTATTGCGCATTTTCCTGCACAAGCGCCCTTATAATTGACAGTGGTATAGGACTCAGATCGTGCTATAGTGGTTTGAGGAGCACTCATATTCATGTCATAGTCATCAAATTCCACTGATCTGAAAGCATGTTGGACCCTAGAGGACACTTGCAGTTTACAGGCAGTTGGATGTAAACATGTAATGTCAGATACCTCAGGAAACCTAGAAGGATACTTTGCAACATGCTTGATCAACTGACAATCCTAAACAGTTCGTCTGAACTGCGGTGTAAGCTGTAATAGCAGATCCTCGCTATCGTGAGCATTCACAACTTTGGTTAGTCTCCTAAGGGTGTGCTTCCATACAGTCCTGTACGCCCAAACGCACTAAAGATACACATTATCACAGTATCGTACCGAATGAATGTGGGCGGAGGGTGGGTCGCAGAGCACCGCCGATGGCAAAAGTGTGCAGGATGGTTCAAATGGCTCTGAGCACTATGGGACTTAACATCTGAGGTCATCAGTCCCCTAGAACTTAGAACTACTTAAACCTAACTAACCTAAGGACATCACTCACATCCATGCCCAAGGGAGGATACGAACCTTCGACCGTAGCGGTCGCGCGGTTCCAGACTGAAGGGCCTAGAACTGCTCGGCTACACCGGCCGGCTGAAGCTGGACCACTGGACCTAGGCGTCTCATATGCGATTGTACCGAAGTCGTCCCTACTTAATACCAAACAGTCTGCTCTGGTCTTATGTGCTGTGGCGAGGGCACAGTGTCTGGTGGACTCCAGTAGCTTGGCAGACGACAGCTGCTGCAACATCAGATTCCCAGTTTGCTGTAGCCTCTGGCGAGCGATTTTTGCGAACGGCGTGTTCAGAGACTGTGAAACGAGGACTCTCCCCGATTTGGTGCTTGTTTAGAAAAATACACAATTGCTCGTATCCTGTTCCTGTTCTGCTACACATACATGCAGCTGTTCGAGACCCATACAGGCTGTACCAGCCAGCTATACAGTTTTAAAGATATGACAAGTGCTGTACTTCTGACAACCAGAGACCCCGTCATTTTAAACATTGGGTAAGCGGGTTTTTAAACATATTGCCATTTAAACTTAGGACACGTGAGCTCTTGAGTTCCAAACTTCGGGCGTAAGTCGCTTAAAATGTGATGTCAAAGGGGTTGGGAAATTGTTTAAACTTGCGCTAGTAACATTTTAAAACTAGGGACAGTGAACTGTAACGTCATAGCAGTGGAGGAATATTGATGAATTTTGAATGTATAACCATTTTAAACTTGGGGCTTGGTTCTATACTTAGCACAAGTGAACTGTCAACCATACATGTTGGTCTCGTATCCCCAGATCGCCATTTCAGGTCACCTTCCTGGTTATAACATATAGAGGCTGGCTTCGTATCCCATATCGTCATTTTGGATCGCTATATCGTATTCTCACGTCCAAGAGGCTGACCTTGCACTCCCGAGTCCATCACCTTGGATCACCATCATGGAGTGTGATATCATATGGCTAGGGAAAGCCAAGAAATCTGACAATAGTGCAGACTGACCCCATGCTCCCAGCTCCACCATTTTGTATTCTTTACTCAGAGCAAGGGGCCTGACAACTATGTACGCGGACATGTGCAGGTCCACCATCTCAAATTTCGCACCAGTAGAGCAATGCACCATGCTGGATTTCTCACAAATTTACAGTAGGCTTTGAGCTGTGACGTCATAGGAGGGGAAAACGATTTTTTTTGTATTTTCCTCCACTTTTTCGAATTTACCTCCATTTTTTCTATAGGACAGTTGGCCCTTGTCAGAGGGAGGGGGGAGAACTGCAACAGTTCAAGATGTGATCGATGATGTCATAGTGGGAAGGGCAGGGGAGGGAGGAAATCTGGCAACAATGCAGAGTAGCACTAAGCACTGATACACTCCTGGAAATGGAAAAAAGAACACATTGACACCGGTGTGTCAGACCCACCATACTTGCTCCGGACACTGCGAGAGGGCTGTACAAGCAAAGATCACACGCATGGCACAGCGGACACACCAGCAACCGCGGTGTTGGCCGTCGAATGACGCTAGCTGCGCAGCATTTGTGCACCGCCGCCGTCAGTGTCAGCCAGTTTGCCGTGGCATACAGAGCTCCATCACAGTCTTTAACACTGGTAGCATGCCCCGACAGCGTGGACGTGAACCGTATGTGCAGTTGACGGACTTTGAGCGAGGGCGTATAGTGGGCATGCGGGAGGCCGGGTGGACGTACCGCCGAATTGCTCAACACGTGGGGCGTGAGGTCTCAACAGTACATCGATGTTGTCGCCAGTGGTCGGCGGAAGGTGCACGTGCCCATCGACCTGGGACCGGACCGCAACGACGCATGGATGCACGCCAAGACCGTAGGATCCTACGCAGTGCCATAGGGGACCGCACCGCCACTTCCCAGCAAATTAGGGACACTGTTGCTCCTGGGGTATCGGCGACGACCATTCGCAACCGTCTCCATGAAGCTGGGCTACGGTTCCGCACACCGTTAGGCCGTCTTCCGCTCACGCCCCAACATCGTGCAGCCCGCCTCCAGTGGTGTCGCGACAGGCGTGAATGGAGGGACGAATGGAGACGTGTCGTCTTCAGCGATGAGAGTCGCTTCTGCCTTGGTGCCAATGATGGTCGTATGCGTGTTTGGCGCCGTGCAGGTGAGAGCCACAATCAGGACTGCATACGACCGAGGCACACACGGCCAACACCCGGCATCATGGTGTGGGGAGCGATCTCCTACACTGGCCGTACACCTCTGGTGATCGTCGAGGGGACACTGAATAGTGCACGGTACATCCAAACCGTCATCGAACCCATCGTTCTACCATTCCTAGACCGGCAAGGGAACTTGCTGTTCCAACAGGACAATGCACGTCCGCATGTATCCCGTGCCACCCAACGTGCTCTAGAAGGTGTAAGTCAACTACCCTGGCCAGAAAGATCTCCGGATCTGTCCCCCATTGAGCATTTTTGGGACTGGATGAAGCGTCGTCTCACGCGGTCTGCACGCCCAGCACGAACGCTGGTCGAACTGAGGCGCCAGGTGGAAATGGCATGACAAGCCGTTCCACAGGACTACATCCAGCATCTCTACGACCGTCTCCATGGGAGAATAGCAGCCTGCATTGCTGCGAAAGGTGGATATACACTGTACTAGTGCCGACATTGTGCATGCTCTGTTGCCTGTGTCTATGTGCCTGTGGTTCTGTCAGTGTGATCATGTGATGTATCTGACCCCAGGAATGTGTCAATAAAGTTTCCCCTTCCTGGGACAATGAATTTACGGTATTCTTATTTCAATTTCCAGGAGTGTAGATACACTACTCAGCCAAAGGAGTTAGATATGCCCAAAACATACAAGACAACATAGTCGTAATCGTATGAGATTCGCTTCTTACATTACTGCTGTTACAAAACAATGTACGAGGGTCACTCTGAAAGAAATGCACACTATTTTTGTAAAAATACAGTTTTCATTCTGCGTGTGTGAAAGTTTTACAGTGTGTAGATACATCCTTCCTGCTTGTTTTCAAACTTAGTTCAACCTGTTCTCGTGAGTGGCGCTTTCATAGCATGTCTTCAAGATGGCTGCTACACTTGACGTTCGTCAGAAGCAACATGCTGTCATAGAATTCCTGTGCTGTGAAAACGAGACAGTGGGAACCATCCACAAGAGGTTGAAAAAGGTGTATGGAGATGCTGTCGATCGCAGTATAGTTAGTAGGTGGGCGTGATGAAAGCAGGCACGGCAATATTGAGAATTGTCCTCGCAGCGGCAGGCCTCATACTGCACACACTCCAGACATTGTGCAGTGAGTTAATGAATTGGTGACTGCTGACAGACGCATCACAGTGAACGAATTGTCACGCCACGTTGGGATAGGGGAAGGAAGTGTTTGCTGAATACTGAAAGTGTTGGCGTTAAAAAAGGTTTGTGCCAGGTGGGTTCGCAGGATGGTGACAGTGGATAACAAGAAAAACGGCATGCAGTGAACTTTTGGAACAGTACGAGAACGGTGAAGATGAATTTCTTCGAAGATATGTGAAAGGTGATGAAACATGGCTCCATCATTTTTCACCAGACACGAAGAGGCAATCAATGAAGTGGCATCATGCAAATTCAGCCAAGAAAAAAAAATTCAAAACCACACCTTCTGCTGGAAAAGTTATGGCTAGGGTGTTTTTCGATTCCGAAGGATTCTTGCTTGTAGACATCATGCCAAGTGGAACCACCATAAATTCTGATCCATATGTGACGACACTTAAGAAACTTCAAGCTCGACTGAGTCGTGTTCGACCACATCGGCAAAAGTAGGATGTTTTGCTGTTGCACGACAATGCAAGACCACATGTCAGTCAAAAAACCATGGAAGCGATCACAAAACTCAGATGGACAGCACTGAAACACACGCCTTACAGTCCTGACCTGGCTCCATGTGAGTATCATCTCTGTGGGAAAATGAAAGACTCTCTTCGTGGAACAAGGTTTGAAGATGATGACTCCCTTGTGCACACTACCGAACAGTGGCTCCAACAGGTTGGTCCAGAATTTTACTGTGCGGGTATACAGGCGCTGGTTCCAAGATGGCGTAAGGCAGTTGAGAGGGATGGAAATTATGTGGAGAAACTAAAATATTGTTCCTGAAGGATGTATCTACATAGTGTAAAACTTCCAAACATGTAGAATGAAAGATGGATTTAAAAAAATAGTGTGCATTTCTTTTGGAGTGACCCTTGTACAACACGAACAGCTACTTGGTATATCAGATAGTGGAACTGGCGAGAGTTATATCGTCACGATTCAGCGACGCTGTAGATCTGTACGTAGATCATTTCAAAGACATCAGTCACCTTCGTCAAAACGAGCTACTATACTATACTACTTCAGTTTTTTCTTCTAGCTTTAGGAAGTAAATTAGTTGAGGTGAATACTGCCTACAGATTTAGTTCAGTGCAATATGAAAGAGCCATAATGCTACAGGAAGCCATAATTGAATTAAATGTGGAAGTGTCAAACAAAAGCGGCTATCCTGTTACATATTAAGGGAGGCATAGAGCACAGTCCAATATACATGTCATAGTAATTAATGAGCATGCAGTGAAGAAGAACAGAATCTGAAAGTTGAAAAAAAGCGTCATCACGAGCGACTACATCGTTATAGTCTTTACAGTTCTCTCCTGTAAAAATGAATTCAGCGGTAACATACAGCAAACACGCTAAAGACACGACACAATATAAGCAAAGCTGACTAGGGACATGTGAGGAGTAATTTAGCTGCCCGAACCGTGTGGATATTGATGACAATGTGGACAATAGACCTCACCTCTACATAAGAGTCCATGAAAGGTGCAATACCAGTCATAAGACAAACGGGCTGGAGTTCACAAGTACCATCGAGAAAGGGTAGAGAATAGCGAATGTGATTCTGCCAGAAAGGGGGCACTGCAGAAGAAAGTTCGCAGACTGGGCAGACCTTAATTAGCAATTTAAAGACCACCTGCAGCAGGGAATAGTGGAGAGCTGGTACCAGTTCGTGGCACAGAAGCTACATCGTGACCCTTGGGCTGCCAAAAGACTAAATCTCCGCCTATGGCATCAATTCTAAAACGAGCAAGTGGTAGCATGACAGAAAACTGATGGTAGTCCGCACAGTTACCGATGAACTCATATTTTCTGGACGAGAGTGCTAAGAACGAATTTGATGAATGCAGAGAACTGAGGAACGAACATAGGGAATTCCTGTACCGGAGTTATTCTGAATTACGATGCAATGTTGCACACATATGCCAGTTTGAAAGAACATTGCACTGTAATTCAGAATAACAGAACCACTGCAATATCGTATTTATCTGCCGACACCAGGCAAGGACTTCCAAGTAAGATGTCTCGCTTGTACGGGATTATACATAATAGATGTACGAGTACAGGTTGTAATGTAGACACATGGTTGACTACCTGTGGAAGTCTGTGCCTAGCCTTGAGTCGTATTCGGGTAGGCAGTTGTTAAGGCGACCTCTTGCGACAAGAAGCGGGCATCCGGATTCGAGTCGACATTCCGTTATACAGCTGATGGTGGTCCATATTCGCAGTTGTAAATATATTTCATGCCCAGCCACGTATACGTCGGAGACGGGATAGTTTTTCCATTTTCTGAAGAGGGGGAGAAGAAATAAATTCTGAATCTGAAAAAGAACATTCACTAAGTCCGAACATCATCCCTGCTGGAATTCTACGTGCTTTTCATATTCACTTAAGTTTTTAGTTGTGACAGGAGAATACCCGGTATTTTAGTCCACAGATCGTGGTCTAAGTGTCTGCCGGTACTTTAGTTCTGCGTGTTCGGCCTCGGCACTGACAGCCCTCTGCAATAAAAAAGAAGACCGAGTACACTTCTTATCGAGGGAACTTGAAAGACGTCATACGACATACGCACAGAACCATTGACGATAAACGACGAAGAAACAGGTCGACAAGAGTTCCGCAATAATGCCATACGATCATTTCATTTTTTACCAGGTATCTGAAAGAAGGCAATCGTGATTATCTTTAATAAGTGTGAATAGAAAGGTCCTCTAGCTTCAGAGTTCTACTGATCCCTTTGCCTTTTCCATATTTCAGGGAAAGTGCTGGAGAAGCTACTAGGGGATTGACTGCAGGAGAAAAGAACTCCCAATAATACGGGTTCTGAAGAGGGAAGTCAATAGAAGGCACCTTAAATGAGGCGATAAAGCTTGCAAAAACGCTCTGCGTAAAGGTATTGCACCCATAATGTTAGGTACTGCCGGGAATAACAATAACGTATGCTGCACAGCACGTTTTGACTTTTAAGAAGTGTTACCAAACCTGAGATGCAACTCTCTGCGCAAGAGATACTTCTACAAAAGACATTTCAGAAGACTGCTCACAGGGATCGGTAAGTTTTCCTATATTCTAAGATTTGAAACTCGGACCAGTATTAGGAGAGCTTCAGGAAAATGAAGTGGTAGTAGGAGTAATAGCGTATGCCGACGACAAGAAGAGAAACTCCACGAATAAACTGGAAGAAGAATGCAACACAGCCCTTCAAATGTTACATCG
Organism: Schistocerca gregaria; assembly: GCF_023897955.1. NCBI lineage: Eukaryota > Metazoa > Arthropoda > Insecta > Orthoptera > Acrididae > Schistocerca > Schistocerca gregaria. Next base: position 685,586,878 of record NC_064922.1, read on the forward strand.
GTGGTGCCAAGGAGTTAAATTAGCTGTTGATATTGAAAGGACCATGTAACTGTTATGAAATTACGCACCAGGCCTATAAGGAGAATGTCTATTACCAGATTTCCATGCATCTTTTTTATGGAGCAACAAAACTGTATTTCGCAAACTGAAGAAAGAAGCAAGAGAAGCAGGAACACAATGAACAAAATTATTATCCATGCCAGTTACGACTGAAAACGACCAATGGAGACACTGAGAAATTATCATAATATTATCATAAATGCGATAATGGGAAGACGTCAGCTCATAACACCAACATGGGTTGTTAAGAAGGTGCAATGCGGAATACTTCGGTTGCAGGAGCTTTTGGCACCATGCATGTTGAGTCGATGTAGGTGATACACTGGACGTTTCCACTCGATCTCCAGATACGAAAAAATGCGACCATGTATTGGCTGAAGGAAGAACAACATCGTGGTTTGCAGAATTTAACGGGAATACGGACCACTAACACGGACCAAATTCACATTCCGATCCTCTTCCTGTTGCAGCAACGATGGGATGATACCAGAACAGCGAGATGCACATGTGGTTTTTCCCCAGACATAAAAAGAGGTGGCCGAGCGGTTCTAGCCGCTACAGTCTGGAACCGCGCGACTGCTACGGTCGCAGGTTCGGATCCTGCCTCGGGCATGGATGTGTATGATGTCCTTAGGTTAGTTAGGTTTAAGTAATTCTAAGTTCTAGGGGACTTATGACCTCAGATGTTAAGTCCCATAGTGCTCAGAGCCATTTTATCCAAAGGCTCAGTGGCAGGGGAGGGTGGTCAGTGAAATGAAATGGAAAGAGGACACGGACTTCTAGTGACACGAATATAGGGTAATACCAACAGCAGCAGAAAACGGTACGATGGATGTAGGATTTGTCACGAATAGGAAAATAGGGTAAAGAGTTAACTACTGTGAACGGTTCACTGACAGGGTTGTCCTCATCAGATTCGACAGCAAACCATCTCCTACAGCAATAATTCAGTTATATATGCCGACATCGCAAGCAGCAGATGAACAGACAGATAAAGTATACGAGACAGAAGAAAGGATTAGAAGAAGGAGAGAAAAAAGGCTTACGAGAGGATATGGGCTTAGCATTAGGAACGAGTGAGAATAAAGGCCAAATGAATTTTAAAATAGATTTCAGAAAGTAATAGCGAATACTCTGTTCACGAATCGCAAGAGGAGGAGGGATGCTTGGAGAAGACCCGGAGACACGGGAAGAATACAGCTGGATTACATCAAGTTCAGACAGAGATTCCGAAATCAGATATTGGATTATAAAGCATAGCCAGGAGCAGCTATAGCCTCAGATCACCATTTAGTAACAATGAAGAGTAGATTCAGATTTAAGAGAATCGTCCACAAGAATCAGTCTGGAAGGATATGGGATTCCGAAGAGCATTGAGACGTGTTTGAAGCTCTCTGAGGATGTGGCTCCTGCGATTAAGAATACTATAGTAGGCGGGTCAACTGAAGAGGAGTGGTCATCTCTAAAAAGGTCAGTCACAGATGTCAGAAGGACAAACATAGCTATAAAGGAGGTGATTGCGAAGAAACCTTGGATAACAGAAGGAATACTTCAGTTGATTGGCGAAAGAAGGTGAAGATATCTAGAATGAAATTATAGTCGCTACGACGAACTCAGCATACAGAAAACTCGAAACAACCTTCGGTGAAAACAAAAGCAAAGAAACATTAAGAATCCAACGAGAATTCGATTGTTAAACGCAGAGGAGAAAGCGGTTAGGCGGAAAGAATAGATTGAAGGCCGTTATGGGGGGGAAGACTTGGATGATGACGTGATAGAAGAAGAAACTCGAATCTACATGAATGATATAGGAGATCCAATATTAGAGTCAGAATTTAAAAGAACTCTGGAAGGCTTGAGATTGAATAAGACAGAAGGGATAATTAACGTTCCATCGGAATTTCTAAAATCATTAGGAGGAGTGGCGCTCAAACGACTATCAAGTTAATGTGTAGAATCTGAGAGACTGGCGACGTATCACCAGACTCTGAAACATATCAAACTCATAATTCTGGACACAGCAAGGGCAGACTGGTGCAAAAACTATAGCACAGTGAGCTTAAGAGCTCATGTATCCAGCTGCTGGCAAGAATAATATACAGAAGAATGGAACAGGAACTTGAGGATCTATTAGGCGACGATCAGTTTGGCTTTAGGAAAGGTAAAGGCGCCGGAGAGGCAGTCCTGACGCTGCGCTTCATAATGGGAGCAAGACTGAAGCAACATTAAGACACGCTCGTAGGATCGGTAGAGTTATAAAAACTATTACAAAATGGTGCAAGATCTTCAAAACTGTAAGAAAAGTAGGAGCAAACTGTAGGGAGAGACGGGTAATCTATACTGCTATAAAAAGACAAGTCGTTATCTAAAGTTGTTACCAAAAATATGGAAAAGCTCTTGGCCGATTTACTTCAGGTTTTTGCACGTTACTCTAATAAACGTTAGGACGGATGTAGACTATATATTTTTAATATGTATGATAAATAAATGTATGTATTATGTACGAAGTGAAAACCTTGTTAAAAATAATCTCGAAAAGTTCTTTGCCGATTTATATCAGATTTTCGGACGATACTCTAGTACACATTTGGACGGAGACGGTCTATATATATATATATATATATATATATATATATATATATATATATATATATATATATATATATATATAGTATGTAAAGGTGAAATGTTATTAGCACAAATCTCAAACTTTTCTTGATCAGTTCAATACTCTAATGAACGTTTGGCTGAACATAAGCTACACATTTTTAAATATAAATGGTACATACATATACACGTAGTAATAAATAAAGGGGAAACGTTGTTTAGAAAAATTTGGGGAAGTTCTTGCCCAATTTACCTCAAGTTTTTACACATTACTTTAACAAACATTTGTTTGGACTTAGGCTACATAATCTTTAATATACATAATTTATAAATATATATGTTATATATAACAGGAAAAGTTGTTACAAAAATTTCGAAAAGTCCTTGATCAATTTGCTTCAGAGTTTTGCATTATACTGTAATAAATATTCAGATGGGCATGAGCAATACATTTTTTAAACAGCAGTGTCAGTATTTCTGTTAAAACGAACTGCAAGGAAGAACATATTCTAACATGCTTTGTGGTATCGTTTTCTTTTTCAAAGTCAGTTTTAACTCTAATAACAGGACACCTAAACCATTAGACAAATAGTTTCTCCCGTATATATATTATTTCTACTTATAATTTATTTTAAACAAACATTGGATTCACAAGTTGTATATATGGCCTATTGGGTTATGATGATATTACTACTACGGAATCTGAATCGCCCCGAAACTTCGTATTCCTACCTGTTCGCTGATTAAAACTTTTACTGAAGCTACTATTCTCACAGATCAAGCAGCAGGAAAGGTCTCACATATCCCATTTACCAATACTCCCAACCGATTTATCCATTCATTTTAAGCTACTTCAATTCCCAGGAAAGGTTTTGTTGCCAGTAACAATAAACAAGTGCAACAACATGGAAACTGTGCGTCCGCCTTGATGCTAAATGCTTTTGTTATTTATTTATTTCCAACTAGGTTCAGCGACAAACATCGCCGTCATCAATGGTTTCTTTAAACCTAAAACACGGAGAAAATATGACATTTACAAAAAAAACTTTAAAACATTATTCCGTGTGTCTTGTTTGTATTTTAAATATTGTTTGCTGTGAATGCTTTAATAATACTTTACTTATTATATGTTACTTTGTAAGTAACAGCCCAGTACACACCAAACACTACTGCAATCCCAACTGTGTAACGCTGACATACGTTTTTGTATTTCTTTTCTAATAGCTGCTCACACAGTTGCAGGTGACATGATGTATGCCGAGAAAAATGGTAGTAGAAAATATGCTTCAAACAGCGACGACAATTTTTAAAACATGCTGTAGTGTATAATAAATAAGGTATTTTGATTGTATTCACAGAAAACAAAATTTAAAAAGCAAACAGTACACATGTAATAATGTGTTACAGTGTTTAATAACTATGCTATTTTCTGCATGTTATAGATTTAAAGAACCCACTGGTGATGGCGGTATGCAAACAAGGACCAAATGGAAGAGTTCAGAGGTAACATTATTGTTACAATAAGCAAGGCTCAAGTTCAGAGAGAAGTGAAGAGGAGATTGACCGAGAGGGGGGGAAGTAGTAGATGTGGGCAGGGGGAAGGAGGAGATGGACAGAGAGAGATGGGAGAAGGAGGTGTGGAGAAAGAAAAGGGGGTGAGGAGGAAATGGGCAAAGATAGAGTGGACGAGTAAGTGCAGAGGGAGAGGGGGGGGGGAGAGGAGATTAGGAATATACCCAATTCCCGTACCTACTTACAAATTTGCAAAGCATTGCCGCGCGCTGGTATACAATATGTACAAGAACCCAGAGGGAACAATAAAACTGGGAGACCAAGAACAAAGTGCTGGGATTAAAAAGAGTGTAAGACAGGTATGCTGTCTTTCGCCCCTACTGTTCAATCTGCACACCAAAGAAGCAACGACAGAAATAAAATATAGGTTCTGAGTGGCATTGAAATTCAGGGTGAAAGGATATCAGTGATAAGATTCGCTGATGGAATTCTATCCTCAGTGAAGTAAACAAGAATTATAAGACCTGTTGAAAGAATCATTATTATCAAAATGGCTCTGAGCACTATGGGACTTAACTTCTAAGGTAATCAGTCCCCTACAACTTAGAACTACTTGAACCTAACCAACCTAAGGACATCACAGACATCCATGCCCGAGGTAGGTTTCGAACCTGCGACCGTAGCGGTCACGCGGTTCCAGACTGTAGCGCCTAGAACCGCTCGGCCACTCCGGCCGGCTCATTATTATCCATATAGCACACACATGCACTACATTTAGAATATGTAAAGAATGTAATTGGATAAAACAAAAATAACTAGACTAAATACTAATATTTATATTTCTAATCCAATCCACCACCATGGCATTGGGATTCATAAAATCAGTCTATGTGCCCTTGTAGCATTGTGGGGGGTCTGCTCTCTTATATGTCTGGTAGATTGTTTCAGAGCACCACAGTCACAACTTGCAGGCTCCAAAAGGCACCCCATTTATATAGCACCGACTACATCCAGTAAGGATTCTACTTAATTTGACCCACAGTTTCCTGTCAAGGTCGACATTCACAGTTTCACAGTTATATTTCTTGAACCACTCCAGTTCTTGATAATTTCCGATGTTTTGGCAGTTGTTGTTCCAGAAATCTCTTACTTTGGTTTTACTTGTAGCTAGCTGTTCATCGTACAGTAGTGGCGGTTGTCTCGAAAGAAGCCTGTTTCTTCATAAGACAAACATGTCGTGATGAATGAGTTGTTCCTTAGTCTCTTGTTAATTGTGGTAATCTCTAAGCAGGTCCTCAGTTTTGCGAATCTGTGGTGGGTAGATATTGCTTAGCAGGGGAAGCCAGTAGACAGGAGTTGGTCTGATTGTACCAGTAATTGTGTTGTTAAGCTGCGCATCGATGGAGAGGCTATGACAACTTTTACACCACACTGAAGCACTGTACTCTGCGGCCGGAAAAAACAATGCAAGAGCCGATGTAGCAAAGTCTCCATTGAAGCAAGCCAGGTTGTGCCACACAGCCTCAGAATGATGTTGTTGCCAGCTTTTATTTTGGCTGATGTGTTTTCCAGATGTTTTTATAAGTCAGAGTGCGGTCGGGCATGATGCCAAGATGCTTTGGGTACTTGTTGTGACGGAGAATATTGACATCACAATGCTTCTTAGTTCAATGTTAGTTTAGTTGTTGAGGTGAAACGCACAAACCTCGCTCTGACTGTTACTGGGCTTCAGTCTCCATTTTTTGAAATATGAGTCAAGGGCGGCTAACTGCTCTGTTAGTGTTCCCTCTGACTGACCAAGCTCTTTTGATTGACAAGCCAGAATGATATCGTCCACACAGTAGAATTTCCTTAAAGATATATAAAGGCTGAACAGGAGAGGTGCGAGAACTAAAGACAACAGATGTGTAGTTTTTGCAGGAAACCGGCCTCTTTGTAAGTTTTCAGGGCTAGTACATGCTCGTTGCATCTTCGGTGAGGCGTAAATTTCGCTTGTTCTGTTGGAATGTGTTCTAAAACACAACCACTAATTCCGTTTAAATACGTGCAACCAGGCATGGAAATTGGCAGAAAGTTCTGGAGGAGATCCAGTGATTTGTTAGGTTTTTAGATTGCCACAATTTTTGTATTTTTCAGTTCCTTTGGAAGTGTTCCGTCATCAAAATAATAGAGAAGAAGCGAGTCAGCCAGCTGGCATTTTCCCCAAGACGGGGTAAAAATTCTGGATGGATGTTATCAGACTCTGCAGTCTTACCACTTTTAACCTGTGCTAAAGTTACCTCTATTTCATCTGGGGTAAAATAAGGAAGAGAATTTTGAATCGCTTGGAGACTGAGCTTTTAGCTTTGCTAGATCTTTTATGATTCTGGAGGTATGCTGTTCATCCCTAGACAATCTGGACGTTTTTACTATGTGGTTAGCAATATGACTGACTGAAATGCCAGACTTCAGACCAGATTTATTAAAAGAGCCACGCACTATGCAAGCAAGAACCAAAATTTCCTACTTGAATGTTTGAAATTCAAGTTTTCTACTTCTCAGACCAGGACACTTTCCTTGCATCATCAAGGCTATGAAGAAGTTCATCTGCAATATCAGTGTCTCTACTCCTTTTAAATTGTTGATATCTCTTATCTGACCCCAGGGTATATTCTCTCCTATATCCATGAGGTACAGGGACGGATTTAGAATGTTTGTCTTTGGGGTGCGGGATGGGCACAAGCTTTCATGTCAATAATTATTCATGTCACAACAGAGCACAGTGTATCTGTCTATGAAAGGGCACTTATCTGTTAAGCTCAGGGTGGCCTTTACAAGGACTTTGTAATGAATTTAAATCAGCTGAACTGTTTTATTCAAATTTTACTTGTTTAATCACAGTAAAGCAAGTTAAATAAACATTCTATATAGGTACAACATAAGATACGCTCTGAGAAATAGGGCACTCTCAAAAATACTGCAAGTTCAGTCTACTCTTAAATTTTCGATAGAACACTTATAGCACTACTGCTATAAATTTGACTTTCCTGTTGATGTGCTTCAAAGCTAAGCTACTCAGTCGGTTTTCCACCACGGTGCTACGAAGATAGGTTTTTATTCATCGCAGCGCAGAAAATGATCTTTGTGCTGTGCTAGTAGTGATGGACAGAATCGTTAGAAACTGAAGGGCGGCTGCGATGTTTGGAACACAAGATGAACTTTTATGAACTTATGGAAAGGCTGCCTTGAGGGCTTGTTTTTTCCTTAACTGATTCCAAATTTTCAGTTCCCCTTTCAAAACTGCGAAATATGGCAAGCCATTTTTGTATATTACAACGTTCTTCAGCACTTCCCCAGTGGACGTATCAGAAATGTATTTCGGTATTAGCTTCTTTAAATGACCAGCGGCTTCAAGGTGTGCTCTGGGAAATCTATAGGTCAGTTCATTGCACAGAAAATCTAGAAAAGGAATCCAGTTTGCCACTCTAAAGAATTCCTCGTGTGACTCAGCTGGGGCATTCGTTCGATTCGTCTGTAACGCAGTTGTTCTAAGAGTTTTTATCTCAGTGCCAAATTTCTCAGCAAGCTCTCCTGCTGCCTTAAAGACAGGATGGAAGTGTAAAATACCGTCCTGATGAAGTTGCTTCAAGCTCTCGTGTGCTGCTTCCATGAGTTGCATTGCTTGGAATAGATCCATTTCCTTGTGTTGCAGTTGTAGAGCAAGTGGCAATGCTAACCTAAGCACTTCGGCAAGTACACATAAAATTACAATAAATTCTGATGGCTCCACAACACGAAATAAGAAAAATACAGTTGTTGCGTTACTGCTTCCACTGCGAATGTTACATAATTTCTGCAGCGCATTAGTTGGGCTAGGAACGATTTATCGAAAATGCAGGATAGCGTCATGCCTCCCTACCCAATCTTCATTGTGTGAATCTTTTTTGCTGGTAGAGATGACTGTATTTCTTCTTCTAATAAGTATCGTCGCTGAGTAGATTCCCGGATGAAGTTCTTTAATGAACCAATTATATCTATAGCATTTCGTAAGCTGCCTAGAGTAAAGGCATTGCGTAGCGTGAAATTGAGCCTGTCACTAGCAAAGTGACAGTAAATTGCTAACGTCTGTTCCTGTGATAAAACTGCTTGAAAGAGGATTGTCCTGGGCAGTAATTTACATCAAGGTTATTTGCTTTAATCTCCTGCAGGATGGTATACGTTAAGTGTTCACCCGTCAGGTCAGTAACAGCAACGAATTTTAGAAAATCTTCTCTTACAAAGCTACTCTCAATATCAAAGAAATGTATGCATAGCAATAATTGTCCAGAGATGATAATATCAGTTGCCTCATCTGCTATTACAGTGAAAAATTTGGATTACTTTATGGAATCAATTATTTTTCCGGTAATAACATAAGCACAGCACTCTATTAAATCAATTTGTCTTGTGTTACTGACATAAATGGCACTTCTTGAGATCGACTGCACGTGTTGTATTAATATTTTATCGCTTGGTTCCATTCGAAACTTCAGTGAAGCAGCCGGCCACTGTGGCCGAGCGGTTCTAGGCGCTTCAGTCCGGAACCGCACTGCTGCTACGTCACATGTTCGAATCCTGCCTTGGGTATGGATGTGTGTGATGTCCTTAGGTCAGTTAGGTTTAAGTAGTTCTAAGTCTAGGGGACTGCTGACCTCAAATGTTAAGTCCCATAGTGCTTAGAGCCATTTGAACCACCAGTGAAACATGAAAGTTTCCTTCTTAAGTAGGATGGATAAGCCAATATTGGGGACATTGTGTTGGCTGTATGGGAAGTCTGACAAGACCTTTTTTGATGTAGGTGTTGGCTGGTCCTTAGATCATGGGAGACAAAACAGAGGTCTGGATTTTAGCCTTTCTGCCATGCAACTGGTCGGAATGTAAAGATTGTTTGAGATGAGATGTTACAGGTGAGTGAAAATTAGATAGACTGATAAGGTAAGGAATGAAGAAGTCCACCACAGAATCGTCGTAGAAAGGAAAATAGGGAAACACTGACAAGAAGAAGGGGCATTATGATAGGAAATGTGTTAAGACATCAGGTAATAACTTGGGTGATACTAGCTGGTCAAAACTGTAGGGAAAGACAGAGATTGGGTTCCAAATAACGTTATTGTCTTTATAATTGCTATTAGTTATTTCAATTTTCGTCCACTCTTCTCTTTCTAACCTCATCCATTCTTATTAGGATATTCGCTGCCTTCCCTTCAATCACATGCACAAATATCTGCCATTCATCATGATAGTCTTTCTCTCGGTGATTGCGTATAATTTCAGTTGCTTTCTTACACATTTTCATTGGTTTAGTCACTAGTCTGCCTAATTTTACATCATTGTTGCCTCCTTCGACTCTACTGAAGAGAACGCAAGCTTTGCAAAATCCGCTACTTAAATTGCTGCTGTATGCCAGTCAAACATTTTCTTCTAGCCATTTTCTCTGGAACGATATCACTTTATCAGCTTGTGCAACTTGCGGTAAGCAAAATATGCACTTCAACCGTTGAAATATTTTCTCGTCCGTCAGATGTCGGCTCTTGTTAACCAAATGATCGGTATCACGTTCATCTACGATAGTCTCGTTATCACACAAACCACTCACATTACTTACAGACGAATTACTAGTAGAAGCTGAACCCACAGTCACTGGAAGTGATTCCCTTTTCCAACATTACCTTAACTTTCACTTTTTAAGTTTCCACCAAAAAAACAAGTGAAGTGTCTTTCGTTGTTTAGACCCACTCACATCTGTTTACCGCACAGTGGGAAGCAAACACAAAAATGTTTGCTTACAAACAATTGCTGAAGTGATCACGTTCGTCACGTTCATTCCACAAGTCACAGAATGACAACCTTGCTTATTTAAATTACACGGAATAGGAATAGCAGTGCGTCTACTACAAACATCTACCCGCCATAGTTGCAAGTACACTCCTGGAAATTGAAATAAGAACAATGTGAATTCATTGTCCCAGGAAGGGGAAACTTTATTGACACATTCCTGGGGTCAGATACATCACATGATCACACTGACAGAACCACAGGCACATAGACACAGGCAACAGAGCATGCACAATGTCGGCACTAGTACAGTGTATATCCACCTTTCGCAGCAATGCAGGCTGCTATTCTCCCATGGAGACGATCGTAGAGATGCTGGATGTAGTCCTGTGGAACGGCTTGCCATGCCATTTCCACCTGGCGCCTCAGTTGGACCAGCGTTCGTGCTGGACCTGCAGACCGCGTGAGACGACGCTTCATCCAGTCCCAAACATGCTCAATGGGGGACAGATCTCGAGATCTTGCTGGCCAGGGTAGTTGACTTACACCTTCTAGAGCACGTTGGGTGGCACGGGATACATGCGGACGTGCATTGTCCTGTTGGAACAGCAAGTTCCCTTGCCGGTCTAGGAATGGTAGAACGATGGGTTAGATGACGGTTTGGATGTACCGTGCACTATTCAGTGTCCCCTCGACGATCACCAGAGGTGTACGGCCAGTGTAGGAGAACACTCCCCACACCATGATGCCGGGTGTTGGCCCTGTGTGCCTCGGTCGTATGCAGTCCTGATTGTGGCGCTCACCTGCACGGCGCCAAACACGCATACGACCAGCATTGGCACCAAGGCAGAAGCGACTCTCATCGCTGAAGACGACACGTCTCCATTCGTCCCTCTATTCACGCCTGTCGCGACACCACTGGAGGCGGGCTGCACGATGTTGGGGCGTGAGCGGAAGACGGCCTAACGGCGAGGGATCGCAGCCCAGCTTCATGGAGACGGTTGCGAATGGTCCTCGCCGATACCCCAGGAGCAACAGTGTCCCTAATTTGCTGGGAAGTGGCGGTGCGGTCCCCTACGGCACTGCGTAGGATCCTACGGTCTTGGCGTGCATCCGTGCGTCGCTGCGGTCCGGTCCCAGGTCGACGGGCACGTGCACCTTCCGCCGACCACTGGCGACAACATCGATGTACTGTGGAGACCTCACGCCCCACGTGTTGAGCAATTCGGCGGTACGTCCACCCGGCCTCCCGCATGCCCACTATACGCCCTCGCTCAAAGTCCGTCAACTGCACATACGGTTCACGTCCACGCTGTCACGGCAATCTACCAGTGTTAAAGACTGCGATGGAGCTCCGTATGCCACGGCAAACTGGTTGACACTGACGGCGGCGGTGCACAAATGCTGCGCAGCTAGCGCCATTCGACGGCCAACACCGCGGTTCCTGGTGTGTCCGCTGTGCCGTGCGTGTGATCATTGCTTGTACAGCCCTCTCGCAGTGTCCGGAGCAAGTATGGTGGGTCTGACACACCGGTGTCAATGTGTTCTTTTTTCCATTTCCAGGCGTGTATATACGTGCGAGATGCGTGGGTCATGAGTAGAGTGTTCTAACAAACGATATTTTATGTTTTATACGAACCACGACTGAGGTGAGGGAGGCACGTGCACCTGTGCCGCTTCCCCCTCCTCCATATCCGTCACTGACGAGGAGTATGTTGCTTAGCAGATGCAAGAACAGCTTCAGCAAGACGGCTGTAGCTCTGGGGTTTTGGTGGAATAAAACAAATTTTTCCAGGTGGTGCGCTGACTGTTTGCCTTTCTAAATATCTGTTTACGTCGGAACACTGGCTTAGCCAGTGGGATGTATAAACAAATATTGAGAGTAACAGATCTGTGTTAGCTGTGTGGGTAGTCTGACAAGACCTTTCTTGATGTAGGAACTGGCTTCTCTTTACGATTATGAGAGCCAAAACAGCGGTCTACGCTATGTGGTTCAAATGGCTCTGAGCACTATGGGACTTAACATCTGAGGTCATCAGTCCCCTAGAACTTAGAACTACTTAAACCTAACTAACCTAAGGACATCACACACATCCATGCCCGAGGCAGGATTCGAACCTGCGAGCGTAGCGGTCGCGCGGTGCCAGATTGAAGCGCCTAGAACCGCTCGGCCATTCCGGCCGGCTCTACGTTATAGCCTCTCTTCCATGCAACTGATGTGAATGTAAACGTTTTTATTTTAAGCCCAATCAACTGGTGCATTACCATAGTCGTTGTTTCGTGCGTATTTCCCAACTGCTCGTGTTGGCTATTACAACTCCAGCATATGGTGATTGATGAACAGTAATTGGTAGAACATTCGGCAGCCACTCAACGTTAGATAGTTTGCAGATATTATGGACAGTGAACTCTTCAGACTTTATTGACACATTATGAATTTCACCATTTCGCCAAGGAATCACTTTTAGCTCGGCTAATTCCTTCTATATTTAGTTGGCAAACAAGGACTGAAGTTCCAGTTTTTTTGTCATTTGGTACTGAGAAGGGCCCTTCGCTAGTATTTGGTTGCTTAAGTTATTTTACACGCTTGCAGCCAGGAAGTCCAATAAAAGTCCGGCTGCCGAGACGGTCCAGTTCATTCAGTGCTACCTAGGGTGCACGTGCAGCATTTCACTGTAGACGCAAGCTATATTTACACCACTGTTGAATGCAATGAACAGTGTAATGAGTACAGGATATTGATTGAGAATAAATCGACAAAAGATAAAAGTAATGATAAACGGCAGAAATGAGAATAGCGAGAAACTTAAGATCTGAAATGTGTCATCACGCAGTATATCATGTTCAGGAATTCTGTTACCTTGGAAGCAAAATAAACAATGACGGACTGAGCAAAGAGGGCATAAAAAGCTGACTTGCACCGGAAAAGAGGGTATGCTTGGCCCATAGAAGTCTACTGGTAACAAACATAGACCTTAAATTGAGGAAAAAATCTCTGAGAATGTACGTTTGGAGCTCAGAATGGCAGTGAAAAGCGGACAATGGGAAAACAAGAACAATAGAGGATCGAAGCGTTTGAGACGTGGTGCTACAGACGAATGCTGAAAATTAGATGGACTGGTAAGGTACCAAATGAGGAGGTTCACCGCAGAATCGGTGAAGAAAGGAAATATGGAAAACACTGTCAAGAAGAAGGGACAGTACGATAGGAGATGTTTTAAGACTTTAGGCAATAGCTCGTGTGATATTATATTGTCTAAGCTGTAGGGGAAGGTAGAGATTGGAATACATTCAACAAATAATTAAGGACTGGTACAAGAGAGGAATTCGCAACGGACTGCATCCAACCAGTCATAAGCGTTTTAACTAAAAGAATAAAAATGAGAAAGCGTATTACAAGTACCCTCCCCCCCCCCCCCCCCCCCCTCACCCTTCCCTATCGCCGATTCTTTTAAAAAAATCGAGTTCCCATGTATAAAACAGCTTCAACAGTCTGATTACTTTACAAATGAGCTAACGTGATATGTAGTTTTACACACATCTCAATGTTCGTGACGTCATATCTCCTGAAATATGTCCTCTGTAGACTGAAGAATTTTTGCAGGTACTGCAGGGAAGCAGCCTACTCACGCCGTATAAAATTGACATCAGTCTTTTCATTGTGTGCCAGACAGTCCGCTGTAACTAGCTCTGAAGTCATAAATGTTGCGCAGTACTTTAAAAATCAAGTAAATAACCTGAAACGTTGCTAGCATGTCAGGAGTAATACTATATCATTATGTGTTGAATATCAGTTCAATAACTTTAACCATTTTCGAGATTTGGACGTTTTTCTGTAAAAATCATTGGCGCAACAGAAAAGAGATAGAAACTTAAAAATTTATATTTAGATTCCTTTTGCATAACAATATAGTAGAAACAGTATTCTGAATCTCATAAATTAAAATTTTAGTTCAAATTCATGACTTTCCGGTTTTTGTCTTAAAAATTAAGGAAGCAAGATAGATTAAGTAGGTAAATAAATAAAGCTAGGATGTTTAAGTAGAAGGGACATCAGCTATTATCATAAAGATGTGAGAAGTTTCAACTGAATAACTAATAAACTACAGCGATAACGTATCTCCAAAGGGCAAGTCCAGAGCTCGTCTACTGCCTGTAGCGTAATTAAATTAATTCTCTCGCCCAAAATATTGGACTTAGCCACGTCAGACTTTTATTATGATTACTTACCTGTGTGCTGATTGCACTTTTAAATTGAGAGCTTCATTGGCCATCAACAAAGGAAGCAATGATTTACTTAATAACTTAAAGTGGTCCATTACTAGCCCAGCGGCTAGTCGGGACAGCGAATTTAATCAGGCGTTCCCTTAGCCGTCCGCACCGCGGCTTTATATATAAGAACATTGCGCGTCGCGTAGGTATCATTGCTATAAACAGCCTCGAATGCCGTAATAAGTTACTCGGGATACGCGTAACCATAAAATCATCTTCGAGTGAAGTGTTAATTCTGGGGGGGATGACTTTAATGATCTATCTTCAGTTCGCGTATGTCGTATTTTCACGTGCCGCCGCAGGACAGACATTCTACCATTATTTAGCGTGGCGTTTGATGAACTTTATCATTAAATTATGGCGAGCATTCACTTAAGCATTTAATTTGAACAGTTATAGTTGCATCAGCGCATTAGACTCTGAACTGCTTTGATAGTTGGATTGTGTGGATTCTTTTGGTCTGTGACTTTCAGAATATAGTGAACCTTTTAGAATGAATCGTTTTTGATTATGAATCCGAGACAATCTCCTAATTCCTCAGAGCTATAAGCTGTAGCTATAAGTGTATTTCTCAGTTGAAGTGGGCACTAGGAATTCTAATTACAGGCTTCACGTTTTGCTGATCACTTTCTGGTTGCCAATATTGTAGTTAGAGAGCCAGTGTTGAGGACGGCGAACAACAGCATTAAATAAATCATAGGAACATTTCATTAACAATTATTTCCACCCGCTGCCCCACATATGGTACACCGCTGGAAAAGATATTTCACAATATTAACCAATAATCCACCCGCCGCCCCACATATGTTGCTACTCGGCCGGGAAAGATATTCCACATTTATTATTCAACAACTAATATCCATACGCCGCCCCACATATGTTGCTACTTGGCCAGGAAATGCGTCTTTTCTACATTACAAAACATTTCAATACAAATATTTCCACCCGCCGCCCCACAGCACATTCAGTGGTATATGTAGATACTGTCTACAAAATGTGATGCAAGTAGAGTTAGTAGTAAAGAACTAGTAAATTAAAATCATGTCTGGTTCTGAAGATCTGCTGCATGAACAGCGAAAAGTAGAAAGCGGTAAATAGACTTTCCTCCTGTCATTATTTTCTAGGGGAGGGGGATGAACGAAAAAAGTTTCTGGAAGGTTTGAAATTATGCTTACGGTTTGTTGGAAGTCGCTAACTATTTTCATCATCAAGCACTGGATGAGTGGATGGATATAGTCTAGGTAATTTGCGCGCCACAACACATACGCATACTTTTTAACTTTGACTTATTGTGTTAAACCTGTAACGTAAGATTATACTTCTTAATGAGCAGGTTATGCGTGCGTTTTAAATTTTTATATTCAGTCAATAACTACACCAAATACGTAAAATTAGATTTTTGTTGCCCACAGAAGTCATTAGATAGGCAACCAGCAACTGAGAGCAGGTGACATTTTAGGTGCTCAGTAATACAGATTGTTTTCTTTCTTTGTAATCTTATCATAAAGGAAACATGTTAATTGTTTACGAAAAAGTTCTGTTCTAGGATAACTACAATCAATCTAGCTGCAGTCCAAACCAGATTTATTTGTGTAAATAAAACCAATAATAAAGCAAATTATTTGAATGCGTGGTGTCTGTCCTTTCGAACATGCTCGAAAGAACATGAAGCATCCCCTTAGAAAAATTTAATGAATGACTGTGCTGGTAAACCTCTTACGTTATTTGATTTCAAACAGTTGAGCAGAACTGAACGTACTCAAACATTTTCCTCTTTACTTATTCTGATCATCACTAAACTGACACACAAGTTTCTTTTTTTTTTTTTTTTTTTTTTTTTTTTATAGCGCAATACAATCTGAATCAATAATCCTTACAAAAGAATGGCCCTGCCCTGACTAACAATAACCTGTACCTTTCATGAATCACTTACCTCACAAAAATCTTTGTTACTCCGACCACTGCAATACAGCGAGCGCCAATACTGCCAGCTAAATAAAATATTCTAACTGATAGGCACAGTTAGCAAATGAAGAATTCTGATGGAGAACAATGTACTTACCTTAATATTGTTCAAAAGATATATATATATATATATATATATATATATATATATATATATATATATATATATATGACACGCAGTCTTACAAATTTCACGCAGTCTTACAAATTTCGTTTTTCTGACGGACACACTTCCAGATCGTTCGCTCTCAAAACTCTACCGTCTCTCCACATCCGTCACTGCTGGCGGCCCACCTCCAGCTGCACAACGCTCTGTTCACATCCAACTGCCCAACACTACAATAGCGAATATTCCAACAATGTCAACCAGCCACAGATTGCACACAGTACAGTCAGTGATTTTCATACAGAGCGCTACGTGGCGTTACCAACATGAAAACCTAAAGAGCCTATTTACAAACAGACACTGCGTGGATTCCGCAGCTGTTATACATTATATGGAAACTGAAGGTGGAGAGGGGAAAATTTGATAGGCTTAGCTGGGCAATGGATCCTACTTCTTTGGTGTGGATGAACAAATATGTCCGATCACTTGTGGGAATCTCAGAGAGCGATCATGGAGGAAATGGACAGGGACCGCGGACAGGTGGCGCTCGGTGGGAATGTGGCACCGCCGTGAGGCGTACTAAGATAGTCTGCACAGTTGCAGTAGGCTGTGGCGCCGTGGTTAACGCACCTGCCTAGTAAGCAGGAGTTCCAGTTTGAATCTCGATCCAGCACACATTTCCATTCGTCGCTGCAAATTCCGCGTAATGTCCTGACGCAGCTGATAGCAGTGATCTTCTCCTTTTCCTTTTCTTTTTGCCCCTCTCCGCTTTCAGTTGACATACAATAAGAATGCATTTTACTTATATTCCTGCAACTGGGGGATCTAATCTTTTATATGATGCTGACTGCAAATGCTGGATTGAAGAGCAGTTTTTACAGTTAATGAATGTAATCTGATACATCGTGATGTCACATCAGCAAGGTCGACAACACATCATACGCCGCAGTGTCGCGGTTTGCCGGCATGTCAGGCAACCACTTTTTGCCGGGTAGCAGACTTCCTGGTTTTTCCGCTAGGCGAAAATAAGATCGCCGCCAGAGGTCATAGGGACCTACTAGCTTCTGCGATCCACGTAACGGAAAATACACCCTAAGATATCCTGCCGCCTTGCGGAATTTAGGCCGGCGCAGCCGCTGCTGCGAACAGTGCTTTGGTTCGCCGCGACGCAACGGACGGTTCTTTCTTCGTGGTTGTAGAGGACATAAAAGCTGACTTAATTACTTTTGTAGTACAGCGACTGTAGACTATTCCAAGGTAACTTTAATTTCGTACCAGACAGAAGAACTTAAACATTTTGTGGAACTTAAGGTCCGTGCGTAGATGGAAGAACTGAACCCTTAGTTGAACTTTGCTTCAGGAGAGTAGGAACGAGTCCTAGCATTTTCATTTGTGTGACCAACTTGTTTCTAAACTACGGTCTTCAGCCAGTGACTTTCGATTTGTCAATCTTGTATCATTATTATTATTATTACAGTAACATATGATCGTGAGAGTATCACTTTCGCATTTACCTCACTCTGGAAGGAGCAAGACCCGTCGTTCCGGAGGCTAAAATTTTTTGGCTAATGCGTAATGCACAACTTGCAAAACGTGACTGAGCAGCGAATGTATTTCCTGGCTTGGAAATACCATGACCGCTGTGAGAATGAGTCCTGCTGGTAAAGTTCATTTCTTCAGTCTCTAATGGTTCTGATGCGCCCTACTGTCCATATGGGCTACACCTATTACACTTTGAAACTGACCCCCCCCCCCCTTCCCCCGCCCCACCCCCCACCACCACCACCCTTATAGTAACACAACGCAACTGTTTTGGTCCAAGTATCGAATTGGCGTGAATATATTACATGAAAATGTGGATATCAGTATGAAATAAAACCTCTCATATGTTCTCATCCAGATGATGAACATATGACTCAGATATTTACATTGTTTCCTGTCACTGTGTGTGTGTGTGTGTGTGTGTGTGTGTGTGTGTTCGTTACCCTGCGAACATTATTCTCACCGACGTACAGTTTTGATTTTTTACGCTAGGATCGTCATTGTCGCGTCATAACGAGGCGACCAGCGTTCTTAAGTATTTGAATCAGACCTGCGTCTCACCAGAGATTGCCCATGTTTGTGCTGGTCAGTGTATGAGCAGTATATGCCGGCGTACAACGTTGATCGACGTTATTCACGGTGCTCACTTACCCGTACTTACGTGTGCGTATCATAAAGCGTTAACGTATTAACTTGTAATGGGAAATACCATGTTTATAATTCCCGCTAAGAGACCGCACTGAGGCGTGGTACTTAGGGAAAGGCAGATTTGGGTGTGTACGAGGCCTTACTCAGTTACCACTGGTTGCTCTTTTTTTTTTTTTTAAATAACCACGTACACTTTCCAGAATGAGATTTTCACTCTGCAGCGGAATGTGCTCTGGTATGAAACTTCCTGGCAGATTAAAACTGTGTGCAGGACCGAGACTCGAACTCGGGACCTTTACCTTTCGCGGGCAAGTGCTCTACGATCTGAGCTACCCAAGCACGAAAGTAGGAGACGAGCTACTGGCAGAAGTAAAGCTCTGAGGATGGGGCGTGAGTCCTGCGTGGGTAGCTCAGATGGTGGCGCACTTCCCCGCGAAAGGCAAAGGTCCCGAGTTCGAGTCTCGGTCCGGCACACAGTTTTAATCTGTCAGAATGTTTCACGTACACTTTCTTTTGGAACCATTTGCATATAAGGTTGACAATAAGGAACAATCAACAAATTTGACTCTTAGGACAATACCTAATTATAAATTCTTTAGACAAATTGCATTCACGGCTGAAGGCCTTATTGACAAGAAATACAAATTATTTGTCGGGCTGAATGCCTCAATAGTAATTACTCAAAAACAAGTTGACGACTGAAGGCCTAGATAGCAAATTCTTACTAAAATATTATAAAAAACGAAAGGGACAATCATATTAAGAGACAATATCTAATTGAAAATTATTAAGACACATTGCATTCACAGCTGAAGGCCTTATTGACAATCATCACAGTGTGACCAAATCAAGAGAGACGTGGGCCTCAGACAGTGCTCCAAGGATCGTCCTGGGAAAGTCGCTCAACTTCATAAACGATAAGACAGGCAGCCAAGAGTTGTATTCACTTAACCGGGTAGCAACTCCAATTAGTGACAGTTAAAACGCCGGCCAACACTCTTGCAACATCTACCTAACGTCTGATAACAAACACAACGATGGAATAGTACACGCCTTACTGGACAGGCGAGGAAAGGTACACTGCCGCGAAAATACGCTAACCTCCAGGGCAGGTAACAGGGGCGTTAGCGGCCACTAGGCAGAAAAATACCGCTGGTTGAACTTCATCAATAAACACAAGGAATTCAATGATTAATAACAAAAGGTGGAGGATGGCTAATTAATTTCGCCAACTCCAAACACTCTACTCATTGCTCTTCGCCTCAGTAACTCTTTGAGCAGCAACGCGCGAACAAACGGCGTGATCTCAAAAGAATGGAGGTTTCACTACTGGGTTAATGTTCACTCAACTCAAAGGTCCTTGGTCCGGTGGAGAACGAGGTTGTCGCCCGCGCAACTACAGCCCCTCTATCTGGCAGTGCCTGCGTGCCACCAGCGGTCTCGGCATGTCCTTTCGTTGTCGGACCTCACCGCTGCTCCGTCCCAACCGAACTACCCGACACACTCCGACCCGGAAAACACTTGACGTCCCTCCAAAGATAGTACCATCGTACTAGATATCGATAACCGCTGCTGCTGCCACTCACGGACAGACAACGCTAGCAAACATGGCGCCAGTAAACACAAGAATAAAACGAGACGCCACTATCCCTATTACACGATGCCAACCTACCAACGGCATCATCGCGAGCCGCAACACGGCTCACGTATATAATATTTAAACCGGAAGACACAGAAAAAGTAATTATGGCTTTATCACAGTTGCTGTCATTCTTCCATGTCTGAAGAACTGTAGGGGATGTGTAATATTACTCTTATTTCTCAGTTAGAAACTGTTATTGTATCCAGCACAGTAGACTGAATCAAACTGGAACTGTTTAAATATACGAGAAGAAGCATACCCCGAATTAAAATTGCAATCTGAGATTTTCCATTATTAAATGACTACCGTAATTAGACACCTGTTTTTAATGATAGATTGAAGCATGGGGAACATTTTGGCTGCTGTGAGATTTTGTCTGATTGTGTTCTCAAATTTTGCTTACCTTGAGAAGCCAGTGGTTTTAGCTCCGAGGTAAGTGGTACATATTTTCTCGAGCACAATGTAACCGATAAGACGTAGACTGTTTGATTTTCTCCAACTTCTTGATTTCAGTACAAGTAATACAGCGCATTTTTCCAGTTGATAAAGGAATCCACGAGATCCAGGTCTCCTTCCTCTGCCTCAGAAGCTATGTAAGGAGATGTTCTTCTGTTAATTAGTTAGTATTGTAGGAATATTGGGCAATGAACTGGTAGTTACCACAGCCTAGGAGAACTGGATTATTCCAGTTGCTCAACATGCAGTGACTTGGTTGTGATACCCAATGTCATGGATCCCTTGTAGTATGAGTGCCTGGAAGTGAACAACAACAAGCTCGGACACCAGTGAAGCCAACTGCTAGCCAGTGGCTCATCTCCTTTCAGCCTCTGGAGGGAGATGCCATACTAAAATGTCTCCAAGTAGGATATTAATCTCTAATATTGAATATTTTTGGTACTTTAAGTGTAAAAATAGTGCCACGATAATTTTGGCGGTAAACAGCTCATTTGGTAAAAAGGAGACAGTCCGCAATTTGCCTAACGATTATCCCCCTATTTTTGATGATTACATCAAATGTACCAACAGCTTATAAATTTCCCTTCGTCTGAATTACCTTCTGTTTTTTGAGGTCAGATTCCTAAATGAGAACTTCAGCTATCTGTTCATTCTAGGTTCAGACTTTCTGATGCTTAGAAGTATTTGGATAGGGGCACTGTCTGGTAATGTCTTAATTTAGCATTGATCGGAAGTTTCCAGTAGTTGATTGCTAGATAAACCATCGCGGAATATTCACAGATGGGTGTGACAGAGAGTCTAAATAATATTTAACATGCTGAGCACCACATCTGACACTAAAGTTGATGAAAACTACCTCCGCTGTATTACTACACATTTGTTGTGTTACGACCGGTTTAGTTCGTTGAACATCTTCAAGTTGCCGAGTGGAGCTGAAGTCGTGACATAAATGGTCAAGTTGTCGTATATAATGTTAAAGATCAAATCCAAAAACACTGATCATAACAATCAGTGTTTTTGGATTTGGACATTAACATTCACATGACAACCGGACCATTTATGTCACGACTTCAACACAACGAGGCAATCAGAAAACGTTCAACGAACGAACCAGATCGTAACACAATAAATGTGTAATATCACTACTGAAGTGGTTTTCATTAATAATTAAAAGAGTCTAAAAGTGATTGATAGTAGCACCAGCGCATCAGTTATTTACATGTCTCGCGCTTCTTCTCTCGAAAGCCAGCGTGCTGCGCATCTGTCTAAAGGAACATGTCAAATATTGACATTGTTCAAGTAGCAGTGGTTGAATCAACAGACATTTCACCGCTGTCCACAACATAAGTTTTCGTAATTGTCAGACTCTTACCGAAAAAGAGCCATTACAGCATGAACCCAAACGAAACGTTTCTGTCTTGCAGGCAGGAACTTAAGTGAATCGTCGTATAAAAACACGGTTGAGAATGCCTGTTCTCTTAGCTGTAACCCACTTAGAACGAAAGTTGCTGGGAGACCTAGACATGTTTCTGTGAGTTGTTGAAATGTTTATTTGCTGCTGTGTCAGGTAATCAGTTTGGAGCACTTCCCAAAGTGGTCACAGAACTGAACAGTTTCCTCTTCTTCTTCTTTTGTTACGGGCCAGTTAAGGCGTACGTTTCTCCCAAAAAGCTTCAATCTTTGTTCAGTTTTCCCTCATGTATTCAGTTTTTTATCTTCTCTCTTCTGTTGAGCATTTTCTTTCCCGTATTTTTGGAACTGTTTTGTCGCGGAAACCTTTCCATCTCTCAATTTTGTTCTGTCTACAATTTAATTCTTGCTTATTTACGCCATTTCCATCTGGTTTTCATGCTGGTTCCTAAGCCAGATGTGTTTACCTTTAATTTTTTTAAAAGCTGAATTTTACAGTTTTATTAATATCATTATAGCCTTGAAACTTACTGGAAGTTTGAAACTCTGTGCCGGATCGGGTCTCGAAGGACGTTCACGGCTCTATCAGCTGGTATTTCAGTATTAGACGACAGTCAATCCGTACCCATACCATCCACAATTTACTTATTCTCGGTTCCCGGTTGGCGTGCGGGAGGGGGAGGGGGGGGGACCTGTAAGGAGTCGCCGCCCAATATGGGGGTGCCTCAGGTAACTGTGAACCAGAGAGCGCCGACAACGGCGTGCACGGAGAAACACTATTGTTGGAAGCTCGAAGCATGGAAGTCTGTCTTCGGGACTGATAACTTGCGGTAGTGCTCGAGCAGAATATCGCCGCACCAGAACAGAAATGCATTCCCGTCGTGAACGCTGGGAGATCCCAATACGTGGTTCCGTAGCGGAGGCTGCTGGAGTTGGCTGTCACCTGACGAAATGCACAGCTGGAGCCATTTCGTTGCCGTGTCCTTACTACTTGACATGGCTCTGCAATCGTCGAGCACCAAATAACTTACAGCCAGGCATGTGTGATTACACGCAATGCTACTAAATTTTTGTCCGAAGAGATGAGGAAGAAAAAATCTCACTAAACACCGCGCTTGATAGAGCTGGAGGACTCAGTAGCCTACCTCCTGCATGAAATAATTCTGAAGCTGAAATACAGAATCTGACTCCAGTCTCTTCGCTGTACCTACGCAGAACTCTAAATATTTTCTCATATCGTTTACCATTTAAGCAGTATCATTGTAGAACGAATCACAAAAAGACCTGGATCTGATCGGTAACATCGCTGTTTTAGAAAGATTCTGAAGCCTTTCCTGTCATCAGTAGCATAGGTTACCTCTCGTTTTATCCCATGACTCTTATTTTTGTCCAAAAGTGAACCAAAATATCCGTCGCATTTTCAACACACCTCTCAGCTCTCCTCTTTTCTGTGTCGTGTTCTGTATTTTTCCTCTTCTACTAGCATTAATTTTTCTCCCCTTTTTAGTTCTGCTAGATTTTACCTGCTCTGTCTCATTCTTTCCCAGGCCAACTAACTCTTGCTCTTTATAAAGTTCTTCTCATAACGCTACCGTATCTGTATTATTACTCTTACTTAGCAGAAACGTTATACTACTGGCGAATGTATGTTCTTAAAACTAATAAATGCTACTACGAAAGTGAATGCGTAGCACTAAATTATAAATAACATAACCTATAAATACTGGAAGAAGGACCACGAAGTAATATTCGGTTCAATAAGAAGCAAAGAAACCTGGGAATTAAGAAGCAATGACGAAATATATAACAATATAGAAAAAGAAAATAAAACAAAAGACGCAAAAAGATAAAAAATACTGATGTTTTTATCCACAATAGAAGATGAACGACAATAAGCTGACAAGACAGATTTTCAAGTATCTCTCGCAAAAGAAATTAATCATAAGCTGGATCCGAGAAGTTAAAATAAGATTTAGAAATAAAGAAGAACAGAAGAAGCGTCAGAAAGAGATATTTTCAGAAAAAAGTGTTAAAGTTAAAAGGATTCTAAGACAGAAGCAGTAAGAGAATAGGTGTGAACTTGTCAGATGAAAAAAGAAACATGATAAAAAGATGAACGATATTTGGAGGAAAAGAAAAGAGCAAATGAGAGGGAACTGAAATAATCATGTGGTACTTATCTCGCTAAAACGAACACAGAAAAATTACAAATTTATGACGAACTTCTTTTTTCTATCTCTTTACGCATACACTTACAAAATTGTAGACTTGCATTTAGGTTTACAGCATACTGGTACGAGGTACTCTCGCGCAATTAATAACGAAAGTTAGAGTTCATCGTCCCGTCATGTAGAAATCATTCGCAGATGATGCTGTAATTTACCGTCTAGTAAGGTCATCCGAAGACCAGTATCAGTTGCAAAGCGATTTAGAAAAGATTGCTGTATGGTGTGTCAGGTGGCAGTCGACGCTAAATAACGAAAAGTGTGAGATGATCCACATGAGTTCCAAAAGAAATCCGTTGGAATTCGATTACTCGATAAATAGTACAATTCTCAAGGCTGTCAATTCAACTAAGTACCTGGGTGTTAAAATTACGAACAACTTCAGTTGGAAGGACCACATAGATAATATTGTCGGGAAGGCGAGCCAAAGGTTGCGTTTCATTGGCAGGACACTTAGAAGATGCAACAAGTCCACTAAAGAGACAGCTTACACTACACTCGTTCGTCCTCTGTTAGAATATTGCTGCGCGGTGTGGGATCCTTACCAGGTGGGATTGACGGAGGACATCGAAAGGGTGCAAAAAAGGGCAGCTCGTTTTGTATTATCGCGTTATGGGGGAGAGAGTGTGGCAGATATGATACACGAGTTGGGATGGAAGTCATTACAGCATAGACGTTTTTCGTCGCGGCGAGACCTTTTTACGAAATTTCAGTCACCAACTTTCTCTTCCGAAAGCGAAAATATTTTGTTGAGCCCAACCTACATAGGTAGGAATGATCATCAAAACAAAATAAGAGAAATCAGAGCTCGAACAGAAAGGTTTAGGTGTTCGTTTTTCCCGCTCGCTGTTCGGGAGTGGAATAGTAGAGAGATAGTATGATTGTGGTTCGATGAACCCTCTGCCAAGCACTTAAATGTGAATTGCAGAGTAGTCATGTAGATGTAGATGTAGATGTAGATGAACACCAACTCAGCTGAACATGGGTGTGAGAAGGAGTCTACAATGACCTTTCTTGCATAATCAACCGCGGATTCGCCGAAGTGAATCAGGAAAATGATCGATGAAGTAAATCAGTATGCAAAGCATTCTTTATGTTGCGGTCCACAGCTTTTATAAAGGACACAATTTACGTATAACCATCACAAAGTTGCTACAAACGTTATTGTTTTACAGTTACGACGGCTATTTAATTTCAACCTCCGATCGGTTGGGAAATTTAAACCACAGTGAAAATCCGATGAAACTTTGCGTCGATGTGTTGCGCAGTGTTTGTAATATGTCCAGCGATCGCGTCAAGTCAAAATTTTCAGTTCGGAGCGGACTACGAGCACGTTTAGATGCGTAGGGCAAAAGCCTTTTTATTTTTCAAGTTTGTTGACATGATCAACCAGGAGATGTCGTAAATTTTTATGTTAGGGATTGAAAACCCATGAAGTCAAGTTCTCAGATGATATCTTCTTTTATTTGTATTGTAGCCGTAAGTGATAACTAGTCCAAATAAAGAAGATTTGATGTGCAATCTTGACTTCATGGGTTTTCAATCCCTAACGTGAAAAAAAAAGAACTGAAGAAAATAGCCCTGATGTAATCGATTGTATTTCATCGTCTGTCAGACTAAAAATTTTAAAAAGAGGTATATCATACTTCATATCTTCATACGTTAAAACCAGTCTTTTACTAGTCCATCCCATTCTTTCCCCTCACTGTCAATCTGCTCTTCCCCCCCCCCCCAATCCCCCTGTGTCCGTCTGTTCCTTACACCTCTGTCCATCTCCTCCTCCTCCTCTCATGTCATCTCCTCTTCCCCCCTCTCTCTGTCCATCTCCTCCCCCCCCCACCCCATCTTCCTGTTCACCTCCCCCGCTTTCCTTTCGCTGTCCATATCCCCCTCCCCTCCCTCTCTCTGTACCCACCACCTCCACGCCGTTATCTCTGCCCATTCCCTCCTTCGGTGTCTGTCCATCTCCTCCTCCCCCTTCACTCTCCACGTTATCTTGCTCACCCCAATAGGAAGCTGGTGGTTCTTACCCCCACAGTATTTCTTTCCAGATCGTTGCTAATATGCCACATGTCAAATTTACTTCATGTGTATTTAACACATTTCACTCGTATTTGTACAAATATTTCACCTGTACCTATAGAGAATTTTGACCTGGAATTTCGATTTTATACAGGCCAATGTTTACGACGTCGTACCCAATAAACTATGCTCTGTTTAATGATAGTTCTGCCGTTTCGTAGAGTGGTATATGTAGCTACTGTCTGCGAAATATATTGTTAATAGAGTTATTAAAGACGTAAAGAAGTATTCTCAAGTACTGCGTGACTAAAGTGTGTGTATTCGCGCATCGTGGCTTCACTGCTTTTTCACCTCCAACCCCAAGCCTTTGATAGGTAGGTGGTTCTTACACCGATAGCGATGGTTTCCAGGCGGTAAGTGATATGTGTATCAAGGTTCGTTGAAATCGGTCCAGTGCTTTGGGAGGCGATGTGAAACATACACACATACTTACGTGCATACATATACAATATGTATTTTTGTAATATGTATGGATAATACATAAATAAATACATAATACACTCATATAAAGGGGAAACATTGTTACCAAATATCTCGAAACGTTTTTGACAGATTTACTTAAAATTTCACAAGATTCGATAAGAACCATTCGGACAGACAGAAGATTATGTATTTTAGTATATATAATATAGAAATGTATAATGTAATATATAAAGGGAAAACATAGTTAGCAAAAATCTCAAAAAGTACTTGACCAATTTATTTCAGATTTAGTACGAACTTTAATTAGACCGCCGCACGGGATTAGCGGAGCGGTCTAGGGCGCTGCAGTCATGGACTGTGCGCCTGGTCCCGGCGGAGGTTCTAGTCCTCCCTCGGGCATGGGTGTGTGTGTTTGTACTTAGGATAATTTAGGTTAAGTATTGTGTAAGCTTAGGGACTGATGACCTTAGCAGTTAAGTCCCATAAGATTTCAGACATTTGAACATTTTAATTAGACTAACATATACAAATCTGAAGTATATTGCCCAAGTACTTCTTGAGATTTTTGCTAAAAGTGTTTCCCATTTATATATTACTTGTACATTTATATATTATTTATATACAGAAACGTAAATACTCTATTGTCTGCCTGAATGTTTCTTAGAATATCGCGTAATATTTTCGAGGTTTTTGCTAACAATATTTCACTGTATAAGCTCGTAAAATTCACGATCGATTTACATCCAATTTTAAACGACATTCTATTAAACATTCAGACTAAAAAATTCTGAATTTGGAATAACAATAAACAAGGTTCAAACTCAGAGGGGGGGGGGGAAGAGGAAATGGACAGAGGGAGGGGAGGAAATTGACACAGAGAGAGGGAAGGAGGACATGGATAGGACAGGAGGATATGGAGAGAGAGGGAGGAGAAGGTAAGATACAGAGGGGGGAAGTAGGAGATGGCCAAGGAGAGAGGGAGAAGAAGACAGGGTGGAGAAGTAGATTAGGGCATGCTTTCTCTTTTCGTTCTTCTCCATGTAACTAGACTGAGCAACAGCAATGCATAGTCGGGTACAGCTATTATGTTACACACTGTGGTGACAAAATTCATGGGATACCTCCTAATAACGTGTCGGACCTCCTTTTACCCGCCTAGTGGCACATTTCGAGGTGGCATGGACTCAACAAGTCGTTGGAAGTCCCCTGCAGAAATAGAGACCCATGCTGCCTCTACAGCCACCCACAAATGCTAAAGTGTTATCGGTGCACGAACTTACCTCTCAATGATGTCCGATAAATATTCGATGGGATTCACGTCGGGCGATATGAGTGGCCAAATCATGCGCTCGAATTGTCCAGAATGTTCTTCAAACCAATCAGGAACAACTGTGGCTCGGTAACATGGCATACTGTCATCCATAAAATTCCATCGTAGTTTGGGAACAATAAGTCCGTGAATGGCTGCAAATGGTATCCAAGTGGCTGAACATAACCATTTCCACTCAATGATCGGCTTAGTTGGATCAGAGGACCTAGTCTATTCCGTGTAAGCACAGCCCACACCTGCTTGCACAGTGCCTTATTGACAACTGGGGTCCATGGCTTCGTGGGGTCTGTGCCCCAGTCGAACCCTACCATCAGAGCTTACAACTGAAATCGGGACCCAAATGACCACATCACGGTTTTCCAGTCGTCTAGGGTCCATCCGATGTGATCACGGAGCGAGGAGAGGTGCTGCAGGCGATGTCGTAGCAAAGGCACTCGCATAGGTCGGCTGCTGCCATGTCCCTTTAACATCAAATTTCGACGCACTGTCCTAACGGATACGTTCATCGTATATCTCACATTGATTTCTGCGGTTAGTTCACACAGTTTGTTACCACTGACAACTGTGCGCAAACGCCGCTGCATTCGGTCGTTAAGTGAAAGCCGCCGGCCACTGTGTTGTCCGTGGTGAGACTTGACGCCTGAAATTTGGTATTTTCGCCACGCTCTTGTCACTGTTGATCTTGGAATATTGAATTCCCTAACGATTTCCGCAATAGAATGTCCCATGCGCCTAACTCCAACTATCATTCCACATTCGAAGTCTATTAATTTTCGTCGTGCGACCATAATTTTGTCAGAAACCTTTTCACACAAATCACCTGAATGCCAGATGACAGCTCCGCCAATGCACTGTCTTTTTATACATTGTGTACATGATACAACCGCCATCCGTATATGAGCATGTCACCCTCACATGAATTTTGTCACCTCAGCATGTATTTGTTTGGCGCTGAATTCTAGACAAGATGATTTCGTGCCGTACTCGAAACCCACTCAATTTCGCGGCGCCGAATGTCTATAGCTTGAATACCGTACTTTACACAGAATGTTTCAAAACTAATTTTACAAACTTTGTGGATAAGTTGCTTATGCTAAAACAAGGAATAATTTCACATGAACATATTTCCGAAAATCCATCGTTTTCGAGTTATTAATCAAAGTTACCGTTCAACGGTTTTCCAGCACAGCATAACAGCTTCACTTATCTATTCTTCCGTTTGACACATTGTATCCTGGATGACGTTGTGTTCCCAGGGAGACTTGTTTATATTCAACAGTCTTCTGTTTTAAAAGTGTCGATTGTGTACATGTGCTAGAGGTAGTGAGTTAAGTGAATGTCCTCCGTTCAACCATGGCAGGATATTCATTTTCGTGAGCTGTCAGACACGATTTTTACGTATGGCCGCGCTAGTGATATTGGCCATTAGACTGAACGGCTGCATTATGCGGCGTTTCCAGGCCGAAGAGAGCTGAACCATACAACTTTGTTGCTGTGTATCATTTCATTATAGATACAGAATCCATAGCACCACAGAATATTGACGGAGGAACACCACGTGCTGCTCGTACGCCTGACCAGGGAGAGTGCGTTCTACTGGCTGTCGAGCAAGAGCCAGGTATCTGCGTACGACAAATGGCCCTGGAATGTTTTAACCTTCACATTCAGTATGGAGAACTCCTCACGAGGAAACCATACGTCGGTATCATGGTCAGCGCGTGCAGGGCCGTATGCTTGCCGATCACCCACTACGAGGAACTTAACGCCGAAGGTTTGTTGCACAAACTGCCAATACGTTGTTTGTCTCTTTAGTTTTGTTGACAGACGAGGCCACGCTGAGAAGAGATGGAATAACAGCTTTCCACAACTAACACATATGGGCCGATCACAGTCCTCATGCTGCAGTACAGACTAGATATCAGCATTCGTTTATGAGTAACGTACGCGCTGGAATTTTAGGTGACCGCCTGGCTGGGCCATTTGTTCTCTCAGCAGCTGTTACATGTGCTGTCTACAGGAACTTTATTAAGAACATCCTCCAAGACCTACTAGAAGACGTGCCTTTTCAAATAAGAAGAAACATATTGCTTCTGGATGATGGGGCATATTTCACAGTCTTCGAGATGCACTGACAGGTATCTGCCGTGACAGACAGATAGATAGAGATGGACCACTTCCATGACCGATCTCAGTCCTTCGCATTATTATCTCTGGGGCACCTTAAACGATTTGCCCATGCGGCAGACCACCAGTATGCAAAAACTCGTTGTAGTTGTGGCATGGAAGCCTGCAAAACCATTCGAAATCGTCAGGTAGTTTTTGAAATTGTGCAACAGTTCATGATTCGACGAGTTCTTGCATGTGTTGATAAGCTCCAATCATCTAAGTTATAAACTTTCATCAATAACTCGAAAATGAAGGATTTTCGGAAGCTTGTTTACATGAAATTTTTGTGTTGTGTTGGTATAAGGAATCTGCCTCCAAGATTTGTAAAAATGTATATGTTCGGTTCTGTAAGAGGAAGTGGGTTTGGAATATGGCACGCTGTCATGTAGCCCAGAATTCAGCGTCTAACCTGTTTAAAATATAGACATGTGGTAAACACCATTTAAAAAATTTACAGTCTGCTACACGAAGTCATACAGCTGCAGAATAGTAAATACCTTAGCAGCTTTGAAATGTTTGCACATAAAAATGCTGTAACCAGTATGGCGAGGCAGAGAGATGAACTGCCTTGCTCCCGAATGGCGATTCCAGTGGCTCTGCCGCTGCAGCGCCGCCGCTTCGTTGACAGAACAACCGAACAACAAATGCGCGCCCGCTGTGAGAAGAAGCGTAAACCGGAACAGTGGCAGGGGACACTCACCGCTCGTGTGGTCTGCCGTGGCAGAGACGGCGCATGCAGGAGACGGGCGGCGGGCGAGGCTCGCAGAGGCTGCGTCGCTAGCGGCTGGACTGGCGTCCCGCTGAAGACTGGCGCGTTCCGGGAGGCGCAGCTGGCGATATCCCCGCGCGCCCCACCGTCTCCCTCCTGTGCAGGGGATCGCGTGGCCGCGGCAACTCGTTTTCCGCGATACGGCTCACGCAGCCGCCCGCTGCCCGCGTGCTTCTGCTAGAAAGTGTTGCACGAGCCCAGAAAGTGAGGAGCAGCATCACGCAACGTCTGCCCGCATCCCACACATCGACACCACCACGATGCTCTCGCTCCCTTTCACAGACTGTTGTGTGGCAGCTACTTTCTTCAACACTTCTGATCATGTAAGAGTCCTCAGGTAGCGGAGGGATAGACATTTTCATTCAATACAGCATTTCTGACAATGACTGTCTGCGAATTTATTAAAATACGTATAAAGCATCGCCGAGAGCGACAAGGAATACTGTGGCCTTAGCAATCACCACATATGGCGAGGCAGCTAACACAATGACAGGGAACCCCAAATACACTACTGGCCATTAAGATTGCTACACGACGAAGATGACGTGCTACAGACGCGAAATTTAACCGACAGGAAGAACATGCTGTGATATGCAAATGATAAGATTTTCAGAGCATTCACACCGGCTGGCACCGGTGGCGACACATACAACGTGCTGACATGAGGAAAGTTTCCAACAGATTTCTCATACACAAACAGCAGTTGACCGGCGTTGCCGGGTGAAACGTTGTAGTGATGACTCGTGTAAGGAAGAGAAATGCGTACCATCACGTTTCCGACTTTGATAAAGGTCGGATTGTAGCCTAGCGCGATTGCGGTTTATAGTATCGCGACATTGCTGTTCGCGTTGGTCGAGATTCAATGACTGTTAGCAGACTATGGAATCGGTGGGTTCAGGAGGGTAATACGGAACGCCATGTTGGATCACAACGGCCTCGTATCACTAGCAGTCGAGATGACAGGCATCTTATCCGCATGGCTGTAACGGATCGTGCAGCCACGTCTCGATCCCTGAGTCGACAGATGGGGACGTTTGCAAGACAACAACCATCTGCACGAACAGTTCGACGACGTTTGCAGCAGCATGGACTATCAGCTCGGAGACCGTGGCTGCGGCTACCCTTGACGTTGCATCACAGACAGGAGCGCCTGCGATGGTGTACTCAACGATTAACCTGGGTGCACGAATGGCAAAACGTTCTGTTTACAACATCATGATGGTCGCATCCGTGTTTGGCGACATCGCGGTGAACGCACATTGGAAGCGTGTATTCGTCATCGCCATACTTGCGTATCAGCCGGCGTGATGGTATAGGGTGCCATTGGTTACACGTCTCAGACACCTCTTGTTCGCATTGACGGCATTTTGAACAGTGGACGTTACATTTAAGATGTGTTACGACCCGTAGCTCTACCCTTCATTCGATCCCTGCGAAACCCTACATTTCAACAGGATAACGCACCACCCCATGTTGCAGGTCCTGTACGGCCTTTCTGGATACAGAAAATGTTCGACTGCCGCCCTGGGCAGCACATTCTCCAGATGTCTCACCAATTGAAAACATCTGGTCAATGGTGGCCGAGCAACTGCCTCAGCACAATACTCCAGTCACTACCCTTGATGAACTGTGGTATCGTGTTGAAGCCGCATGGACAGCTGTACCTGTACACGCCATCTGTTTGACTCAATGCCCAGGCGTATCAAGGCCGTTATTACGGCCGGAGGTGGTTGTTCTGGGTACTGATTTCTCAGGATCTATGCATCCAAATTTCGTGAAAATTTAATCACATATCAGTTCTAGTATAATATATTTGTCCAATGAATACCCGTTTATCATCTGCATTTTTTCTTGGTGTAGCAATTTTAATGGCCAGTAGGGTACATCCTGAATGAATAAATATATTGAGGTGCGGTTTTCGCCAAGTTAAAGCGTACCATATGGCGACTTCTTTGCCGTGTAATTTTCGTTGTTTATTGTCGCCGAATCACAGCACCGTTTTTGTTTCTTTCTAATGGAACTATACACTGAGGTGACAAAGGTCATTGGAAATCTCTTAATATCGCGTCGGACCTCCTTTCGCCTGGTGTAGCGCCGGAGCTCGACGAGGCATCAACTCAACTAGTCACTGGAACCCACCTGCAGAAATATTGAGCCATGCTGCCTCTATAGCAGCCACAACTGCGAAAGTGTTGCCGGTGCAGGATGTTGTGCACGAACTGACCTCTCAATTGTCCCCTAAATGTGCGATGGGATTGATGTCCGGCGATCTGGTTGGTCAGATCATTCACTCGATTTGTCCAGAATGTTCTTCGACCCAGTCCCGAACGTCTGGGGCCTGGTAACATTGTATATTGCCATCCATAAAAATTCCATCACTTTTGGGAAAATAGCATACGTGAATGGCTACATGTCGTCTCCAAGTAGCCGAAATCCGCTCACAACATTATGGAACCACCACCAGCTTGCACAGTGCCTTTTTGGCAACTTGGGTCCATGGCTTTTGGAAGTCTACGCCATGACCGAAACCTACCATCAGCTCTTACCAACTGAAATCGGCTCATGTGGCCAGGCCATTGTTGTCCAGTCGTCAAGGATCCGACCAATATGGTCACGAGCCCAGGAGAGGCGCTGCAGGCGATGTCAAGCAGTCGGCAAACGCACTCACGTCAGTCGCCTGCTGCCATAGCCCATTAATGCCTAATTTCGCCACACTGTCCTAACGTATACGCTCGTTGTGCGCCCCACATAGATTTCTGTTGTTATTTCAAGCACTATTGCTTGTCTGTTAGCACTGACCAGTTTACGCAAACGCGCTGCTCTCAGACGTTAAGTGAAGGCCATCTGCCACTGCTTTGCCTGTAGTGAGAAGTAATGCCTGAAATTTAGTATTCTTGGCACACTCTTGACATTGTGGATCGCGGAATACTGAATTTTCTAACGATTTCCGAAATGGAAAGTCCTATGCTGCTAGCTCCAACTACCATCCAGCGTTCAAAGTCTGTCAATTCCCGTCGTGCGGCTATCATTATGCCGGCAGTCTTTTCACATGAATATCCTGAATACAAATGATAGATCCGCCAATGCACAGTCCTTTCATACCTTGTGTACGCGACAATACCGCCATCTTTATATGCGACTATTGCTAACCCACGACTCTTGTCGCTTCAGTGTGTACTAATTTCCGTGGAATTGTAAAGAATCCTCTAAGATAACTTCAGCGATGTGACCTGTATGGGACTTGATCAAATAGTACCAACAGAACAGTGCTGAATACCACTCTCCCGCCGCCAGAAGAAGAGATTCCACAAATGCTTGCCGAATTACGCCAAATGTAAGCGACTACGTAAGTCAGGTGTGATTCTTGAGTTTAACTTTGAACATAAAGCCCTCTAATCTGTGTTCATCAGTTGTAGCAATCAGGTAACTTGGTTGGTGTGCAACCGAGACATTCACAATGCAATCGAGTGAATATCGTTTATGGCGAATGTCGCCATCTATTAGAGGAAAGGGGTTGGTGTATGCTGAAGAGTGTCTAGATCGTGCCAAGCACTCACGATCCGTCTTTGCAGACATTATAAAAATCTACATCTACATCTACATCCGTACTCCGCAAGCCACCTGACGGTGTGTGGCGGAGGGTACCCTGAGTACCTCTATCGGTTCTCCCTTCTATTCCAGTTTCGTATTGTACGTGGAAAGAAGGACTGTCGGTATGCTTCTGTGTGGGCTCTAATCTCTCTGATTTTATCCTCATGGTCTCTTCGCGAGATATACGTAGGAGGGAGCAATATACTGCTTGACTCTTCGGTGAAGGTATGTTCTCGAAACTTCAAGAAAAGCCCGTACCGAGCTACTGAGCGTCTCTCCTGCAGAGTCTTCCACTGGAGCTTATCTATCATCTCCGTAACGCTTTCGCAATTACCAAATGATCCTGTAACGAAGCGCGCCGCTCTCCGTTGGATCCTCTCTATCTCTTCTATCAACCCTACCTGGTGCGGATCCCACACTGCTGAGCAGTATTCAAGCATTGGGCGAACAAGCGTACTGTAACCTACTTCCTTTGTTGTCGGATTGCATTTCCTTAGGATTCTTCCAATGAATCTCAGTCTGGCATCTGCTTTACCGACGATCAACTTTATATGATCATTCCATTTTAAATCACTCCTAATGCGTACTCCCAGATAATTTATGGAATTAACTGCTTCCAGTTGCTGACCTGCTATTTTGTAGCTAAATGATAAGGGACCTATCTTTCTATGTATTCGCATCACATTACACTTCGCTACATTGAGATTCAATTGCCATTCCGTGCACCATGCGTCAATTCGCTGCAGATCCTCCTGCATTTCAGTACAATTTTCCATTGTTGCAACCTCTCGATACACCACAGCATCATCTGCAAAAAGCCTCAGTGAACTTCCGATGTCATCCACCAGGTCATTTATGTATATTGTGAATAGCAACGGTCTTATGACACTCCCCTGCGGCACACCTGAAATCACTCTTACTTCGGAAGACTTCTCTCCATTGAGAATGACGTGCTGCGTTCTGTTATCTAGGAACTCCTCAATCCAATCACACAATTGATCTGATAGTCCGTATGCTCTTACTTTGTTCATTAAACGACTATGGGGAACTGTGTCAAACGCCTTGCGGAAGTCAAGAAACACGGCATCTACCTGTGAACCCGTGTCTAAGGCCCTCTGAGTCTCGTGGACGAATAGCGCGAGCTGGGTTTCACACGATCGTCTTTTTCGAAACCCATGCTGATTCCTACAGAGTAGATTTCTAGTCTCCAGAAAAGACATTATACTCGAACATAATACGTGTTCCAAAATTCTACAACTGATCGACGTTAGAGATATAGGTCTATAGTTCTGCACATCTGTTCGACGTCCCTTCTTGAGAACGGGGATGACCTGTGCCCTTTTCCAATCCTTTGGAACGCTTCGCTCTTCTAGAGACCTACGGTACACCGCTGCAAGAAGGGGGGCAAGTTCCTTCGCGTACTCTGTGTAAAATCGAACTGGTATCCCATCAGGACCAGCGGCCTTTCCTCTTTTGAGCGATTTTAATTGTTTCTCTATCCCTCTGTCGTCTACTTCGATATCTACCATTTTGTCAACTGTGCGACAATCTAGAGAAGGAAGCACAGTGCAGTCTTCCTCTGTGAAACAGCTTTGGAAGAAGACATTTAGTAATTCGGCCTTTAGTCTGTCATCCTCTGTTTCAGTACCATTTTGGTCACAGAGTGTCTGGACATTTTGTTTTGATCCACCTACCGCTTTGACATAGGACCAAAATTTCTTAGGATTTTCTGCCAAGTCAGTACATAGAACGTTACTTTCGAATTCATTGAAAGCCTCTCGCATAGCCCTCCTCACACTACATTTCGCTTCGCGTAATTTTTGTTTGTCTGCAAGGCTTTGGCTATGTTTATGTTTGCTGTGAAGTTCCCTTTGCTTCCGCAGCAGTTTTCTAACTCGGTTGTTGTACCACGGTGGCTCTTTTCCATCTCTTACGATCTTGCTTGGCACATACTCATCTAACGCATATTGTACCATGGTTTTGAACTTTGTCCACTGATCCTCAACACTATCTGCACTTGAGACAAAACTTTTGTGTTGAGCCGTCAGGTACTCTGTAATCTGCTTTTTGTCACTTTTGCTAAACAGAAAAATCTTCCTACCTTTTTTAATATTTCTATTTACGGCTGAAATCATCGACGCAGTAACCGCTTTATGATCGCTGATTCCCTGTTCTGCATTAACTGATTCAAATAGTTCGGGTCTGTTTGTCACCAGAAGGTCTAATATATTATCGCCACGAGTCGGTTTTCTGTTTAACTGCTCAAGGTAGTTTTCAGATAAAGCACTTAAAAATATTTCACTGGATTCTTTGTCCCTGCCACCCGTTATGAACGTTTGAGTCTCCCAGTCTATATCCGGAAAATTAAAATCTCCACCCAGAACTATAACATGGTGGGGAAATCTACTCGAAATATTTTCCAAATTATTCTTCAGGTGCTGAGCCACAACAGCTGCTGAGCCCGGGGGCCTATAGAGACATCCAATTACCATGTCTGAGCCTGCTTTAACCGTGACCTTCACCCAAATCATTTCACAATTCGAATCTCCGTCAATTTCCTTCGATACTATTGCACTTCTTATCGCTATAAACACGCCCCCCCTTCACTGTCCAGCCTATCTCTGCGGTATACATTCCAATCAGAGTTTAGGATTTCATTACTGTTTACGTCTGGTTTCAGCCAACTTTCTGTTCCTAGTACTATATGGGCGTTGTGACCGTTTATTAATGAGAGCAGTTCTGGGACCTTTCTATAGACGCTTCTGCAGTTTACTATTAGCACATTAATATTGTTATTCCTTGTTGCATTTTGCCTACTCCTGCCTTGCCGCGTCTCAGGAGGCGTCTTGTCGGGCCTAGGGAGGGAATTCTCTAACCTAAAAAACCCCATGTGCACTCCACACGTACTCCGCTACCCTCGTAGCCGCTTCCGGCGTGTAGTGCACGCCTGACCTATTCAGGGGGACCCTACATTTCTCCACCCGATAGCGGAGGTCGAGAAATTTGCACCCCAGCTCTCCGCAGAATCGTCTGAGCCTCTGGTTTAAGCCTTCCACTCGGCTCCAAACCAGAGGACCGCGATCGGTTCTCGGAACGATACTACAAATAGTTAGCTCTGATTCCACCCCGCCAGCGAGGCTTTCCACCTTCACCAACTCCGCCAACCGCCTGTACGAACTGAGGATGACCTCTGAACCCAGACGGCAAGAGTCATTGGTGCCGACATGAGCAACAATTTGCAGTCGGGTGCACCCAGTGCTCTCTATCGCCGCCGGTAGGGCCTCCTCCACATCTCGGATGAGGCCCCCCGGCAAGCAGACAGAGTGAACACTGGCCTTCTTCCCCGACCTTTCCGCTATTTTCCTAAGGGGCTCCATCACCCGCCTAACGTTGGAGCTCCCAATAACTAATAAACCCCTCCCCCCGTGTGCCTGCTCGGACCTTGCTGAAGGAGCAGCCACATGTCCACTCACAGGCAGAGTGTGTAGGATAAAATACACCAAGGAAAAAGAAGAGCAGCTAATGAAAGAAATGAAGCTAATATATTCGCACAATGCAAAAGTCACGAAGATGCATCTCGGAAGTACGAGAGGGATCAATCAAATGAGTGTTCTACGAAAACTACATTCTATCATCACATTTCGCTGCAGCTACAGCTTCATGGCAATGACTTCTAAAACTGGTTAACCTTCTCCGAATGTTGTCTATTACAAGAGCAACAAGATGCGGCGAATCTGTGCACGATTTTGTTTACGGAAGAAGCAGCGTTTGCAAACCATGAGGGAGTCAACCGTCTCAATATGCACCAATGGACAGTTGAAAAACCACGCTGAATCATAGAAGTGGATAAAAATAATAATTTTCGTCTATCAACGTTTGGCGAATGCTTCTCAAGACTCATATAATTGGTCTCCGTTTTATTGATGGAAATCTAAATATAGTCAAGTTTCTCGGGTACCTAAGACACGCTGCTGCCGAAGTTATTGAAAGATATTCCACTTGACATAAGGCAGCTAGTGTGGTACCAACATGACAGATGGCCACGCCATTCTGCACATGTAATGATAGACCCTCTCAAAGGACCATTTGGAGAGCACTGGAACGATGGTTTAGGAGACGCATTCAAACGGTCGTACATGAAATGCAACATGATTTGCACACTCATAAAACTTAAACACTTCTACAATTTTACCTGTGGTGAAAATTGAAACTATAGGTGTACCAGGAAACACTGACGACTCCCGAAGGCAGGAAATGCCTTATAACCCGGGCCTATGCTGCCGTTAATTCCAGATGAAATTCAGTGTGCAGTATTGTTCCTCCGGAATCACTTTATAGCGTGTAACAATCGTGGATGTCAACTTTTGCGCGCTACGTATGACAGCCGCGAAAACAGACACACGAATCTTATCTGAGCTGCATCCCTGCTTACATTTGATGTAACAGAGCAGTCGTTTATGGAACTCTTCTCGTGGCAGCTAGACAGTTTGCGGAGGTATTATCTTGACTCTATTTGATCAAGTCCCATACATGATATATCGATGAAGTCATCTTAGAAATTGGTTCACATACCACAGAAAAAAATTCAATTGGAAAATAAATAAACTCTGTACCGAGATTCGGCGACTGTGTAAGTAGGCTGTTTTTTATATTGGTAACGCCACGTAGCGCTCTGTATGAAAATCACTGGCTGTGCCCTGTGCAGCCTGTCGCTGGTTTGCTTTGTTGTCTGCCACTGTAGTGTTGGGCCGCTTGATGTTAACAGCGCGTAGCGATGCTCAGTTGGAAGTGAGCCGCCAGCAGTGGTGGACGTGGGGAGAGAGATGGCCGAGTTTTGAGATTTGTAAGACTGGATGTCATGAACTGCTATATATATTATGACTATTAAGGTAAATACATTGTTTGTTCTCTATCAAAATCTTTCATTTGCTAACTATGCCTGTCGGTAGTTAGTGCCTTCAGTAGTTTGAATCTTTTATTTAGCTGGCAGTAGTGGCGCTCGCTGTATTGCAGTAGTTCGAGTAACCAAGATTTTTGTGAGGTAAGCGATTTGTGAAACGTATAGGTTAATGTTAGTCAGGGCAATTTTTTTGTAGAGATTTTTGAAAGTCAGGTCTCCTTTGTAGTTGCAGTCTTTCATTGTTGTACAGTAAAACAGTTGTGGCATGCATGTAGTTTTGCACCAAGTATTACGCAGCTGCGCTTGCAATTAACTAGATATTATTTTCTGTGCTATGTTAATGTGTTCTCTTATTTTTGCTCTTCAGTTGTGCTTTTATGTGTTATCGTGTGAAATAAGGTGACAATAATGGTGTGTGAAAAACGTAATACTAGGATCCAAAGTAAACTGAGAAATGACAGTGAAGACGAAAGCAGTGTGTTAGCGCCACCATGTAATGAATTAACTAATGTTCAAAGTAGTAATTTGGGAATTGTGCATAGGGAAATGGAGCGGGCTGGAAATAATGGTGTACGCAGTGAAACAATTAGTGAACAGGGAAGCATTATCGATCGATCGGTTGGCAACAGCTCGCCTAAGGATTCCGAAATGACAGGACACAATCTTGCAAATACTGTAGATTCAGGTTTTGCTTCCTCACCGTTTTCTCAAATAAATCAAGACACATTTTCTGCTTTTCAAAATGCTAATATTGCCGGTTCAAATGCACTGCCAAATAGCACTGAGGAACATGTTTCAGACACCAGTGCACTGTTATTACAGTTAATGCAACAAATGGGACAAAGGCTACAAAAGCTAGGCACAACACTTGAACAAAATCAGAAACAAATGGGACAAAATCTTCAAAAGTTAGAGACAGTGGAACAAAATCTTAAAAAGTTAGACACAATGGAACAAAATCTTCAAAAGTTAGACACAATGGTACAAAAGCTTCAAAAGTTAGACTCAGTGGAACATACGCATGAAAAAACACGTGAAGATTTACCTACTGAGTTGCATAAAATCGAATCGAAATGTCAAAAAGTCTGTAATGACGTAAAAACACAAATTTGTGGGCATTTCCAACCTATTTTTTCGCGGCATGAAAATGCATTACAGAATCACGAATGAGCCATAAAAGAACTGCAAACTATTGTTCATCAAAATCATGAGACCTTGCAAGCCAAAATTGACTCAGTTGCATCCACCGATTCGGTTACGCAACTTGCAAAAACTCAGCAGAACTTAAAGAGCACAGTAGAAACGATTTCAACACAAATGGACACTCTGAAATTTGTTCAGAAAAACACGCTGAGGAAATAAGTACACTACCGGAGAAAGTAGCCGAACTTTCGGATCAGTTCATTAACTTATCTGCAAAGGTAGATGATGATCTGAATGACACAGAAGAGTGCGAACAAATTAGGAAATTCAAACAAAATCATAATCAAATTAATACGCAACACCAAGGAGAAATCCGGGAAGTACAAGATCAGCTGACACAGGTAATACAAGAATTGCGTATTTCAGAGGACACTCGCTCTCCAACACGGGAAGAGGGACGTAGAAATACGGAAAAGCCACAAAATAATAACACAGGGCATTTCGGAAATTATGAAAGAAATTGGCAAGGTGGACCGAATTTTGAGATGGAACCGCCGACACGACGTAACAATGACCGATATGCTACCCGCCGAACGATGATTTTGACTATAAGCTGTTCATTACTACACGTAAATTCAAAACATTTAAGAATTCTGGCAACGATATTCATCCACAAGCGTGGCTCCATCAATTCTCTCATTGTTTTCCTCCCAACTGGTCATTAGCGCACAGATTAGAATTTATGTGTGGCTATTCAGAGAATGAACCAGCTGTAAGAATGCGATCGGTCATTCACGATTGTCACAGTGAAGGAGAATTTTGTCATGCCTTCCTCTCAGCATATTGGTCTCAAGCTACACAAGACCGAGTAAAACATAGCATCATAATGATGAAACATTACGAACAATCTGAATTTTCCAGCCTTGTAAAATATTTCGAAGACATGTTACATAAGGATCAGTATCTTTCAAACCCATACAGCCCCTCAGAACTCATCCGCATTTGCTTAATCAAATTACGAATGCATTGTTATAGTGAACAGACGACACAGTGGACACAGTTTTGTATTTCTACATTCTTGCTTGTTAGTTGCACGATTACGTAACGACTATCAGGCTTACATACTTAGTACATATACTGTTAATGAGATTTTAATGTAACATTTTGGTTTAATTGAAAAGACATTCTTTATTTGAAGTACTTTCTATGAGATTAAAGATGACTTAGCATTTGGTTTCTTTGGTAGCTACACGATTATATCACGACGCTACTAATGTGTAACACAATTTACATTGTGCTTTTGCGGTGTATCTGTTTTATATCTGCACAGTTTTTCTGAATTCTTCTGGAAAGGAAAACATGTTTTAGTAGTAACTTTGTGGTATAGCTACAATGAGACAGCCTTTTATGTAGCACAACAATACGTTACAGTACAGTACTTACTTCATCACGGCAATAAGCGTAGTAACTACGATATCTATACGCAATGCATTTCACTTTTGTTTATCATGAG
This sequence comes from Schistocerca gregaria, assembly GCF_023897955.1. Lineage (NCBI taxonomy): Eukaryota > Metazoa > Arthropoda > Insecta > Orthoptera > Acrididae > Schistocerca > Schistocerca gregaria. Next base: position 685,629,033 of record NC_064922.1, read on the forward strand.
GTAAGTACATTGACTTCTGCAGAACTTAGCTTTCGGAGGACGATAACTACGACACTTCCTCAGAGATTATCTTACAACAAGACGCACAGTTTAGCGCTACAGTACACGTATTTGAGTGATTAATTTTGTACTTAAAACATTTATTTTTAAAGATATTTGAAGTACAATGATACAAAGGTTTTCCGTGATACATTTCATTCCATTGCTGTAATCTGTAACACCTGAGGATATAATTACATTAATCCTCAGGGGGGTACATGCTTACTTTGTGTACCATGTGTTTGGCAAGCACAAGGAGCCCTAGCTAATACGGTATTTGCTTATACAACTTTACACATCGGTACCATTTTCTCTAACACATAAATTACACAGCGATCTGATTATTTAACAGAGAAACAAACATTTTTTTACTACATCAGTGACAGATGTTTACGTATTTACACCGTTGGATAACTTCACACTTATGAAATTGTATTTGTCTGTACTTTGTGAACTGTTCATATTTTTTCGGAACCGTTGTTATACTATGAGAGCTTTGAATGATGTATTTGGTATGGGATCCTGATTTTTAAAGTACGTTTGAGGTAGATGACACTGTTGAAATGAGCAGAGAATATTTTATAGGTTTTGAAATTATTGCAGAAAGCTATGACGTTTTTGAGATTTGACTGAGGTGTTATGATGTCATTATTACGACGACGATGTGAATTATGCTGCTCAGGTATGTTTAAGCTGATGCTATATGAGTTATTTAGTTATGCTGTGTATCTGTTATGATGAAATATTGAAGAAGTGTCGACGAATATGTATGTGTGTCATAAGGTAAGGAATAATGAGTAGTGGTCAGGGGCTCTGGTTTGTGAAAAAGGATGTTGGAAACCGAGAATCGTACTTTAAGAGTTATGAAATGTGTGTATATGCGTGAATGTATCATTATGCTGGCGAAAATTTTTTTGACACTGTTATATTTAAAGGATTTTGTTTCTACAGATTTGTAACACAAATTCTTGACCTGTGAAATATTCTTATATGAGACTGTCACTGTAGCGGAAACTGCTGTCGTAAATATTTCGGTAAGAAAATTAAGTGACCACCTGCACGTAATGCGTCGTGAGCACCCAGCTGCGCGACAGACGCCTTGAAAAAAGCCATTAGTGTGTGCCTGTCAGAGGCACAGGTGGCGAAAAAAAAAGAAGAGGCCATTATCCTCGCTATTGACGTTCCTTTGTAGAAAGCACCGTAAATACGACACACTCAAACTTGAAAACATATTATTATACTGTGGAGCTCTTAATTTATGATATTTACTAAATGCCTAATGAAACGATGAGAAACATTTCACGGCCATTGTCTTGCTAGTTGAAAGTTGTTTACTGCACTACGAAACGCCATATGGCTAGTGAATGACGTTTCACGCCTTGTTTTGTCTATTTTGTTTAATATCTAGTTTTTAGATGCGCTGCAGCATTGGTTAAAATAAAATTTTATAGATGTGCTAATAGCTTTACTGTATGATTAAATGATGATGGCGTCCTCTTGGGTAAAATATTCCGGAGGTAAAATAGTCCCCCATTCGGATCTCTGGGCAGGGACTACTCAAGAGGATGTCGTTATCAGGAGAAAGAAAACCGGCGTTCTACGGATCGGAGCGTGGAATGGCAGATCCCTTAATCGGGCAGGTAGGTTAGAAAATTTAAAAAGGGAAATGCATAGGTTAAAGTTAGGTATAGTGGGAATTAGTGAAGTTCGTTGGAAGGAGGAACAAGGCTTCTCGTCAGATGACTACAGGTTTATAAACGCAAAATCAAATAGGGGTAATGCAGAAGTAGGTTTAATAATGAAAAGGAAAATAATAATGTGGGTAAGCTACAACAAACAGCATAGTGAACGCATTATTGTGGCCAAGATAGATAAGAAGCCCACAGCTACTACAGTAGTACAAGTTTATATGCCAACTAGCTCTGCAGATGATGAAGAAATTGATGAAATGTATGATGAGATAAAAGAAATTATTCAGATAGTGAAGGGAGACGAAAATTTAATAGTCATGGGTGACTGGAATTCGTGAGTAGGAAAAGGGAGAGAAGGAGACATAGTAGGTGAATATGGATTGGGGGGAAGAAATGAAAGAGGAATCCGCCTGGTAGAATTTTGCACAACTTAATCATAGCTAACACTTGGTTTCAGAATCATGAAAGAAGGTTGTATAAATGGAAGAACCCTGGAGATACTAAAAGGTATCAGATAGATTATATAATGGTAATACAGAGATTTAGGAATCAGGTTTTAAATTGTAAGACATTTCCAGGGGCAGATGTGGACTCTGACCACAATCTATTGGTTATGACCTGTAGATTAAAACTGAAGAAACTGCAAAAAGGTGGGAATTTAAGGAGATGTGACCTGGATAAACTGAAAGAACCAGAGGTTGTACAGAGTTTCAAGGAGAGCATAAGGAAACAATTGACAGGGATGGGGGAAAGAAATACAGTAGAAGAAGAATGGGTAGCTTTGAAGGATGAAATAGTAAAGGCAGCAGAGGATCAAGTAGGTAAAAAGACGAGGGCTAGTAGATATCCTTGGGTAACAGAAGAAATATTAAATTTAATTGATGAAAGAAGAAAATATAAAAATGCAGTAAATGAAGCAGGCAAAAAGGAATACAAACGTCTCAAAAATGAGATCGACAGGAAGTGCAAAATGGCTAAGCAGGGATGGCTAGAGGACAAATGTAAGGATGTACAGGCTTATCTCACTAGGGGTAAGATAGATACTACCTACAGGAAAATTAAAGAGACCTTTGGAGATAAGAGAACCACTTGTATGAACACCAAGAGCTCAGATGGAACCCCAGTTCTAAGCAAAGAAGGGAAAGCAGAAAGGTGGAAGGAGTATATAGAGGATCTATACAAGGGCGATGTACTTGAGGACAATATTATGGAAATGGAGGAGGATGTGGATGAGGATGAGATGGGAGATGAGATACTGCGTGAAGAGTTTGACAGAGCACTGAAAGACCTGAGTCGAAACAAGGCCCCCGGAGTAGACAACATTCCATTGGAACTACTGACGGCCTTGGGAGAGCCAGTCTTGGCAAAACTCTACTGTCTGGTGAGCAAGGTGTATGAAACAGGTGAAATGCCCTCAGACTTGAAGAAGAACATAATAATTCCAATCCCAAAGAAAGCAGGTGTTGACAGATGTGAAAATTACCGAACAATCACTCTAATAAGCCACAGCTGCAAAATACTAACATGAATTCTGTACAGAAGAATGGGAAAACTAGTTTGGATTCCGTAGAAATATTGGAACACGTGAGGCAATACTGACCTTACGACTTATCTTAGAAGAAAGATTAAGGACAGGCAAACCTACGTTGCTAGCATTTGTAGACTTAGAGAAAGATTTGACAATGTTGGCTGGAATACTCTCTTTCAAATTCTAAAGGTGGCAGGAATAAAATACAGGCAGCGAAGGCTATTTACAATTTGTACAAAAACCAGATGGCAGTTATAACAGTCGAGGGGCATGAAAGGGAAGCAGTGGTTGGGAAAGGAGTGAGACAGGGTTGTAGTCTATCCCCAATACTATTCAATCTGTATATTGAGCAAGCAGTAAAGGAAACAAAAGAAAAATTCGGAGTAGGTATTAATATTCAGGGAGAAGAAATAAAAACTTAGAGGTTCGTCGATGACATCGTAATTCTGTCAGAGACAGCAAAGGACTTGGAAGAGCAGTTGAACGGAATGGACAGTGTCTTGGAAGGAGGGTATAAGATGAACATCAACAAAAGCAAAACGAGGATAATGGAATGTAGTCAAATTAAGTTGGGTGATGCTGAGGGAATTAGATTAGGAAATGAGACACTTAAAGTAGTAAAGGAGTTTTGCTATTTGGGGAGCAAAATAACTGATGATGGTTGAAGTAGAGAGGATATAAAATGTAGACTGGTAATGGCAAGGAAAGCGTTTCTGAAGAAGAGAAATTTGTTAACATCGAGTATAGATTTAAGTGTCAGGAAGTCATTTCTGAAAGTATTTGTATGGAGTGTAGCCATGTATGGAAGTGAAACATGGACGATAAATAGTTTGGACAAGAAGAGAATAGAAGCTTTCGAAATGTGGTGCTACAGAAGAATGCTGAAGATTAGATGGGTAGATCACGTAACTAACGAGGAGGTATTGAGTAGGATTGGGAAGAAGAGAAGTTTGTGGCACAACTTGACGAGAAGAAGGGATCGGTTGGTAGGACATGTTCTGAGGCATCAAGGGATCACCAATTTAGTATTGGAGGGCAGCGTGGAGGGTAAAAATCGTAGAGGGAGACCCAGAGATGAATACATTAAGCAGATTCAGAAGGATGAAGGTTGCAGTAGGTACTGGGAGATGAAGAAGCTTGCAGAGGATAGAGTAGCGTGGAGAGCTGCATCAAACCAGTCTCAGGACTGAAGACCACAACAACAACAACAACAACAACATCTTCGCTTTGTATTGGCTTGGCTTCCTGCAGTGCACGTGTGATTTGTGAGTGTAATTTTTAACCGAGCGAGTTACGTATTTGGCTATGCCTAAGCGAAAGTTTCTTTTTCTGATGTCCTTTCCTGCAAATATCCGGCTTTAAGAAAGGGAGAAATGAATTTGAAGAGGAATGTAAGATATGTGGAGCTGGAACGTACGTCTCAGTGGCCAATAAGGGTAAGGAAAAACTCGACAGATTAACTGTCATGATTTGATTTCATTGTTTCATAGTCATTTAATTTATTTGTATTCGGAAGGTTAAAGTGCAGTTTACACGTCATGTTTGTAGTGGTGCGTCGAATGAAGGGAGTTGAATGGTCTTACGTTTTTCGCTTTGTAAACAATTCCGTGTGTTGACATACCAAAACAATTGACGCCACACTGTCACCACAATCAATGTTTTTTTTAAATTTAAAATAAAAAAAATATTGCTCTTTGAATCACCACCTGGCCATCAGTAACAATTAACTACTAGTTTTAGCGGTAATTCCCGGCAGTCACGCGGCTTGTCCAAAGCTGACGGGTGGTATCCTCATCTGCAGTTGACCCGTTTGATGTGTCCTCATTTTTCTTCCTTTGTCCTCCTTTTTGAAGCTGTTTGTCCTCCTTTCTAAACAATTGTATCTGGTCACACTTCCGTGTGCACTTTCTTCTGCTGCTCAGACTTCGAGAAAAAAAAAAAACGCTGCTATTTTACTGTGATGAACCATGGGGACTGTCTTTATGGACTGTGAGAAAATTTTAGCTTTTGACCAACATTGTGTCCATAAGTGTGTGCATTTCATTTCTTTGTTATTGTAAATATGAAAAAATTTTCAAATCTGTATTGGCCAGTGCCCAAAACAATTTGTAAAATTTTTTGTGGGGAGCGTGGGGGCTATGTAAGTAGGCTGTTTTGGTTTTTTATATTGGCAGGAAATGCCTTATAACCCGGGCCTGTGCTGCAGTTAATTCCAGATGAAATTCAGTGTGCAGTATTGTTCCTCCGGAATCACTTTATAGCGTGTAACAATCCTGAATGTCAGCTTTTGCGCGCTATGTATGGCAGCCGCGACAACAGACACAAGAATCTTATCTGAGCTGCGTCCCTGCTTACATTTGATGTAACAGAGCAGTCGTTTATGGAACTCTTCTCGTGGCAGCTAGACAGTTTGCGGAGGTATTATCTTGATTCTATTTGATCAAGTCCCATACATCATATATCGATGAAGTCATCTTAGAAAGTGGTTCACATACCACAGAAAAAAAAATTCAATTGGAAAATAAATAAACTCTGTACCGAGATTTGGCGACTGTGTAAGTAGGCTGTTTAGGTTTTTTATATCGGTAACGCCACGTAGCGCTCTGTATGAAAATCACAGGCTGTGCTGTGTGCAGCCTGTCGCTGGTTTGCTTTGTTGTCTGCCACTGTAGTGTTGGGCAGCTTGATGTTAACAGCGCGTAGCGTTGCTCAGTTGGAGGTGAGCCGCCAGCAGTGGTGGACGTGGGGAGAGAGATGGCGGAGTTTTGTAATTTGAAAGACTGGATGTCATGAACTGCTATATATATATTACGACTATTAAGGTAAATACATTGTTTGTTCTCTATCAAAATCTTTCATTTGTTAACTATGCCTGTCGGTAGTTAGTGCCTTCAGTAGTTTGAATCTTTTATTTAGCTGGCAGTAGTGGCGCTCGCTGTATTGCAGTAGTTCGAGTAACCAAGATTTTTGTGAGGTAAGCGATTTGTGAAACGTATAGGTTAATGTTAGTCAGGGCCATTTTTTGTAGAGATTTTGGAAAGTCAGATTGCGTTTCGCTAAAAATATTGTGTGTCAGTTTAACCACAATCTTGTATAATTTTTCTAAGGGGATGTTTCAACTGTAAACAATAAAAATTAGTCGCAAACTTCGGGAAATTTGCCATATTGTCAGCTATTACTTTGCGAAAACCACGCCTCGCTCTATTTATTCATTCAGGATATACGTGGGGTGATCTGTCTTAGTTGCCTCACCCTGTATAGCTTGTGGTGTTTTGGTTGTCACGCTGTTCACAGGACGTTATACCGCTTCCTTGCGTTTTGGCGGTTTCAGCGCTGGTATGTACTGAGGGCGGATGCGAACCTTTACAGAACACAGGCGAATCCGCAGTTTTTCTTCTGTCGTTTCTTCGTACAGCCTGTAAACAGTTGGAGAAAATGACCGGTTCATCACGTAACATATCACTTCCTGGCCGCACATGCCCGTTCATTGTCGTAGTCACCTCGGCCAACTTCTGGCTGCAGGCGAAAGGGAGTTTTCGTTCGGCAAATGGGTGGCGCCGTCTAGAATCACTTTAAGAGAGAACGGTTTCCCCATGATGGCCATTGCTTTGCGATACCTGTTCCATCCACGAGTCAGTACCTTATAGAAACTATATTGGAGGGAGCAGGACATGATCAGTGAAAATGCCTACATTCTGCTCCTGATTCGGACTGCCAATGGGACTAAATGTTAAATAATTTCATGGAGCGTGTTAGTGCTCGAGAAATCGAGTTTCGTGTCATTGGCAACTTGGAATGCACAAGTTGCGTTCTCTCTGGAAAGAGAGTGATGTTTTAATAGTTAATTCAGAAGTTGGGAGTCTATGATTCTTCATTATCAACAGAATATCTTGCACTACGAAAAATTTGGAGATTCCGAAAGTGCATTAGGTTGGAACTTTTCGGTACTGTCTGTGAGTGTTGCTTTTATGTGCTTGGTAAGCAAAGACCTTACATCAGATCGCAGAGCCAGTAGCTAGCCGAATAATAATGGTTTAGTGAACTAGACGGACTTAGTAAGGTTTAGCAGAAACCAGTTAACAATACTGGTTAACGTGGAAATTTGCGAGTGATGTTTTTGTGTGACTTTTTCCCTACTGCATTCCTGTTTTGTTGCTTGGGAGAGTATCACGGAAATTGTTAAGAGCTAGTTGAAGGCATTGGATGAACTTTTAGCGGTGTACATATGGGTGGTTTCTTGGAATCTTTGTGACAGCCGTTGGGCTGCTACAGGGCTTTTAATTATTAACTTTTGTGTTGTGGGAAGCTTAAGCTTGTGTCACAGGACAAAGCGAGGTTGGTCACCCTTAAGCCAGGTTCACACACGCACTGACGTGACGCCACAACTAATGTCATATTGCAGTGGCACGTGTGAGCATCAAGTTTTCAATGGTGCCACTCAAGAGTTGCCAGAACTCGGCTGCACTTGGTGACACCACTTACCTTGCGCCACTGCTCCCTGATGACTGTATTTCGAAGCACGAACATTCAGGCGCACTTATCGTGGGGTAATTGCTGCTGTACTCCATTCAGTTTTACTGTGGTTTCATTTTTTGTTACTGAAACTAAAGTCAAAACAGTGGTCGGCAGGTACGCTCTCTACAACAAAAGAAAAAAACATACTATTAAATTTTCTGTAGCAATGTGTGTGTGTGTGTGTGTGTGTGTGTGTGTGTGTGTGCAATAATTGCAAACTAATGATTTATCCTACAATCTTGAACGATTTTATGAATAAATAAATAAACTTAATATGTAACAAAAAACGCCAGTCGTATAACCTAGTTGTTTGTAAGACTAAGCACTGTGTAAATTGAGAATAATATGCGGGAAAGTAGCTTTCCGAGTGTGACGAGGCAGCTCTGAAACTAGAAAATTGTTATTCGAAATCCCTACATCAATATATAGAATGAGATTCTAAAATCTTGGAAGAGTGTCGTGTCTGCAGATGGTATTTAGTTGCCAGCTGTTGGTTTGTTTGCCATAACAGACAGCATTTTCGTCTCGAGCGTTATTTCTTTTATAAATGTGTTTGTGGACTCTGGCTTATCACAGCGCAAAATCTACCATTGGATCGAACATTTGGAAATCGTGTTCCTTGTCACAGTGTGTCTTATTTGTCACAGCTCTAACGTCTAGGGTGACCAGATACAATTGTTTAGAAAGGAGGACAAACAGCTTCAAAAAGGAGGACAAAGAAAGAAAAATGAGGACACATCAAACGGGTCAACTGCAGATGAGGATACCACCCGTCAGCTTTGCACAAGCCACGTGACTGCCGGGAATTACCGCTAAAACTAGTAGTTAATTGTTACTGATGGCCAGGTGGTGATTCAAAGAGCAATAATTTTTTTATTTTAAATTAAAAAAAACATTGATTGTGGTGACAGTGTGGCGTCAATTGTTTTGGTATGTCAACACACGGAATTGTTTACAAAGCGAAAAACGTAAGACCATTCAACTCCTTTCATTCGACGCACCACTACAAACATCTACAATTCAAGCAGCAGCTGACGACATGTAAACTGCACTTTAACCTTCCGAATACAAATAAATTAAATGACTATGAAACAATGAAATCAAATCATGACAGTTAATCTGTCGAGTTTTTCCTTACCCTTATTGGCCACTGAGACGTACGTTCCAGCTCCACATATCTTACATTCCTCTTCAAATTCATTTCTCCCTTTCTTAAAGCCGGATATTTGCAGGAAAGGACATCAGAAAAAGAAACTTTCGCTTAGGCATAGCCAAATACGTAACTCGCTCGGTTAAAAATTACACTCACAAATCACACGTGCACTGCAGGAAGCCAAGCCAATACAAAGCGAAGATGTTGTTGTTGTTGTTGTTGTTGTGGTCTTCAGTCCTGAGACTGGTTTGATGCAGCTCTCCACGCTACTCTATCCTCTGCAAGCTTCTTCATCTCCCAGTACCTACTGCAACCTTCATCCTTCTGAATCTGCTTAGTGTATTCATCTCTTGGTCTCCCTCTACGATTTTTACCCTCCACGCTGCCCTCCAATACTAAATTGGTGATCCCTTGATGCCTCAGAACATGTCCTACCAACCGATCCCTCCTTCTCGTCAAGTTGTGCCACAAACTTCTCTTCTTCCCAATCCTACTCAATACCTCCTCGTTAGTTACGTGATCTACCCAACTAATCTTCAGCATTCTTCTGTAGCACCACATTTCGAAAGCTTCTATTCTCTTCTTGTCCAAACTATTTATCGTCCATGTTTCACTTCCATACATGGCTTCACTCCATGCAAATACTTTCAGAAATGACTTCCTGACACTTAAATCTATACTCGATGTTAACAAATGTCTCTTCTTCAGAAACGCTTTCCTTGCCATTGCCAGTCTATATTTTATAACCTCTCAACTTCGACCATCATCAGTTATTTTGCTCCCCAAATAGCAAAACTCCTTTACTACTTTAAGTGTCTCATTTCCTAATCTGATTCCCTCAGTATCACCCGACTTAATTCGACTACATTCCATTATCCTCGTTTTGCTTTTGTTGATGTTCATCTTATATCCTCCTTTCAAGACACTGTCCATTCCGTTCAACTGCTCTTCCAAGTCCTTTGCTGTCTCTGACAGAATTACAATGTCATCGGCGAACCTCAAAGTATTTATTTCTTCTACATGGATTTTAATACCTACTCCGAATTTTTCTTTTGTTTCCTTTATTGCTTGCTCAATATATAGATTGAATAACATCAGAGAGAGGCTGAAACCCTGTCATACTCCCTTCCCAACCACCGCTTCCCTTTCATGTCCCTCGACTCTTATAACTGCCATCTGGTTTCTGTACAAATTGTAAATAGCCTTTCGCTGCCTGTATTTTATCCCTGCCACCTTTAGAATTTGAAAGACAGTATTCCAGCCAACATTGTCAAAAGCTTTCTCTAAGTCTACAAATGCTAGCAACGTAGGTTTGCCTGTCCTTAATCTTTCTTCTAAGATAAGTAGTAAGGTCATATTGCCTCACGTGTCCCAATATTTCTACGGAATCCAAACTGATCTTCCCCGAGGCCGGCTTCTACTAGTTTTTCCATTCATCTGTAAAGAATTCGAGTTAGTTTTTTGCAGCTGGGGCTTATTAAAGTGATTGTTCGGTAATTTTCACATCTGTCAACACCTGCTTTCTCTGGGATTGGAATTATTATATTCTTCTTGAAGTCTGAGGATATTTCGCCTATTTCATACATCTTGCTCACCAGATGGTAGAGTTTTGTTAGGACTGGCTCTCCCAAGGCCGTAAGTAGTTCCAATGGAATGTTGTCTACTCCGGGGCCTTTTTCGACTAAGGTCTTTCAGTGCTCTATCAAACTCTTCACGCAGTATCATATCTCCCATTTCATCTTCATCTACATCCTCTTCCATTTCCATAATATTGTCCTGAAGTACATCGCCCTTGTATAGACCCTCTATATACTCCTTCCACCTTTCTGCTTTCCCTTCTCTGCTTAGAACTGGGTTTCCATCTGAGCTCTTGGTGTTCATACAAGAGGTTCTCTTATCTCCAAAGGTCTCTTTAATTTTCCTGTAGGCAGTATCTATCTTACCCCTAGTGAGATAAGCCTGTACATCCTTACATTTGTCCTCTAGCCATCCCTGCTTAGCCATTTTGCATTTCCTGTCGATCTCATTTTTGAGACGTTTGTATTCCTTTTTGCCTGCTTCATTTACTGCATTTTATTTTTTCTTCTTTCATCAATTAAATTCAATATTTCTTCTGTTACCAAGGATTTCTACTAGCCCTCGTCTTTTTACCTACTTGATCCTCTGCTGCCTTCACTACTTTTTCCCTCAAAGCTACCCATTCTTCTTCTACTGTATTTCTTTCCCCCATTCCTGTCAATTGTTTCCTTATGCTCTCCCTCAAACTCTGTACAACCACTGGTTCTTTCAGTTTATCCAGGTCCCATCTCCTTAAATTCCCACCTTTTTGGAGTTTCTTCAGTTTTAATCTACAGGTGTGGTCAGAGTCCACATCTGCCCCTGGAAATGTCTTACAATTTAAAACCTGGTTCCTAAATCCCTGTCTTACCATTATATAATCTATCTGATACCTGTCAGTATCTCCAGGGTTCTTCCATGTATACAACCTTCTTTCATGATTCTGAAACAAAGTGTTAGCTACGATTAAGTTGTGCTCTGTGCAAAATTCTACGAGGCGGCTTCCTCTTTCATTTCTTAGCCCCAATCCATATTCACCTACTACGTCTCCTTTTCTCCTTTTTCCTACACTCGAATTCCAGTCACCCATGACTATTAAATTTTCGTCTCCCTTTACTATCTGAATAATTTCTTTTACAATTTCATCATACATTTCTTCAATTTCTTCGTCATCTGCAGAGCCAGTTGGCATATAAACTTGTACTACTGTAGTAGGTGTGGGCTTTGTATCTTGGCCACATTAGTGTGTTCACTATGCTGTTTGTAGTAGCTTACCCGCATTGCTATTTTCCTATTCATTATTAAACATACTCCTGCATTACCCCTATTTGATTTTGTGTTTATAACCCTGTAGTCACCTGACCAGAAGTCTTGTTCCTCCTGCCACCGAACGTCACTAATTCCCACTATATCTAACTTTAAACTATCCATTTCCCTTTTTAAATTTTCTAACCTATCTGCCCGATTAAGTGATCTGACATTCCACGCTCCGACCCATAGAACGCCAGTTTTCTTTCTCCTGATAACGACATCCTCTTGAGTAGTCCCCGCCCGGAAATCCGAATGGGGGACTATTTTACCTCCGGAATATTTTACCCAAGAGGACGCCATCATCATTTAATCATACAGTAAAGCTGCATGCCCTCGGGAAAAATTACGGCCGTAGTTTCCCCTTGCTTTCATCCGTTCGCAGTACCAGCACAGCAAGGCCGTTTTGGTTATTGTTACAGGCCAGATCAGTCAATCATCCAGACTATTGCCCCTGCAACTACGAAAAGGCTCCTGTCCCTCTTCAGGAACCACACGTTTGTCTGGCCTCTCAACAGACACCCCTCCGTTGTGGTTGTACCTACGGTACGGCTATCTGTATCGCTGAGGCACGCAAGCCTCCCCACCAACGACAAGGTCCGTGGTTCATGGGGGGGGGGGGGGGGGGGGGGGGGGGGGAAGCGAAGATGTGAAACGAAAATTTTAAATAATCGATGTTTGCAATTGCTTATAGGCAGATCAAAGGTAACATCGACGATCCTGGTGCCACCTACGAACACCGCCTTCGTGCGTGTTTATCACGAAGGCTGTGCCAATAGTTAAGCTATTTAAGAAAAGAGTAATAGAACAGGACAAATTATAAATTTAACTGTTTTACGCTAAACTTTGCGAAAAAGCCGGACACCTTAAAAATCCGCCCGGACCCCGGTCAAAGAGCTGAAAAGGAGGACATGTCCGGATTAATACGGACGTCTGGTAACCCTACTAACGCCATAACCTAACTGTAAGATTAATGCCGTCACATATGATCTCAGTTGACGCTGTCTTGGAAGCTGTGCACCTACGTAGAATACTTGTGGACGGTAGCCTCCGGTGCCACATCTGTGGCGACACAGTAATTACGTGAGGGAAGCCGGCTTTATTTACGCTGTTTTTACATGTGTGAAAGTGAAGAGCATTAATCCGGGTGTGCCAAAGAATGTTTCAGAGTTAGTCTGGGGAGGAATATGTCGCATACAGCACCTCTCGGGCCTCGCATCGCTAAAAGTGTATGGATTCAGGCTGCTGCGACCAGTGTGGATGGATTCACACGAGACATCAGAAGATGCGAAGCACGGACCAAAGAAACGTTTCAACCACCCTAGGCGAGGGTTACTGAGACAATTCCCGCCACAACATAAACATAGCAGCAGTATGTTTATCCGAAATCCACAGAGGCAGCTGCTCTTACTGCAAAAATTAATATCGACAATAGTTTGCCATTTATCTGTATCCATAGAAAACTCGTGACAGCTTCCTAAGTCATTGAGCTTTACACGGCAAAGGTATTGTAGTATACATATGCTGAAGAAAACGATCCTGCTGTACATCTGTCCGTCAATGGACCTAGATGCATGCCTAGAAAAGAGGGTAAAACCGTGAGAAATTTCAGGGTAAAAAACACGTACTTTTCAGGTATTGAGACATTCTGAAAATGTCGGCTGCAGCACAGCACAGCATGCAGCCATAGAGTTACAGAGGCAGCAGCACAGTTGTCATGGCTGCGGGATAATGCGTCAAACAGAGAGAGACCATCTTGGTTTAGTTCTAGGTTGTTAAAAATTTATTACACCCTTAACTAAAATATTTATACACTAATTGAAGTTATAGTAAATCACAGTTAGTTTGGCTTATTAGCACTTGATGCATCTTTGAACAGAAATGTAATGAAAATTATCTGTTTATTCGGAATATTGCCATTTTAAATATCTCTTCATGCTGATCACAAGAGCGATACACAGTCTTTGGTTTTCAGAGTATACAATATTGGAAAACTTGGAAGGCAAAAGTCTTGAACAACATTAGTTGTGAAGTCTTGAAGAGACTTATAAGATATATAAGAGAGTGTGCTGTATCATGACGGAATGAGCAACTTGGATGGCGGAGGTGACGAGCAGAGATTTCTATTTGAGATGTTTCATGATGTACAAACCGAGGATTGACTGAAACGGGGGAAAGGAATACACTAAAAGACGGATGGGTAGTTTTGAGAGACGATACACTGAAGGCAGAAGCTGATCAAGTAGGTAAGAAGTCAAGGCCTAGTAAAATCCTTGAATATCACTGAATTTAATTAATAAAAAGAGAAAATATAAAAATGCTGTAAAGAAGAAAGCAAAAGGGAATACAGACAGAATGAGATATTCACTCTGCAGTGGAGTGTGCACTGATATGAAACTTCCTGGCAGATTAAAACTGTGTGCCCGACCGAGACTCGAACTCGGGACCTTTGCCTTTCGCGGGCAAGTGCTCTACCAACTGAGCTACCGAAGCACGACTCACGTCCGGTACTCACAGCTTTACTTCTGCCAGTATCCGTCTCCTACCTTCCAAACTTTACAGAAGCTCTTCTGCGAACCTTGCAGAACTAGCACTCCCGAAAGAAAGGATATTGCGGAGACATGGCTTAGCCACAGCCTGGGGGATGTTTCCAGAATGAGATATTCACTCTGCAGTGGAGTGTGCACTGATATGAAACTTCCTGGCAGATTAAAACTGTGTGCCCGACCGAGACTCGAACTCGGGACCTTTGCCTTTCGCGGGCAAGTGCTCTACCAACTGAGCTACCGAAGCACGACTCACGTCCGGTACTCACAGCTTTACTTCTGCCAGTATCCGTCTCCTACCTTCCAAACTTTACAGAAGCTCTTCTGCGAACCTTGCAGAACTAGCACTCCCGAAAGAAAGGATATTGCGGAGACATGGCTTAGCCACAGCCTGGGGGATGTTTCCAGAATGAGATATTCACTCTGCAGTGGAGTGTGCACTGATATGAAACTTCCTGGCAGATTAAAACTGTGTGCCCGACCGAGACTCGAACTCGGGACCTTTGCCTTTCGCGGGCAAGTGCTCTACCAACTGAGCTACCGAAGCACGACTCACGTCCGGTACTCACAGCTTTACTTCTGCCAGTATCCGTCTCCTACCTTCCAAACTTTACAGAAGCTCTTCTGCGAACCTTGCAGAACTAGCACTCCCGAAAGAAAGGATATTGCGGAGACATGGCTTAGCCACAGCCTGGGGGATGTTTCCAGAATGAGATATTCACTCTGCAGTGGAGTGTGCACTGATATGAAACTTCCTGGCAGATTAAAACTGTGTGCCCGACCGAGACTCGAACTCGGGACCTTTGCCTTTCGCGGGCAAGTGCTCTACCAACTGAGCTACCGAAGCACGACTCACGTCCGGTACTCACAGCTTTACTTCTGCCAGTATCCGTCTCCTACCTTCCAAACTTTACAGAAGCTCTTCTGCGAACCTTGCAGAACTAGCACTCCCGAAAGAAAGGATATTGCGGAGACATGGCTTAGCCACAGCCTGGGGGATGTTTCCAGAATGAGATATTCACTCTGCAGTGGAGTGTGCACTGATATGAAACTTCCTGGCAGATTAAAACTGTGTGCCCGACCGAGACTCGAACTCGGGACCTTTGCCTTTCGCGGGCAAGTGCTCTACCAACTGAGCTACCGAAGCACGACTCACGTCCGGTACTCACAGCTTTACTTCTGCCAGTATCCGTCTCCTACCTTCCAAACTTTACAGAAGCTCTTCTGCGAACCTTGCAGAACTAGCACTCCCGAAAGAAAGGATATTGCGGAGACATGGCTTAGCCACAGCCTGGGGGATGTTTCCAGAATGAGATATTCACTCTGCAGTGGAGTGTGCACTGATATGAAACTTCCTGGCAGATTAAAACTGTGTGCCCGACCGAGACTCGAACTCGGGACCTTTGCCTTTCGCGGGCAAGTGCTCTACCAACTGAGCTACCGAAGCACGACTCACGTCCGGTACTCACAGCTTTACTTCTGCCAGTATCCGTCTCCTACCTTCCAAACTTTACAGAAGCTCTTCTGCGAACCTTGCAGAACTAGCACTCCCGAAAGAAAGGATATTGCGGAGACATGGCTTAGCCACAGCCTGGGGGATGTTTCCAGAATGAGATATTCACTCTGCAGTGGAGTGTGCACTGATATGAAACTTCCTGGCAGATTAAAACTGTGTGCCCGACCGAGACTCGAACTCGGGACCTTTGCCTTTCGCGGGCAAGTGCTCTACCAACTGAGCTACCGAAGCACGACTCACGTCCGGTACTCACAGCTTTACTTCTGCCAGTATCCGTCTCCTACCTTCCAAACTTTACAGAAGCTCTTCTGCGAACCTTGCAGAACTAGCACTCCCGAAAGAAAGGATATTGCGGAGACATGGCTTAGCCACAGCCTGGGGGATGTTTCCAGAATGAGATATTCACTCTGCAGTGGAGTGTGCACTGATATGAAACTTCCTGGCAGATTAAAACTGTGTGCCCGACCGAGACTCGAACTCGGGACCTTTGCCTTTCGCGGGCAAGTGCTCTACCAACTGAGCTACCGAAGCACGACTCACGTCCGGTACTCACAGCTTTACTTCTGCCAGTATCCGTCTCCTACCTTCCAAACTTTACAGAAGCTCTTCTGCGAACCTTGCAGAACTAGCACTCCCGAAAGAAAGGATATTGCGGAGACATGGCTTAGCCACAGCCTGGGGGATGTTTCCAGAATGAGATATTCACTCTGCAGTGGAGTGTGCACTGATATGAAACTTCCTGGCAGATTAAAACTGTGTGCCCGACCGAGACTCGAACTCGGGACCTTTGCCTTTCGCGGGCAAGTGCTCTACCAACTGAGCTACCGAAGCACGACTCACGTCCGGTACTCACAGCTTTACTTCTGCCAGTATCCGTCTCCTACCTTCCAAACTTTACAGAAGCTCTTCTGCGAACCTTGCAGAACTAGCACTCCCGAAAGAAAGGATATTGCGGAGACATGGCTTAGCCACAGCCTGGGGGATGTTTCCAGAATGAGATATTCACTCTGCAGTGGAGTGTGCACTGATATGAAACTTCCTGGCAGATTAAAACTGTGTGCCCGACCGAGACTCGAACTCGGGACCTTTGCCTTTCGCGGGCAAGTGCTCTACCAACTGAGCTACCGAAGCACGACTCACGTCCGGTACTCACAGCTTTACTTCTGCCAGTATCCGTCTCCTACCTTCCAAACTTTACAGAAGCTCTTCTGCGAACCTTGCAGAACTAGCACTCCCGAAAGAAAGGATATTGCGGAGACATGGCTTAGCCACAGCCTGGGGGATGTTTCCAGAATGAGATATTCACTCTGCAGTGGAGTGTGCACTGATATGAAACTTCCTGGCAGATTAAAACTGTGTGCCCGACCGAGACTCGAACTCGGGACCTTTGCCTTTCGCGGGCAAGTGCTCTACCAACTGAGCTACCGAAGCACGACTCACGTCCGGTACTCACAGCTTTACTTCTGCCAGTATCCGTCTCCTACCTTCCAAACTTTACAGAAGCTCTTCTGCGAACCTTGCAGAACTAGCACTCCCGAAAGAAAGGATATTGCGGAGACATGGCTTAGCCACAGCCTGGGGGATGTTTCCAGAATGAGATATTCACTCTGCAGTGGAGTGTGCACTGATATGAAACTTCCTGGCAGATTAAAACTGTGTGCCCGACCGAGACTCGAACTCGGGACCTTTGCCTTTCGCGGGCAAGTGCTCTACCAACTGAGCTACCGAAGCACGACTCACGTCCGGTACTCACAGCTTTACTTCTGCCAGTATCCGTCTCCTACCTTCCAAACTTTACAGAAGCTCTTCTGCGAACCTTGCAGAACTAGCACTCCCGAAAGAAAGGATATTGCGGAGACATGGCTTAGCCACAGCCTGGGGGATGTTTCCAGAATGAGATATTCACTCTGCAGTGGAGTGTGCACTGATATGAAACTTCCTGGCAGATTAAAACTGTGTGCCCGACCGAGACTCGAACTCGGGACCTTTGCCTTTCGCGGGCAAGTGCTCTACCAACTGAGCTACCGAAGCACGACTCACGTCCGGTACTCACAGCTTTACTTCTGCCAGTATCCGTCTCCTACCTTCCAAACTTTACAGAAGCTCTTCTGCGAACCTTGCAGAACTAGCACTCCCGAAAGAAAGGATATTGCGGAGACATGGCTTAGCCACAGCCTGGGGGATGTTTCCAGAATGAGATATTCACTCTGCAGTGGAGTGTGCACTGATATGAAACTTCCTGGCAGATTAAAACTGTGTGCCCGACCGAGACTCGAACTCGGGACCTTTGCCTTTCGCGGGCAAGTGCTCTACCAACTGAGCTACCGAAGCACGACTCACGTCCGGTACTCACAGCTTTACTTCTGCCAGTATCCGTCTCCTACCTTCCAAACTTTACAGAAGCTCTTCTGCGAACCTTGCAGAACTAGCACTCCCGAAAGAAAGGATATTGCGGAGACATGGCTTAGCCACAGCCTGGGGGATGTTTCCAGAATGAGATATTCACTCTGCAGTGGAGTGTGCACTGATATGAAACTTCCTGGCAGATTAAAACTGTGTGCCCGACCGAGACTCGAACTCGGGACCTTTGCCTTTCGCGGGCAAGTGCTCTACCAACTGAGCTACCGAAGCACGACTCACGTCCGGTACTCACAGCTTTACTTCTGCCAGTATCCGTCTCCTACCTTCCAAACTTTACAGAAGCTCTTCTGCGAACCTTGCAGAACTAGCACTCCCGAAAGAAAGGATATTGCGGAGACATGGCTTAGCCACAGCCTGGGGGATGTTTCCAGAATGAGATATTCACTCTGCAGTGGAGTGTGCACTGATATGAAACTTCCTGGCAGATTAAAACTGTGTGCCCGACCGAGACTCGAACTCGGGACCTTTGCCTTTCGCGGGCAAGTGCTCTACCAACTGAGCTACCGAAGCACGACTCACGTCCGGTACTCACAGCTTTACTTCTGCCAGTATCCGTCTCCTACCTTCCAAACTTTACAGAAGCTCTTCTGCGAACCTTGCAGAACTAGCACTCCTGAAAGAAAGGATATTGCGGAGACATGGCTTAGCCACAGCCTGGGGGATGTTTCCAGAATGAGATATTCACTCTGCAGTGGAGTGTGCACTGATATGAAACTTCCTGGCAGATTAAAACTGTGTGCCCGACCGAGACTCGAACTCGGGACCTTTGCCTTTCGCGGGCAAGTGCTCTACCAACTGAGCTACCGAAGCACGACTCACGTCCGGTACTCACAGCTTTACTTCTGCCAGTATCCGTCTCCTACCTTCCAAACTTTACAGAAGCTCTTCTGCGAACCTTGCAGAACTAGCACTCCCGAAAGAAAGGATATTGCGGAGACATGGCTTAGCCACAGCCTGGGGGATGTTTCCAGAATGAGATATTCACTCTGCAGTGGAGTGTGCACTGATATGAAACTTCCTGGCAGATTAAAACTGTGTGCCCGACCGAGACTCGAACTCGGGACCTTTGCCTTTCGCGGGCAAGTGCTCTACCAACTGAGCTACCGAAGCACGACTCACGTCCGGTACTCACAGCTTTACTTCTGCCAGTATCCGTCTCCTACCTTCCAAACTTTACAGAAGCTCTTCTGCGAACCTTGCAGAACTAGCACTCCCGAAAGAAAGGATATTGCGGAGACATGGCTTAGCCACAGCCTGGGGGATGTTTCCAGAATGAGATATTCACTCTGCAGTGGAGTGTGCACTGATATGAAACTTCCTGGCAGATTAAAACTGTGTGCCCGACCGAGACTCGAACTCGGGACCTTTGCCTTTCGCGGGCAAGTGCTCTACCAACTGAGCTACCGAAGCACGACTCACGTCCGGTACTCACAGCTTTACTTCTGCCAGTATCCGTCTCCTACCTTCCAAACTTTACAGAAGCTCTTCTGCGAACCTTGCAGAACTAGCACTCCCGAAAGAAAGGATATTGCGGAGACATGGCTTAGCCACAGCCTGGGGGATGTTTCCAGAATGAGATATTCACTCTGCAGTGGAGTGTGCACTGATATGAAACTTCCTGGCAGATTAAAACTGTGTGCCCGACCGAGACTCGAACTCGGGACCTTTGCCTTTCGCGGGCAAGTGCTCTACCAACTGAGCTACCGAAGCACGACTCACGTCCGGTACTCACAGCTTTACTTCTGCCAGTATCCGTCTCCTACCTTCCAAACTTTACAGAAGCTCTTCTGCGAACCTTGCAGAACTAGCACTCCCGAAAGAAAGGATATTGCGGAGACATGGCTTAGCCACAGCCTGGGGGATGTTTCCAGAATGAGATATTCACTCTGCAGTGGAGTGTGCACTGATATGAAACTTCCTGGCAGATTAAAACTGTGTGCCCGACCGAGACTCGAACTCGGGACCTTTGCCTTTCGCGGGCAAGTGCTCTACCAACTGAGCTACCGAAGCACGACTCACGTCCGGTACTCACAGCTTTACTTCTGCCAGTATCCGTCTCCTACCTTCCAAACTTTACAGAAGCTCTTCTGCGAACCTTGCAGAACTAGCACTCCCGAAAGAAAGGATATTGCGGAGACATGGCTTAGCCACAGCCTGGGGGATGTTTCCAGAATGAGATATTCACTCTGCAGTGGAGTGTGCACTGATATGAAACTTCCTGGCAGATTAAAACTGTGTGCCCGACCGAGACTCGAACTCGGGACCTTTGCCTTTCGCGGGCAAGTGCTCTACCAACTGAGCTACCGAAGCACGACTCACGTCCGGTACTCACAGCTTTACTTCTGCCAGTATCCGTCTCCTACCTTCCAAACTTTACAGAAGCTCTTCTGCGAACCTTGCAGAACTAGCACTCCCGAAAGAAAGGATATTGCGGAGACATGGCTTAGCCACAGCCTGGGGGATGTTTCCAGAATGAGATATTCACTCTGCAGTGGAGTGTGCACTGATATGAAACTTCCTGGCAGATTAAAACTGTGTGCCCGACCGAGACTCGAACTCGGGACCTTTGCCTTTCGCGGGCAAGTGCTCTACCAACTGAGCTACCGAAGCACGACTCACGTCCGGTACTCACAGCTTTACTTCTGCCAGTATCCGTCTCCTACCTTCCAAACTTTACAGAAGCTCTTCTGCGAACCTTGCAGAACTAGCACTCCCGAAAGAAAGGATATTGCGGAGACATGGCTTAGCCACAGCCTGGGGGATGTTTCCAGAATGAGATATTCACTCTGCAGTGGAGTGTGCACTGATATGAAACTTCCTGGCAGATTAAAACTGTGTGCCCGACCGAGACTCGAACTCGGGACCTTTGCCTTTCGCGGGCAAGTGCTCTACCAACTGAGCTACCGAAGCACGACTCACGTCCGGTACTCACAGCTTTACTTCTGCCAGTATCCGTCTCCTACCTTCCAAACTTTACAGAAGCTCTTCTGCGAACCTTGCAGAACTAGCACTCCCGAAAGAAAGGATATTGCGGAGACATGGCTTAGCCACAGCCTGGGGGATGTTTCCAGAATGAGATATTCACTCTGCAGTGGAGTGTGCACTGATATGAAACTTCCTGGCAGATTAAAACTGTGTGCCCGACCGAGACTCGAACTCGGGACCTTTGCCTTTCGCGGGCAAGTGCTCTACCAACTGAGCTACCGAAGCACGACTCACGTCCGGTACTCACAGCTTTACTTCTGCCAGTATCCGTCTCCTACCTTCCAAACTTTACAGAAGCTCTTCTGCGAACCTTGCAGAACTAGCACTCCCGAAAGAAAGGATATTGCGGAGACATGGCTTAGCCACAGCCTGGGGGATGTTTCCAGAATGAGATATTCACTCTGCAGTGGAGTGTGCACTGATATGAAACTTCCTGGCAGATTAAAACTGTGTGCCCGACCGAGACTCGAACTCGGGACCTTTGCCTTTCGCGGGCAAGTGCTCTACCAACTGAGCTACCGAAGCACGACTCACGTCCGGTACTCACAGCTTTACTTCTGCCAGTATCCGTCTCCTACCTTCCAAACTTTACAGAAGCTCTTCTGCGAACCTTGCAGAACTAGCACTCCCGAAAGAAAGGATATTGCGGAGACATGGCTTAGCCACAGCCTGGGGGATGTTTCCAGAATGAGATATTCACTCTGCAGTGGAGTGTGCACTGATATGAAACTTCCTGGCAGATTAAAACTGTGTGCCCGACCGAGACTCGAACTCGGGACCTTTGCCTTTCGCGGGCAAGTGCTCTACCAACTGAGCTACCGAAGCACGACTCACGTCCGGTACTCACAGCTTTACTTCTGCCAGTATCCGTCTCCTACCTTCCAAACTTTACAGAAGCTCTTCTGCGAACCTTGCAGAACTAGCACTCCCGAAAGAAAGGATATTGCGGAGACATGGCTTAGCCACAGCCTGGGGGATGTTTCCAGAATGAGATATTCACTCTGCAGTGGAGTGTGCACTGATATGAAACTTCCTGGCAGATTAAAACTGTGTGCCCGACCGAGACTCGAACTCGGGACCTTTGCCTTTCGCGGGCAAGTGCTCTACCAACTGAGCTACCGAAGCACGACTCACGTCCGGTACTCACAGCTTTACTTCTGCCAGTATCCGTCTCCTACCTTCCAAACTTTACAGAAGCTCTTCTGCGAACCTTGCAGAACTAGCACTCCCGAAAGAAAGGATATTGCGGAGACATGGCTTAGCCACAGCCTGGGGGATGTTTCCAGAATGAGATATTCACTCTGCAGTGGAGTGTGCACTGATATGAAACTTCCTGGCAGATTAAAACTGTGTGCCCGACCGAGACTCGAACTCGGGACCTTTGCCTTTCGCGGGCAAGTGCTCTACCAACTGAGCTACCGAAGCACGACTCACGTCCGGTACTCACAGCTTTACTTCTGCCAGTATCCGTCTCCTACCTTCCAAACTTTACAGAAGCTCTTCTGCGAACCTTGCAGAACTAGCACTCCCGAAAGAAAGGATATTGCGGAGACATGGCTTAGCCACAGCCTGGGGGATGTTTCCAGAATGAGATATTCACTCTGCAGTGGAGTGTGCACTGATATGAAACTTCCTGGCAGATTAAAACTGTGTGCCCGACCGAGACTCGAACTCGGGACCTTTGCCTTTCGCGGGCAAGTGCTCTACCAACTGAGCTACCGAAGCACGACTCACGTCCGGTACTCACAGCTTTACTTCTGCCAGTATCCGTCTCCTACCTTCCAAACTTTACAGAAGCTCTTCTGCGAACCTTGCAGAACTAGCACTCCCGAAAGAAAGGATATTGCGGAGACATGGCTTAGCCACAGCCTGGGGGATGTTTCCAGAATGAGATATTCACTCTGCAGTGGAGTGTGCACTGATATGAAACTTCCTGGCAGATTAAAACTGTGTGCCCGACCGAGACTCGAACTCGGGACCTTTGCCTTTCGCGGGCAAGTGCTCTACCAACTGAGCTACCGAAGCACGACTCACGTCCGGTACTCACAGCTTTACTTCTGCCAGTATCCGTCTCCTACCTTCCAAACTTTACAGAAGCTCTTCTGCGAACCTTGCAGAACTAGCACTCCCGAAAGAAAGGATATTGCGGAGACATGGCTTAGCCACAGCCTGGGGGATGTTTCCAGAATGAGATATTCACTCTGCAGTGGAGTGTGCACTGATATGAAACTTCCTGGCAGATTAAAACTGTGTGCCCGACCGAGACTCGAACTCGGGACCTTTGCCTTTCGCGGGCAAGTGCTCTACCAACTGAGCTACCGAAGCACGACTCACGTCCGGTACTCACAGCTTTACTTCTGCCAGTATCCGTCTCCTACCTTCCAAACTTTACAGAAGCTCTTCTGCGAACCTTGCAGAACTAGCACTCCCGAAAGAAAGGATATTGCGGAGACATGGCTTAGCCACAGCCTGGGGGATGTTTCCAGAATGAGATATTCACTCTGCAGTGGAGTGTGCACTGATATGAAACTTCCTGGCAGATTAAAACTGTGTGCCCGACCGAGACTCGAACTCGGGACCTTTGCCTTTCGCGGGCAAGTGCTCTACCAACTGAGCTACCGAAGCACGACTCACGTCCGGTACTCACAGCTTTACTTCTGCCAGTATCCGTCTCCTACCTTCCAAACTTTACAGAAGCTCTTCTGCGAACCTTGCAGAACTAGCACTCCCGAAAGAAAGGATATTGCGGAGACATGGCTTAGCCACAGCCTGGGGGATGTTTCCAGAATGAGATATTCACTCTGCAGTGGAGTGTGCACTGATATGAAACTTCCTGGCAGATTAAAACTGTGTGCCCGACCGAGACTCGAACTCGGGACCTTTGCCTTTCGCGGGCAAGTGCTCTACCAACTGAGCTACCGAAGCACGACTCACGTCCGGTACTCACAGCTTTACTTCTGCCAGTATCCGTCTCCTACCTTCCAAACTTTACAGAAGCTCTTCTGCGAACCTTGCAGAACTAGCACTCCTGAAAGAAAGGATATTGCGGAGACATGGCTTAGCCACAGCCTGGGGGATGTTTCCAGAATGAGATATTCACTCTGCAGTGGAGTGTGCACTGATATGAAACTTCCTGGCAGATTAAAACTGTGTGCCCGACCGAGACTCGAACTCGGGACCTTTGCCTTTCGCGGGCAAGTGCTCTACCAACTGAGCTACCGAAGCACGACTCACGTCCGGTACTCACAGCTTTACTTCTGCCAGTATCCGTCTCCTACCTTCCAAACTTTACAGAAGCTCTTCTGCGAACCTTGCAGAACTAGCACTCCCGAAAGAAAGGATATTGCGGAGACATGGCTTAGCCACAGCCTGGGGGATGTTTCCAGAATGAGATATTCACTCTGCAGTGGAGTGTGCACTGATATGAAACTTCCTGGCAGATTAAAACTGTGTGCCCGACCGAGACTCGAACTCGGGACCTTTGCCTTTCGCGGGCAAGTGCTCTACCAACTGAGCTACCGAAGCACGACTCACGTCCGGTACTCACAGCTTTACTTCTGCCAGTATCCGTCTCCTACCTTCCAAACTTTACAGAAGCTCTTCTGCGAACCTTGCAGAACTAGCACTCCCGAAAGAAAGGATATTGCGGAGACATGGCTTAGCCACAGCCTGGGGGATGTTTCCAGAATGAGATATTCACTCTGCAGTGGAGTGTGCACTGATATGAAACTTCCTGGCAGATTAAAACTGTGTGCCCGACCGAGACTCGAACTCGGGACCTTTGCCTTTCGCGGGCAAGTGCTCTACCAACTGAGCTACCGAAGCACGACTCACGTCCGGTACTCACAGCTTTACTTCTGCCAGTATCCGTCTCCTACCTTCCAAACTTTACAGAAGCTCTTCTGCGAACCTTGCAGAACTAGCACTCCCGAAAGAAAGGATATTGCGGAGACATGGCTTAGCCACAGCCTGGGGGATGTTTCCAGAATGAGATATTCACTCTGCAGTGGAGTGTGCACTGATATGAAACTTCCTGGCAGATTAAAACTGTGTGCCCGACCGAGACTCGAACTCGGGACCTTTGCCTTTCGCGGGCAAGTGCTCTACCAACTGAGCTACCGAAGCACGACTCACGTCCGGTACTCACAGCTTTACTTCTGCCAGTATCCGTCTCCTACCTTCCAAACTTTACAGAAGCTCTTCTGCGAACCTTGCAGAACTAGCACTCCCGAAAGAAAGGATATTGCGGAGACATGGCTTAGCCACAGCCTGGGGGATGTTTCCAGAATGAGATATTCACTCTGCAGTGGAGTGTGCACTGATATGAAACTTCCTGGCAGATTAAAACTGTGTGCCCGACCGAGACTCGAACTCGGGACCTTTGCCTTTCGCGGGCAAGTGCTCTACCAACTGAGCTACCGAAGCACGACTCACGTCCGGTACTCACAGCTTTACTTCTGCCAGTATCCGTCTCCTACCTTCCAAACTTTACAGAAGCTCTTCTGCGAACCTTGCAGAACTAGCACTCCCGAAAGAAAGGATATTGCGGAGACATGGCTTAGCCACAGCCTGGGGGATGTTTCCAGAATGAGATATTCACTCTGCAGTGGAGTGTGCACTGATATGAAACTTCCTGGCAGATTAAAACTGTGTGCCCGACCGAGACTCGAACTCGGGACCTTTGCCTTTCGCGGGCAAGTGCTCTACCAACTGAGCTACCGAAGCACGACTCACGTCCGGTACTCACAGCTTTACTTCTGCCAGTATCCGTCTCCTACCTTCCAAACTTTACAGAAGCTCTTCTGCGAACCTTGCAGAACTAGCACTCCCGAAAGAAAGGATATTGCGGAGACATGGCTTAGCCACAGCCTGGGGGATGTTTCCAGAATGAGATATTCACTCTGCAGTGGAGTGTGCACTGATATGAAACTTCCTGGCAGATTAAAACTGTGTGCCCGACCGAGACTCGAACTCGGGACCTTTGCCTTTCGCGGGCAAGTGCTCTACCAACTGAGCTACCGAAGCACGACTCACGTCCGGTACTCACAGGTTCGCAGAAGAGCTTCTGTAAAGTTTGGAAGGTAGGAGACGGATACTGGCAGAAGTAAAGCTGTGAGTACCGGACGTGAGTCGTGCTTCGGTAGCTCAGTTGGTAGAGCACTTGCCCGCGAAAGGCAAAGGTCCCGAGTTCGAGTCTCGGTCGGGCACACAGTTTTAATCTGCCAGGAAGTTTCATATCAGTGCACACTCCACTGCAGAGTGAATATCTCATTCTGGAAACATCCCCCAGGCTGTGGCTAAGCCATGTCTCCGCAATATCCTTTCTTTCGGGAGTGCTAGTTCTGCAAGGTTCGCAGAAGAGCTTCTGTAAAGTTTGGAAGGTAGGAGACGGATACTGGCAGAAGTAAAGCTGTGAGTACCGGACGTGAGTCGTGCTTCGGTAGCTCAGTTGGTAGAGCACTTGCCCGCGAAAGGCAAAGGTCCCGAGTTCGAGTCTCGGTCGGGCACACAGTTTTAATCTGCCAGGAAGTTTCATATCAGTGCACACTCCACTGCAGAGTGAATATCTCATTCTGGAAACATCCCCCAGGCTGTGGCTAAGCCATGTCTCCGCAATATCCTTTCTTTCGGGAGTGCTAGTTCTGCAAGGTTCGCAGAAGAGCTTCTGTAAAGTTTGGAAGGTAGGAGACGGATACTGGCAGAAGTAAAGCTGTGAGTACCGGACGTGAGTCGTGCTTCGGTAGCTCAGTTGGTAGAGCACTTGCCCGCGAAAGGCAAAGGTCCCGAGTTCGAGTCTCGGTCGGGCACACAGTTTTAATCTGCCAGGAAGTTTCATATCAGTGCACACTCCACTGCAGAGTGAATATCTCATTCTGGAAACATCCCCCAGGCTGTGGCTAAGCCATGTCTCCGCAATATCCTTTCTTTCGGGAGTGCTAGTTCTGCAAGGTTCGCAGAAGAGCTTCTGTAAAGTTTGGAAGGTAGGAGACGGATACTGGCAGAAGTAAAGCTGTGAGTACCGGACGTGAGTCGTGCTTCGGTAGCTCAGTTGGTAGAGCACTTGCCCGCGAAAGGCAAAGGTCCCGATTTCGAGTCTCGGTCGGGCACACAGTTTTAATCTGCCAGGAAGTTTCATATCAGTGCACACTCCACTGCAGAGTGAATATCTCATTCTGGAAACATCCCCCAGGCTGTGGCTAAGCCATGTCTCCGCAATATCCTTTCTTTCGGGAGTGCTAGTTCTGCAAGGTTCGCAGAAGAGCTTCTGTAAAGTTTGGAAGGTAGGAGACGGATACTGGCAGAAGTAAAGCTGTGAGTACCGGACGTGAGTCGTGCTTCGGTAGCTCAGTTGGTAGAGCACTTGCCCGCGAAAGGCAAAGGTCCCGAGTTCGAGTCTCGGTCGGGCACACAGTTTTAATCTGCCAGGAAGTTTCATATCAGTGCACACTCCACTGCAGAGTGAATATCTCATTCTGGAAACATCCCCCAGGCTGTGGCTAAGCCATGTCTCCGCAATATCCTTTCTTTCGGGAGTGCTAGTTCTGCAAGGTTCGCAGAAGAGCTTCTGTAAAGTTTGGAAGGTAGGAGACGGATACTGGCAGAAGTAAAGCTGTGAGTACCGGACGTGAGTCGTGCTTCGGTAGCTCAGTTGGTAGAGCACTTGCCCGCGAAAGGCAAAGGTCCCGAGTTCGAGTCTCGGTCGGGCACACAGTTTTAATCTGCCAGGAAGTTTCATATCAGTGCACACTCCACTGCAGAGTGAATATCTCATTCTGGAAACATCCCCCAGGCTGTGGCTAAGCCATGTCTCCGCAATATCCTTTCTTTCGGGAGTGCTAGTTCTGCAAGGTTCGCAGAAGAGCTTCTGTAAAGTTTGGAAGGTAGGAGACGGATACTGGCAGAAGTAAAGCTGTGAGTACCGGACGTGAGTCGTGCTTCGGTAGCTCAGTTGGTAGAGCACTTGCCCGCGAAAGGCAAAGGTCCCGAGTTCGAGTCTCGGTCGGGCACACAGTTTTAATCTGCCAGGAAGTTTCATATCAGTGCACACTCCACTGCAGAGTGAATATCTCATTCTGGAAACATCCCCCAGGCTGTGGCTAAGCCATGTCTCCGCAATATCCTTTCTTTCGGGAGTGCTAGTTCTGCAAGGTTCGCAGAAGAGCTTCTGTAAAGTTTGGAAGGTAGGAGACGGATACTGGCAGAAGTAAAGCTGTGAGTACCGGACGTGAGTCGTGCTTCGGTAGCTCAGTTGGTAGAGCACTTGCCCGCGAAAGGCAAAGGTCCCGAGTTCGAGTCTCGGTCGGGCACACAGTTTTAATCTGCCAGGAAGTTTCATATCAGTGCACACTCCACTGCAGAGTGAATATCTCATTCTGGAAACATCCCCCAGGCTGTGGCTAAGCCATGTCTCCGCAATATCCTTTCTTTCGGGAGTGCTAGTTCTGCAAGGTTCGCAGAAGAGCTTCTGTAAAGTTTGGAAGGTAGGAGACGGATACTGGCAGAAGTAAAGCTGTGAGTACCGGACGTGAGTCGTGCTTCGGTAGCTCAGTTGGTAGAGCACTTGCCCGCGAAAGGCAAAGGTCCCGATTTCGAGTCTCGGTCGGGCACACAGTTTTAATCTGCCAGGAAGTTTCATATCAGTGCACACTCCACTGCAGAGTGAATATCTCATTCTGGAAACATCCCCCAGGCTGTGGCTAAGCCATGTCTCCGCAATATCCTTTCTTTCGGGAGTGCTAGTTCTGCAAGGTTCGCAGAAGAGCTTCTGTAAAGTTTGGAAGGTAGGAGACGGATACTGGCAGAAGTAAAGCTGTGAGTGCCGGACGTGAGTCGTGCTTCGGTAGCTCAGTTGGTAGAGCACTTGCCCGCGAAAGGCAAAGGTCCCGAGTTCGAGTCTCGGTCGGGCACACAGTTTTAATCTGCCAGGAAGTTTCATATCAGTGCACACTCCACTGCAGAGTGAATATCTCATTCTGGAAACATCCCCCAGGCTGTGGCTAAGCCATGTCTCCGCAATATCCTTTCTTTCGGGAGTGCTAGTTCTGCAAGGTTCGCAGAAGAGCTTCTGTAAAGTTTGGAAGGTAGGAGACGGATACTGGCAGAAGTAAAGCTGTGAGTACCGGACGTGAGTCGTGCTTCGGTAGCTCAGTTGGTAGAGCACTTGCCCGCGAAAGGCAAAGGTCCCGAGTTCGAGTCTCGGTCGGGCACACAGTTTTAATCTGCCAGGAAGTTTCATATCAGTGCACACTCCACTGCAGAGTGAATATCTCATTCTGGAAACATCCCCCAGGCTGTGGCTAAGCCATGTCTCCGCAATATCCTTTCTTTCGGGAGTGCTAGTTCTGCAAGGTTCGCAGAAGAGCTTCTGTAAAGTTTGGAAGGTAGGAGACGGATACTGGCAGAAGTAAAGCTGTGAGTACCGGACGTGAGTCGTGCTTCGGTAGCTCAGTTGGTAGAGCACTTGCCCGCGAAAGGCAAAGGTCCCGAGTTCGAGTCTCGGTCGGGCACACAGTTTTAATCTGCCAGGAAGTTTCATATCAGTGCACACTCCACTGCAGAGTGAATATCTCATTCTGGAAACATCCCCCAGGCTGTGGCTAAGCCATGTCTCCGCAATATCCTTTCTTTCGGGAGTGCTAGTTCTGCAAGGTTCGCAGAAGAGCTTCTGTAAAGTTTGGAAGGTAGGAGACGGATACTGGCAGAAGTAAAGCTGTGAGTACCGGACGTGAGTCGTGCTTCGGTAGCTCAGTTGGTAGAGCACTTGCCCGCGAAAGGCAAAGGTCCCGAGTTCGAGTCTCGGTCGGGCACACAGTTTTAATCTGCCAGGAAGTTTCATATCAGTGCACACTCCACTGCAGAGTGAATATCTCATTCTGGAAACATCCCCCAGGCTGTGGCTAAGCCATGTCTCCGCAATATCCTTTCTTTCGGGAGTGCTAGTTCTGCAAGGTTCGCAGAAGAGCTTCTGTAAAGTTTGGAAGGTAGGAGACGGATACTGGCAGAAGTAAAGCTGTGAGTACCGGACGTGAGTCGTGCTTCGGTAGCTCAGTTGGTAGAGCACTTGCCCGCGAAAGGCAAAGGTCCCGAGTTCGAGTCTCGGTCGGGCACACAGTTTTAATCTGCCAGGAAGTTTCATATCAGTGCACACTCCACTGCAGAGTGAATATCTCATTCTGGAAACATCCCCCAGGCTGTGGCTAAGCCATGTCTCCGCAATATCCTTTCTTTCAGGAGTGCTAGTTCTGCAAGGTTCGCAGAAGAGCTTCTGTAAAGTTTGGAAGGTAGGAGACGGATACTGGCAGAAGTAAAGCTGTGAGTACCGGACGTGAGTCGTGCTTCGGTAGCTCAGTTGGTAGAGCACTTGCCCGCGAAAGGCAAAGGTCCCGAGTTCGAGTCTCGGTCGGGCACACAGTTTTAATCTGCCAGGAAGTTTCATATCAGTGCACACTCCACTGCAGAGTGAATATCTCATTCTGGAAACATCCCCCAGGCTGTGGCTAAGCCATGTCTCCGCAATATCCTTTCTTTCGGGAGTGCTAGTTCTGCAAGGTTCGCAGAAGAGCTTCTGTAAAGTTTGGAAGGTAGGAGACGGATACTGGCAGAAGTAAAGCTGTGAGTACCGGACGTGAGTCGTGCTTCGGTAGCTCAGTTGGTAGAGCACTTGCCCGCGAAAGGCAAAGGTCCCGAGTTCGAGTCTCGGTCGGGCACACAGTTTTAATCTGCCAGGAAGTTTCATATCAGTGCACACTCCACTGCAGAGTGAATATCTCATTCTGGAAACATCCCCCAGGCTGTGGCTAAGCCATGTCTCCGCAATATCCTTTCTTTCAGGAGTGCTAGTTCTGCAAGGTTCGCAGAAGAGCTTCTGTAAAGTTTGGAAGGTAGGAGACGGATACTGGCAGAAGTAAAGCTGTGAGTACCGGACGTGAGTCGTGCTTCGGTACCTCAGTTGGTAGAGCACTTGCCCGCGAAAGGCAAAGGTCCCGAGTTCGAGTCTCGGTCGGGCACACAGTTTTAATCTGCCAGGAAGTTTCATATCAGTGCACACTCCACTGCAGAGTGAATATCTCATTCTGGAAACATCCCCCAGGCTGTGGCTAAGCCATGTCTCCGCAATATCCTTTCTTTCGGGAGTGCTAGTTCTGCAAGGTTCGCAGAAGAGCTTCTGTAAAGTTTGGAAGGTAGGAGACGGATACTGGCAGAAGTAAAGCTGTGAGTACCGGACGTGAGTCGTGCTTCGGTAGCTCAGTTGGTAGAGCACTTGCCCGCGAAAGGCAAAGGTCCCGAGTTCGAGTCTCGGTCGGGCACACAGTTTTAATCTGCCAGGAAGTTTCATATCAGTGCACACTCCACTGCAGAGTGAATATCTCATTCTGGAAACATCCCCCAGGCTGTGGCTAAGCCATGTCTCCGCAATATCCTTTCTTTCGGGAGTGCTAGTTCTGCAAGGTTCGCAGAAGAGCTTCTGTAAAGTTTGGAAGGTAGGAGACGGATACTGGCAGAAGTAAAGCTGTGAGTACCGGACGTGAGTCGTGCTTCGGTAGCTCAGTTGGTAGAGCACTTGCCCGCGAAAGGCAAAGGTCCCGAGTTCGAGTCTCGGTCGGGCACACAGTTTTAATCTGCCAGGAAGTTTCATATCAGTGCACACTCCACTGCAGAGTGAATATCTCATTCTGGAAACATCCCCCAGGCTGTGGCTAAGCCATGTCTCCGCAATATCCTTTCTTTCGGGAGTGCTAGTTCTGCAAGGTTCGCAGAAGAGCTTCTGTAAAGTTTGGAAGGTAGGAGACGGATACTGGCAGAAGTAAAGCTGTGAGTACCGGACGTGAGTCGTGCTTCGGTAGCTCAGTTGGTAGAGCACTTGCCCGCGAAAGGCAAAGGTCCCGAGTTCGAGTCTCGGTCGGGCACACAGTTTTAATCTGCCAGGAAGTTTCATATCAGTGCACACTCCACTGCAGAGTGAATATCTCATTCTGGAAACATCCCCCAGGCTGTGGCTAAGCCATGTCTCCGCAATATCCTTTCTTTCGGGAGTGCTAGTTCTGCAAGGTTCGCAGAAGAGCTTCTGTAAAGTTTGGAAGGTAGGAGACGGATACTGGCAGAAGTAAAGCTGTGAGTACCGGACGTGAGTCGTGCTTCGGTAGCTCAGTTGGTAGAGCACTTGCCCGCGAAAGGCAAAGGTCCCGAGTTCGAGTCTCGGTCGGGCACACAGTTTTAATCTGCCAGGAAGTTTCATATCAGTGCACACTCCACTGCAGAGTGAATATCTCATTCTGGAAACATCCCCCAGGCTGTGGCTAAGCCATGTCTCCGCAATATCCTTTCTTTCGGGAGTGCTAGTTCTGCAAGGTTCGCAGAAGAGCTTCTGTAAAGTTTGGAAGGTAGGAGACGGATACTGGCAGAAGTAAAGCTGTGAGTACCGGACGTGAGTCGTGCTTCGGTAGCTCAGTTGGTAGAGCACTTGCCCGCGAAAGGCAAAGGTCCCGAGTTCGAGTCTCGGTCGGGCACACAGTTTTAATCTGCCAGGAAGTTTCATATCAGTGCACACTCCACTGCAGAGTGAATATCTCATTCTGGAAACATCCCCCAGGCTGTGGCTAAGCCATGTCTCCGCAATATCCTTTCTTTCGGGAGTGCTAGTTCTGCAAGGTTCGCAGAAGAGCTTCTGTAAAGTTTGGAAGGTAGGAGACGGATACTGGCAGAAGTAAAGCTGTGAGTACCGGACGTGAGTCGTGCTTCGGTAGCTCAGTTGGTAGAGCACTTGCCCGCGAAAGGCAAAGGTCCCGAGTTCGAGTCTCGGTCGGGCACACAGTTTTAATCTGCCAGGAAGTTTCATATCAGTGCACACTCCACTGCAGAGTGAATATCTCATTCTGGAAACATCCCCCAGGCTGTGGCTAAGCCATGTCTCCGCAATATCCTTTCTTTCGGGAGTGCTAGTTCTGCAAGGTTCGCAGAAGAGCTTCTGTAAAGTTTGGAAGGTAGGAGACGGATACTGGCAGAAGTAAAGCTGTGAGTACCGGACGTGAGTCGTGCTTCGGTAGCTCAGTTGGTAGAGCACTTGCCCGCGAAAGGCAAAGGTCCCGAGTTCGAGTCTCGGTCGGGCACACAGTTTTAATCTGCCAGGAAGGAATACAGACATTTAAAAAATGGGACTATCAGGAAATGCAAACTGGCGAATACTTAACAAGTCTTTGTACCAAACACGAGAATGTAAAAAAAAAAAAATATGTTGGATGAGGTCTGTATTGATAAATAGGAACAGTTATCTGAAGCTTTCCACAAAGGATCTTTCGTAATGGGAAATCTAGTACCCGTATATCTGAGGTACGAATCGCTGCAACATCTACCACATTCATCACATTTGGCACCTTCTGATGCCCGTCTATTCCTACATCAAAAGAGATTTTTATCTGTAAAAAGCATTTTTAACGTAAAATAAACAGTCAGGCAAAGAAAGTTTCTTCCTACAATCGTAAATGTTTGGCAAGATGTCTTCTGCTGAAGTGTCAGGGGCATGTTGTTCAATGAAGAAAGAGTTTTTATACCCATGACAGGTTGACTGACCTGCATGATAGGCATGTAGTGTGGGGATAGTGGTGTTCTGTTTTATCGGCCACAAATACTGAGGCATTTTCGTAGAGACATTCACAAGAAATGGATAAATAGAGGGGAGGAGCGAGTTGTGTCGTTTGTATTGGCTTGTCTTTCAGGGAAACATGTGGATGGTCGTGACTGAGCAGAGACCCTCCTCTCTCTGCTCAGCCATGCTCATACGCACGTTTAGCCCCTGAAAGGCAAAGGCAAGCTGATACTTCCTGCAAAACATGACTCCTCCCCTCTTTAACAGCTTATCTTTTGCGATGGGAGGTGGATAGTGAGAGAGTGGGGAGGGTTAAGTGAACAGTGAAACGGAAAAGAGGAGGGAGGAGACAGACAAGCAGAGAGGGGGGGGGGAGAGGTGATGGACAGTGAGTGGAGGAAGGTGAGAAGGACAGAGAGGAGTAGGAGGAGGAGTTGGACAGAGAGATTGTGGGGTAGGGCGGGTAGGAAGAGGTGGACACAGTAAGAGGGGGGAGGAAATGGGCAGAAAAGGATGGAGTGGGAGAAGGACTAAAAGAGGGGGAGAATGAAAGACAAAAGGATAGTACAGGGATACTATTTCGGTATCAAAGTGATCTACCTAAAAATATTGAGTAAATAACTATTAATCGTTCTGAGATGTAATAGCCATGCATTCTCAAACTGCCCAAATCTGTTATATAAGAAACGAAAATTTTGAAATCTAGTCCTTCCCCTCCCACGCCTTTATTAAGTTTCTGCCGGGGGCCGTGATTCAGCATGACAACGATACTTATGTCGTGACTAAATTATCACCATACAAATTTAATTTACTTACCTTTGAGGCTAATCACGGGAAATTGTGCCGTTTCGTTGCGGGGCGGCAGCTTCAGCGATGTCTTGCATTATTGCACAAAAAGATGTCCATTTGGCGAGACAGGGACCCTCTCAGTCCACTCCATGGTCAAACAGAGAGTGGTTTTGTGAGGTTTCCCACACTCATCTAACTGGTTACTGGCCCTTGATTACACTTTACGCATAAACTCAAAAATGTAGCTTTCGTAAGACTTTTGCTCAGCTTTTTATGCCAGCCAATTTGATTGAATTTTCTCATTTTAAGATGACTGAAGGAGCGATCTGTTTAAGTTGCTAAAAACATTCTCAAGTCAAGATCGCATAAAAAATTATTTATTTAAAACAACCAGTTTCGATAGACTTTGCTGTCATCTTCAAGTCTTAAAAAACCTTGTTGTTATGAAATGTGTTCATTTTAAATTGGACCGCGCGCCAAGTATGCCAGTCAACATAAAAAAGTAGAAGGCTTCGATATATCCCATTGAATTCGTTAAAACGATTAGATTTAAAGTGCAAACAAATGTTGTACGTTGTATCATAGTTTAAGTATGCCAAGTATGCCAGTCAACATAAAAAAGTAGAAGGCTTCGATATATCCCATTGAATTCGTTAAAACGATTAGATTTAAAGTGCAAACAAATGTTGTACGTTGTATCATAGTTTTATAACGGCTATTTTAAAGTTCAGTTCATATTTCTCCATTTTGAAGGACACCACTATTAATCAGTGGTATTACTTGTTTATTGTGCCACAGGCATGGTAAGAGAATTGAGGTGGCAATCATTAAAACAAAGGCGTTTTTCGTTGTGACGGAGGCCTTGTCATGAAATTTCAATCACCAGTTTTCTCCTCCGATTGCGAAAACATTCTGTTGGTACCCACCTACATAAGGGGAAATGATCATCACGATAAAATAAGAGAAATAAGGGCTCGCACAGAAAAATTTATTTGCTAGTTTTTCCCGCGCGCCGTTCTAGAGTGGAACGGTAGACAGACAGCTTGAAGATCGTTCATTGAACCATCTGCCAGGCACTTAATTCTGAATAGCAGAGTAATCACGCAGATGTAGACTGCTTTTCTTGTATCCATAAATGTAATATTTCCATTTTAACTTTTTACTATTTACGATTATTAATTTTCAAGTGAAAATTCCCTATCATTACGTGAAAACAAAAGTAAAAAAATCCTAACAATCACGATCGCTTTTGTAGAGCATTTATTGAAATTAGCTGTTTCGGTAAACTGCATAAGATCCGAAGATGGCAACACAGTTTTGTGGAATTGGTAATTTAAACATGCTCTACAAAAGCTATTGTAGCTGTTTGAAGTTTTTCACTTCTGTTTCCGTATTGTTCTAGATCGCTCCCAAATTGGAACAATGTCAAGCATATATTACAGCTACGTGAACAGAAATGTATACTGTGAATATTTTCTGTCTTTATTACGTAACTAGAGGGTATGCTTGATTTCATTATACAAATATGTACTTTCAGGTAATTAACTCAGAAAAAGTGGAATCAATAGTCATGTTGATATTATAAAAAGATGCACTTTGCATATGTTAATGAAATACGTTTGCCTTTTAAGAGTCAGCGTAATTTATTTAAAACATACACTCCTGGAAATGGAAAAAAGAACACATTGACACCGGTGTGTCAGACCCACCATACTTGCTCCGGACACTGCGAGAGGGCTGTACAAGCAATGATCACACGCACGGCACAGCGGACACACCAGGAACCGCGGTGTTGGCCGTCGAATGGCGCTAGCTGCGCAGCATTTGTGCACCGCCGCCGTCAGTGTCAGCCAGTTTGCCGTGGCATACCGAGCTCCATCGCAGTCTTTAACACTGGTAGCATGCCGCGACAGCGTGGACATGAACCGTATTTGCAGTTGACGGACTTTGAGCGAGGGCGTATAGTGGGCATGCGGGAGGCCGGGTGGACGTACCGCCGAATTGCTCAACACGTGGGGCGTGAGGTCTCCACAGTACATCGATGTTGTCACCAGTGCTCGGCGGAAGGTGCACGTGCCCGTCGACCTGGGACCGGACCGCAGCGACGCACGGATGCACGCCAAGACCGTAGGATCCTACGCAGTGCCGTAGGGGACCGCACCGCCACTTCCCAGCAAATTAGGGACACTGTTGCTCCTGGGGTATCGGCGAGGACCATTCGCAACTGTCTCCATGAAGCTGGGCTACGGTCCGTCCTCCGCTCACGCCCCAAAATTGTGCAGCCCGCCTCCAGTGGTGTCGCGACAGGCATGAATGGAGGGACGAATGGAGACGTGTCGTCTTCAGCGATGAGAGTCGCTTCTGCCTTGGTGCCAATGATGGTCGTATGCGTGTTTGGCGGCGTGCAGGTGAGCACCACAATCAGGACTGCATACGACCGAGGCACACAGGGCCAACACCCGGCATCATGGTGTGGGGAGAGATCTCCTACACTGGCCGTACACCTCTGGTGATCGTCGAGGGGACACTGAATAGTGCACGGTACATCCAAACCGTCATCGAACACATGGTTCTACCATTCCTAGACCGGCAAGGGAACTTGCTGTTCCAACAGGACAATGCACGTCCGCATGTATCCCGTGCCACCCAACGTGCTCTAGAAGGTGTAAGTCAACTACCCTGGCCAGCAAGATCTCCGGATCTGTCCCCCATTGAGCATGTTTGGGACTGGATGAAGCGTCGTCTCACGCGGTCTGCACGTCCAGCACGAACGCTGGTCCAACTGAGGCGCCAGGTGGAAATGGCATGGCAAGCCATTCCACAGGACTACATCCAGCATCTCTACGATCGTCTACATGGGAGAATAGCAGTCTGCATTGCTGCGAAAGGTGGATATACACTGTACTAGTGCTGACATTGTGCATGCTCTGTTGCCTGTGTCTATGTGCCTGTGGTTCTGTCAGTGTGATCATGTGATGTATCTGACCCCAGGAATGTGTCAATAAAGTTTCCCCTTCCTGGGACAATGAATTCACGGTGTTCTTATTTCAATTTCCAGGAGTGTATATTGTTTGGGATGTCTAAAAATCGTTTAGGATGCAGAGAGCGTGGTGAACTTCTTGAGAAAGTGAATTCTTCAGGCACAACACATCTTCGAATTCTTCGACTCAGTTGTATAGAAGAAAGGTAATTTTGGAATTTCGCCTCCTCTTAGATAAATTTTGCTGACGCCCATGGTAGTAGCGATGATGTGATTCCTTACTTCTGATGATCTTGTTTGAAGTCTAGAAGGCAATCTCTCATGTAACAGCCGATGTTTGGTGACAGGTCCGATTTTGTTCCAGTTTTCAAATTATTCTTTTCTTGTGCTATTTTACAACGCTCATTCCGTAAATTAAATTTGATTTCTACGTCTTTCCGTAATGTACCACATTACTTAACACCTCGAAAGCATGAGCTTACTGGACAACGACCTTAATTCGTTCAAAAATATTGCTTCTCCCCCACCCCCACCCCGCGTCTCAACCCTTTCTACGCTGGACCTAAGCCTGACAAGTAGCAAATGTGTTGCACAGGTTTCGTTATGAGGCATGTTCAGAAACAGATTCGTTTAAATGACGAAAATATTGTTGTTGTTGCTATTGTGGTCTTCAGTCCCGAGACTGGTATGATGCAGCTCTCCATGCTACTCTACGAAAATATTATTGTAGTTAATAACAAGTAGTATGCTGCTTTTTCCCTCAGGCTCGAAGATCGACTTTGTCTTTAATATCGATGTTTTGATTAACCAGTCACTTCAGTATCGATATTAAAACATCCATGAGTGAACTCCTAACATCTATATTTTGTAAATATTGATGATTGTCGAACATCCCAAACGAGAAGAGCAGTGCTTTTGAGGTTGGCCAAGTGTCCTAATATTCCAAAAGTGGATGGCAACGCTTTGGAAAATGATACAAGAGAGAGAATGGCCAGTACTTGGCAACACCTGACCACAATTTACCCGTGTTGCAAAGCAAGATGACAGTGGTCGAGGGCTGCGCTTGCTGCAGTTCTGTGACGCCGGCGCATCCTCGTGCATCCTGGGCGGCGGAGGCGCGTGCGCGGCTGACCGAGACCCGGAAGCTGGCGCGAGCTTTCCTTCCTGCCTTTGTGTCTGTTCACGTGCTTTCGCCGGCAAACGGCCCGTTCTCACGAAGCAAGCCACCGAGTTTCTCCGAGTCTTCTATTACATTACTTTCTTCAAAGCGTTTAGTTTACCTGATGACGTTGACAGAACTGCGGTACTCGTAATCGCCGAGTTAATCCACTTTTATATAGTTTTATGCTCTTATGTCCTTCCTGAACTCCTCGTATAACTCTCCGCCTGGTGGAATGCTTTCTAGAAGACGCAGTTTGGGGTACTTGCTGCTCCAGTATGTTGAGTACAACTACAATGACGGGAAAATCGCAGCACCAAAAAATAATTAATATAGAGTTATGAAATTTCGGGAATACGTTTGTCTAGGTAACATATTTAAGTGGTTAACACCACAAGGTCATGGGTTGATGTAAGCGCGAAATTAGCCATTGCAAATGTGACCTGCTGGAACATTAATAAACGATGTAAGCACCAGAATGTTAGATGCAAGCATGCAAAAGTGCATAAATTGTGTTTTACATGTGCCGGAAGTCAGTTTCTAGGATCGAGTTCCATGCTTGTTGCACTTGGTCGCTCAATACAGGAACGACTAATGCTGGTTGTGAATGACGCTTCGTGTTGTCGTCTAATGATGTCCCACAAGTATTAAACTGAAGACAGATCTGGTGATCGAGTAGACCAAGAGAACATGTCAACACTCTTAGAGCATGTTGGGTTATAACAGCGATATGAGGACGAGTGTGATCCTGTTGGAAAACACATTCTGACATTCTGTTCATGAATGGCAGCACAACAGGTCGAATCACCAGACTGACATACAAATTTTCAGTCAGGATAACCATGACTGCTCCTCCTGTCATACCAAATTGCACACCAAACAATAACTCCAGGTGTAAGCCCAGTGTCTCCAGCTCGCAGGTAGGTTGGTGCAGGCCCTCAACTGGCCTCTTTCCGAACTAATACATGGCCATCGCTGGTACCGAGTCAGAACCAGTTTTCATCAGAAAACACAACAGACCTCCACCCTTCCCTCTAATGACACCACTGAAGTTGCAAATGGCGGTCGTTTGGTATTACTGGAATGCAAGCTACAGGCCTTCTGACTCGGAGCTGTCCTTGAAGTTACCGATATGTAACAATTCGTTGTGCCCATGTGGTGCCAACTCTGCTCTGCAGCTGTAGTACAATGTACCAGAACCATGCGCCGAACACGATAATCTTCCCTCTCCCTAGTGCCACGTGAGCATGCAGAATCCGGTCTTATTGCGACCATACATTCCCTTGACCATCGCTTCCAGCAATCAGGCACAGTGGCTACATTCCTGCCAAGTATTGCTGCAGTATTCCAGGAGGAACATCCAGCTTCTCGTAGTCCTATTACACGACTTCGTTCAAACTCGGCGAGATGTTATTAATGGCGTTTTTGTCGCCGTAAAGGAATTCTTGACTAACATCAGCTCATAACAGCGAACCTCAGATGCAAGTAACACTCAAGACTGAGTTTAAAGCAAACCTGATTTGCGTCCTTCCGCTCTGCAGCAGTGTGTCCTTGCACAGTGCTGGTGAAAGCTACAAGTGTTTGCATTACACTTCATCTGCTCACTAAGCCATTTTGTTTGTATGTGGAAAAAAGTGTTTATGAATTTCATGGATACTCTCTTCTACTGCTGATAACTTTGAAGAGTTGACTAATTGAAAGTAAGTTGATATACACTACTGGCCATTAAAATTGCTACACCAAGAAGAAATGCAGATGATAAACGGGTATGTGATTACATTTTCACA
Source organism: Schistocerca gregaria (assembly GCF_023897955.1). Classification (NCBI taxonomy): domain Eukaryota; kingdom Metazoa; phylum Arthropoda; class Insecta; order Orthoptera; family Acrididae; genus Schistocerca; species Schistocerca gregaria. The sequence continues at coordinate 685,669,590 of NC_064922.1, forward strand.
CAATTTTGGTGCATAGATCCCGAAAAATCAGTACCCAGAACAACCACCTCGGGCGGTAATAACATGCTTCCAATGTACGTTCACCGCGATGTCGCCAAACACTGATACGACCATCATGATGCTGTAAACAGAGCCTGGATTCATCCGAAAAAATCTCGTTTTGCCATTCGTGCACCCAGGTTCGTCGTTGAGTACACTATTGCAGGCGCTTATGTCTGTGATGCAGCGTCAAGGGTAACCCCAGCCATGATCTCCGAGCTGATAGTCCATGCTGCTGCAAACGTCGTCGAACTGTTCATGTAGATGCTGACTTAGGGATAGAGACGTGTCTGCACGATCTTGAACATTTGTCCGACAAAACTGAAAAGGACAAAAACTTCCACTTGCACAAAAATGCAAAATGGAGAGTTGCGAAATTGTACACATTATTTCGTAATTACTTAATTACGTACAAAACAACAGAATTCCACATAAATGGTATTTACTTTTGTCAGATTTTTATTATTGTCATTTTTACTGTTGCTGTTGTTGTTGGCAGTGGCTCTGGTTGTATGAACTTGTTGATAAGCGTAGCTGTTATGCAGCAGATGCTATTTATTTCATGCTCTCAAATTTATCTGAATCTAAATCTCTGCAGAAAATATGTGGGGTTTCGATGCAACCGCGTTTCCTTTTACAAGAGATTCCAGCAACAAGAAGAAGAAAAAGAAGAAGCAGATGACGAAAACAGTAATAGCGATTATCTATGATTCACGCTGAGCTTATCAGCTGAAATGTGGAAATCGAATCACAATCATAACGCATTGAAACCACACAGAAACAGCCGTTTGACACGAAAGGGAAAGTTGTTGACAATCATGTAAGTGTGTTTTGAGGGTGCATATTAGCCAGGAGTCATTACAGAAACCAGCTAAACAGAAGATCCTGTGAAAGCCATGCACTCATCTGGCAGCAAATGAAAATAACATGGAGAAAAGGAGTATTTAGGATTATTTGTCATTTGCTCTATTTTCTGTATGTCTACGTCTATTCGAGTGTCGTGGATAGCTACCATGAACCTCATCCAGTCCTCTCTTCGAATTCTATCTCAGACATACTGCACAGTGGAATGTCCTATAAACACCGTTCTGGATATAATACGTGATGGATCCACCACTGAGAGGGCTGGGTCAGGTTTATTGGATCCATCTGCAACACACATATAGACACAGGTGAACAAAAAATAGAGCATCTGTAGAATATTTGGTTGTGAGTGACTGGGCACATTCAAATACAGTGCTGTACTATCCCTCTGATTAATGTACGGTTCTATCTTGTGCATAAGAATAATTCTAACAAAGGACTGTCACCCTCCAGCCAACGGTCATCTAGCACACAAAATAACGGAACTGGGATGATCATGTGCTGACATCGTGGATCTTTCAGAGGATAGGAGGTGTGACAGGTGCTACATATATGTATTATAATGCAACACAAATATGTAGTGCAACTATTTTGGTTACACGTTTGTAATTTGTAAATTTTTGTTTATCCTAGGGTAACTAACAGGAAACCAACGTGTAACATGTATGGATGAAAGCATGAAAAAAGTGTCTGAAGATGATTGTAAAAAATTCGAAACCTTAATGCTACTTTTCGAATAAAGTAACCTGAAACCAATTTGTGGATGGTTGCTGTACACCATCAACAGTTTGATGGTCCTGTACGGGCCTTTCTGGATACATAAAATGTTCGACTGCTGCCCTGGGCAGCACATTCTCCAGATCTCTCACCAATTGAAAAGTCTGGTCAATGGTGGCCTAGCAACTGGCTCGTCAAAATACGCCAGTCACTGCTCTTGATGAAAAGTTGTATCGTGTTGAAGCTGCATGTGGCAGCTGTACCTGTACACGCCATCCAAGCTCTGTTTGCCTCAATGCCCAGGCGTGTGAAGGCCGTTATTACGGCCAGAGGTGGTTGTTCTGGGTTCTCATTTCTGAGCATCTGTGCACCCAAATTGCGTGAAAATGTAATCACATGTCAGTTATAGTATAATAAATTTGTCCCATGAATACCCGTTTATCATCTGCATTTCTTCTTGTTGTAGCAATTTTAATGGCCAATAGTGTATTAAGGAGAAGAGTCAATGTATGTACTTAACCCATTCCCTAGAGTGTTCTGTAGGAGAGTGGACCAGTACCACATATATCACCTTTAATAGTGTATGTGTGGGGGGTTGACGGGGGGGGGGGGGGGGGTGTACTCGATTGATGTGGTGTTAGTAGGACGAAATTCCTATGTTATCCTACACATGAGTAAAACTACCTAACATCAAACCAGAACTTACTTGTGCAACAGGAATGCTACCAGAGCTGTGGCGATGCTGCTGTAAACAGCATTAAGACTTTTACATCTCCTTTGGCTACTGATCATGATGATACGTACTTGTAAGAAGTCACTGCTTCTTCAGGCGCGTTTTTGTGCAGCAGGTCGTGTGTGGTACCGCAATGTATTAACTATCTAAAATATTCATATAGGTTTTTTCTCACTCTATTTCATAGTGAGACATAGCCACATCCATCTAATAATAAAAGCACAACTGGCACGGGAAGTGTGATTAAGGATATGTATGTTTTCAAATTTAAAAAATGTGTATAATCCATTAATTACCTAAAAGACAAAACAACAGTCTCCTGATTTCATTCTAGTTGGTTTAAGTAACTCAGGCGTTGGATATACACTTACAATGCCTTGGTTGGGCACCAGAACATTGTAAAAAGAAGTAGTTTTATCATTTTAAAATTTTGTCACCATATGATACGGTAGTGCTTGGGGTAGGAAACTTGCAGGGTGGTTGTATGTCTGATGTTGGACAAATGTATCCTGCATTAGAGTATTAAGAGCGTTGTATTCTGCACGACTAATAATTCGAAAACCATATGGCTCAAACAATATATATCAGTTTTAGGAACAGATGCATGTAACTGTAGTAGTCTGTGGTTATATCCTATGATCATTTTCTCGTAATGGTACCTTTGTGATACTGACTCTAGACTGTGGAATAATACTTCATAATGGATAGCACAGTTTACTTACGTGAAATGTTTCAAACTCCTCCCATCTGGAACTCCATTATCTATAAACAATACATTTCTTCTTACCCATCTGTTATACCACCACAACACTCTCTCGTTTACTATGCACTGATAAGAGGTGCTACCCTCCTCAACACACATGCATCTGGAGAGATCTTGTGAATTTGGATGGGTGGTGTGGGTAAGATAGGTGCAGAACAGTCTTTACTGAACAGCAGTTATGGACACAGCTTGCCCTGCTCCCTCACAAGATGTGGAATGTAATGGGTGAAGGACCCTCATACTTCTAGTCAGTTGCAGATTAAACTGGCGACCATGATGCAGGGAGGATTGGTCAAGAACAAGTGGGAGGGATCTGTCAGTTTCTGACTTTATCCTACAAATGTGAGAATACTCTGTGATATCCATCCATACAGGAAAAGAGATGGCCTGTCGTAATTGTGAGTTGTGCACTGTGATCGATGTGCTGGAAATATGTAGATAACCTGATTGCATCAGTATATGACACTGTCTGGTATACTTTGATGTTCAGATATGTCATCTATCAGCTTTTGCAACCTAGTTTATGGTATTTGTAAAATGGTGGAGGGGTGATTTAGCAGTAATACAGAACTTGGGAAGCAATCTGCTTTGTCATTGTCTGGCGTTGAAATTATGGAAAACTGGTAAAAGTGTTAAAATTGGTCGCACTATTAACCGTGGTGCATATAACAGTACATAAACCAATAACAATATTTACCATCCCACCCATCCACTAGTATGCTGCTGATTACCGCATAATAATTAACTGACACTACTTGGTTGAGAGGGAGAGAGCCTTGACAGAACACTGGATATCTCCTACTTGTAACTGTGCAGCGTGGGATTAAATGTAGAAGTAATCACCTGCAGATAGTTGTTTGAAAGTGTTCCTCAATGCTGCAGACTCGTTCTTTTTCCATATGCTGTGACGCCCTCCGCATTTTTTTTCACCACTAAGGTAACAGTACCTCTTTTTATTTCTACTACCTCGCACATGTTGTGAACAGCACATTGTGGTGATGGACAAGACTGCAACAGTAATCATGTACAGGACTGAAAAACGAGGAAAAACAATGCTCTTCAACGCAGAACACCGAGACATCTGCTAACCCGTCACTGTGAGAGATGAGATTAACTTTATAGGCCATCACCTTCAGATAGCTGTTAGAAACACTCTACAATGCCGCAAACTCTTTCTGTTTCCATATGTTGTGATGGCTTCCACATTTTTGTCAGTGAGAAACATCGCCTCTGTGTTTTATTTCTACCAACATGTGTGTTGTGGGAGCTGCATAGTTTACACCATGTGATGTTCAGATTTCTGTGAAAGCCAATGGTTTTAAATGTGTTAAGGTCAGTTTAGCATCTCTTACAGCCCTCAGAGTCATTGTAGAAAGATAAAGTGTATGAGGGTGTACAAAGCTTTGGTCGAACACTGCCTAGATGTGTTACAGCTAAAAAACAATGTATTAAACTGCTTATGAAGGAACAATACAGGAACTCTCAATTGTGATTGTAGTGGCAACTATTTATTTACAGCTCGTACAAAATAGATACGTGTTTCAAAGTTTTACTGACCTTCAGTACAATCACCAGCGTTCTGTATAAAGCACTGCCAGCGATGTGGAAGTCGTAGGATACTCTTAGCAGTGAGAGTTGTGTTGGCAGTTCAAGTGGCGCATTCTATTGCTCAACGAATTTGTAGCAGTTCTGAAGTGAATGCTGTGAAGTGTTTCCTTCAGTTTAAAAATCGAGTTGAACTTATGAGGGCTAAAGTCGGGGGAGTGCACTAGGTGGTATAGCACTTAGCAGCCCTATCAGTCAAACAAATCAGTAACAGCTTGCACTGTACGTGCTTGAGCATTGCCCTGCAAAATGATGGTTAGGTCCAGCAGAAAGTGTCGTTACTTCTGTCTTTAAGCTGTTCGTTTTTGGAACACAACCTACGACCAGCTTAGAGACAGAAGAGACGACACTTTCTGCTGGATGCTCAAGCACATACAGTGCAAGCTGTTACTGATTTGTTTGACTGTGCTAAGTGCTATACCACCTACTGCACTCCCCTGACTTAAGCCCTCATAAGTTCAACTCGATTTCTAAACTGAAGGAAACACATAATAGCATTCACTTCAGAACTGCTACAAATTTGTTGAGCAATAGAACGCACCGCTCGAACTGTCAACGCAACTGGCACTGGTAAGAGCATCCTACGACTTTCATATTGCTGGCAGTGGGTTATGCACAACGCTGGTGACTATTTTTTTCTTTATTATGATTTCATTCCCCTGCCCTATATGGGCAGAGTCCGCCGCTCTTCAGCTGAGTGACATGACAGCTAATACAAGAATAAAATGTTACATATAAGGCAATAAAAAAGCGGGACATAAAACAGAGTATGGAAAGATAATGGAGGTAAAAATACACTGACATGGAGAGGTCCATGGGGGGAGGGGACAATTAAAAAAGTCCACATAAAGTTAAAAAACACAGTTGGTGATTCTTAAAACACAAAGAAGACACTGAAGGCACACGCACAGGTTAAAAGTCGGGCACAGTATTAAAAACACTCCAGAAAAACACACTTTAAATCCACTTGGAGCACACACGATGAAGAATAAAACTTCCAGGTGGGACCAGAAGGGAGAGGCTGGAAAGTATGGAAAAGGAGGGGAGGGCAAGGTGATGCAGGGGAGGTGGCGGGATGAAAAGAGTAGGTACACCAAGAGGCAGGAGACTGGTAGGGCAGTAGGTGAAGAGGAAAGACAAGGCAGGAGGGAGTGCAGAGACACTGAAGGGGAGCACAAAAGAGAGGGGGGAATAAGAGAGGAAAGCCACTCAGGAGAAGGGAGAGGAAGGAGAGGGAGCCCTGAGGAGGAGGCAGGAGGAAGATGGGGCTAGAGTTGGTAGGAAGGGTAGATTTCTGGCCGAGGCTCATCATCCAGGAGGGGTAGATGGTGGAAGTTGCGTTGGGAAAGTAGGCGGAGGGTGTGGAGATGGAGGGAGGGTGGGACAAATAGTAAACGCATGCCAATGGGTTGGGGGTGGAGGGGAAGGGAGACATCAGGGGGTGAGGGGGTGTCAATGTGGTGGACAATATATAGTGTGCAGATGTGTTCAAGGAAAAGGAGAAGGTGGGGGAAGGGGATGAGGTCATAGAGGATGCACATGGGGGACAGAAGGCAGATGTGGAAGGCGACGTTGAGCGCATGGTGTTCGAGGATTTGGAGGGATTTATAGAACCTGGGATGGGCGGAAATCCAAGCCATGCTGGCATAACAGAGGATGGGGCAGATCAAGGATTTGTAGGCTGGTGACTACACTGAAGGTCAGTAAAGCTTTGAAACATGTATCTATTTTGTCTATCTATCTATCTATATCCGAATCCCGCTCCAGCTACTGCCGGGTCTGGGTGCTGACGAGTCCTCTCCATTTGGCTCGGTCCTCCCACCAGTTTTCTTCCTCCACTTGCTGCCAGATCACACCTCTCCTTTCAACCGATATTCTCAATCCCATTTTTCACTGTGTCCTTTGGCGCCCTCTAGGTCTTTTCCCATCCATCTTTAGTTGTTCCATAATTTTGGAGAGTCTCTGCCTATGCATCCTCTTAACATACCCATACCATCTTAATTTCTTTCTTTCAATTTCTTCTCTCATACTTTCTTGTTTGAGGTCCTTTCTAATCTCTACATTTCTATCTTGTATGAGCTGTAAATAAATAGTTGCCACTATTAAAATTCCAACCCTCGTTTAAAGTAGACAACACTTGAATTATGGCTCATTGTTTAACCTTGTAACGATAGTGTTTCTCCCCACATGTTGTAGCATTGCAAGTTGTTCCAAGCGAATGTTTGTTTTAGGATAGCTTGCTGTATGTAACTTCGGGGGCTGACATCTAGCAGCCTACCTGGGAGACACATGTGCATCTGTCACTACCTGCCATGGGAAAGTTATTCTAAGTCTCTTACTGAACGCGTACATTCATCACCTATAAGAATCTAAATAGAGGATAGTAGCTTTTGTGTAAATGCTGTCAGAATTTGTATACTGCACTTTGTTATTAATAGAAAGATGGTGTGACAATCTCAGCTTTCTAGCAGGCATATTTTCAGAGGTAGAAAAATTTACTTTAAACTTAGAAAAACTACACTTAAAATAGGAAATTCACCTGGGAACATTTATGACTTGTTTTTGGTTGTCAATTGAAATGCACACCTCAAGTATCAGGTTACAAAAATATTTAATTCAAATTTAATTTAAAAATTTCAAATACCTTACATTTTTCGTAGTATGAAATCTAGAATATCTTCAGAAAGAACTATTAAAATCAATTTTTATTTTATCATGTGTTATGTGAGCCTGTGAGTAAATGAGAGTGTGTATGTGGGACATTTGTCAAATTTCAGTATCACTTTATATACCATCTTAAGTAACGTGCAAGAGTTACACAAACCTGTCATGGGAAAATGATCCTAGGGGATTTATCCACTTTGCTGATGACATATGTCTAGGTGTGATTGGTATTGTAACAGAGCAGCCAAAAAGTCAGCTGGAGTAAAATCTGTATCTAAAGAATATTTCCAGAATTATTGTCTTTTCGTTTCCATTTATTAAACATTACTATAATATTTGTATGTCAGATTGACAGTAAATTATAGTTATACTGGGAGTGTGGCATGTTACAGTATTCAACTACTGAGCATTTTTGGTGAACAGTTTCTTTTTTAGAAATCCACAAGAAGGACTGAATGTAATAACTCATATTAGTGGAGAAATTAATGACTGTGAAAATGTTGTTTAATTTGGGTCTGGTTTGGACAGATTTCTTGCTGATATGAGTGTGAAATGTGTGTATGAATCATGAACTGAAATAAAATAGTCAATAGTTTAAATGTGGACTGAATAGTGCCTTTTTTGGTTATCAAGGGCAAAGTAAACATTATTGTGTGAAAATTTTGGACATTATTTTCCAGAAGCCAATCCATTTTCTTACTGCCAGATAAAAATTGGATGACAGTATTTCTACAGAACTTTGTTTCATAACTAGAGTTGCACAGCCTCAGTAATTGTAGATATTAGGTGGTGTGTTTTATCAACACTGCTTTTGCATCATCTTGTAATATCTATGTTGTCAAGTGAAGGTACATTGAACTTGTGCCATTCTGAAGTAGGCTGAATTTTAATTTGCAGCCTGCACAGTGACAACGATGAATAGAGACGCAAGAAATTAAACCCCAACACGCTGCAGTGTGAGTAGATTGAGTGAAACAGGCTGTGATGATCAAATTGCTTACAAAACTAGAACGGAAGAATCTACTGCTTTTGGATGATTGTGTACTGTATGACAGAAACTTTACAGACAGGAACACTCTCTTGTGATTGCAGTCAGTTTGGCATGGTCTTCCTCAAGAACAGTCTGCAAGACTGTACAGGTGCTCAGACAGCATTTGTTTTCAATATATTGGAAGAAAGAGAGATCAGTAAAATCCTGTAGGAGATTGTTATGGTGTAAAGTCAAGTACTGGCATGCCAGTCAGGAATGACAGAGAAGATATGGCTATGAGAAGACGTCAGCCAATCGCAAGCTGACCGACCCCTCTCCAGGACAACAATGTGACAGCAGCAGCCCCAATGCAAAGAGGACATAAGTGCCACACCCAACTGGTCGTGGACCAGTTCAGTAGCAGATTCAAGACTAGGCACTTGTATTGCCGTGACTTAGGACTGTCTGTACTGAAGAAACATGTTTTATTTGTATATCGCTCTTTGCTTTCAACACATCTGTGTGACTGCAAAGCTAAGTATTGTCTCTTTTCATTTTGTAATAAAACTCTTTAATAAAAAAGAACTTTTTTATTTTAAATTCAGTGCATTAGTATTTGTAAAATGACTCTTTGATATAGTGTTTATTAAAAAAATGACGAACATTCCACTTGGGACCTGTGGAATGGTACATTAGCTTATTTGTTTTAGTTGTAAATATTTGTCATGAATTGTTGTTTTTCTGACATGTTCCACATGCTGGAGGACCTCCCCACTATGGATCAATTGCAATGAAAGTAAATCTAATCTAATCTAATCTAATCTAACCTAATACGACTTGTTTGATTTGATTGTCTAGTGAACTGAGTATGAAGGATTCCTAAACACCCCATATTTGGCAATACGTCTGGAGACATAAAAGAGGTTCTATTATACGACAGGCTCTCATGATTTGTTTCATAAATGCCAATGTGATATAACATTGCATTTGTAAAACAAGACCTGCCAAAGCATACAAAAGAACAATGTCCTCTTGAATTATAGCTTCTTGTTGTTGAACATAAAATGATTGTGTTTCCATCCAACATGTGATCAAATTGCATGAAAGGCTGTATTCTGTTATGTTATTTCATATATCTGAAATATTTGTAATACACATGTGCTTGACAGTTTATTGACAGACACTGATTTGAACGTGAGAGATGTTCTCAGATCATGTAATTTGTCCATCAAGCTGAAAGACATTGCTTAACATAGGTGTTTTTTCTTCAGAGTGTAAATTCTTGCTTTTTTTTACTTCAATGAAGGTTTGAAATAATGATGACATGCTGTGGTTATCAGTAGTTTTTGCGGCAAAACTGTAGAAGGTTTCTTTCCGATTTTACCCAAGGTGAACATGTATATGGCGTATATGTATGTATATGGTCTATAGCTCAACCTCTGCCATCTGGTCACTTATAAATGGTGGCAGTGCTGTAGTTTTTTTCACTTCATTGGATGTTGCAAAATAATGAGATGTAAATTGTATCCTGTAGTTGAATGTAACAACTATACCAATTTTGCACATAAAACTAAAAGAAAATGGACTGTGCCTATTTTTGTGGAAAGAGAACATTTATTATCGTCACAATTGTGTTTTCCTTCTTAAGAAATACTTGCTTATAAGAAATGTATTGACATAAAATAAAACTGTCTTCCTTGCAGAACGCCTGATGTTGGTGGCGTGCCTTCCACGTGAGAGGTCGCTGATGCAGGTGCATCCTGACCAGTGGGTGGCAAATGGGGCAGTGACATGCAGACACATTTTAAAGAAACAAGTAGCATTTGGGGTCAACCTCATTTATCTCATTGTTTAGTTGACTTTACATCCTTTTGTTTTGACAGAGGGCTATGTCTGGACTGTCACCTCAAGGCAAACTGGATGCCGCTTGTCTACCGGCACAAGGGTGGTAGGCCACAGATAAATGTGCGGCACACACTAGCAGTTGACCATTTGAAAAAGCCTGTATCGCTCCATAGATGGAGGGAGGAAGGGAGGGATGAGGGGAGGTGGGAGTGCATATAATTTTGCTAGCTCCTAGCCAAACATTGAGAAGAGCACACGTTCAACTGCCACCAGTCTCTCCTGTTGCGGCGTTTTGGGACGACGATTTTACCTAGTAGGTGAGTTGCATTATGAACTGTTGTTAGAGGTTCTGTTTTTTTTTTTTTTTTTCACGAGAATTTCAATGTGTAATTAGAACAGTGTAGTATTTTCTATCACTTGTGGTAATGTGTATTGACTTTGACTGCCTGGGCTGCTGGGTAATTGTCAATCAGCGCAGGGGCAAGCGACTGTAGTGAACACTGACATCAAACAGCGATAGATATAGTCTTCAGCTGTATGCTTACAGGTTATTAAACTCCTCTTTATCCAACACCAACATCTGGTCAGTTGAAAATATTTTCCACCAAAAAAATAAAGACACTGTCTTCCACTCCACCCTTTTTTCCTGCCAGCTTGTAGGTGATGGGTAGAGTTAGAGCACGTCTGCCACTAGTGTGAAATTTTTTCCCAGCAGAATAACACCAGTTTCATGGTATTGTCTATTTTGAGCTGTATTGCGATTTTAAACACTCCTTTTGTAGCGCTATGTATATAGCTATGTTATTTGGACCAATCTTTATGATTAATCACATACTTAGTGCTGACCTTTACTTAAGTTTCCCAACCAAAACAAATAAAGTAAAATAATCTAATCTTGCTCTCCTGCGATCTGGACAGTTTCCATGTTTTGGTGGGTGCACTTGGGCTCTCCATCCAGAAGGAACAGGGTCGGAGTCCCAGAAATGGCACCACAATTTTGAACTACTACCAGTTCCCTTGTGGGGGTGGGACGTCACCATAGCCTTGGGACAAAAAAATTCCCAGCATTTTTTAAATTCCCTCCAGAATTTGAAATTCCTGCCAAGAGGGTAGGATAGAGAGGTGGAGGGGTGGGAGAGGGCAAGGTGGTGACCCACATCCCACTGAAGAAAACACATGATGTCATTTGGGGTTGGGGTGGGAGTAGGTTGGGGTGGTGATGCTGGTGGGTGGGATGGGTTGGGGGTGGTAATTAATTTATCAATTTAATTAATTTACATATCAATTTGATATCAAAGTAGCACCAGCACTGCCATCTCACTACTACTAACAATTTGATATAATTATCTTGCTCAGAGAAAATAATGTTAAATATAAATGTTGTGGGTTTTTTCTCTCATGGAGTTACATTGTACACATGTGTAAATGAGGCTGTAACAATATCTTTATATATCTTGTTTAATGCAGTTCGTTTTTTTCCATTCTTATTTTTTTTAGAAGAAGATAAGCATAAAATAATTTGAAAAATAAAATTTCAGCAAGGTCAATAAAGTTCTTCTGGGTTTGAGGCCTCATAGTCATCTGTAAAATTCCGACATTTCGGCGACTGTTGCAAGGCCCCTTCCTTAGAGTGTGTTGCTAACTGTTAGCTGAGGAAGGCACCGTGCAACAATTGCCAAAACATCGGAATTTTACAAATGACAATACGGCCTCAAACCCAGAAGAATTTTATAGACTGTGAGAACGGCCGTGGAAGTATATGTTTACAAATTTCACCAAATCGACAAAATTTAAGACAAATTTACTGTGTAGGGATAAAACCTCATAAAACTGAACAAATTTGTAACAAAGTTATAACTGTGTTCATAATGAAAGACAAGCTCAGTTCATCTTTGTGACATGTGAATTTAACTGTATTTTTCCTGTCTTAGACTTCATGTCACAATGTAGTCCTGATCTGATGAATAAATTTGTGATCATTAATGTTCTATATTCAAAATATCACATTGCCCATAACACTTTTATTGATATCAAGTTTGATTGTAGTAAAGGAGAGTGGAGCAACATGCAGCATTGTCTTGTAGAAAGGTGGTGTAACACCATTGATACTCAAAAACGGACCATAAACAAGGCCCTGTAAATCTCGAACTAGTGGCTTGTATCCAGATTACCAGTTGTGTGAAACAAATATCATATGCTATGCCTATTGTTGAAGACATGCAAGCTGATAATGTCTAGTCTCCTGAGTCTCCATACATCAATTGTGATATTGCAAAAGATACTGAGACTAAACTAAATGGCGAAAATGTGCTATTCCTCTGTCCAGTGTGCCTCACACTGCTGCCCAGTTACGTGATGCCTTGCTGAGAGTCGATGATGATTTATATGTCGTTGCATTGACTATGGGGCTGCTGAGAGCTTGTCTGACGTTGAGTACAACCCTCCTAAACTCATTGATTCAATATTAGTAACCATAAAATATTTTTGGCAGTTGCTGGACAGTAACTGAGACTGACTTTGCTTTACTTGGAAGAAGCCAAACAAAACATATTAATCACAACAAATATACACCTTCTAGTATTTTCCTGTCGCTTTGCCCAAGTATTTGTATGTCATATATATGATTCACATCTCCTCCTTTGCCTCTCTCTGTCCATCTCCTCTTCCTCCTACCCCCTTATATCTCATTCCGTCTTCTTGTCTGACAGTTGTGCTAGAGCGTTTTCACCCACTCCTATGACATCACAAAATGGTTCAAGTGGCTCTGAGCACTATGGGACGCAACATCGGAGGTCATCAGTCCCCTAGAACTTAGAACTACCTAAACCTAACTAACCTAAGGACATCGCACACATCCATACCTCAGGCAGGATTCGAACCTATGATCATAGCAGTCGTGTGGTTCCAGACTGAAGCACCTAGAAATGCTGGCCACAGCTGGCCCTATGACATTACTTGTCCTAAGTGTAAATTAGAAATTTAAAAAAATCAGAGATGAGTAATTGTCCTAATAGTTGAAAATCCAAGTAGATTACTCACACTAATCGTAGAATTCAAGATAGTGAACCATGCGATACTGTTACAGTCTTCATGGTTGACACATATCGCCATCTTTATGATGTCAGAATGATAGATCCATGGGTCCCGTTTTACACAAGCAACAATAGCATGGAATGATATCGTGCAGTCTCAATAGGTACTGATTCTGTTTCTGTCAAATTGTGAACATGCTAGTAGATGTTTCTATTTCTTATACAAGGCATCTCCTGTATAATTTCTCTGATGGAATACCAGACCTTGCGGACCATCTGAGCTCTGTAGGTTCTTTCTTCTGTCTTATTCAGGCAGAAAACGTGTCTTTATTATTGATACAGTGTTCTTCCAATTACATCCTTCCAAAGGCATGTCCTGAGGGCCAGTGGTAGGACTGGAGATTTCCGTCACATAGAACACATATTTACCCTAAAATGATATTTGTGAAAATGATATAATACCTAGATGGAATTGCAAGAATAAATACAAATTCAGACATGTGTAAAACAATGTGTGAGCACTAATTGCTTAAAATTTCCCAGATGTAGTGTTGCCAAAGGCCGTGCTGCCCTCATTCTTGTTTGAATGGAAAGGTCAGTGTTATATGAAGTTTAGTCTGTGAAAAGTCATCAATGCGCATCAGTGCATTGGACTCTGTTGTCAAAATCCAAGAAGGCGTACGATTACAATGGCTGCAAGCATAATTTCATTGTCATGCTGAGAGAGGATGATGTATGCTGAATGTGGGTGAGTTTTACTCCACCAGTCATACAGTGATGACTGCATGTCTGTCACAGGGTAAAGTGGTGACCACTATGTGATAGACTGCATTAATGAGCAATATAATGAACAAATTTCAAGTGTATGGTTTGTGATGCAGACTCCCCAGTACTGATGGATACTTATCAAAACAGTAACCATTATATTAGGAATGTTGCAGACCCAGACTGACTGTCCCTCCTCTGGGAAGGACACTGCCTGATGTATGTGATGAGGCATGTATGGGATTACCCCCTGGCCTACCTGACCAGCATATTTGCATCTAACCCATTATACATCTGTGACATCATGTTTGTCATTATCCACAAGCAACTAAAATTGATGCCTTATGGGTTTGCATTCAAATTGCGTGGAGAAAGGTTCTCCAGAAACTATTTGGTATTTACCACAAAACTTAAAAGCTGGTTGGACAACACAGGGATTTCACAACAAAGTGCTTTTTCAAAGTCAGATGACAGATAGATTTGTGTCATCATATGGTAATGGGAAGTCCTTGGCGAAAAATAATTGCAGGAGTAAGGCAACAACTTACAACACTGTTGAGGCAAATTATCTTTCAGAGCTAACAGAATACACATACTTAACTAAAGTCCTGCATGACTGCACTGCCCCAGTCAGCTGTAACATTTATTCAACGCAGATGTCAGTTTGTGTAATTTTTTTCTGTTTTAATTGTGAATTATTACCTTTACTCCTTCCATTATTTGTGTCATCGAGATCATTTTTGATACGTAATTCATTTAATCTTTGATATACAGTTCATTCAAATCAAATGTAGTATGCATGCCTGGTGCTGCAAACTTTCACAAATATTAGCACAGAAGTAACATAATGCTACTGGTATTGGTTTGAAAACAAAGTTCATGAATTGCGTGTATGATATGAAATTCTTAGTGTTTATACTGACAGCCAACTAATACTGAATTGATGAAAAGTGTTAAAACTTTGATGAATAGAATTGTGTCCCTAAAACATAGTGAAACTATGCTGCTACAGTACATGAGTTATAAAGTATCAATTATTGCATGACCATCTACACAAAACTTCAAACTTTACTCAGTAATAGGAAGAAGGGGTAATGGGCTAAATACACTTGATAATTTAAGATGTTACATGCCTCAAGTGAAGTTTTTTTTCCTGTAATGTGAACTTCAGCAACCTGTCACAATTAATTTAAACAAAGAACTTTTGCTTTAGATGGCATCTTAATAAATAATCTATTGAACAGATTTTTGAATGCTGTAACAAAAAGTAATATTTATCTCTGTTATTAATGTTATTTTATAACAATAATTGGAATTCCTGGTTGAAAAAAATACAAGAAACAAGGGAAAGGCTACCACTTATCTACAGAAAACTGAAACATAGTACGTAGACACACATAACTTAAATCAGTTAACCCTAGCCTTTGAGCTCTTGCACTTTTCTAGTAAGGGTACACACATTCACACACACAACCATGCAGACACCCAATTGAACACACCCACATCGTGCGCCATACACTACTCATTTATAGGTAAGTAGTTGCCTTTTACTTATTCTATGCTGTTTTTAAATATTGTTCTGTGATTCAAAAGAGATATTACCTCCAAAAATAACAAGATCAATCATAAACAACTCTTTGCAAATGATAATGCTAAAAGTTGTCTGTATGATCTGTGCAGCTGGTAACGGTTTACCTTTCTCCAATCCCATCAGTTCATGTAAAACATTCAGACATGTGCAGTGGTGTATACATTCAGTTATGTAATTCTCAGAAAGCAGTAATAATATTTTAGATAAATTTCTAAAGAACAGTTAGAATATAAAATGTATGTGTAGTGGACACCCTGGACACATTAAAGCCAACCCACTGAATGACTCTACATCCTCACCATTCAGAGACAGCTATATTCAATTATTCATTATTTATTTATTCACCCATCTTTTAGCATTTTCATGCAATCAATGTTGTAATAAGTAATGTACAAGTGCTTTTAAAAAGTTTGATTGGCATGTTAAGAAATATAATTAAGGTATTACACACAACTGAAGCTGACATTGCAAAAGAACATACATAATAAAACAATACAGTTGATACATAAAGATTTATCCACATGGTTAACATTTAATATGAAACTTAACATTATTAAGTTACTTACTGAGTTTCACATAAGAAAAAGACCAAGGGGATACTTCAAAAATCTCTCTCAGTGGTTGACAGTAAAATATGATCTGGACATTATTTAGTACTTGTATATTCATTATATATGTATAACAAAATACCAGAAGAAACAAAAAACATAGGAAGATGTACAAACAAATGGTATGATGGGTTGTTTAGTAAATCAGATCTACTTTTGTTGAGTTTTCAGATTCATTAAAAGTGTAAAAAGCTTTGGCTTTCAGCCATTTTTGAGTCTTACTTTTAAAGATATTAAAAGAGCCTGCAATGGCAATGTGTTGAAAAGCCGTACACCAATGTATTTGTAAGTGTCTTGTGTTTTTTAAGTTGAGTTGTAGGTGTGTTTATCCTAAATGTTTGACAAGTGTTATGATTATAAACAGACTACATAAGGTAGTAACTGCTAAAGTTCTCTTTTATGTGCAAAAGGCAGCTGTATATGAAAATAGATATGACTGTTATTGTCTGTAGTTATTTGAAATAAGGCCTACTGGTACATTATTTTCGGTAATCGCAGCAATGCTCCTGACAGCTTTCTTCCGCCAAATAAAAATTTTTTTGGTTACTGGAAAATATCTACAGTGAAGAATACTGTGACTTATAATCAATGAAATAACGCATAAATGAAAGTAATCAGTGGTTTTTCAAAAACAGAGATGTGTAAATTTTTTCTGTTGATACATAACTCATGAAAGCTTTTGAGATATGTAGTCCACAAGACTCTCTGAGGTTAATTTATATCCAGGTATATGTCAAGAAGTTTGGTAGATGTGGACTCAACAACAACACTGAATAAGTTGAAAGAAATATTTACAGCCTTTTCATAATCAATACCTAACACATTGGCTTCAAACCACATATTCGATAATCTGAGGAAATCTTTACTTTGCCCCTTCAGTTTATTTATGACCCCACTGAACTGGTGAAAGTTGTACCATTCAGCACAAATTTGCATTGCATATTGCTGGGCTGCCCATTTATAAACAGTAATGGCACAAGCACTGATCCTTGGGGAACATCTATCGTGATGTACAATAACTGTGCCTTTTGACCACTTTAGCTTACAATTTGTTTTCTTTTACTGAGTTATGATTTAATGAGGGAGAGTACCAGATCCCTAATGCCATACCACCATAGTTTTTTCAGAAATACTGTGTGGTTTATTGAAGCAAATGCCTTGCTCAAGTCCACTAATGTGGTTCCAGCTGATAATTTGGATTCAAACGAGGAATGCACAATAGAAACAACATTTTCAACAGCTTTTATTGTTGATAACTGGGACCTAAAACCATACTGAGATTTAGCCAACATATTGTTTCTTGACAAATACTCGCAAATTTGCTTCTATATACAATATTCAGTTAGTTTTTAGAAAATAGGTAGCAGAGAAGTTGGATGATAATTATTAGTGCAGTGTTTATTACCTTTTGTGTAGTGCAATGTTACTGGCTTTTTTTTAGATATTCAAGAAAAATATCACTGACAAACTTCCAGCTTATGAATATATAGAGAATAAATGATATCAAGTGAATTATTTTTAGTCATAAAATTTGAAAGTCCATAAATATCTTCTGATCTGGAGCCCCTTAATTTTGCTAGTGATTTTATGACATTGCATAGTTTCACTTTCCCTCCAATTACAAGTTGGCTTGGTATGAGCATAGTTTTGTGAAACTAATTTATATAAGTAGATTGTGAATTAGATTTTGAACGCTTCTTGTGATAAGAAGAGGAATTCGGGTTTGCAGCATAGATAAAAAATGGGCTAAATTCATCTGGAGTCACATTAACATCACTTGTAACTTTCACACAACAACTACCTTTATGTAATTCGGCTTTAATGAACCTCCTTGCAGCCTTACATTTATTGATGTAGTTTTCAATGAAGTTATCATTTGCTCCAAATTTGGCTAATCTGATTTGTGATATGAAGTTTCTCCTGAGGCTAACGTATGCTGAGTTGTTAACACTACCATTTTTTACCTTATCATGTCATATCAGAACCACTAATCTTAACTTTTGAGTATGTGGAGTGAACCACTTGTGTAGAGTTGTTTGACCATGCTTTGCTTTAGTTTTATTCTGTAACCAGCAGAGAGGAGGTATTGAAAATTTTAAGCAGGGTACTACAAGCCTCCTCAACATTTTTGCAACCATATATTACATTATTCCAGTATAATACCTTCATCTTACCCCTGAAGCTACTTGTACTTTCATCATTTAACAGCGTGACATACTGAGTTGGTTCACAATCTCCCTTTGGTTCATTAATTGCTAGTTTTATCCGTATACTCATGTGATCTGTTAGATAGTGTGGGATGGCTGATTTGATGCACTAGATAACACCTCACTATGGCATGGAAATGATATGGTACTTACTGAGGTTGCTGTCGTCTTATCTGCTAATGGAAGTGGCATTTTTGTTATTTGTTTTTCAAGATTCTCTTTTTTCCCACGTGCTACATAATTTATTTGGGCAGGCTTGGGAGGCATTTGATAAAACTTTGGCGTAGGATGGAGGTGGTGATTCAGTACTCTCTGTGATTGGTAAACTTGGTGATAAATATTGACAGACAGAATCCTACAGTAGGTGAGCTCTTGAAGACTGTCTGACATATTAAAATTATGTTGTGTTGGAAACTATAGTGCAAACACTTTGAAGATAAATGGCTAACTAATATGGTACTTATTTTAAAATGCACAGTATTGTTGAACCTGAAAAAAAAGATGTATGTGAAGAAGCATTGCAGTGTATTTTTCCAGATGTTTGTAATTCACAAAAATAGTCTTTTCATGTGCCATAATGATGTGTAGAAACTATATTCTCATCAGTAATGAGCATTTAAAAAGCCTTTTGTGGTTGGAGGGTATTATCCTTTTGAGTTACTGTAGATGATGGAAGGACACAATTTCTGTGATGTACTTATCCAATGTGAACTGCAGTGTTCAACTTATGATTATTAGACATAGATTAGATTAGATTAGATTAATACTTGTTCCATAGATCATGAATACGACACTTCGTAATGATGTGGAACTTAATGAAAGATGTCTGTACAAGATATTATATTACACAAAATATTGCATGACACTAATGCTTTAAGTTATTTTTTTCCCCTACCTTATTTTACATCTAAAAATTCAGCCAATGAGTAGAAGGAGTTGTCATCTAGAAATTCTTTTAATTTATTTTTAAATGTTGGTTAACTATCTGTCAGGTTTTTGATGCTGTTTGGTAGGTGACCAAAGACTTTTGTGGCAGCATAATTTACCCCCTTCTGTGCCAAAGTCAGATTTAACCCTGCATAGTGAAGATCATCCTTTCTCCTGGTGTTATAGCTATGCACACTGCTATTACTTTTGAACTGGGCTGGATTATTAACAACAAATTTCATAAGTGAATATATATACTGTGAGGTTACTGTGAGGATCCCTAGATCTTTAAATAGATGTCTGCAAGATGACCGTGGGTGGGCTCCAGCAATTATTCTGATTACACGTTTTTGAGCAATAGATACTTTTCTACTCAACAATGAATTACACCAGAATATGATATCATACGAAAGCAGTGAATGAAAGTAGGCATAGTAAGCTAATTTACTGAGATTCTTATCACCAAAATTTGCAATAACCCTAATAGCATACGTAGCCGAACTCAGACGTTTCAGCAGACCATCAATGTGTTGCTTCCAGTTTAACCTCTCATCAATGGACACACCTAAAAATTTTGAAAATTCTACCTTAGCTACAGACTTCTGTTCAAAGTCTATATTTATTACTAAAGTTGTGCCATTTACTGTACGGAACTGTATATACTGTGTTTTATCAAAATTTAAAGAGAATCCGTTTGCTGAGAACCACTTAATAATTTTGTGAAAAACATCATTTACAATTACATCACTTAGTTCTTGGTTTTTGGATGTTATTACTATACTTGTATCATCAGCAAAAAGAACTAACCACTTTCAACATCCCCACTGGACGGGGATTGGTTTCTTTCACCTATATTCCATATTTTTTACCACCAAAATTCATACTCACACATTGCTAATCTTACCTTATTTCATCACTGATTTGCATCTGTGCATTGATGACCACTGTCAGTCTGAAAGGTAAAGCTGTGACTGATGAATAGTCCATATTCAGCAAAATTAATTTTGCTTTCCTGCATCTGAAAACCACTGTGAAATGCATTGGGGGGGGGGGGTAACTCTCATTGTACTAGGTATTACGGTTTTCGCTATTCTATTCACTACCCATGCTTAATTGCCTCTGTGAATACTGTAATTAATCTATCTTTCCTTCAGGATCATGGGAAGCTGTAGTATATTCCCAGAGTCATCATTTAAAGCCAGTTCTTGGAACTTTATAAGTAGGCTCTCACAGGATAGTTTACAACTGTCTTGAAGAGTCTGTCAATTCAGTATTCTCGGCATCTCTGTGACACTTTCCCATTGGTCAAACAAACCTGTGACCATTCACGCTGCTCTTCTCTGTATACCTCCAATATCCCCTGTAAGTCCTATTTGGTAGGGAGTTCCACACACTTGAGCATTTTTTAGTATGGGACACACAGTTGACTTGTAAGTAATCTGCTTCGGGAACTAATTGCATTTCCATAGTTTTAACTGACAGAATTATCTCTGAAGCAAGATATGATGAAGATAGCATATTGGGAGTTTTTTAAGTAAAATATTACATGCATTAAAAACAGAAACATTAAAATGTTGCATAAAATGCAATATTCAAAATAAACAAGAATTCTTCTGTTCTCGGAGCTTACGATGTGATAACTGCAGTTGTATGGTGTGTTCAATCTAGTCAGAACATTTTCTGTTGATCTTTATGAAAAGTTTTCAGTATTTTATCATGTTTAGCTGAGGATTAAGACTGTTATGTACTAGGAGCAAAGTACACTCAAGAGCCAAAGAAACTGGTACACCTGCCTAATACCATGTAGGGCTACCCATGAGCACACAGAAGTGCCACCACAAAATGTGACATGGGCTCGACTGATGTCTGAAGTAGTGCTGGAGGGAATTGAGACCATGAATCCTGCAGGACTGTCTGTAAAGAGCATGAGCAGCATGTTGCAAGGCATCCCAGATATTCTCAATAATTTTTATATCTGGGGAGTCTGGTACCCATCGGAAGTGTTTAAACACAGAACTGTGTTTCTGGAGCCACTCTTTAGCAATTCTGGACATGTGGAGTATTGCATTGTCCTGATGGTATTGCCAGAGTCCTTCAGAATGCACTTAGGACATGAATAGATACAGGTGACCAGACAGGATGCTTTCATACATGTCGCCTGTCAGAGTTGTATCTAGATGTGTCAGGGGTCCCATATTACTCAAACTGCGCATGCCCCACACCATTACAGAGCCTCCGCCAGCTTGAAAAATCCCCTGCTGACATGTATGGTCCACGGGTTCATGGGGTTGTCTCCATAACCGTGTATGTCCTTCCGCTCGATAAAATTTGAAATGAGGCTCGTCCAATGAGGCAAAATATTTCCAGTCATCAATAGTCCAATGTAGGTATTGACAGATCCAGGTGAGGTGTAAAGCTTTGTGTCATGCAGTCATCAAGTGTACACAAGTGGGCCTTCAGCTCTGTAAGCCCATATCTATGATGTTTCATTGAATGGTTCGCACGCTGACACTTTTGATGGCACAACATTGAAGTCAGCAGCAATTTGCAGAAGAGCTGCCCTTGTGTCATGTTGAAGGAGTCTCTTCAGTCATTGTTGGTACTGTTCTTACAGGATCTTTTCCCACTTGCAGCAATGTTAGAGATTTGATGTTTTGCCAGATTCCTGATAGTCATGGTACACTCATGAAATGGTTGTACGGGAAATTCCCTATTTCATTTCTACCTTGGGCATGCTGTATCCCATTGCTCATGTGCTGACTATAACACCACATTCAAACTCACTTCAGTCTTGATAACCTGTCATTGTAGCAGCACTAAGAGATCTAACAACTGAGCCAAACACTTGTCTTGTACAGGCAGGGCAGTGCTGTGCTGTGCAGTGCTATGTTCTGCTTGTTTACATATCTCTTAATTTGAGTATGTATGCCTACACCAGTTTCCTTGGTACTTCAGTGTATATCCTGAATTGTTATGGAAGGAGTAATTAATGAGATATGGAGCTTATTTTTTTCTCAAATTTGTTTGAGCAATTTAACAGATTCTTGCCACTTGATTTCTTACATTCATATGAGATACTTTACTCATGCCACAGGTAGTTTCAGGCTGAAGTGTTAAAAATCACATGTATTATTTTTCGTATGAATCAAGGAGTTGGAAGCTGCCACAAACAGTAATCTACAGTAAAAAAATTAAATAATAAGGGTGAAAAAGGTAGGTTAAAACACTTTTAATGTGTAATAATACAAGGCATATTTGAAAAGTAAGGTCTGATTAGGCATGAAATGGAAACCACTGCAAAAATCCAATGGAACTTTGCACAGATGTGTTGGGCAGTGTCGTTAGTGATCATGTAGAAATACCTAAAACAACAGTGCCTCCTGCCGATACGTGGATCTGGTGAGAGATTTTGCACGAAGCTATGCAGCCCACATAACATAAATGTCATGAGATTTTTTCTTCAAGACAATTTTCAGTTACATTCTGCAGGGGCAATAAAAACACTGCTGCAGTGTTTTTGATGGGAAGTGTTTGATCACCCACAAAACAGCCCTTAACTGGCTCCTTCCAATGTTCATCTATGCTCACATGAACCACTGGCTACAAAGACAACATTTTTGCAGAGAGAAAGTTTGTACACTGGCATGAAAAACGTCCAAGTCAGAGCAGAATCTATTTAGAGAGGTAGCTGGAAGGTGTGGCTAACTGTTGTGAACAAAAAAATTTTGATTTTCGCTATGGTTTTCATTTCATTACCAATTGGACATTACTTTATGAACAGTTTTCATACATTGCTGACACCTGTATATAAAACTGGAGTGATTGAAAGGGTGTGATTTTCATCATAATGGAAACAAAGTTATTATACATATACTCTCCTCTATTGGTTTTGTGATCAGCTGTGGCTTTGTAAATTTACCTGAATTACCATGTGCCAATAAACAGTTTGTAGGAACTAATCCAGAGAAATTGGCACCATTCACGACTGTGAACAAAACTGTGAGAGAGTCTTCATATACTTTACTTACAGGAGACAACATTTTTCTGTTTTCATCAGCTTGCAACAGACTGATTGTCTTCAGACTTTGGGTATTGATAAAGAAGATGCAAGATCAATAGTCCAATGTAGGTGTTGACAGATCCAGGTGAGGTGTAAATCTTTGTGTCATGCAGTCATCAAGTGTACACAAGTGGGCCTTCAGCTCTGTAAGCCCATATCTATGATGTTTCATTGAATGGTTCGCACGCTGACACTTTTGATGGCACAACATTGAAGTCAGCAGCAATTTGCAGAAGAGCTGCCCTTGTGTCATGTTGAAGGAGTCTCTTCAGTCATTGTTGGTACTGTTCTTACAGGATCTTTTCCCACTTGCAGCAATGTTAGAGATTTGATGTTTTGCCAGATTCCTGATAGTCATGGTACACTCATGAAATGGTTGTACGGGAAATTCCCTATTTCATTTCTACCTTGGGCATGCTGTATCCCATTGCTCATGTGCTGACTATAACACCACATTCAAACTCACTTCAGTCTTGATAACCTGTCATTGTAGCAGCACTAAGAGATCTAACAACTGAGCCAAACACTTGTCTTGTATAGGCAGGGCAGTGCTGTGCTGTGCAGTGCTATGTTCTGCTTGTTTACATATCTCTTAATTTGAGTATGTATGCCTACACCAGTTTCCTTGGTACTTCAGTGTATATCCTGAATTGTTATGGAAGGAGTAATTAATGAGATATGGAGCTTATTTTTTTCTCAAATTTGTTTGAGCAATTTAACAGATTCTTGCCACTTGATTTCTTACATTCATATGAGATACTTTACTCATGCCACAGGTAGTTTCAGGCTGAAGTGTTAAAAATCACATGTATTATTTTTCGTATGAATCAAGGAGTTGGAAGCTGCCACAAACAGTAATCTACAGTAAAAAAATTAAATAATAAGGGTGAAAAAGGTAGGTTAAAACACTTTTAATGTGTAATAATACAAGGCATATTTGAAAAGTAAGGTCTGATTAGGCATGAAATGGAAACCACTGCAAAAATCCAATGGAACTTTGCACAGATGTGTTGGGCAGTGTCGTTAGTGATCATGTAGAAATACCTAAAACAACAGTGCCTCCTGCCGATACGTGGATCTGGTGAGAGATTTTGCACGAAGCTATGCAGCCCACATAACATAAATGTCATGAGATTTTTTCTTCAAGACAATTTTCAGTTACATTCTGCAGGGGCAATAAAAACACTGCTGCAGTGTTTTTGATGGGAAGTGTTTGATCACCCACAAAACAGCCCTTAACTGGCTCCTTCCAATGTTCATCTATGCTCACATGAACCACTGGCTACAAAGACAACATTTTTGCAGAGAGAAAGTTTGTACACTGGCATGAAAAACGTCCAAGTCAGAGCAGAATCTATTTAGAGAGGTAGCTGGAAGGTGTGGCTAACTGTTGTGAACAAAAAAATTTTGATTTTCGCTATGGTTTTCATTTCATTACCAATTGGACATTACTTTATGAACAGTTTTCATACATTGCTGACACCTGTATATAAAACTGGAGTGATTGAAAGGGTGTGATTTTCATCATAATGGAAACAAAGTTATTATACATATACTCTCCTCTATTGGTTTTGTGATCAGCTGTGGCTTTGTAAATTTACCTGAATTACCATGTGCCAATAAACAGTTTGTAGGAACTAATCCAGAGAAATTGGCAGCATTCACGACTGTGAACAAAACTGTGAGAGAGTCTTCATATACTTTACTTACAGGAGACAACATTTTTCTGTTTTCATCAGCTTGCAACAGACTGATTGTCTTCAGACTTTGGGTATTGATAAAGAAGATGCAAGATAATTTCAGGCAGCACATAGATAAGATGGTACTCTAAATCATATTGGTAAAGATCCAAATATCAAAACGAGACAGCCAGTATATGAAAGAAATTGCAAATAACTAACAGTGATATTAATGGTGCTGAACTATTGCCTACATCTAAATCATTTATGGGACAGTCAACTGTTGTCTCTCATTTATTATCTAACAGCACAGGTATTTTGTATCTTTTATCTTTCAACAGATTTTAATTTAGAATTTTACAAAATTCTTCAATTTTCATATCAGCGCACACTCCGCTGCAGTGTGAAAATCTCATTCTGGAATTCTTCAACAGTTCATAAATAATAATCAGAATTCATGTTTTATAGAATAATATATTTAAATGTTTTTTTTATTTCTGGACAGAAGACAATTAATACAGAGAGTATGCCTAGCATCACCATGTTTAGATCAAAGAGTAAAACAAACTTGCTGTAGATCTGCTACCACAGATGCAAATCCTGAATTTTTATGAATGACTGAGTGCTCATTTGTTGTCATGTTATCTAGAAATACTCTCACTAGAAGAATCCAGTTGTATCTTTTATACAAGTTATACCTACTGGTAACCATTAAAAATAATAGAAAGATCACTGGCTGCACTTTATTCAGCAACTGTTAACCATGTTGTTGAAAAGGTGCCATTTACCGTCAGAGTGGGCTCCTGTGTTCTGATATAAAAGTGTTTAACAAACTGCTAAGAAACTGGAAGCATACATATCACCATTGAGGGTACCAGAAGATGTCAACTGAATCTCAAATTCAGATGGCACATAAAAGCCAACCATTTTGTTTAAGGACTCCAATGTAAGTACAGATGCATGTCATAGCATAAAACAAGATGGAGCTAAATGTGCCAGAGAAATTTCTTCATTCATCTTCAGATAAACTAAAGTGCAAATGAAAATTTGGTGTTGGAGAGTAGTTAACAGTTGTTAGAGCAAGAGTGCAGTGGGCACATCAGTGGTAAGAATAAGTGAGACCAAAAGTTACAGAATATTTGCCAAAGCATGCAAGCAAGTGTCCATTTAACAATGGGGAGATCATAAAGCCTATTACAACAGTAACTTTTAGTCCACACAGCCACTACTGCAATCTTCACATGGACAACAGTTAAGAGAGTATCTCCTGGCTGAAGTATTAGATGCACCCTCCAAGACATCTATCAACAGCAAGTAAATGAATTAAGTTGTAATGGGGTACAAGAAATTTTGATACTGTGTTTGGAATGTAACAATATTATGAAAAGGAAAGTTGCCACTTGGCATATAGCAGAGATGCTGACTCACAGATATGCACAGCAGAAACACTGTCACAAATAAGCTTTCAGCCAACAAGGCATTCATCAAAAATAGACCACACACACACAAACACACACATGAACATGCCTCACACGTACATGACTGCAGTCTCTGGTAACTGAAGTGTGTGGCTTTAGTTGCCAGAGGCTTCAGTCATACGTGTGTGTGTGTGTGTGTGTGTGTGTGTGTGTGTGTGTGTGTGTGTGTGTGTGTGTGTCTGTCATCTATTTTTGATGAAGACCTTGCTGGCTGAAAGCTTATTTGTGACAGTGTTTCTGTTGTGCATATCTGTGACTCAGCATCTCTGCTATATGGTGAATGGCAACTTTACTTTTCATAATATGGATATTGTATTTGGTCTGACCACAAGATGTGTAATGACAAAACAGGTGAATTGAAACAGTCACTTATGGAGATGGTAGACAAAATGAGAGGTACCTTTGCCCAGTACTTGTAGGTGTTGTATTGAGAGCACTCCGCCACTTGTAAAATAATGGTCATGTTCCTTTCTCAGCTTATACAATTTAATATGGCTGCTTTACTGAAAACACACCATTTAATTTAGTCATTCTCCTTTATAGATGTATAGCCTACTTAAAGCTTGAAATAAGTCAATAATGTACATTCAGGCACACAACTCTAGGCATAGTTCCAATGTAGATCATTTCTCTAGCCTCTTCAAGGACTTGATAATTCTTAACTTACATGTCAATACACTAATACATACACTTTAATCTTAATATTAAACAGATTCAGTGAGTTGTAGAGCAGCCAGGTCATTATCTGTCTGTGTGGTGTGCACTTGAGTTCAGTGACCTAGTGGTCATACAGCAGCTTGAGTGTTTCATTTTGTGACACTGATTATTAGTATCACCTTCAGCAACCTTTTTTTTGAGAGGTCTGCACAAGTACAGAGGGTGTAATTGCTTGCCATTGGGAGCTCCAATGTTAGGTGGATTATGGAGCCCCTTGGAAAAATAATGGACATGTTGGAAAAGAAGACCACCATCCTCTCTGTTTGCTCTCAAGAAATGGGGGAAGAGTCACATTGGAGATGTTGCCGGCAGCAACTGAGCACACTGGGTGCACCTAGCTGCAAATCATAGTTTGTGTCAGCACAAATGACACCTGTTACATGGGTTCAGAACTTATCTTCCATTCTTATAGGTGACTGGCTGACTTCGTGCAGACAGTTAGATTCAGTCAAGGAGTGGAAGCAAAGCTATTGTCCTGTAGGATTGTTCCCAGAACCAATCGTAGTCATTTGGAGCTGAGTGGAAGGCTTAAATGAGAGACTCAGATGATTCTGTGATGACCTAGGATGTGGATTTTTCAACCTCCACTATCAGGAAGAGAAATGTAGAACCTCCCTTAATAGGTCAGATGTGCACTACACACAGAAAATAGCTACTAGGATGGCAGAGCACATGTCAGGTGCACATGTGGGTTTTTAGGACAGAGTATTCCCTCAGTAAGCCTGATTAGATAACCTTCTGAGTCAAGAAAGAGAAACATTCTCCATAGTAGATTTGAGAAAGAAAATGTTTATAAAGTATTAGTTAACTGCCAGAGCACCTATGGAAAGGTCCCAGAACTAATCTCACTTATAAATGGTAACAGTTTCCATGTAGTACTAGGGACAGAAAGCTGGTCAAAACTAGAGGAAAAATCCAACTCGATTTTTTATCACTAGGATAAGTTGAAAGCCTGTGGTGGAGGAATGTTTATAGAAGCAAATATATGATAATATCTAGTGAGGTTACTACAGATTCAGAATTTGGACTAATTTGGGAGAAGATAAATGTTAAAGGTGGATCAAACATGGCCATCAGATACATTTGCAGATCCCCCTCCTCAGCAGCAGTAGTGGCAGAACAGTTGAGGGAAATTTGGAGAATATTTTGTGTAAATTTCATGCTGATGTTATAGTTTTAGATGAAGATCTTAACTTACCAGCAATAGACTGGGAGATTCAAGTGATTAGGATGGGTACTATGGATAGAGCACTGTGAAAGGTGGTTTGAAAAATTATTTGAAATCAGTGCAAGGAATCACTCATGGGTTCCAAAATGCTATTTAAAATCCAGCTGTCACAATGATCATGCAAACAAAGTTCAAAATAATGGGGTACAATAGTAGAGCAGCTCCTCATAAGACTCATTTCTGTAGTCAGTGCTAAGTGACACTTGAGGTGGTGTAAGAAGCTGTGCCACTGGACAGTGGATAACTGGAATTGAGTGATACGGAATGACAAATCATGCTATGCCCTGTGGCAATCCAACGGAAGGATTTTGGGTTGGTGAATGCCAGGAGAACATTATTGTCATCAATGCCAACAGTGGAGTACAGAGGAGGTGAGTATTACAGTATGGGGCATTTTTCATGACTAGGACTTGGTCCCCATATTGTGCTTAAGAAAATGCTAAATCCAGGAGAATGTGAGCACATTTTACTGCATTCTATCCTGCATGAATTAGAAGAGCAGTTTAGAGATGATAATTGTATCTATAGGAGACTGCACCCTGTAGGAGTATAATTATTATTTTCAATGGCCACTGTGACCCTGGTAGGGCATGCCTGCATTTGGTAAATTAAAATGTACTTAGCAGTCTACTTCTATAATTTATGTCATTATATAGATTCAAAACTGTGAAATCTGTTGCAGAATGACAAGTATAAATGCTTATAGCAAATAAGCGTTGTTCTTATACACTGAAGAGCCAAAGGAACTGGTACATCTGCCTAATATCATGTAGGGCCCTTGCAAGCATGCAGAAGTGCCACCACACAACGTGACATGGACTCAACTAATTTCTGAAGTAGTACTGTAGTGAACAGACATAATTAATCTTGCAGGGCTGTCCATAAATCCATAATAGTATGAGGGATGGAGATCTGTTCTGAACATCAGGTTGCAAGACATCCCAGAAATACTCATTAATGTTCATGTCTGGGGAGTCTGGTGGCCAGTGGAACTGTTTAAACTCAGAAGAGTGTTTCTGGAGACGCTTTGTAGCAATTCTGGATGTGTGGGGTGTCACATTGTCCTGCTGGAATTGCCAACATCTGTCAGAATACACAATGAACACGAATGGATGCATATAATCAGACAGGATGCTTAGATACGTGTCACCTGTCAGAGTTGTATTTAGACATATCAGGGGTCCCATATCACTCCAATCGCACACACCTCACACCATTAAAGAGCCTCTACAGCTTGAACAGTCCCCTGCTGACATGCAGGGTCCATGGATTCATGAGATTGTCTCCATAACTGTACACATCTGCCCACTTGATACAATTTGAAATAAGACTCATCTGACCGGGCAACATGTTTCCAGTCATCAACAGTCCAATGTCAATCGTGATGTGCCCAGGCAAGGCGTAAAGCTTTGTGTCGTGCAGTCATCGAATCAAGGGTGCACGAGTGGGCCTTCACCCATGTCATAGATGTTTTGTTGAAAGGTTTGCATGCTGACACTTGTTGATGGTCCACCATTGAAGTCTGCAGCAATTTGCAGAAGGGTTGCATTTCTATAACACTGGATGATTCTCTTCAGTCGTTGTTGGTCCCATTCTTGCCGAATATTTTTCTGGCCACACTGATGTAGGAGATTTGATGTTTTGCTGAATTCCTGATAATTCACAGTACACTCCTGAAAAAGTCAGATTGGAAAATCCCCAATTCATCACTACCTTGGAGGTGCTGTGTCCCATCACTCATGCACCGTCTACAACACCACCTTCAAACTCACTTAAATTGTGATAAGCTGCTGTTGTAGCACCAGTAACTGATCTAACAAATGCGAAAGACACTTGTTGTCTTATATAGATGTCGTCAACCACAGTACTGTATTCTGCCTGTTTACATATATCTGCATTTGAATACAGATGCCTAAACCAGTTCCTTTGGTGCTTCAGTGTAGCATGAATGTAATTGTTATTCTTAACACATATGTCATTTTACCTGTGGCACCATGAAACAAGCATTAGTAAATAAGGAATAATTAGAATATTTGGGGAAGCTGTCTTTTTTCTCCTTTTTTCAAAGCTGTAACTTTCCAGTTTATTTTACATCTTATGATGTCACAGTTTTATAAGCAGTTTATGATATTCAACATCCCATTATTTCTAAAATTATTGTTGAAAGCATCTTATTGCTATAGTTTGTTTTATTGTTGCTACTCATCAATTCATGGATCTTCTTACAGTGATTTTGTGCTACAAATTTTGTTAAAGTATCTCTTCAGGTCTGATGTGACCATACCATGATAGCTTTTGTTGGTTACTGAGGACAAAAACCACCTTTATGCCCAGGCTATGTGTTCACTCATCCACCTTCATTTATCTTATAGAGCACAAACCCTTTTTCCTTTTCACTGAATTTCAGCATGATGTGTAAGTTGCCACGTATTGAGCAAATGACAAATACATGAATCTGAACTGTGTCTCAAATCTTGGTGTTACATGTTATGGAATTAGCTATTTCAGTAAGACCTTTCCTATGTCATCTTTTCAAGAATATTTTTTCATCTTTTTTTGCATTTAGTATTAGTAACATCATAGTACTTAAACTTATCATTTAATTTTTCTAAATGAAGTAATGTTCCCCACATTTCTGAGCCATGTGTTCTGCATCTGCTCTACTTTCTGTAAGAAAAACTATGTCATCAGCTCTTAAAACAAATTGTGTACATGTTCTTCTCCAACTTGATCATCTATTGGACTGTATTTCCTTTATTGTTGCTCCAGGTCACTTAAATAAAATTTGTTTCGTTACATTCTCATAATTTTTAATAAATGTTATTCTATGTTTTACACTAATACATAATAGGCCTTACTCTAATTTATTTTTAGTCACCAAAAGAATATTATTAAGAGACAGAACATGAAGATTCACAGTTACAAATACCACATAGGAAATTTCTGGACTTTCAGAAAAGTGAGCTAACCAGTAGCAGTGGGTGTTCAGATTGTGATATTTGGTTGGTTGATTGAGGGAGGTGACCAAACAGCAAAGTCACTGGTCCCTTGATCTAAGGTGGCAGAAACCAAGGGAGGAAGAACAGAAATAGCACAGTCCAGTCAAGGGGAATGGAAAATGGGCAAACATAGAGGTAAAAGGAATGTCGGGGCAGCAGGAAGAGTAAAGAACAGGCTTGGTGGGGTGGTGGTGGGGGGGGGGGGGGGGGAGGGGATGGCAAGAGAAGGGCTGCCTCACGAATGCTACATACTCTGTACTGTGGTCATGACACAGTGGGTACAACAGCAGGGGAAGAAGGCACAAGATTAGAGGGAAACAAAATGGCACATAAAACTAGACAAAAATAGAGAAAAAAGGGAGAGGAGAGCACAGCAATGCTAACTTAGAGTCTCCAGTTCCAGAGGGAAATTCAGTTACTTAAAACTGGAAGGACAAATCAGTTCCATGAAGGAAATCATCAGCTGACACCTGGAACAAGGAAGGTGGGAGGGCATATTTAGTGCTAAGGGCCAAAATTCAGGGGTAGTCTAACAAAATCACCATAAGGGAGGGGGGCAGCATATAAAAGGGGGCAGCTCATTGTGGAGTAAAATACCACTGATCAACCTAGTATGGCTAATATGAAGATGGCAGAGGATGGTAGATTCCTTCTGGGAAAGGTTCATGCAATCCCCTTGATTGCATGAACTTCATTAGACAGGGCAGCAGTCTCCAAGGGTTGATCAATGATTGAGCAAAAAGAGATTTGGTATGAAGCCACAGATCTGCCTCTGGAGTGGTTACGGTGGCTGCCTTCTCAGCCAGACAATTGGCAAGTACATTAAGAAGAGTCATGTGGCCAGAAGTCCAAAGTAAATCAACTGAACAACAAGCAGTGCCAAGATTGGTGAGAAGGTTGTGGATGGCAGAGACCAAGGGGTGTCAGAAAAACACCCAGAGATAGCCTAAATGCCACTCATTGAGCCCATATATAACAAAACTTGGGTGAGGGAGCACCATTTAATAAAGCAGAGAGCCCAATAGATGGCCATCAATTCTATAGTAAACACCCCACACACGACAGGGTATAGGTGATTTCCATGCGAACAGAAGACTTGAAGGCATATCCCACATGATCAGTAGATTTAGAACCATCTGTGTAAAAGAAACAGTGGCGTCCTGAAACTCCAATAAGAGCAGGTGAGAAAACAATTATGGAGCCTTTCAAACCCTGGAAGAGGTCCTTCTGGAAACAAGGCCGAGAACTAACCAAAGGTTTGGGGTCAAAGAAAAATGCAAAAAGATGGTGGTGCTGGGAAAAGGCCTGTGCAACTGTGGTTTCCAAACAAAGCAGATGATCAGTCAGAGACTGTCCCTCCTGAAAGCTGCACTGGTAAGAAGATAAAAGGTCCTGAGATTCAAGGACATGAGCTGACTAGCCACCATCCATTCAGATAACTTGTAGGGAACATTGGTCAGACTCATGGGCCAGCAACTATCGAAGTACAACAGATGGTTGCTGGACAAAGGACAGAAACCACAATAGTGTCTCTCCATTGAGAGGGGAAAATGCCTTGGAGCCAAATATAGTTAAACACATGAAGGAGATAGTGTTGTTGTAGCAGATTGAGGTGTTGAAGCAATTGGTCATGGATGGAATCAGGGCCAGGGGTGAATGACAGGAAGAAGAGAGGGTCAGAAGACAATCGCATTCATAAAAGGTTCATTGTAAGATTCCACCTCACAATTGGTAAAATATAAGTGAGCAGCTCCAGCCTGCTGTGAAGGTGGCTGGATAGGAGGCTGAAGCTGATGACATCGCAAAATGGGTTGCAAGATGTCCCATGAGAACTGATGGATCTGTACAATGGTTGTCTAGAAAGGCAAGAACTGGGATAGAAGACTGCCACAGATAACCTCAGAAAGTGTGGAGTGTAGGTCACACCTGTGACAAAGGGACAGAAGAACCTAGGGAGGAGAAACAGCATTTCCAACATATCTGCTTGCTCTGTTTGATTAAGTAATGGGCTTTGGCACAAAGGCATTTGATGATAATAAGACCAGCAGAGGACAGGTACCACTTCATACATTGCAAGGTGTGACAACAATCATGGATGGCTGTGGCAAAGGCTGTGCTCCACTATGAAATTGCCTGGCAGTGAACGGGGCATTGCGCAGGGAATGGCGATACTGGCAGCATGAATTATCTTATCAGAAAGATCACAAATGACTTCATTAATACAACCTGACAAAGAAGGTTAAACATGACCAGGGAGGTATATAGAGGCCAATCAGCATGATGGATAGCTCAGCGGGCTAACCTGGCCATTAGGAGATGGGAAGGGAACAAGACAATCTACATGAAGTGGTCACTATCGCAGAGATCATCATGTGATGACCAGTGCAAGGAAGGAAGAATGGAGGGGAAGTAACCGAGAGATTGGTGGCAGAGAAAGTGCCATATGCATCAATAAAAGGAGTAGTGGAACCATCATTATGAAGCACAGGTTGTGGTCTACAAGAAACTGGTCAATGGGAAGCCCCTAATTAAATGAAAAAGCACTGCCCTACCGAGAGTGATGGGCATTAAAATTCCCAAGGAGGAGACAGGTAGCGGAGAGTTGCTGAAGGAGGGCAGTAAAGGCAGTGGGTGTAGATGGCCTATTAGGAGGGAGATAGAGATTACAAATCATCTCCGTAGAGTCCAATGGACACATACAGCAACTGTTTCCAGTGTGGTACAAAGTGGGGGTATGGACAAATGTGCAAATGCCATTGGAAGTCCTCAAAGGCAGACCCGGTTCCAACAAAAGCACAAAACCCAAAAAGGGTCAGAGATTAAGCATCAATAAAATGAGACTCCTCAAGAATGACACATATTACCAAGTAAAATGAAATAAGGGATTACAGTTCCAGAAGGTGACAATAGAACCCATTACAATTCCACTGAATAAGCACAGAAAGGGGATCCTGATGGGAGGCAAATGGACTGGAGCCAATTATGCCTCCAGGTAACCATCCATCACCAACAAGGATGAAGTGACATCCATAATTAAGAGGTCTGACTCAGGTTTCTATGGGGGGATGGCACCTCTGGCCACACAGGAGGGGCTTTGACCTGGGACTTACATTTCTTCTTCTTCTTCTTCTCTTTCATAGGTTGAGGAGGACAGGACACAGTTGGAAAGCAAGCTTCTGCAGGATCTGGAAATGAGAGAGAGAAAGCGACATAGGGACGCATAGACTGTGGGTTCCACAGATTAGTTGTGGCAGCAGGCCTCTGGCCTGATAGACACCATGGAGAGGGGTCCCAGGAGGGAGGCCCATCACTGGTGGGTGCCAAAGAGGAGGGACACTCCTCTGACTTGGGAGGGGTAGGGTCACTTGGAGAAGAAAGTGTGGGAACCATAGGGGAGGTGGAGTGAAGAGGGGGATGGGGCTGGGCTAAGGAGGAGGGCAGAGGGGAAAGGACGTAACAGGGGCAACATTATATGTCATCAACACACGGTGAAGGTGATCATATTTCTGATGAGCCTCAGTGTAGGATAAACAATCAAGGGACTTATAATCGTTTCCTTTCTTACAAACCACACAATTAACACACATGGGCAATGGGAAGACATGTGCCTGATACACAAGCACCAAAAACACCTCATTTGTGGTTGGCTGTCACATTGATAGCAAATAACCTTGATTTTTCTAGCAGGATATCTCCCTCAAATACCAGAAAAGAGGCACTGGTATAAGTGTGATTGTCCTTACAACCTTCCTAAACACACTGAACAAAATAAATGCCCTGTTATTCTAAATGGGCCAAGAATTCCTGATTTGTTTGAAGAATGAGGTCCCTATGAAAAAAGACACACTGCACCATATTGAAAGACTGATGAGGAGTAGCTGACACTGGGATGTCACCAAGACAGTCAAAAGCACAGAGGCCTTCATATTGGGGGCAGAAGATGTTTTGATTAATAGCAAACCTGACTGCATCTTATTGAGAGACTTCATGTTGCCAAACTTGTCTTTGATATTTTCCACAATAAGTAATGGCTTGGTGGTGGAGAAAGTGTCCCCTTCAGTCCTAGTGCAGATCAGGTAGTAGGAAAAGTGTTTTGCCCCAAGCTGGTGAGCCTGGCCCTCCTCCCATGGTGTTGCCAGGGAAGGGAAGGCCACAGGATCATAGGGAAGCAGTATTAAATAATCTATTACCAACTGAAGAGATGGCCATAGAAGAATGGCCAGTTTTTTTTAGCTTAATATGTTTCACATGCAAAGCATCCACTCTGCTACCACCCACTCCAAGCAGGGGCTCTCCCCATGGGCACCACCCAGCCACAGTGAGGGCTGTCTGGCACAGTGACCATTGCTGGGAGTTCCAATGCTCCAGAATGCCAAGTAACCGCTCCTAGGGGGTAATGGGAAAGGAGCAGGGAGACAGGGAGGGAGGGGCTTGTGGAAGGAAATGAAGCCTGGAAAGGAAGAATGGGCTTCAGTACCTCAAGGCCTCATGTGTGCCACACACAAACTCACAAAAGGAGTGCAAGACCCCTGGGGGGCTCAGATTATGATGACTCAGTTGTATTCTAATGTGCCTGAGTTTGATCTTAAGTGGCCTGAATATACATTCATGAAAACAGGAATTTTGCCAGTAGGTCAGATATTTTTTCCCTAAGCTTTGATGCATTCCACATTGGAAGCACAGATCATATAGTTACTGAAATGGGACATAGCATTCCGTCCCTGGTCCATTACTAACTAGAACTTCATAAAGATAATCTATGTTTGGGATCTGTAGAAAGAAGAGGTGTCAGTTTAGGTTATTTGGAGAGAGAAAGCCATTAGAAGTGGTTTGACAGTGCTCCAATGTGACTTTTGTTTCAGATTAAAACTTTCTTGTATGACTTAACATGTTAGTTTTTTGCAGTAACAACTTGAAATAAAATGTAGGTGATGCATTAAGGATTAAAGGCAGGAAAAGTTAAAATATTTATTTCGTTTGTAGTAATATTATGGCATAAAGATAGCTTGGAAGAATTTAGCATTATTAAATTACTGCCAAAGAAGAAGCTTCAGTTTTGTGTGTGTACCTCAATTAATTTGTGTGTCAGTTCTATTCAATAACCTTTTCCTTTGAATATCATCTAGACTGGGAATATGTTCATGAAGTGTAGTGGTTTCCACAGCAGAGGTGAAAAACTTCCGGTCTGCTGAATGCAATCAATAGATGTAGAAATGTTTTGAATAGTCAGGACAAGGAATGTTCTTCACCTATATCAAGACTGATGAGCCATAATTAAATGCTTTCATAACTGTGGTAACTATTCCATCAGATGGAAGGAGAGTTATGGCAGTTGTAGGTCACTAACAAGCAGCAGCTTTTCCTAAGGCCTTTATTTGTTGAAAAATTATTTGAAATATCTGACTTAGTTGGTCTGGTGTTACATATCTCAGCATAAATTTTTAACAATATTAATTTAATTTTTGTGTGCATGTGTTTGTGTCAACTTTTTTTCAGTCTTTGTTTCTGTGAGTATTTAACATTGTTCATCTATGATTCCCTTGCATGTACCTATTAGTTCCTTCAACACAAACTTGTAACCCACAAAGGATCTTCCATCCCATAAACCACTTTGATACTGTGGTTTGGCATTTCTGTCTCTTCTTCCTTACTTAAGAGAACTGGTAAATCGCCTATTCCACCTTCACTCAATATATTTATTGGGGATGGGAGGGAAGGGGGATGTTTGGGGAGCCTGATGGGTGTTACCCTATATTATCTGTATTTTATGCCTATTATTTGTTCCACCAATAGGTCATCATTCATTTCTTCAATATTTTGTTGGAAACTTTTCTGAACTCTCTCATTTGTGGAGTAGAGCTAATTCAGTTATTGTGCCAGTGTTCATTATTTATGCACTGAAGTTGCAACTGCTTACTGTTCACCTAAGCTTCATTTTGGTGGACTGCATTATTTGTCAGTTTACTGACATTGCTCACTGACATGTTATAGTTGTGCAATTCTTTGGAAATTTCAGTTTTGTATCTCTTGCTGTAGCATTTCTCACTGTTCTGTGTATAGTGTCACATATTATACAAGATTAATGCTGCATATTGTTACCATAATGTGCATATTTGCACCTAAAAAGATATATGTGGCAATTCAATTATCATTTACAATTCCCTTTGCTTATACTAGATCATTTTCTCAAAAAATCCTGTCTTTCATACCAATTTCTCGTATTTTCTAATTGTAAGTTATACCTTATGTTTCTAAGTAGTGAGTTGATTACAGTGGAGGCCATCTTCGTCCTTTTGTACCACATTTAGTCATCTGCTTTTGTGTTTTGTGTAAAGTGGCAGCTAAGTAGTGACTACATCTAAATGTACATCCATATTCTTCAAACTACTGTGAAGTGTAGAATACTACCCACTCAACAACATATTAGATTTCTTCTCGTTCCATTTGTATCTCAAAGGAAGACTGTTTAAATGCCTTTTGTGAATGCTATAATTAGATTGATCTTGTATTCATGATTCCTGTGGGAGTGGTAACTAGCTTTGATTTGGTAATGATACAAATTATTTTAGAAAGATGAAATGCTGAATCCACCTGACTGTGTTGATCTATGTATTTCAGGGTGTCATGTGGGAAAAGCATGAGTAGAGTTTCACATCATTGTTTACCAAATCTATATCATTTGGCACTGAGTGGACAGCCTATTAAAGATATCTCATTATTTTTCAGTTCAGAATATTTTCTAAGTTTCAGCGACAGATGGGTGTTAATGGTGTTGGCTAGCAGTTCCATGAATCATTTCTGCAACTATACTTGCAGACAGGTGAGGACTGTGTATTCTTCCAATACTGGATGCAGCTGCTTGTTTAAGAGAGCTATGGTATATATTATCATTCAGAGTGGGGTTAACTAAACGAAGATGCTGTTTAAAATCTGATATAAATTTCATCTTCTTTTGTAAAGGGATAATTGAAAATGGAGTTTATAGGCTTCCATGGTCAGTGTCAATTTGAAGTTAATTACTTTGGGTTTTAGGCCCCAACATTACAAATACTAAAATGACTGTGTAAATGACTGCTGCAAAGATGATAGTTTTAGTATTTAAAATTACTTTATTTCATTTTGAAACAGAGATAAACATTTCTGTGTTTTCTTTACTTCTCTCAGTTTTGTTGGGTCTTATGTCATCCATGAGTGTCGGTACACTAAGTAGGGAACAGTGACACCACATATGAGCACAAGTTGGGTTTTGTAATAGATCTTTTAAAAGGAAGTTGAAATCTCCATACATTCATTTTGACAGCTAAATGCTTTTCATTTAGCATTTACATGTAAATCTAGAGTCTTATGTTTTACTTTAAGCCAATTCTGCAGCAGTCAGTGTTTCTGTGAGCATGGAGAGATCATTGTGGATGGCTTTCATCACAATGTTTTCTGCTGGGTAACTATCAGTGCTTCATCAAGCCACAGTCCCTCTATATGTTCCTGCCAAAATTAAATGTTTCAAGTTTTTCCCTGAGGTATGCCACAACTGTCTCTTTGTCTAGTTTTCTGAATACATAAATATTTCTACTGTTTTTAATTGTCTTTTGTACTTTAGAGTTAATTTTCCTGCAGCTGCCTTGTGGACACTGATACCAGTTTCATTGTGGACATCTTAAAAGAAGCCACATATATTAGATCCAATGTATTTCCATCAGAAGTGGGCTTCAGTCTGTGATATACCTTTTGCATTACTTACTTTTATGTTTTCATCCTCTTTAAAAGCAAAGAGAAAAGATGAGGTGGTAGTAGCCCAGCGTAGAGCCTGTGCCTACCGTCACGTATTTTTGACTATCAGATGTTAAAAGACAGAGCAGTTTTTGTTCTTGTACGAGTTGTTGGAAGGTAGGTTTCGCTCAGTGAGTGAACGAGTGAGAACCGCCATTTTTTAGCGAGTAATTGCAGACCGCCATTGTGTGTATTTTCTATGTGCATCGAACAGAAATATAGTAGCGTTTTATTAACAGAAAATTTGTGAGAGTTATTATTATTTCAAGTAGAAATGCAATAAGAAGAACGGAAGCCCACCTGTGTACTTCGGAAAATTTACGAAGATCCGAATATAACAACACGGCCACAGTCAAGGAGACGGCGATCGGACATAATATTAATAATTGGTACGCATAAAATACTATGAAGACGATTTATTTATATAAATATAAACTAAAATGATTCCTTTCCCGTTACAGGCAATGCCTAGCTTATTGTGCTTGTCCTTCATGCCAAAGAATTAATCTCTTTAATTCATCCATTTTAAAAAAGCCACACATTCCAACATTTTATTATCATTCATTCCCTATCCTATTATATTATCATTTTATCATATTATAAAGTGGCGACAAGTGACAGGCACGATACGTAGTGGGCAAAACTGTGAGTACTAGTATTGTTAGGAAAATGAATATACATGTATGTTAACAATTTCTTTATGTTACATGTACGCTGATGATGTGACGGAGACGGTGATGTGATACTGAAAGGAAATAATAAATAAATTAGAAGGAAGAGGACGACAATACCAAGAACGTACAACAAAGCACAGTAGAGGACGTAACAGTTACAAGACAACAATCAGGTAGGACCGCGCAATGCATATAGAAAATGCGTTCCTAGTAAGCATATTAGAAAACCCAAGCACCTATTTCCTAAAATCCAGAACCTAAAGCTTCAGAGATTAACGCTATTGTATTCGAGTAGAGACAATGACATTTCTTTATTAGTACTGAAAATATATTGACCGAACAACAACTGAGATTACAATTACATACAGCTGTATATGCATTTTTAGCGTGAGAAGTACCAGGAAAGTGAAATCTTAAGAGAGAAAATACTGATTTTGATAACTGTAGTGCCTTAAGAGTTTCTATAATGGAGAGTCAAAACAATAAGGAAATGTCATTCGAAAATCAAAATGCCAATGTAGTGGATGTGCATTTACAAAACGCAACAAGGAGTGGTTTAGAACCGTTAAGCGGTGATTATTTGGATGCTGGGCGCAACATGCCATTGTTGCATTCGACGCCCGTGAATACAGAACATTTCATTACCAGCAATACTTTGATTACAATAGACGAAATTAATGACAACTCAAGGCAGGAGAATATTTTAAATGAACGTAGTACGCGTAGTACAGAAGCAGATGCTGACAGGCGTAGGCCGGAAATGAATAGAGAAGATATGCAAGCATTATTTCGAGCTTTAACAGAAACTATACAAACTAACATGAACACAATTAATTCAAAGATGTCGAGTTTAGACATAATACAAGCAGACATGACTAACATGAAAGCAGACATGACTAACATGAAAGCAGACATGACCACAGTAAAGTCCGAGATCGCGAAGGTAAATACAAACATGACGCACATTTCAGGCGAGGTACAAAGTTTGCGCACAGAACTCAATAACATGGATACGAAGTTCACACAGCAGATTTCGCAAATCTCCACGGAGGTGGATAGGAAAATTAAGAAACAAGTGCAAATTTCAGTTCATGATATGGGTGAGAAATTAAAAGGCATAATGAGAGAAAATTTTGAGACACTAACACACACATATCGACAGGAGCTATCCGGTATTAGAGAAACCCAAGAGAATTTACAGGCAATGCAAAAGAATACGCAGGTTAACTTAGACAATGTACAATCAGAAGTAGCGAAACTACATTCTTTCTGTGACGACTTGCCAGAAAATGTAGAGAAAATCACAGTGGAGATAGGGTTACTCAAGTTAGAACACAAGAGAATCAACTCAGACATTGTGCAGCTTTACGAAACGGTAAAGAGTAATGCAAAGGACGAAAACACAACGTTCGCAGAAAAATGCGTACGTGAACAGCGCACTTATGTGGAAGCGGTAAAGGAAGTAATGGGGGAAAAGGAAGAAGAAATCTTAAAACGCATAGAACAGGATATCAGACAGGTAGAACAAAGGTTAAGGGACGAAATAGTTAGCAAACAAAGTACGGTAATATCATCGCCGGGGGCGGTAAGCGCAGCGCTAAACAGCCATCCGCCAGTGAGAGGAATCAGTGGCGCGGACAACAATGCCCAACCCACGCCGCGCGACCGCATGTCGACGCACGACGCGAGCAACGGGCAAAATTTTTGTGAAACAAATATACCGTTACTGCAGGGAAATGCTGTTCCGCCCTCCTGGACAGCGTTGTTAATGGATGAGAGCTTAATAAAACATCGACAGTTTCCCGTATTCTCAAATGAGAAAAAGCGAACGCACCCGGTAGTGTTTGTCCGAGCCTTCAGAAATGTACTGCCGAGGACTTGGACAGAAGCTCAAAAGATCAAATATGTAGTAGGACATACCGAAGGTGATGCCCTTTTGTGGGCTACGGAGATGTCAGAACTTTGCGAGCCATATGATCAGTTTGAGAATGCATTTTTAGATAAATACTGGTCTACAGCTATCCAGGAGAGTTTAAGACGAGAGGTATTTAACCCAGTACCATATCATTCAAAATTCGGGGGGCTAAGAAACTATTTTGAAACATATCTAAACAAGACCCGTTACTGGAATAATCCGATCTCTCATGTAGATGTATTGAAAATCTTAAAGAACAAGTTACCTGCAAATGTTAGGGAAAAATTAGTAACTGTTCCCGAATATGACCTTGAGTATTTTCTTTCAGTGCTCGACTCAATAGATCTGATTCATGAGTATGGGCAAGAAGTCTAGCTGTTCTATGTAGCTTACAGAGAAAGTATCTAGTATTGTTTTGTACAGTGCCTTGTTGCACCCACCACTTCCAAAGTTCCATTTACCTCAATCAATTGTTGGATGACTGAAGTCTCCTCCAGTGATGATAGTATGATTTGAAATATATTTATTAGCAAGACCGTGTTTCCCCTAAAAATTTCCATTACTTTTGGGGGGTAAGTGCAGTGGTCAACAGAAGGAGTCAATTTTAAGTTTATATCCAGTTTTGATACTAAGTCTCATCTTATGAAACTCACATGCAGTTCCTACCTCTGTATGGATGGATTTGAGTTTCTTATCCATTGCAACATGTGTGTGACCTTCATTTTCCAATACCCTATCCTTTTTATATACTTTTAGATTTATCCCAAATATGTCACTACTTCAATTTAGTGTTTCAACCAGCTCTCTATGCCCTGTATTTTGTGAGCTCCACTGTTTTTCAGGAGTTTTTTAAACTCTGGCTGGATGTAAGAGGAAGGTTAGCTCTTTTTTTCAGATTACCTGCTTTTCTGACCATATATACGGGATGTCTCCTTAAAATTATCAGGAACATCTTTTCTGGTGTTTTGACAGATATCAGTAATTTAATTTTTTCAATGTGTATATGGTCTCAGCCCAAACGAATATTGAGTATGATGTATTTCACGTGACACTTTGCATTGACAGCATTTTCTTTCTCATTACAAAAAATGTATTTAAAGTGGAATTTTATGATCCCATGATAGAATGGGCCCAATTTAGTATAATAGTATATTAAGGTTAACTACTCTATATATTTTAACAGGCAAAACAAACAAAATGAAAACCAGAACTTAAACAGCAGTTAAGTAGCTGCAGTAAAGGTGTATCTAATTGATCACTGCTTCTACAGCCTGAAAGAGTAGTAACAAAATGTGCCAGTATGAATAATAATGTACCATCTGTATCCACTGAAATCATAGTAACACTGTAATCACTGAAATCATAGTAACATTGTAATCACTGAACAGATAATGTACCAAGAAAAAGTAGTGTAACCACAAGAGATTAATGATGTTAAAATGATAGAAACAATATTGTATTAAGTGATGTCCAACACCTCATGTACATTCTATGTACACCAACAAGGTCTCATGGACAAATAAATAAATAAATAGCACTGCTAATTACCAGACAGGCAGCGAAGCAAGGGCTGGCACAAGAGAAAGGGTGAATTGAGGAAGGAAGGCATGACCAACAAATGTTTATGTTCTTTGAGTCTACTGTAGTCATAAAATCATGATAAGTTTATTGATAACAGCAGCATAGCCATAGAACAGAAATCTCTTTCTACTGACCTATTTCCCTTCGATCAGTCTTCAGCAAAGACCTTGAGACGATCCTCTCCAAATGTATCCACAAAAGCAATTTAAACAGCAAATCCCACCACACTTTAGTCAGCGTGGCATCCATTCTGGCTTCTATGCTGCGATCAACTCTTTCACCTAGTTTACCTCCTATAAAAACAATATAGAAAAACAATACAACAGTCTTTCAGAACCCCAGGAATAGTTGAAAAACCAAGGTTTCTGTTCCACAATTCTTATCTGATGATCCGCAGCTGTCTAATCCACATAAGGCTAACACTCAGTCAAAAACTAACCAGGAACTTTACCTACTCACTATCCAAAAGGAAGCCCACAAAAGACTAAAAAACACTGCTGAACATGGGAATTGAATGCCGTGGCTATCCTCATCCTCCCCATCCTTGCCCATGAGAGTACAGCATGATTTTTTTCTCCTCACATGTTCTGTAACTTACTCCAAATCCTGAAACAATATGCACTCCACATCACTTTCAGTATTTAAGTACTCTCTCCCACTCATACTTTATATTTCCTCATAATGTTTGTACACCTCCTCGCGCACATAGAACGTGCATATCTATCGTTCTGGGGAATGAAAATAGCTGCTTTACATACAAAAAGATTGTCCACAACACTCACGCTCCTTTCTAGAGATCCTTGCCAACTTCTACACAGTGATCCTTTACACAGGCTACTATTCTGTCTCATGAAAATGTCCCATATCCTACTTCTCCCTGAATTCAAAAAAAGAAACCAGGCAATGACATGTTCTCCTACAATTCATCAGCCTCATCTTGGGGCTCAACAAGCTGTTTGAATCTGACATCTTCCAATACATACATTAACACCTAAACCAACACCTACACTACCTGGCAACTAGTCTATTTTCTAAG
The DNA here is from genome assembly GCF_023897955.1 of Schistocerca gregaria. Taxonomy (NCBI): domain Eukaryota; kingdom Metazoa; phylum Arthropoda; class Insecta; order Orthoptera; family Acrididae; genus Schistocerca; species Schistocerca gregaria. The sequence goes on from NC_064922.1 coordinate 685,714,054, forward strand.
TTTCCCTCCTTGACATTGGAAATGCATTTGATCAGTTATGGCAGTCCTGTCTTCCAGAGTGTATCCACCTTATTGCAACCTAGCTATCAAACACCCAATTATATATAACCATAAACAGTGCTAATTCCCCTTACCTGCTGTTTCTAAGTAAATAAAAAAATATTTTTAAAATTTTTCTACATTGCGGGAGATTAATAATATTTTTATTTAGCCATAACAATGAAATACTTCATGACACTGGAATGTGAATGTGCTATATCTTTCGTTCATAAATTGTTATTAAGAAAATATCCTTTCATATGAAATGATAATTAGATAAAACATTGTAATAATTCGTAATTTATGCTGATAAGGTTCACTTCAAGTCAAAGTTCTCTGTGATTTCAGCTTGTGAGGTTTGAACAAAATCACTGAAAATATTTGGCCATGTCACCTATCTGAAAAATCATCAAATGTCTTTAAGGAGACATCGAAAACTGCAATTTGCTTTTTCAGATATGCAGTTTGGCTAAATGTTGGTGAAGATGACTCAAAACTCTCCACAAAAACGTCTTTTTTAAAGTACGCCACTTGTCTCACAATATTTTTGAAATTAAGTTAAGACTTTGAATAATAGTACTTTGCTAACAATTATAATTTCAACATGCACTTACATTAACTCAGCAATTAATAGCAATCAGACTCAGAATTAGAACAACAAAGGAATGCGATGAGAATGCGAATGCCAATGCAAGAGTCTACATTAATTCATCACTTATACATTAGTTATGAAAAGCATCCTCGTCACGTTATGAGTTATTTTGTATAATATCTCTAAAATTTAATTACTCCATGCTCTTAAAGGCCCTGAACTAGGGGAGGGGGGGGGCAAAAACTTGATAGTCGCGCCCATCCCCCCCCCCCCCTCTCTCTCGAGCGTTTGAGATAGAACGTAAATTTTTTTAAAGAAATCAGTTTTTTCAAAAATATGTTCATTTTGTAGCCCCATAAGTTTCTGAAGAATCCGATGTATTAAACATATATGTTAGAGGAACGTAAGACATTTTATTTTGTCTTATGTATTTCGCTCTGTGTAATTCAAATGCGTGTTTTATAATGGAAGCCATCAAACCTGTATTCACGGCAGCGGAAATTAAAATGTTCTATGGTAAACTTTTATGAACTCGTCCTTTCCGTTTAAGATATTACATGATGGATGCGTCGGTGGGTTGTCAATGAGCGATAATGTGTTCTCCCTTTCACTGTTCTTTAACTGATGAGCTTTTACTGAGAGTAGAAAAAGTTCTATAAACCATTCTATGAAAATCGGATTATCCATCAAGATACTCCTCTGTGATGTGTAAACAATAGGCGTCGCATACATGATTTGTCACCTCAGTGTATTCCATACTATTAGAGTCGAACCAACTTAAGGAAATCCCAGATACCCGGCAGAGCTTTTGACATATTCCAACTGCGAAGCGCAAACAGCTATACTCGAAATCAATAGTCATCTATAGAGCTATGAAGAAGAGTTGCTATAGAGACGTTGGAGACACGCGAAGAAGCTGCGTCCAGCGAACAGCAATTGTCCGGGATCATCTCACACCGAGTGTTCTGTAGGAGTAGGCTACATATAAGATTTTGTTTCTAATAGAAAATTGGCAAAATAAATACCCAAGTAATACCAGGTTTGTCACCTCGTTAGTCGTTAGATGATTATATCCACTCTCCCTGACAGTGACTGCATGAGGAGACCGGTGCTGTCATCATTGGACGATGTTTGTGTGGTACGCTGCTAATATTCGAGTTAAAAACTGGAGAAACAACAATTGCTCAGTTATATATCCAGATCAAAATAATCAGCCTTCACCTATCAACATAATTAGAAAAGACTAAAGGTTTAGTCATTTACCATAATGCATATTCTTGCGTCACTAACAAGAACAGCACTAATCTACACAGTGTTTACTTTGACATTATTCTATTTACATCATACTCACCTGCACTAAACAAAAAAGCTCTTTTCTTCACTTGGTTTACTTTTTAGGAAGAAGTAAGGTACAATGAAATTACTATCAAAATACCTTCAAGAAATTTCTTCAGGCGGTGCTACATGTTTGAAACTGGAACATTTACAAAACCCAAATGTGATTTTAATTGTTTACTTAAGTCTTCAAACATACAATGCATCAAACTGTAACAAAAACGAGAAATAGTTTATAAATTAGGAAACCATTGATTTTAAGTCCGTCACACAAGGTCCATATCGCTCTCGCACTCGCTGTCCAATTTGAAAACGACTCCTTTGTTGGCTGATCCAGATTTCTTCTACAGAACTGATGAGTGATGGGACACTCTCAGCTGATCAGCGATAAAGCTAAAAAGCCAGTAGTCTTGCCGAATAAAATCATCCATTAGGGAAAATGTCGAATGGTTCCAGATCTCACACAAAACGAAAACATTTGTTCGTCTTGCGTCTTAATATGGTGTTGTTCTTACAATCGAGTGGCGTGTCTTTGTTTCGGAGACAGTGCACCCCGTTTGGCTCAGATGTGGCCACAATTTCGGCCACAGCACTTTGACAGAAGGAATTTTATTTCTCTAAGCTGATCTGATATTTCTACAGATTAAAACTATCTACTTGCTTGCGTCCCTAACTCCAATCTCTGCTGTCCTCATACTCTCCTAGTTGGAGCCCTCTTTATGTACTGACTCAGAGCTTCAAAATGACACCATACTTACGTCCTCAGTTCCATAGTCAGGAACGGCTGACCAGCTACTGTTGCAGAATTAACAAAAATATAATGAAGAGAAGGCTGCGTGGATATTTGAATAAATATCAGATTACGAATACTATACTTCTGGTTAAATCTGTCGGTGATCTCTGCTCCTTTCATGGTACTCAACAAATTATTTGCGGCAGTGTCCTGTCTGTCCTTGGCTAGAAGTACATATTAAAATGTAGACCCTCCTCATATAGGTCATGTGATTCGGACCATAAGATTCAAGAGGCTGAGGTCATACCTGCAATAGTAGAGTGCTTTGCACAGCAGTGGCGGGTTCAAACTAATCTTCGGATTAAAATCTGTATTACGTGAGATGGAGAATGGTTTAACCACAAGTTGGGCTTCAGCGTAAAGAGTACGAGATTTTGGAAGAGCAGTAGATTGCTCAGGGAAGTTAAATGATCATCTTTGGTGGACAGCGTTGTTTGCGAAAAATCCTGTTGAGTAAATTTATAGAACTGGTATGCGAGGTGCATTATGCAGCAGCCAACAGTCTCCATCGACATCTCACATACGGGTAGTCAGAAGAAGGTAAAATAGATGATAGTCTGTACAGACAGTCGCGTCTACTCGGTACAAAAGCGATTGGATTAGAACGAGAAGTGACTAGCAATGCTGCAAGCACTACCGCCATGAACTCTACGGTATCCACCAAAAAAATTTCGGAGTTTGTTCTAGTATATTTTTAGAGTATTCTGGTATTGAAGACCAGTGGTCTCCGGTGGCTCGTTACAGAGTAGCCCGGTGTATCTTAGTATCGGTACTGCACCGAAAACATCGGCGCAACAGTGCAAATATCGACGGTATTCATTGTGTGTCTTGCTTGTAAACGATCTTGTCCCGTTCTTTCACGGTATTTTCTGTTGGAAACAATAATGCCTACTTTACCCTTCGTTCTGAAGCTTGTATTCAGTACTGCTTGCTTCTGTCTCGTGTTTGTTTTACGGCAGTGTTAACTGTACGTTGACAGCGTCATAGACAGTTCCACTGATGAGGAGTTGACCGACGTATAACTCACTTAACGAGTTCACTGAATACCTTGGAAGAGCAGCACAACGAATCTTTGCTGAGATGTTCCCACAGCGACGGAGACCGCATCACGGTACCTTTGTTTCTGGGGTTATTGCATTGCTCTGTGTTGTAAGCTTTGGTGATTGCGTATTACTGGTTTTTTTCATTGTTGTGCAGGTATTTTCACGGAAACAAAGGTAAATGGTGAAACAAACCAAATAACTCATAACCACCTGATTACTAGAGTCGTGTTCTACCAAAACTACGGGTCAGTAGTGTGGCACAATATGTTAACGAACTAATGCGTGATAGGTATGCAACACCCCTAACATGCAGGTAATGCGGTTGCGACCTTAAATGGCCAAAGCTATTAGATAAACTATCATAGTCTATGCTTACGTACCATAGTCTGGCGCAGCCTAAGGTAGTTTTACAACTCTAGTTATTACTCTGCACTGAGCCACATTCTGAAGGTATCCTGAACGACCTCCGAACTTTTTATTTACGCACCCAGACGGCAGAGCGCGCTATTGGGCCGTTTCTGGGCTTTGGGCAAATGATTTTGAGCCGGGTGAAATCCGCCTTGAGTATTAAGAACTAGGGCAGGGTCGCCAGCCAACCTGCATGTGGTTTCGCAGGAATTTTTGGGGCAGCCTCAGATACATGGTGCTTAAACATGCAGAAAAACATTCTCATTCTTGAAAACGTAATTTATTCTAGACGCAGAAGGTATGGCAAACAATTCCCATCCCAGGGGAGTAGTAGCGTCAAGAAGGGCACCTGGCCGCCACTGTCACTGACATTGCCAAAACCCATATAACAATGCCAATCCTGTAGAGAAGCGTGAAAAGGTGAGGAATAAGGAGGACAAGGAGGAGAAGGAGAAGAAGAACAACAACAAGGGCATTTTTTGCTGGAGTTCTGGTACATCCGTTGTTGTACTAGGTCGTAGCTTGGAGTCGATCTGTAAAGCGTGTTCTGAAACCTGAACTGAGTGCTGGCAGAATTTTGAGATCAGGGTTGCACTTCCAGTACACCATACAGTTTTAATTGAACACAATGGTTTAAAAGGTCTTCTGTTGTCCCATTCCCACAACTGAATGTTGTTGTACTTTCTTGTCACGACTGGGTTACTCGTGAGTCTCGGATAGCATATCAGGTGTAAAAGACAAAATCACTGGGTAGTAGTTGCTAGGAAGTCTGGACCACTGACGTGATTCAGTCCTCGCCGAAAGGTGGCAGGACGGAAGTCTGCGGAACGAGTCCGGAAGGAAGCCCCCGTGGCTTCTGTGCATATTAGCGGTCCTGTAGTCGACGACAGAGCAGCCAGCGGAACACTGCCGCGCGGTTACCTAGGTGCCATGTAATATGGCCCCTGAGGAGGACCGTATGCGTAGAAGGACTGGTGGTGCGCGTGGGACGCGGTGGGGAAGGCGGGAGGCGGCGCCGGCGCAGAGACGGGGGGTGGAGGCGCGCCCGCAGCCAGGTGAGGGTGCAGGAAGTCCGTGGCCGCGCCGTACGCGGCGGGCCCTGCGGGCCCGGCTCCGCCCCCGGCCGCGTTGCCGCCGCCCCCGTGCGCTGCCCCCGCCGGCACCGGCCCGCCGCGGCCGCCCACTGCCGCCGCCTCCAGCGGCGACCCGTACATGAAGCCCGCCGCTCCGGCGGCCGGCCGAAAGCCTTGGTGCGGGTGGTGGTGCAAGTGGTGATGCTCACTGGCCTCCAACGAGTACTGCGCGTGCGCACTGCAAGCAGACAGAACCACAGCGATATTACCCTTGTGCACTCTGTACCAAAAATATGAACGAGGGTGACACTGATAATTTGTAGATAATTAAGAAAGGATTAATTTTTAAAAAATGTAAATTATTTGATACTTGCAGACTGAAGAGCCGAATGAAAAGTTGTACCAAGAGCAGGATTCGAACCCAAGTCTCCTCACTAAGTAGATGCACTAACCACAAGGATGAGTCAAATGAAAACCTTAAATCTGTAATAACACATCGAAATTTGGCTCCGTTATCCTGTAAGTTGGTAAGCGTGCTACAAACAGTGTGCAGAATGGCCTGTAGGTGGCAGCATAGTGCAGATGCACACATACCGTCACAGTATCACTATAAAGATGGCCGCCCCACTTGCGACGTGCACCAGGGAAGAACAGCGTTCTGTTATTCTGTTTTTGCGTAGTGAAGGTGTGAAATCTATTGAAATTCATCGACGAATGAAGGTTCAGTACGGTGGTGCATGTTTGTCGCAGGAGCAAGTCTACGAATGGAGTTGGAAGTTCGCAAATGGTGTGATTTCAGTGGAAGATGCTCCTCGTCCATGTCAGGCACAACGAGTTGTGACTCCACAGAACATTGCAGCAGTTGAAGCCATAGTGAAGGAAAACCGCCGAGTGACACTGAATGACATTGCAGCATGAAGAATGAGAAAGAAGAGGTAAGCCACGTGGTGCATGAGTGGTTGTGCGGACTACCAAAAGAACTTTTTTTCTAAAGGAATTTATGCACTTTGTAAGCGCTGGAGGACTAGCATTGCGCGTGGGGGAGATTGTGTTGAAAAGTGATACTCATTTGTACCACTTCTGCGCAATAAATAATATTTAAAAAATACTAAAGGTTTTCATTTGACTCACCCTCGCACCATATCACCCTAGCAAAGTGCACAACTGCACAGAATGGGAATTTGATTGAGGAGAAATGTGTCCTAGTGTAGTAGGAGATCCAGGTTCAAATCTCAGCACTGGTAGAAATTTTCTTTAGTCTCTTCAGTCTTCACATAAACATCATAAATTTTTGGGACTTGAAAAGGTCTCTGGAACCATATAGTTTCATTTGGTAAATGATTTTATTGTTTTTTAAAATGTTCCCTTTATCCTCAATACATTTTTGCATTCGATCGAAAAAGACTTCAATGCAATGTTGTCGCCGCTCTTTCTGAGGTACTTCAGAAATTAGGTTTTCATAATGTTTTACTGCTTCATCTGGTGACAGAAAAGTGATTCTTTGCATTTTTTCTTTAAATTTTGAAAAGAAAAAGAAATCACGAAGTGCTTGGTGAGGACTGTATGGTGGAGGGTTCATGGTGCTGTCTTTTAGGCATCCAGAAACTTAGTTGTTAGTTTTGCTGTATGCTCGGACTCGTTGTCGTAATAAAAATTTATTTTCACAAATGTTTTCAAAAATTAACGGTGAACAGAAGTTGGTGAATCAGTTGTCAGTAACTGCAATTCTGCATGGGGCATCATTGCCAAATGCATTTCTAAGACGATCTTCGTCTTGTTCAGGCATTAATCACGATTTAAAATCTTAAGAAATCATAGCCCGGGAATATTCTCTAGTCAAATTCATCTTACGGTGCACACAGCATCTGAAAATAAAAATAAATAACAAAATGTTAGAGCAAATCGAAGACACTAGCTGGCAATGAACTTCCAAAAGACTAGGAAGTAGCTGTCAAATAATTAAAAAGGTCAATTGCTTTTAGAACCACGGCACTCTAAAAATTTCCGTTGTATACGAGGGTGAATCAAATATAAACGAGACTCTTGGCCACCCGAGCGCACTATTGGCGTATGACGTATCCCGCTCCTGCCAGTGTTGGGCGGGGATGTGAGAAGTGGGGAAAGCAGCTGAGAGAAGTCGCTCGCTTCTGTCATTAGTTATCGACACACCGCGTGGATAGGCCGCGCGGTTTGAGGCGTCATGTCACGGACTGCGCTGTCCCTCCTGCCGGAGGTTCGAGTCCTCACTTGGGCATGGATGTGTGTGCTGTTCCTAGCATAAGTTAGTTTAAGTAGTGCATAAGTCTAGGGACCGATGACCTAAGCAGGTTGGTCCCTTAGGAATTCACACACATTTGAACATTTTTTCATCACCACGACTTCTGTGCAAGAGGCACGTGTCTCCGTTGTGCAACGCATTGCTCTCACGTTTCTCGCTCGGCAAGGTGTAAAACAGGCGAAATGCTCCGGGGATGCGCTGAACAATTCAAGAAAGAGAGACACCTCCACGATCTTGAGTGTTTTTGCTTGGCACAAGCAATTTGTGGTGGGTCGTGTGCTCGTTGAGAATGATGGCTACGATCGCCGACCCAGCAACAGAATTACAAACAACATTCGCCGTGTTCAATAAAGTGTTGAGGGTGTCAGGTGTTTGACGATCGTTGACGGTCGCTGACATTGCAAATAAAGTCGGGATATTTTATGGCAGCACTCTTCCCCTAATCACAACAAACTAGGATTTAAGAAAGATGGATTAATCAGCTTTAGACAACTAATAAAAAATTGAATCGTTTGCACATGAGTGAGAGTCTCTTGGCTAAATTTCAGGAGAACGGAGAGTCGTTCCGGACTCACATTATCGCCTGTGATGAAATGTGAGTGCATCAATACACCCCCACCCAATCAAAGGAAACAAGCGGGGAATGGAGAAACAAAAACACAAAAGTGTACGGGGGGGGGGGGGGGGGGGGCAGCTGTTAAACTTAAATCACGGTTGTCATCCGGCAACGTCGTGTTATCTACTTTTTGAGACCAGTGAGGCATGTTCCATATCGACTTTTTGCACGTATGTCGGACAGTGAACGGTGCGCATTAACACGTGGTTTTTATTGAGATTAGGCAAGCATATCGCTCAAACGACGTGACTTATTGATGAAAGAAGTGATTCTTCTGTAAGACAACGTGTGGTCCCGTACAAGAGCCCTGAACAAACAAATACTGGAGTAACTCAACTGGGAGACACTTAAACGCTCTCTGTATAGACTTTCATGTCTTTTGTCCACTTAAAGAAGTTCCGGGATGTCCATGGTTCAGTGGCGACAGTGAGGTTGAAGTCTATGTGCGCAACTGGATACAGGCACGAGCGACTTCGTTCTATGAGGACGGGGTCGCAAAGTTACTTATTTGCTGGAAAATGTGTGTTCCGAAAGAAGAGGGAGGAAGGAATGGAGGGAGATATATAGAAAATTGATGTATACACCTACATTTATAATTTATAGTGCCAACTAAAAAAACAAAGGAAGTTTAGTTTCTATTTGATTCACCCTTGCAGACGACACGGCTTCATGTGAAAAATGCGCTGTCTTGCTTTCGATGTGAATTGTATGACGTTTCAGAGAAGAAGAGATGTGGATCACAATGAAAAGAAAAGGTGCCCATTTGTCGACAACATTTTACTACGTTTTTCGTCGCACAAGGGAGTATTTCTCTGCGTGTTATTAGGAACAATGTACTAAAGTACATTGGACGATGTGGATTGTATGGTAGAGGTCTCGAGGACAGACATCTTGGGTTGTTCTTCCTGTAATTACTGCTTGGGTTATACAATACTGATGGAGACGTCGCACTGTTTACATCAGGACGCTGAGTTGGAGGTATCGTAGGGAGAATGGAGGACGGAATGGACAGCAAGGAACGCGGTGTAGTTAGCATACTGAGGTATGTAAACGGGAAAGGATGGTTTAAGAACATCGACTGTGTAACTTACAGGAGAAAACTTAATGGCGAAAGAACAGATCCTTCGGTCAGGTGAGCAGCTGGATGGAAAATGCGGGGCAGCGTTTTATTTGTTGTAACAAAGGATGTACGGTTAGTTAGAAAGGATGTAATTAGGCAGATATAATTGACTGAAGCGTATACCACTTGAGCTTCAAATGGATGCCAGAATTCTGCACACGTTCGTAGGTAGAGGGGAGGTCGGCGTTTGTAGTATATGCTATAGGAATTGGACTGGGTTTAATTGTTGACAGCTTTTTGAAAAGTTAGGGCAGAAGCCACTTTGGATAACAGAGGAAATCAGATGTTGGTCAAGGTGGTGATGATACATTCAGAGATATTGTGTGGAGATAAGGCTGATGGGTCGGTGGGAAGAGATTTCACTAGTAGTTTTAACAGACGGAGATTTTTTGAGGTTTTCCAAAGCCCGGTGTAGTAACCGATATAGAGGAAGGTGATGTATAAACTACAAAGGTTGCTAGTCAGAGGAAATAACCTGCTTTAAGGAAGTACTACGTTATGGAATCATGATCAGGGTCTATGTTGTGTGTCTCTGTAAAATTGCTTTTATGTCGTGTGCTATAACTGGAGTGTTTGACTTTGTTTGTGGAGTGGAATTATTATTGGAAACTAGGAGCAAGGGGGGCAGCGAACGTGTCGCTCTCCTCTTGGATATGTGGGTCCATAATGTGGTCAAAGTTGAGATTATGAGGGATGTTGAAGGTGTCTTGGAACAGGAGGCGAAAAGACTGACTTTGCTTAGGTTGTCAGGGAGAGAGTTTTTTTTTTTTTTGGGTGAGAGGGTAGTGTGGAGCAGGTTGTGGCCTTGGGTCGGTGGAAATCTTTCTAATACTTGCTGGAGTTAACAGCTGCCTACTCACCTTGGTGCATGTCTGTTACCATTACTGTATTTTGGCAGTCATAAAATTGTGGACGTGTTCTGAAACTACCAGTGATGTTTGAGTGAGTTCTGCACGTGGTTAAGCTAGAAAAAGTATTAGAGATGATGCCTCTACCTCAAGAAAATACGAGAAAGGGGGGGGGGGGCAACGACGGTATATGTGTAGCACCAAGCACCAACTTCATTCCAGTTTTGTTTAAAAAAGAAGTATTCCTGCAAACATTGTTTGGATTTGGAAAGTTAGCGAGATGGCTTCTGATGGGGGAATGAATATACTTCCGTTAGTCATTCCACTCAGTATAGTTGTAATCTTGAATTAATTTGGGTGTGGTACTGTGGAGTCGTATTTGGTGGTGTGGAAATGGGACCGATTGGCAGTAGGACAATTTCATGGGCGTTTCCAACTGTACCTAGGACCTCTGCTTGAATGCGACCAAGAAAGTTTCTACATGACTTTAAGATAACAGGAGTGGAGTTGCTTCCAGAACAGGTGTAACGAGAAGGAGGGACGGTATCATCAGGAAGGAAGATGGTAAACTGACGCCATCAGCTGATACAAGCTCGAGAGCGCTTGTGGATATTTAGATCAGTGGCAATGATATGGGCGGAAAACGGTAGGTCTACATAGGCGATGGAATTAAACAGAATGGGATAACTGGTGCATGAGACAAGTGATAGTACAAATTAGCAAACATCGTTAGCTACCCAGCAGATGCTGTTTGAAATTAAGAATACTTTTTATTCCTACATAATACCAGAGTTTGATCAGTGTCGCACAGTTAACAGTATAAATTTTCAAAGTGTGTGTTTTTTGTAAGGTGAAGCTTTTTGTCTTTGTATTACCTTTTTGTTGTGCTTTGTTGCTCAGTGACAGCAAATATGCAGTACTAAGCCTTGTGAGGTAAGAGCAGACAGCTTTGATCCTACTTACAACTAATTTAGAGAACTGAAACACTAAGCTTCAGCACATACAATTTTATTTCACGGCATCCATCACAGAGTGACATCACACACACTTGCTGCATATGGCAGCGCCATCTACTTATTATCAGAAAGTGGCAAGAGATGGTGCTGTGTCGTCCGAAAAAGACACAGCCAGGGAAAAAGCACCACAATAGAGACTTGGCATTTGTGCGAGTTCCACCAGCGCCACGGGCGGCGCTGAGGATGAAGATATGGACTTCTCCTCGGCCAATTGCCGGCCGAGTGAAATCCACCAATCGCCGGACGACAACGGACAGAAGCTTACTCTGAAGACAGAAGAGCAGCCCTCGCCCACTTGGTAATACATCATGTTCCAGAACTGACTTAGACAGGGAACGTCGTTTAGTGAGCTCTTAGAAGTGAACATACAGTTGTAGTAAATTGCATTTGCTATGTACTGTGTAGTTCACCTACGATTATTTGCACTTAGTCATTGTGGGCCTATTTTGGGTTATATTACATGCAGTGTTGCAGACTTAATGTTTCAGCAAGTCACAAAGATAAGTGAAACTTTTAACTCATTTGTGTGACTTCGTTACTGATTTGTTGGATTGCTGTAGAACTTTTGTTCGCCTATCTTGTTACCTGACCCTATGGCATAGATCTGTAATAGTAGCGGGGAGCAATTTTTTTAGCGGTGTAGTGCATCAGAAGCCGTTTCACGAACTCACAAACTCGGCCTACCGTAATAATACTGTGGAAACTCTACCTCCAAAGCAGTAGTGACGAGTCCTTACAAAACTGGCGACAAGGGTTTACAAAAGATGACATGAGTATCTCTTCTCATTCTCCGGTATCCTCCCCACCCTGGTCCACCTCAAGGGATGACCAGCTGGATCGATCGACAGATCTTCGTTCCACTCAGCCGCCAGAGAATAATACACCTGATTTTGTCGTTTCTGCCACGCCGAACCTATTCCACCATTGCTCTCTCAACCGAATCCATTTTCAGCTCCTCGTATTATTTTGTGGGCCAGTCAAACCATCTCTGGCCTCTGAGAACTCTCCTCCCCACATAACTCACCAACAAGCAAGTGGACAAATGCACATTTTGCATGCGTGACATCAAACTTGTGGTCATGTCGGGGCTAAGCCTCAGCAATAGCTGTTGTGTTTGACAGCATGTACACAGCTCTCTGAAACGTTAAACTGACAATTTAGTTCAACATTGAAACCTGCAGGACACCGATGAACAAACTGAATTTTTCGCCTTGCCTTAACGACGTTATGGCAACATTGACATCCTTAGGAATCACATCAACTCGTAAAGCATGCAAAAAAAAAAATGGTTCAAATGGCTCTGAGCACTATGGGACTTAACTTCTGAGGTCATCAGTCCCCTAGAACTTAGAACTACTTAAACCTAACTAACCTAAGGACAGCACACACATCCGTGCCCGAGGCAGGATTCGAACCTGCGACCATAGTGGTCGCTTGGTTCCAAACTGTACCACCTAGAACCGCTCGGCCAATTCGGCCAGAGGATGCAACAAGCCATGCACTTTCCACCTCGATGGTCAGCAATTTAGCAGCTGGTTTGTTCGCCCAGAGCAAGCTTTTTTAATCTCTGCAACTAATAATTGTTAATGATATGCCTTTTCTGCTGTTTTTTTCTGTATGTTATTTTATCCCTCCCACCCCATAAGGGTACATTCAACCCGCTCTTCAGCCAGGGAAGAATAAAATTAACTAAGAAGAAAAGACACCAACATAAGGGTGTTTTATTGTAAAGTGAGTTAGAAACTTTTGGAGGTGAAATTAGTGGAAGGTTTTATTCGTGGTTTTCTTCGTTTTAAATTTAAAACACAAATAATAAAACGATTCAACGAAAAACAACAATATTAAATTTCAAAAAATTAAAAACGCGACTTATAAAACTGATCTTAGGAAGAAGTACTTCATTGTCCCAGAAAGAAAGAATGCTACAAATGCGAAACGTTACGTATGTATTATTTGGAGTCTCCAGAGTGAGCGAGCCAAGTTTCCGTCACTTCCGACAGATGGCGTAGCTGCAGAACAGTTTCAAAATGGCGTCTTTTTTTTATTATAGTGTGTAGTGTGGACTGAAGAGATCATCCTTGGGATGTAAGGATAAAAGGAAATCACTTTATTTGTTACACATTCAGTTAGGCTTGGGCACGCAATGGGTCTTTTAGCCTGCTGTCTTTGGTTATGTCTATCTCCTATGGAGGGCGAAATGTGTTAAGGCTGTTATGTGTGACTGCTTCCTCGTGTTATGACAGATTTCCTATGAGGGGTGAAATGATATTGACTTCGGTACTCGATACTTGTGCCATCTTGCAGGGTTTACTGCTTCTACCAATTCTAATTGTCGAACTTCGTCTCCAAGGGCTTCGACCTTGTCAAAAACTCGTAGAGCCTTGTCATGGACCTTCTCTTGTATAGTGGTCTTGTGGAATGTGGTGCGGATGTCGACGTTTCTTGTCCACCATGTAGCTCCTGTGCTCCATTGATAGCAAATGTTTTGCTGGGCTCGGAGTTTGTTGTAGTTGGAGACGCACGTAGTTCCCCACAAGGTGGAGCCATACAACATTGTGGGTTCCACCGTTGCCTTATACAATTGGAGTTAAGTCTTAGGGTTGAGATGCTTACTCTTTAGGAACGGAATCAATGACCTGGCCATCTTCTGGGCTGCTGTCTTTTTGTCGTCAATATGCTGCGTAAAGAGTAATTTTTTGTCAAGGTAGACACCGAGATACTTCACTCCCGGCGACCATGGGATAAATTGGTCAGCTATTTGTAGTCTGTCGTTCAGAACTGGTTTCCTCTGTGTGAACAGAACGGCTGCCGCCTTCGTCGGGTTGATCGTTATCTTATTTTGCAGCGCCCAGCGTTCCATTACAGCAAGTTGCCATTGCATCCTAGCGATTAGCTGGTCCAAGTGTCGTCCAGTTATCAGAAAGGCCATATCGTCCACATAAAAACTCGCCGTAACAAGGGTGTCTGTTGGGATGTCACTTATATATAAGTTGAAAAGCAGAGGCGAAATGACAGAGCCCTGCGGAGATCAGTTTCATTTCGGAGTTTTTATCGTCGACTCCGACATACAATTTCCTGTCCTGCAGAAAGTTGTCTATGAGTCTAATGTAACAATCCGCAATAGGGGTAGTGCGATGCATTTTGACGATAAGGTTGGGCCGCCACACCTTATCGTAAGCTTTCTCAGTGTCAAGGAAGACACCAATCGTGAAGTGCTGCTTGTTGTATCCTTCTTGTATCCGTTCGGTGATCCGTAGAAGTTGAAGTTCGGCAGATAACTTGGCCTTGAAACAGAATTGTTCGGGTCGTATAACATCATGCGCTGTAAGCGTGTCATGGAGCCTCTTCAACAGCACTCTCTCGAGCACCTTGCCAAGGGTCGGCAAGAGGCTAATTGGCCGGTAACTGTTGGGTTCTGCTGGGTCTTTACCTGGCTTAGATATTGGAACTACTCGAGCCATCTTCCACGCCGTAGGGAAATACCCCTGCAGAAGACAGCTGTTGAGAGTTCGGGTAAGGAGCACATTTGGCTTCCTGGGCAACTGTTTCAAATCGGTGTTGCTTATGGAGTCGTTGCCTGGCGCATTATTCTGTCTTCCGGATAATTTTACGGATCTCTGCTGGTGTTGTGAGTTGTGGGCTGCTCTGCACAGGCGCAGTATGAAAAACAGTCCATTCTGCTGTAACGACGGCTTCCTGTTCTTGCAGGCGGACGTCGTTCACGGGGATCGCTGGTGTAGACATATGTTCTTGGTAAGTCGTAACAGATAGAGAAAGTGTATGAGGATATTGAAAGGGTAATGCAGTATGTAAAGGGGGACGAAAATCTAATAGTCATGGGCGACTGGAATGCAGTTGTAGGGGAAGGAGTACAAGAAAAGGTTATAGGAGAATATGGGCTTGGGACAAGGAATGAAAGAGGAGAAAGACTAATTGAGTTCTGTAACAAGTTTCAGCTATTAATAGCGAATACCCTGTTCAAGAATCACAAGAGGAGGAGGTATACTTGGAAAAGGCCGGGAGGTACAGGAAGATTTCAATTAGATTACATCATGGTCAGACAGAGATTCCGAAATCAGATACTGGATTGTAAGGCGTACCCAGGAGCAGATATAGACTCAGATCACAATATAGTAGTGATGAAGAGTAGACTGAAGTTCAAGACATTAGTCAGGAAGAATCAATACGCTAAGAAGTGGGATACGGAAGTTCTAAGGAATGACGAGATACGTTTGAAGTTCTCTAGCGCTATAGATACAGCAATAAGGAATAGCGCAGTAGGCAACACAGTTGAAGAGGAATGGACGTCTCTAAAAAGGGCCTTCACAGAAGTTGGGAAGGAAAACATAGGTACAAAGAAGGTAGCTGCGACGAAACCATGAGTAACAGAAGAAATACTTCAGTTGATTGATGAAAGGAGGAAGTACAAACATGTTCCGGGAAAATCGGGAATACAGAAATACAAGTCGCTGAGGAATGAAATAAATAGGAAGTGCTGGGAAGCTAAGACGAAGTGGCTGCAGGAAAAATGTGAAGACATCGAAAAAGATGATTGTCGGAAGGACAGACTCAGCATACAGGAAAGTCAAAACAACCTTTGGTGACATTAAAAGCAACGGTGGTAACATTAATAGTGCAACGGGAATTCCACTGTTAAATGCAGAGGAGAGAGCAGATAGGTGGAAAGAATACATTGAAAGCCTCTACGAGGGTGAAGATTTGTCTGATGTGATAGAAGAAGAAACAGGAGTCGATTTAGAAGAGATAGGGGATCCAGTATTAGAATCGCAATTTAAAAGAGCTTTGGAGGACTTACCGTCAAATAAGGCAGAAGGGATAGATAACATTCCATCAGAATTTCTAAAATCATTAGGGGAAGTGGCAACAAAACGACTATTCACGTTGGTGTGTAGAATATATGAGTCTGGCGACATACCATCTGACTTTCGGAAAAACATCATCCACACAATTGCGAAGACGGCAAGAGCTGACAAGTGCGAGAATTATCGCACAATCAGCTTAACAGCTCATGCATCGAAGCTGCTTACAAGAATAATATACAGAAGAATGGAAGAGAAAATTGAGAATGCCCTAGGTGACGACCAGTTTGGCTTTAGGAAAAGTAAAGGCACGAGAGAGGCAATTCTGACGTTACGGCTAATAATGGAAGCAAGGCTAAAGAAAAATCAAGACACGTTCATAGGATTTGTCGACCTGGAAAAAGCGTTCGACAATATACAATGGAGCAAACTGTTCAAGATTCTGAAAAAAAGTAGGGGTAAGCTACAGGGAGAGACGGGTCATATACAATATATACAACAACCAAGGAGGAATAATAAGAGTGGACGATCAAGAACGAAATGCTCGTATTAAGAAGGGAGTAAGACAAGGCTGTAGCCTTTCATCCCTACTCTTCAATCTGTACATCGAGGAAGCAATGATGGAAATAAAAGAAAGGTTCAGGAGTGGAATTAAAATACAAGGTGAAAGGATATCACTGATACGATTCGCTGATGACGTTGCTATCCTGAGTGAAAGTGAAGAAGAATTAAATGATCTGCTGAACGGAATGAACAATCTAATGAGTACACAGTATGGTTTGAGAGTAAATCGGAGAAAGGCGAAGGTAATGAGAAGTAGTAGAAATGAGAATAGCGAGAAACTTAACATCAGGATTGATGGTCACGAAGTCAATGAAGTTAAGGAATTCTGCTACCTAGGCAGTAAAATAACCAATGACGGACGGAGCAAGGAGGACATCAAAAGCAGACTCGCTATGGCAAAAAAGACATTTCTGGCCAAGAGAAGTCTACTAATATCAAATACCGGCCTTAATTTGAGGAAGAAATTTCTGAGGATGTACGTCTGGAGTACAGCATTTTATGGTAGTGAAACATAGACTGTGGGAAAACCGGAACAGAAGAGAATCGAAGCGTTTGAGATGTGGTGCTATAGAGGAATGTTGAAAATTAGGTGGACTGATAAGGTAAGGAATGAGGAGGTTCTACGCAGAATCGGAGAGGAAAGGAATATGTGGAAAACACTGATAAGGAGAAGACTGAGGGAATGACTTCCATGATACTAGAGGGAGCTGTAGAGGGCAAAAGCTGTAGAGGAAGACAGATATTGGAATACGTCAAGCAAATAATTGAGGACGTAGGTTGCAAGTGCTACTCTGAGATGAGGAGGTTAGCACAGGAAAGGAATTCGTGGCGGACCGCATCAAACCAGTCAGTAGCC
Organism: Schistocerca gregaria; assembly: GCF_023897955.1. Classification (NCBI taxonomy): domain Eukaryota; kingdom Metazoa; phylum Arthropoda; class Insecta; order Orthoptera; family Acrididae; genus Schistocerca; species Schistocerca gregaria. Next base: position 685,731,455 of record NC_064922.1, read on the forward strand.
GGATGAAAAAAAAAAAAAAAAAAAAAAAAAAAAAAAAAAAAAAAAAAAAAAAATCGTGGCATACAGCTCTGCCTGGGCTAGTTCGTCATAGAGGAGGCCATCTGGTCCTCTGATGGCTCGTTTAGGTGGCCGCTGGTGTCGTATATTCTTGACTACCTGCCATTCGTTCTTGGTTCGAAGTAAGAATTCATCCATCTTATCTTCCGAGACCTGCTGTCGTCACTTGGCCCCTCTCTTGTGCAGTTCTCGTGTTAAGACGTGTGTTTCTCGTCGATCGATAGGGTTTCTATAGCGGAGCCAACGTCGTCTGCTCCTGTTTCTCTGTATCTTCAGTTCTTGGAGTAGAGGCGGGGACTCGTCGAAAGCTACTACAGGGAAGACCGTGTGAGTAGTTGCCCTCCGTTTGGCTACCTTTATCTTCTGCGTCAAAGTTTGTACCGCGATGTCGATGGCTTCCGCTGTTGAAACGTCTTGCGTCGGGCAGATATTGTTGTCAAGATATGTCCGAAATTGACCCCAGAGTTTGTGAGGTAGGGGGCGGAAGTTTGCCCGTTGCGTTTTCCACTATGCTGGTAACAGGCCGGTTGTCAGACGAAAGATCGTCGACGGTGCGGAGCTGGAGGTTCGTCTCAATATTTTTGATGATAGCAATATCTAGGACGTGTGCTTCTTGCCGATCGACGTAAGGAATCCGTGTGGGCTCTCGTGGGCCATGGACTGTGATGCCCAGTTCTTCTTCCATGGCAATCAAAGTTCGTCCACGAGGGTTCGTACGCCGGGAATTCCACGCGACGTGCTTGCTGTTAAGGTCACCTCCTAGGAAGATTTTGTCAAAATTGGTGAAGATACTCCGAAGGTCATCTGGCAGCAGGTTTTTCCCGGGGCTGTTGTACGCCGCAATGAAAGTGATGTTGGCTGCCGCCGATCGAACCGTTACTGCTGTTGCCTCCAGATGTTGGAGGTGTGGTAGTGTTTCATGATGGTGCCGCAGTTCCCTTTTAAGCAAAACTGCGATCCCTCCACCTCGTTGGCCTTGTCTGTGCGGAATATAGACGCACATGTTACGAAATCTGAGCCCAGTTGTTGGACGAAGGTGCGTCTCCGATACAAATGCGATGTCGATTTTGTGACGTTGTAAAAATTCTGTTTTCTTGTGTTTCATTCCGTTGGCGTTCCATATACAGATTTTCAGATTTCTCGTGGTCCCAGTGCGATCCATCTTAAGGTGTTCCAAAGGCCTTCAATACACTTTCGATTAAAGAAAGTATCCCCACTAGTTGTTGCTGCACGGCGGTGAGAAGTTTCGCGGCATCAGAGAGCGCTGGGGCTATAGATTCCATCAAATGAGCTGGTGAGACCTAGGTTTCCGGTTCCGGTCGGCGTGGTGATGCTACGTGGGCGTATGAATAATGCTGTCGGTGCTGTCGAGGTGAAAGTGCTTCAGGAGGAGGCTGTGTTACTGGCTGCCGTGTCGCCGCCGGCTTTTCTTGTGGCGTTCTCTGACTCTGGGGCGGAGGGTGTGGCGTCAGGTTGGAGTGCAGTATTACACGAGTCCTCCGTTGAGAGGGCTGCGGGGAAGACCGTTGTCTGCATTTCCTGAGAAGTTCTTGGTACTTCTGGCAGTCACGCCATGTGGCAGGGTGGTCCTTTTCACAGTCAGCACATTTCAGCGGAGCCTCTCTGGGATAAGTACATGCTGGTGGAGATCGGTGTTGCCCCCCACATCGAACGCAGCGAGCAGGCAAGCTACAATAATTAGCTGTATGTTCGAATCGCTGGTAGTGGCGACACTGAACAGGTACTTCTTGTCTGTTGTTGGTTTCAATAAGTACTTTAGTATATGGAAGGTATTTTATGTCGTAAATCTTGTAGTTTTCCTTTTGGGCTGGCAACGTGACACAGTAAGGATCTTGAGGTTGTAATTCCTTGGTGTTGTCGTCTCGATTTTTAAACTGGTGGACGTTGGTGACAGGGAAAACCATTTCTATCAGTGCGTCTTTCAGTTCTTCCTCCGTAACTTCGGCAGGTAGACGTTTGGCAACCACTTTGAGGTCCTTGTCCTCTGCGGCCTGATGTGTAAAAAAGTGGATGTCATTCGACACAAAGGAATTGATGGCCCGCCGTTGATCTTCATAGGAGTCAAAGTGATATTTGATCCTGTCTCATGGTAGATGGCCTCAAGACTGCCGTCAATATACGCTTTCAGCGCCTTGTTGAGTTCCATGTAGTTCTTGGTTTGGTAAATAGTAACGGGCGGGACTCTGCGTTGTAAGTTCCGGCCGGAGCCATCTGTCCCCTCTTTATCTGCTCCGAGATTGACGTCACTCGTCTGGTCCATACGTTCTGGAGCATCCGTAGTATCTTCCGTCGCAATAGGCGCATAACGGTTGGAAGTTTTCAGTTCTTCTGTGCGTTGTCGCTTCCGAGAGTTGTTCTGCTTAGGAGAAGAGCTGAGTCGTTTGCTTTGGCGAACTAGTGTAAAACCGCCCTCTCCGTTGGTGGGCTGCATGGTCCAAACTTCTTCAGAGGAGACTCCCTCCATTTCGTCGTCGTCTTCTGGAGGAGAAAATTGTTCCACGTCGTCTACTTGTTCATCAGGCTGAGAAGTAGGAACTGTAATAGTGCGGTTGTCGTATACTTCGTGACTTTGCAGAATCATGTGTTGTATTTCACGTCGTAGTTCCCGTTGTAGCCGATCGTTCCGTGTTAGGTGATGCCTCTCGTCACAGGGCTTTGACGGCCCCGGCGCGACCGAGCCGTCTGGCTCGGACGCTCGCGTGCCGTTGTCCGCACTCATCGGCATCGCGCGCTCAACTGAAAATGGCGTCTGTACGTGATGTACGTTACAAGCAACGTCCTGTCATTGAATTTCTCACTGCAGAGAAAGAAACTGCGGGGAATATTCACAAACGCTTGTGCAAAGTCTATGGAGTATCTGCTGTCGACCGAAGTACAGTTAGTCGCTGGGCACGAGGGGTGAGGTCATCAGAAGGCGGTTCGGCGGAGCTCCACGATTTGCAGCGGTTGGGGAGACCATCCGCGGATGTCACACCTAGCATGTTGCAGTGAGCTGATGTTGTCAATCGCCATTAAAGGATGCTATTCGTGGCAGACATGATGAGGACGACGAGGAAGTGATTCACACAGTGAAGCACTTGCTCCGCAACCATGACAAGGATTGGTACCGATAGGGCGTACACTCCCTTGTTTCACGCTGGAAGAAGGCCATAGAACGAGATGGAGATTATATGGAAAAATGGGGTGTGTAGATGAAACACCATTCTTTCGTATGTGTAATTCTCTTGATGTTCAGTAAAGAATGGTTGAAGAAAAAAAATGCGGTGCATTACTTTCTGAGTAACCCTCGTACAAATGATTCATTCGTTTTCAAAACTCTATATTTTTCAAACTATTACAAGTGCAAATATGATTGTTGCATGAATAGAACCGTAAAATCACTGCTTGAATTTTCCACTTTACAAATGTCTTATGAGTATCCGTCAGGTCACACGTCCTCGTGGTAGTCAAATTCGTTCCAGCGTCACAGCAGTAGTGATACGTTCTCTGAGCCATTCAAGTATTTTTGACAGTGGAAATATGTAAACACGATCCTTAATGTACCCGCAAAGAAAAGAGTCACAAGGCGTTAGGTCAGCCGACCTGGAGAACCAAGGGAACAGAGCCACCTCATCTTCACTACTACACACAATCCAGCGATGCTCCGGTGAAGGGGTGCCCCACCTTGTAGGAAGATGAAGTTTACAGAATCAGCAGTCAGTTGCGGAAACAATTAAAACTGCAACATATCAAGGTAACATGTACACGCCACACTTCTCACAGAAGAAAACGGCCCACACAGCTTCGTCCGTGCCATGCACATAGAACGTAACCTTAGGCGAATATCACTCACGCACTACAATTTCATGAGGATTTTTGGTGCACCACACTCTCAGATTGTGGCGATGAACCTTTCCAGATAAATGGAAGGTTGCTTCCTTGCTGATCATCAGCTTGCAGACGAAATGTTCATCCTCAAATGCTTCCTGCATTATGATACAAAAATGAAGGCCGAGGCTGAAATCTTCAGGTTTTAATTGTTGCAAGAGCTGCAGGTAGTATGGTTTGAAATATTGCTGCCGTCGCAAAATTCCGATAAGATTACGGGTCCATTTATGCATCAGTCATATATATACACGTCGTTTTTTTTTTTTTTTTTGAAAAATATAGAATGCTGAAAACGAATTAATCATTTATAATAGCCCTGTATTATTTTTTGATCATGTTACATAAAGATATCATTCGTAAATGATAATTATTGTGAGGTACGAGGCCGTGCTGAAAAGTAATGCCTCGGAATTTCCATGTGAAAGCGCTTAAAAGCTTTTTAAATAAAGCAAACGTTAACAATATCTGAATCTTTATTCTTCATGTCTACATATTTGTAGCGCTCGGCCGGTAGAGGGCTCCGAAATGTTAACGCGCAGCATGGCAATGTGCTCGTAAGAAACAACTAGTTTCGAATTCGAAGAGTTTGTCCACAATGGTGCTCCTGACTTGGCCCCATCCGATTGTCATTTGTTTCCAAAACTTAAAGAAAACCTTCGAGGACTTTGATACTGACGGAAATCAGCGTTTGGCGTCATTGGCCGGGAGGCCCCTTACGGTGCATGACCGGCCGCCTCGGTGCAGGTCTTATTACATTTGACGCCACATTGGCCGACCTGCGCGCCGGTTGTGGATGAAGTGATGATGAAGACGACAGGCGACACCACACCCAGTCCCTGAAGGGAGTAAATCCAGCCGGGAATCGAAACCTGATCCCTTAGAACGGCAATCCGTCATGCTGACCACTCAGCTATCGGGGCGGACTTGATACTGATGAACCGGTGCAAGCGCAGGTGAGATTGTGGCTCCGTCAACACTGTCAAACATTCTAGTGACGGTATTAGCAAACTGGTCTTTCGTTGGGAGAGGTGTGTTTTTCATCAAGGTGACTATGTTGAGAAATAATTATGTAGACATGAAGAGCTGAATATATTTTCAGCAGAAATCAGTCTTAACGATCTAGTAGTCAACGACATTTTTCCTCTAATCTTCCTTCTTACCCAATTAAGCCTTCATACACGGTCCAGCCACGTTGATATGACCACCACCTACGTTCGACGTCAACGTGAAATAATTCACAGACGGCTGGTGGCAGCACTAGCATTAGAGCGTATGTAAAGCATGGCGGGGGGAAGCGGGTGGCGGGAAATACCGTGCATGGCAAAATGACGATATCCAAAACTGGCGCCGAGGCAACGTTGGTGCAACACGGGCTACAGATGACAGGAGTGAACGATACTGCGGAGATGTGTACGGGAGAATAGACGTGCTACTACTGGACAGCTGACCACCCTTATGACGCAAGGAGCTACCAACAGTGCCTCCTCAACGACCGTTCAGCGAACGGGGCTGCGTGTGGGTCTCAGCACCAGCCGCCCATGCTGACTGCTGTTCATCGGCGACGAAGGCTGGAGTTTGCTAGCCAGCACCGCAATTGTATTTCCACTGAGTGGTGACCAGTGGCTTTTTCAGATGTATCACGTTTTATACTCATTTGGGGTGAAAGTCATTAAAACAAAAGCGTTTTTAGTTGCGGTGGTATCGTCTCGAGAAATTTCAGTCACCAGCTTTCTCCTCCGAATGAGAAAGTATTTTACTGTCGCCGACGTGCGTAGGGAGAAACGATCATCGTAAGAAAATAAGGGAAATCAGAGCTCGCACGGAAAGATACAGGTGTTCGTTTTTTCCCCGCTCTGTTCGAGAGTGGAATAATAGAGAATTAGTGTGAAGGCGGTTCGATGAACCTGCTGCCAGGGACTCACGTGTGATTTGCAGAGTAGCCATGTAGATGTAGATGATAGATGGCTTTTGGGTTTTAAGATCCTGCAACAATCATCGGAAGGCCAGCTAGAGGAGGGAACATTATGGTCTCGGGAATGCTTTCGTGGAATTCCCTGGGTGGTCTCGTTATTCTGGAAAGCAAAATGGATCAACACATGTATGCATCTATCCTCGGGCACTATGTTCACACCTACGTGGAGATTGGTTTTCCTTCGCGCGATGGAATCTACAAACAAAACAATGCAGTGTGTCAAACAGCTCGCAGTGTACGTGCATGGTTCGAAGAGTATCAGGACGAGTTTAGCGTAGCTGGTTGGTTGCTCTCGTGCTACTGTAGTAAACATCCGTAAAAAGTGACTGAAGGATGCTGAAACCACGAGTAGGTGACTAGGTGTTGGACGTCCGCACCTCATTACAGAACTCCGAGTTTTGAGGCTTACCTTCTGTATGAAGCAGGGTACGTGGCTATCTACGGCAGCTCTGACGACAGATTATATCGTTGATGAATACATAAGTAATCTAGAGCACAATGTTCAGCGCACATAGGGGCTCCACTGCTGACGACTCCGAAGCGTCCAATTTTGACATAACGACATCGTCAGTTGCGATTAAAATGTGTACAAGATTACTGAGATTGAACTGTGGATCAGTGGAAACCTGTCGCTTCGTTGAATGAATCACGTCTTTTGTTATGTCAGGTCGATAGTCGTGTGCGGGTAAGTTTTCATCCAATCGTCTCCTCGTAACACATCGCGCCATAGCCACAGGCTGGTGGAAGCAGTATTACGCAGTGGAAAATACTCACCTGGGCTTCCATGGCACGTGTGTCAGTAGTCTAAAACACGATGACAACTATGGACTATGTGAATATTATTGCCGATCAAGTATACCCCTTCATGCTTGATGTCTTCCCCGACGCCTGGTAGTAATCTAAAACACCATGACAACTGTGGACTATGTGAATATTATTGCCGATCAAGTATACACCTTCATGCTTGATGTCTTCCCCGACGCGATGGCGTCTTCCAGTAGGATAAGCGTGCGTGACACAAGGACAGAATCATCCTAAAGTGGTTTGAAGAACATGTCACTGAATTCACATTGATGTCCCTCTCTCCCTGTAGGATGCATACAGCTTTCGCCGCATTCCATATATCGCCTTCGGTTCCTGTCTTTCACTGTTTCCACTTAAGCCTCTCTTTGTTTTCATGGCCTCCTTTACCAATATAATCGGGCAGCCTGCTGCCTTAACTTCTCTTTCTTCTCCGAGGATGCTGCATCTAGGTCTTTTTTTGTCATCTGTCTTCTGTCATTCGCATTATATGTCCATGCAAGGCGAACTGCCTCTCTTCTGTTAGATGAATGATGCTTTCTTGAATTCGAGTCATTATTCTATTCGGTGTATTTCTTACGTGGACTCGCTGAGATATTCTGAGATAGTCCACTTGAACAAATCTCAATTTGTTTCTATTTTTTTCAGCTCGTTCCCAGCACTCGTATCCATAAGTTGTTATAGTCTCTGGAATACTTTTACAGTGCATTTTCTTTATTTTCCAACTGATCTTGGAAGACCATAACACAATTTAACTTCTGGGTTGCTCTTTTCCAACTCGCTGCTGCATTTTCCAATTACTTGTTCCGTCTGCCGTTAGAATTCTATCCAAATATTTAACGTTTTTACCTGCCTTGATGGGCTGGTCATCTACTATTATGCTTCCCATTTTTTCACTACTGTATATGTATATAGTCTCTTGAAAATTTATTTTCAGTGCCCACTGATCATGTTCATCTAATAGTTTTGTTAGCATGAAGCGGACATCCTCTGTACTAGCCACCTGATCATTTGCGAGGACCAAGATGCACAGACAGGTAGATCATTTGAGATTAGATTCAAAGAATACATGACAGCACTGAAAAAACAAACAAAAAATACCACATATCAGCCATAGCCATCCACCTGAACGAAATAAAACAACACAAGTCTCAGCATCCTACATATCCAACAGAAAGGCAAAAAACTAGACATCCTTAAAACACTCCAAATACACAACCACCAAATAAAACGACCTGAGTCCATCTTAAACGATAACAGTTACAACATTTACAGTACAATAGTGTCATCTCTGTTTTTAGCGCCAGTCTACGTTATTAAATTTGCTATGCACTCACTCATTCACACACACACACACACACACACACACACACACACACACACATACAACTTCGCTCCTCCCTTTCATATTTACCATAAACAATTAGTTACGTTATCATTACATTTGCCATATAAACAACAGAACGGTCTTATTCACAAATGTAACAACACACCAACAATTTGCGCCCTGATATATCTATGTGCGTATTATTTTAAAGCATAATTAATATATTACTCCAATATCTACTAAGCTGTAACATGTAACAGATATAATTTTAACAGTGCAAAGTTGGAAAAAACATTTACTCTCTTACAGTACTTCCATACTCTCTCTCTCTCTCTCTCTTCCCCCCCCCCCTCTCTCTCTCTCTCTCTCTCTCTCTCTCTCTCTCTCTCTGTGTGTGTGTGTGTGTGTGTGTGTGTGTGTGTGTGTGTCCCTTCATATTTACCACGAACTACTTTAGTTAATTTCATATTTTCGAAATGAACAATTGACTTGCTTAACTTACAAAACTTAATAGATCCACACCAATAAAACCAACAGTTTACCCCATATCAGCGATATATTATATATATTTGTTTATATTAATAATAGTATACCTAGCTACAAATCTTTAATTTGGTGTCAGTGTCTTCAACATTTAGATAGCAGATGTAAGTTTGAGAAACTCGCAGCTCTAGCACATCCAAAAATTTGCTCTCCTTTTCGTACTGCTTTCATCCTCCATCTCTAAATCCCAGCCAAAATTGTTATTTATATATAATTTTGCTATTTTTTGCAACATAATTATTGCACTTAATGTTTTCAACGTGTCATCTGATACAGAAACGAGTACGATATTTAAGCTATATAAACTTGACACAAAAGGATTTTATACCACCTGAAATATTTACCCTAACATTTCTGTTCATCAACTCAACGAAAGATCTACGCAATGACTTACGACTTTCTCTGAAACAATGGTGTTGTTTTGCTATATGTTCTTTGCACTATGAAATAGTGTTTCTGCTTTTGCTACTATATGTTACTCGCACATAGTAGTTTCCAGACACCATCTTTGTTTACAAAGTGCTACAGTTTATATGCCATGTATTGCGACAGAGACCACTGTGCCTGTGACGACAGGAGGTACTCTACTTCAGTTGTTTCGTTTTTACATTCGCATGTAGTTTTTAATCAGACACCTCCACAGAGGCATATTCTGAAACAGTGTTTTATTTCTCCACTAGGCAGTGTCATAAGTTTTCCCAAAGTCGTCCCACAGTACATACAAGCCGTATTAATAAATATAAATGCACCTGATGATGGAGGTTTAAACCTAGGAAACGTGTGCGCATATAACTAACCAGTGACTGATAAGAGTAACTTATTGTTTCACTCGAAGGCATTGAGCCTTTGTTATCTGTACACCCATCCTAATGTGCTGCGAATACATAGAGAGAAAGGTCCTTTATCATTTAGCTACAATATAGCAGGTCAGCAGCTGGAAGCAGTTAATTCCATAAATTATCTGGGAGTAGGCATTAGGAGTGATTTAAAATGGAATGACCATATAAAATTAATCGTCTGTAAAGCAGATGCCAGACTGATATTCACGGGAAGAATCCTAAGGAAATACAATCCAAAAACAAAGGAAGTAGGTCACAGTACACTTGTTCGCCCACTGCTTGAATACTGCTCACCGGTGTGGGATCCGTAGCAGACAGGGTTGATCGAAGAGATAGAGAAGATCCAACGGAGAGCAGTGCGCTTCATTACAGGATCATTTAGCAATCGCGAAAGCGTTATGGAGATGATAGATAAACTCCAGTGGAAGACTCTGCAGGAGAGACGCTCAGTAGCTCGGTACGGGCTTTTGTTGAAGTTTCGAGAACATACCTTCACTGAGGAGTCAAGCAGTATATTGCTCCCTCCTACGTATATCTCGCGAAGAGACCATGAGGATAAAATCAGAGAGATAAGAGCCCACACAGAGGCATACCGACACTCTTTCTTTCCACGAACAATACGAGACTGGAATAGAAGGGAAACGATAGAGGTACTCAAGGTACTTTCCGCCACACACCGTGAGGTAGCTTGCAGAGTATGGATGTAGATGTAGATTTAGATCCTTGTGCATTTCCTGTTCCACGAGTTTAAGTCTTTCTGAATATACCTTAATGTCCTGGTCATGAAATTCGCCTGGTCTCTAACCGATGGAACATCTCTGGGACGCTATTGGGTGCCAGCTTCGCGCTCACAAACCACCGTCTCCTAATTTACGGGAACTGCGTGACTTGCGCGAAGACATCTGGTGGAATATACACCAGGAAAACTACTGAGGATCTTAACTGATGCCAAACATAATGGCTAATGAACTGAGTTTCAGCACTGTGCTAAGCAGGTGGCCATGACGTTTTGGATTATCACTGTAGAGCTGTGAAATTTATTCAGTGGCGAAAACCTATGTTACTGCAGGACACAAGTGTGCCAAAAGTATCCCGGAGAAATCCATGCAAGCAGTATGTGTGTGTGTGGTTGTGGGGGTAGGGGGGGGGGGCGTTTGCGCGCGCTTTTAGATTGTGTGCAGTACTCACCAGGAGTAGGCGGGCTTGTGCGCCAGCGGCAGGTCCTCCACTGGGCGAGGCCCGTCCAGGTCTCGCTCGTACAGCTTGGCGAAGCTGCAGTCTGGCTCCGCCTTCATACGGCTGCAACAACGTGGTAAGGGTAGTCAGCAACAGCAGTGTTCTCTCTCAAGAAAAACGGGGGAGGCCGAAGGTCTCTAACAGCGCTTCTGTTAGTACCAGACACACAAGCCACTCAAGGTTGCAACGAGTTCGCTACCAGTACCAAAAATAAAAAGTACCTCTGTCGTCGTTGCACCAGCTGCACTCATCTCTCTAGTCGACATGCGATGTGACGTTATTATTAGTGGAATATCTGATTTAATATCATAGCGATCGACTAGACAGAAGGAAAATATATCTCCACAAACGCAAATGTGTCCTGCTTTTATATCCGAGCTAAGAAACTCGTGCAGTTTATGATAAAAGAATAATAATAACAGAAACGAAACAGGATTGTAGCCTACCCCCGAGGTAGTTCAATATGCGCGTTGAGCAAGCAGTAAAAGAAATCGAGGAAAAATTTGGACAGGGAATTAAGAGTCAGAGAGAATAAATAAAACCTCTGAGCTTTGCCGAAAACATCGTAATTCTGACTGAGACGGATAATTACATGAAAGATCAGTGAAAAGGAATGGATTATATCTTCAATTTAGGTTATAAGATAAATAACAAAAGTAAAACAACAGTGATGGAATGTAGTCAAATTAAATCAGGCAGTTATGGAGGACTTGAATTAGGATATCAGACATTAAATGTAGTAAATGAATTTAATTACTTGATCAGCAAAATAACATTATGGTCGAAGTTAGAGGATGTAAAATGCGCACTGGCAATGGCACGAAAAAAATTTCTGAAGAATGATAATTTGCAATAATCTAAGATAAATTTAAGTTTTAGGAAGGCTATTCTGAAGATACTTATCCACAGTGCTATACCGAAGTGAAACATGGACGATTAAAAGTTCAGACTAAGACCTGACTGTAGTAAGCACGGCCAAATGGATGTAGCTTGCAGTGGCTATGCAGAAATAACGAGAAGCCCAAATGATAGATTAGAGAAAGTGGAGAGCTGCATCAAGCAAGTCTGAAGACAACAACAACAACAAAAACAGAGAAAAAGTAAAGCTATTACAATTTTAAAGTATAAAGAAATTACCTGTGTAAGTCCCAGGTCAGCCCGTTATCAAGTAATAATTGTTTAATATAGATTTGACTTCTATTAAAGTTTCAGGCGATTGAAGAATCACTTACAGTAAAAAGATCATCGTCCTACAAAAACGAAAGCATCATCAGATCCGATCCAAATATTTACTTCGCTTGTGCAGTTTAGGCTTGATCCCGTTTAATTTTTTATACAGTCCTGCTCTCTTCTTCATCGCTTCACCTTCCTCAAAAAGCTGTGGGGAACACTATACTAAGTCCAGCATTATAATTTCACAGATCGTTCTCACCAGATAACATAATTTCCACCTTACTCAGTCTGCAGTAGCTTTTAATTTTTACGAATATCTGCTGACTTATTTGACAGATGTCGTCCGCCTACGAAATTTTGGAACTGTACTGCCTATTCTAAGACTGTAGACGAGCTCAGTATAACCTGCAAAACATGTTGCGACCTAGGTCAGTAAACTCCATTTACGTTAAGCACAGATCTTCACAACAGTATGTATAATTTTATAACATATTTTTGAAGTGTGTGATTAGGCTGAAAACGATTTGCCAAGATGAAACGATTTGCCCAGATGCGTTCACTTGCGTTTTAGGCGAGACTAATTAAGATTTTCTATACAAATATCAGTTATATTGGCAAAAGCAGTTAGTTAGGAAAGCAACTTACATGTATCATTCTCTAATGAATGTAAGTGGTTTCTGTTGTGGAGGAGTTGGATGCAGTCGCTCTCCCAAATGAGAATTCAGTCATCTCAGTTACTCCGAAGTAAAATAATCAGGATGGTATATGAACCAATTGAATGGAATGTGACGCAATTATGAGGCTGGGGTAAAAAGTACAAACTTTTGAAGTTGGGGTAAAAAGTACACACTTTTGCTGATAGTTTAATAAGGTGCTGGAGTCTGACAGTGTATTAGGAAGAAGTGCAATGAATTGTATATAGATCATTTCTCAGAGCACATATACCTACTCTACTATATAAAGACAAGTCGTTGTTTAGCGGCGTTACCAAAAATGGCGCAAAGTTCTTGACCGATTTGCATGCTCTATTAAACATTCGGATGAACGTAGGCTGTATATTTTTAATATATGTAACATACAAAGGGGAAACATTGTTGGTAAAAATAATTTAAACTTTTTGCACAATTTACTCCAAATTTTTACACAATACACTAATAAACATTCAGACGGACATAAGCCATATACTTTTTAAATGACAAAGTACAGATTTTCCTTTAAAACTGACTAGAACTAAAATACAGTGCTGTGCTATAAAAATGTGCGGTTCCGTTTTACTTGTCGCAGTTTTAAACCACTAGACAAATTATTTCTCCCATATATATTCTTTCTCCATATACAGGGTGTAATGGGAGTAAGTGCAGACATTTCTACTGGTGACTGAGTTAGCTATAGATACTAGTATATTTTCTGGTTGGTTAGTACTTCTACATATGTCTGGCACAAGCAAGCCATTAATGCTTATTTTCGTCGGGGTAGTGTGGACGCGTGGACGCAAAACGGTTTAGTCTATACTGACAGGTGTATTCCACTTACAGGTGCAGTTACAATTGTGCAGAAGATACCAGGTAGTAGAGCTTGTCACATGTTTGTGGGAAGACCGAAGGATGCAGATAAGAAACAACTAACACACTGAGGCGTGTACACATTAAGGTACCACATATAAAAATATGTGCACTTATACCTGTTACACCTTGTATATAATTTTAAAGCAAAATTGTACACACAACACTGTGTCCTTTGTTTTCTTTCTCGCCATCGTCTTTACAGAAAAGGGGAAAGTTTTGTTTACAGCTTATCGGGTTATGATTAAAATACTACTACGAATTCTGAATTGTCCAAAATTTTACAATCCTCCACATATGCAGATTACATCTATGCGAAATACTTCTTCTTTTCCTTTAGTGTTCAACCCTGAGGTTGGTTTGCAGCAGAGCGCCATTCCTCTCTCCTGCCTGCTCTCCTCTTCATTTCCACGTATGTGTTCCATCCAACCTCATTCATGATCTGTTGCATGTATGATATCCGTTGTAGCTCCCGCCGATTCCTTCCCTCACTAGCTCTACGAAATACTGTCATTGAAAATCCGCCAGTTGGACAGGTGTCTCCTTTACCCTGTATATCAATGATCCCAACCGATATAACCATTCATTTCAAGCGACTTCGATTCCCAGTCAAGTTTTCGTTTGCAACAACAATAAACAAGGCTCAAGGTCAGAGGAAGGGCAGAAGAGGAGAGCAGAGAGAGAGAGAGAGAGAGGGGGGGGGGGGGGGTGCGGAGATGGACAAGGAAGGGGAGGAAGGAATTTCGGATGTATTTCCAGTTGCAGTTAGCATTTTTGAAGCATTGTCAGGCTGGCTAGTAAGGTATGGTCTAAAGCGCGTAACAATTAAAAATTTCAAAAAGAATTGAAGTCGGTGCAACGAGAGAGTTCTGATAGTGATAAAATGAAGGCTACGTATTAGTGCTCTGCAACAAATAATGACTTTTTTACATTCCTGTAATACTTTTTGTGTACGGCGTATTCTGCAAAATGTATCACTGACACAAATATCTAATTTGGCACAGATAGTCACTAGAGAAGGTTTAAGAATCTGCGAAGAAAAAACAAATTTATCGCTAGCATGAAAAATGCACCAAAATTTTTACAGTCATTGGTCAAACAGAAAAGGTCAAAGAGTTCAGATATCTAGAAGGGATAATTTGAGAACATGGGTTAGAAAAACGAGCCTTGAATTAAAGGTTTCACAAAATGAAAAGGCATATGGGATGGCAAAAAAAAGCAAATAAAATAATGTAATGTCCAGACATGCTAAAATTGTTAATTCCCACACTGTAAGGAAACCAGAACGCCGTCTATGGAAGTGAGTCTGCAGCACTGAATTACAATTTAAACAAGATAAAGAATCATGAGCAAATTTTTGGTCCAATATGAAGGGTACAAGCCTGGAAGTGATTAAGAAGCAATGATGATATATACAAAAACATAGAACTAACAGCAGAAACAAGAAGTAAAAGAAGAATGATGTTCTTGTTGAACATTTATACAGGATGAATGACAATAGGTTACAATCTTTCAAGTATCGCTGGGAAAACAAATTAGCATGAAGCTGAATCCCAGAAGATCAAAAGATTTAGAAATAAACAAAATAAATTGAGAAGAATTAGCAAAAAGAACAATTCAATTTTCAGCCCTGGCTGTTATAATATCACTGTTGCTTACACCAAGATAAGCTGATTTTGGCTGTTAGCCATATGCAAGAGTTAAAGAGTTGAAATGAGCTGACGGTGGTGTAAATACAGAGGTTACACAAAAATATTCTAGACAAGGCTGCAGTTTTTGCTGTTCTGTCTGACCGTACAAGAAGCAGGCGTGGCCAGAAAAGAGTTCTGTGTGATTGTAAGTGCATTATGTAGGAGCTAAGAGAATTCGAACGTGAGCAAATTATTTGTGCTCGTATCGTAGTTGTTATCGAAATCATGGTAGGCGAAGTGTTTGATTATTCAAGAGATATCGATCGAAGATTTATACCGCATACAGGGAGAGCGATAAAACCTCATCCGCTAAACCACAGAGCTGACGAAAGAAAGAGTGATCGTGACGGATGGTCATTGAAGAGGACAGTGACGAAAAACAATAGGGCGAAAGTTGCAAAAGTCACTGCAAATCTGAAAGTCACACTCGCGAATCATGTCGGTACCAAAGTGGCACGAAGGGAGCTGCATAGGCAGGGAATTGCAATGCGAGCTGGACTCGAAAACCACATAGAGTGAAACAGATTCCCGTAACGGGAAAACGGGCTGCAGAAGCCACAAAACATGGACTATGGAGCAATGGAAGAAATACATTTTGTCCATTGAGTCTTGTTTCACATTGTTTCGAACTTCTTGCCGAGTTTGTCTCACAAGAGTGAAACGTGGAGGGGTTTAGGTGACAGTTTCATGTGACACTTTTGACTGAACCAGTCCGCCCCGTAGTACAATGTTAGTTCCCTTACGGTGATGCTGTATTCCAAGACGGCAGGGCCCCTGTTCACACAACTCGCATCGTTCAGTACTTGTTTCGTAACACGATGACACATAGTCGCATCTTCCCTAGGCACCACAGCCAGCAGATATCAGTGTTAATGAGCCTTTGTGACCTACTTTGGGCAGGAGGGCACGTGATCGCTGTCCACCTCCACCAACTATATGTGAACACGCCACTATTTTGCTGGAAGAATGGTAGAAGATTCCCTAGAAAACCATACATCACCTTATTTACCCTTTCAGAGGCGACTGGAAGCTAGCTTGAACGCTAACGGCTTTGCTGCACGGCATTAGGAATGGTAGTGTGTTGTTTCTTTTGTTTCCATATGTTTCTCCATCCGCTGTAACAGTGATGTTATAACAACTGGGAAGGAAAATGGGATTGTTATTCAGTAAATTAGTGGCTGTGACATCAGAAATGAAAAACATATTAAAACGAGTAGGAATTGAAAGTGCTAAGTGGTCCTTGGTTGTCCAAAACGAAAGACAAAAAGGATTTTAAAAAAATATGAATGACGTTCGCTAGTTGGCTGCCAGGAACGCAACTGTTGTCAAGGTGCAGACGCTGCGTACCCGTGGCAGCGCCCGATGTCCGGAGAGGTGGAGCTGACGCCGGAGGTGGAGGGCAGGTCGGCGTCGCTGCCTGGGGACACGGCGGCCACGCCCACGCCCACCCCCATCGCGGCCGACGTCTTGGGCGGCTTGCGGCGGCGCGGCTGGTACTGCGGACACAGTCATTCATTCACCTCCTGTTGCTCACTGTACAACTACGCAATAGTAATTGCGGCTAGCTAAAACTGAGTCTGACACTAGCTAGTTTCCTTGACATTTGCAGATTTACACTCGTGTGAAAAACTTAAGGACGAAAGTAACTTTTGCATGGTGTCTCACTGCCAAGCAACACAGCTCAATGAAACTTGGACTATGCAAATAGATAACAGCTACAGAACAATGTACATTACTGGCCATTAAAACTGCTGCACCAAGAAGAAATGCAGATGATAAATGGGTATTCACTGGACAAATATATTATACTAGACCTGACATGTGATTACATTTTCAGGCAACTCGGGTGCATAAATGCTGAGAAATCAGTACCCAGAACAACCACCTCTGGCCGTAATAACGGCCTTGATACACCTGGGCAATGAGTTAAATAAGCTTGGATGGCGTGTACAGGTACACCTGCCCATGCAGCTTCAACACGATACCACAGTTCATCAAGAGTAGTGACTGGCGTATTGTGACGAGCAAGTTGCTCAGCCACCATTGACCAGACGTTTTCAATTGGTGTGAGATATGGAGAATGTGCTGGCCAGGGCAGCAGTCGAACATTTTCTGTATCCATAAAGGCCAGTACAGGACCTGCAACATGCGGTGTTGCATTATCCTGCGGAAATGTAGGGTTTCGCAGGGATCGAATGACGAGCAGAGCCACGGGTCGTAATACATCTGAAATGTAACGTCCACTGTTCAAAGTGCCGCCAATGTGAACAAGAGGAGACCGAGACGTGTCACCAACGGCACCACATACCATCATGCCGAGTATGGCGATGACGAATACACGCTTCCAATGTGCGTTCACCCCGATGTCGCTAAACACGGATGCGACCATCATGATGCTGTAAACAGAACCTGGATTCATCTGAAAAAATGACGTTTTGCCATTCGTGCACCCAGGTTCGTCGTCGAGTACACCATCGCAGGCGCTCCTGTCTGTGATGCAGCGTCAAAGGTAACCGCAGCCATGATCTCCGAGTTGATAGTCAATGCTGCTGCGAACGTCTTCAAACTGTTCGTGCAGATCGTTGTTGTCTTGCAAACGTCCCCATCTGTTTTCTCAGGGATCGAGACGTGGCTGCACGATCCGTTACAGCCATGCGGATAAGATGCCTGTCATCTCGACTGCTAGTGATACCAAGCCGTTGGGATCCAGCACGGCGTTCCGTATTACCCTTCTGAACCCACCGATTCCATATTCTGCTAACAATCATTGGATCTCGACCAACGCGAGCAGCAATATTGCTATACGAAAAACCGCAATCGCGATATGCTACAATCCGACCTTTATCAAAGTCCGAAACGTGATGGTATGCATTTCTCCTCCTTACACGAGGCATCACAACAACGTTTCACCAGGCAACACCGGTCAACTGCTGTTTGTGTATGAGAAATCGGTTGGAAACTTTCCTCATGTCAGCACGTTGTAGGTGTCGCCACCGGTGCCAGCCGGTGTGAATGCTCTGAAAAACTAATCATTTGCTGGTCACAGCATCTACTTCCTTTCGGTTAAATTTCGCGTCTCTAGCGCATCATCTTCGTGGTGCAGCAATTTTAATGGCCATTAGTGTAGTAGGTAACTGAGAGAAAGGTGCAGATGACACGAACAGAAATGACACTTCTATTGAGTGGCAATAATTACACTGAAGTCATCGCAATTCATACTAGTGCCGTGAACATTACAAAGGGCGAGACGTGGTTGTTTACCGTTGTGTGTAATCACGACGGACGGCAATGCATGCTCTTCAACGGGTTGCCACGCTGGCCTCTGGGTTGGTAAGGAGTTCCTGTGGTAGATTGTTCTATTCCTCCATCAGCGCAGATGTCAACTGCCGGGTAGTCGCTGGTGCATATAGACTTACTTCAGTACGTCTCCCCAATGAATACTACACATACTTGATGGGATTTAAGTCGATGGAAAGGGCAGATCAGTCCATTAGCCGAATATCCTCCCGTTCCAAGAGCTCCTTTACCTGCTCTATTCGCTGCAGTTGTGTATTGTCGCCCATAACAACAGCCACGTGCTAGGAAGACTCGCGCCCTGAGGGTTCCGTACAAACTTGAGTATACAGACAGTTCGTCCACTCCAGGAATCCACACTCCGTCGGAGGTTCGAGTCCTCCCTCAGGCATGGGTGTGTTGTCCGTGGCGTAAGTTAGTTTAAGTTAGATTAAGTGTGTAAGCCTAGGGTCCGATGACCTCAGCAGTCTGGTCCCATACGAACTTACCACAAATTTCCAATTTCCAGGAATCCAGCATATTGAAGATTTTCCCCTGTTATCGACATTGATATTGCTAATATGTCGATTCCAGGAATTCCAAGACTTTGAGAATGTTGTAATTTCAGTTTTAAAACAAATATTTTTTCTTGTTATAACATTACAAATTAAATATTTTCGTGTTTTTTTCCTTTACTTGTACTGTGAAGCCTTGCTTCTTGCCAAATTTCATGATTATAAGTCAACGGGGAATACGCTGAAGGTTTTGATGAGTGCGTTTCCGAGGATCAAAATATGTGACATAAATGGGCGTATCTTTTGGCTGCGTTAACTTAGGAGCTTAAAACTGTTAGACAGGACAGCTAAGGGACTATAGACCTGATCAGTGACATTAATGAGTACTTGAAACGTCTATTCGTTCCTGGGGAAAAGGGTTCTTACATCTACATCTACATGGTTACTCTGCAATTCACACTTAAGTCCCTGGCAGAGGTTTCATCGAAACATTTGCATACTACTTTTCTACCATTCCACACTCGAACCGCGCGCGGGAAAAAGGAACACCTAAATCCTTCCGTTCGAGCAGTGATATCACTTATTTTATTATTATGATCATTTCTCCCTACGTAGGTGGTGTCAACAAAATATTTTCGAATACGGAGGAGAAAGTTGGTGACTGAAATTTCGTAGACAGATCTCACCGCAAAGAAAACTGCCTTTGTTTCAGTGGCTGCCACCCCAACTCGCGTATCGTATCAGCATATCAGCGACACTCTCACCCCTATTGCGCGACAACACGAAACGAGTTGCCCTTCTTTACACTTTTTCGATATCCTCCGTCAATTCTACCTGGTGAGGATCCTACACCGCGTAGCAATATTCCAGCAGAGGACGGACAAGTGTAATGTCGGCTGTCTCTTTAGTGGGTCTGTCGTATCTTCTAAGTGTTACGCCAAAAAAGCGCAGTCTTTGTTTCACGTTCTCCACAATATTATCTATGTTGTCTTTCCAATTTAAGTTTCTCGTAATTCTAGTTACTAGGTATTTAGTCGAATTGACAGCCCTCAGATTTGTGCGATTTATCGTATACCCAAAATTTATCGGTTTCTTTTGGTTCCCATGTGGATGACCTCGCACTTTTCTTTATTTAGTTCTAATTGCCACTTTTCGCACCATACAGAAATTCTCTCTAGATCATTTTGTAATTGGAATTGATTATCTGACGGTAAATTACAGCGTCATCTGCAAACAATCTAAGGGGGCTGCTCAGACTATCACCTAGATCATTTATATAAATCAGGAACAGCAGAGGGCCTATGACACTTCATTGCGGAACACCAGATATCACTTCTACTCGATGATTCACCGTCTGTCACTACGGACTGTGTCCTCTCTGAGAGGAAATCACAACTGAGACGATACTCCATATGCACGCAATTTGATTAATAGTCGCTTGTGAGGAACGGTATCAAAAGCCTTCTGCAAATCTAGGAATATGGAATCGATCTGAGATCCCTTGTTGACAGCACTCATTACTTCATGGGAATAGCCCGCATCTCGTGGTCGTGCGGTAGCGTTCTCGCTTCCCACGCCCGGGTTCCCGGGTTCGCTTCCTGGCGGGGTCAGGGATTTTCTTTGCCTCGTGATGACTGGGTGTAGTGTGATGTCCTTAGGTTAGTTAGGTTTAAGTAATTCTAAGTTCTAGGGGACTGATGACCATAGATGTTAAGTCCCATAGTGCTCAGAGCCATTTGAACCATTTTTTCATGGGAATAAAGAACGATATTTTCTGAATCCGTGTTGGTTATATATCAATAAGTCATTTTCTTCAAGAGTACAGTATATGCCCCAAAATCCTACTGCAAACTGAGGTCAGTGATATGGGTCTGTAATTCAATGGGTTACTCCTATTTCCTTTCTTGAATGTTGGTGTGATCTATGCTACTTTTCAGTCTTTAGGAACAGACCTTTCGTCAAGTGAGCGGTTGTATATGATTGCTAAGAAAGGTTCTATTAACAGGCGGATAGGCAGAAGAGCGACAACAAAGCGATAGTATAAGTTTTCCGTTCTTACAGATTGAGACACAGAACCCTAAAAATGAAGTTAGGGCGGAATACACCCCAGAAAAGACGCATGTGGGGCAGAAGTACTGTGTCAGAAGAATGAAGACTTGGAGGTCAGTACGTCTATGCAACTTTATGCCTCCCCACACCTGAATCACCAAAGTGAATATGTCCACAGTGCTGGACGTACCCTCAAATGGCATGAGGTGGGAACACGATCGTTTTTGTGGCCCAGATCTTAATGGTGTGAGGCGGCATAACGTTGAATGGGCGTACTGACCTCCAACTAATTGAACATGGTACACTCACCGGTCAACGTGATCATTATTTTTATGGATGACAATGCGCAGCTGCATCAAACAGCGCAGATGGAGGAAGTCTTGGAATGAGCGGATATTTGGGGAATGTGCTGCCAGTCCCCCCTGACTTAAATTCCGCACGTGTGGGATGTGTTCGGGAGACGTACTGCAGTACATCCACGTGCACCAAAGGCCATCCAGCAGCTTGCAACGGCCGTCGTGGAGAAATGGTACGACCTACCATCAGAAGTCCTTACCAATCATGTGTCCAGCATGGGAGCACATGGCAGAGCATGCACTGCCTTCCATTGTGATTACACACCCTATTAACAACCATGTCCCATCGTTTGTAATGTGGAAGGGCCATCATGAATCGCGGTGACTTCAGTGTAATTACTGTCTTTGATTAAGGGTGTCATTTCTGTTCGGCTCTTGCAAATTTCTTTCAGCTAGCTTCTGTTCAAATGGCTCTGAGAACTATGGGACTTAACATCCGAGGTCATCAGTCCCCTAGACTTAGAACTACTTAAACCTAACTAGTCCAAGGACATTGCACACATCTATGCCCGAGGCAGGATTCGAACCTGCGACCGTAGCAAAACGCGGTTCCGGACTGAAGCGCCTAGAACCGCTGGGCCAAAGCGCTAGCTTCTGTACTATACCGTAGCAACACTTGCTATGTGCTAAGTTTAATCTAACCGTGTTATCTGGCAGTGACATTTCACACGAAAGTTACTTTCGTCCTTAAGTTTGGCATACCAGCGTAATCATCATCATATAACATCATTACACACCACTTTAATTAACATAAACTTAGAATAACATTCATAAAAAACTGTCTATTGGCTTCTCTCTCGGGTTCTTCGGCCGACGTTCATCTAATGATTTTTCTGACGTTTCGCCAGCACGAGTGGCTGGCATTGTCAAAGCTTCACCCTCTCCATTGCCGGTGGTGAACTAGAGCCGAGCTCTATATGTACCTGGCGCGCCAACGTCCGAGGGCTTCTCCGCGGTCATTTCCGGTGAGGTTCTCCTCTTGCTACCTGCGACGGTCGTTCGCTGCAGTACGGGAAGCCAGGATCCGTTTACCGTAAGGCTTTCCTCTTTCTCGTTCAAACTGTTCGCGTGTTTTTGTATTTCTACAGCTTCTCTGAACAAGCGCGTGTGATAATGCTTCTCTACAGCCAGAACTTCCGTGTCGGCGAATTTTATTACGTGGTCGGTCTCATTCAGTGCGTGCTCTGCCACGGCCGATTTCTCCACCTGCCCCAACCTGCAATGTCACTTATGCTCTTTGATCCTGGTGTTAATGGATCGTCCAGTCATTCCGACATAAACGTTTCCGCATGTGCATGGTATTCGGTATATTCCCGACATTGCAAGTGGGTCTCTTTTTCTCCTTCGCCGATCTAAGACACTCTTTGATCTTCCTTGTCGGTTTGAAAATCGTCTTTACGCCATGTTTGCGCAATATACGGCCGATTCTGTCCGTCACTCTGGGAATGTATGGCAGAAAGGCCGTACCCGACATTTCTTTTTCTGGTTCCTTACTTCGCCGAGTGTTTGGCTCTGTTACACTTCTAATATAATTTGTGGAGTACCCATTGCTCCTCAGAACAGTTCCCAGGTGTTGCATTTTTGAGGTGTTGCGGCTCACATATTCCTCCTGCTCTCGTTGCGAGCGTACTAATCATGCCTCTTTTCTGGCTCGGGTGGTGGTTTGACAGTTTGTGAAGGTATAGATCCGTGTGTGTTGGTTTTCGATACACGCTGTGTCCCAGCTTTTCGCCGTCCCTTGTGACCAGCACATCTAGAAATGGCAGTTTCTTGTCCTTTTCTACTTCCATGGTAAATGTTATGTTGGCATGGAGGCTGTTCAAGTGTCTTAGGAAGTCACCGAGCTGTTCTTCACCATGGCTCCACACAACGAAAGTATCGTCGACGTACCTGTACCACACCATAAGTTTGCAAGTCTCCGAGTCCAGTGCATGCGCTTCGAATTGTTCCATGAAGACGTTGGCCACCACTGGACTGAGAGGACTACCCATGGCGACGCCTTCCAGCTGTTCGTAGAAATCGCCATTCCACGTGAAATAGCTCGTGGTGAGCCATGCATGGAAGAGCTTTCTGATGTCTTACGGGAAATTGGAACCGATGTGCTCCAGAGCGTCACTGAGTGGCACTTTTGTAAATTTCGTCTCCAAGCCACGACTAACAACACAAATCCTGCAGCACACAGTCCTTTAAAGTTTGGTACCCGTACGATAAACAGCTTTCTGTTTACAATGGCTCAAGTAGCCAAAGTTTAACCACCATGTTTTTTGAAACCCTACTCTGAAGACACGTAATCGTACAAATTGTGGGACTTCACACGTTGATGTTTCGAAAGTCTCTCTTAGCAACTACCAAGCAAATTTGGTAACACACTAGCCGTTATTAACCTTTGTTACTTTCTTTTAATCGGTGGACACGTTACGGCATCCATTCCTTTTACAGTGGATGAGTAACCACGAAGAGCTGAGCTTCGCCGCTTTAACGTTATACTGTATGCTAATGTGTACTAGGCCTAAGGACTGCAGCCTCTGAGGGCGTCGGACACACTCACCTCACTTCCTCCACTAGTTTCCATACTGCAGCCAACCACAACATTCACTTCTGACGACACTTAGCTAGTACGAAGAGATAAGGACTAATGATGGACGCGACTCACAGAAGAGTGAGTAGCTGTTGCCGCTCACCTTGTACTCGGGGTGGTCCTTCTTGTGGGCGTTTCGGAGCCTCTCTGCCTCCTCGATGAAGGGCTGTTTCTCCTCCTCACTCAGAATCCTGTGGCACAGGAGGAACACGGTTAACTACACACAAAGACAAGCACACTGTACATATTCATAACCATCCCTTAGGTATTACACGGTCCAATCACATCAAAGTAATCACGGCCTGTGTTCGACGTCAACGTGCGATAACCAGACTGTAGATGGCAACACAAGCAGTGGTGGGTCTATAAAGCGTGTCGGGGTAGGGGGGGGGGGGGGGGGGCGTGGAAAGCGAGGCATTTGTTGTCGTGATGCAGAAACGGAGATATTTACCCGACGCCCAAAAGAGCATGATCATTGGTTTTCGGGCTAAGAGTGGTAGCGTTTCCGAAAGGCTAAGTTTGTAAACTATTCGCGCTTCCACGCATGGCAGAACAGCGCTATCCTAAACCGGCACCGAGAGAACTATGGTGCACCACTGGCCACAGATGACAGGGATGGACGACGGCTGCAGAGATGCGTCGGGCGAACAGACGTGCAACTGCTCAGCAGCTGACCGCCCACATGAACCACAGGGCTACCAACAGTGTCTCCTCAACCCTTTCAACAAACGTTGTAGCGTATGCGTCTCTCCAGCAGGTGGCTGACCCATGCACGCATGCTGACAGCTGCTCGTCGGCGACGAAGGCTGGAATTTGCACGCCAATACCTCAGCAGCAAGGCCGAGAGGCGACAGGTGGCCTTTTTCTGATGAATCAAGTTTTTTGTTCCATCGGTCAGATGTTCCATCGGCGTAAAACTTCTGAAAGCAAACACCCTGCAATCGTCGAAAGGGTCCAGGTCGTTATGGTCTGGGAAATGCTTTAGTGGCATTCCCTGGGCGATCTCATCATTCTGGAAGGCACAACTGATCAAAACAAGTACGCCATGTCGACCCCTGCATGAAGTTTGTTTTTCTCAGCACAATGGCATCTACCAGGAGGACAACGCAACGTATTGCAGAGCACGTGCGTGGTCGGAAGAGCATCAAGATGGGTTTACTCCCTTGGCCATCAAACTCCCCGGATTTAAACCGAAGCAAGACTCTTTGGACCACCTCGATCGGAATGCTCGCGCCGTTAACTCATCGACTGGAGGATCCTCACTGGAGTCGGCATGGCTCCACACCCCTCTTAATACTTCCCAGAACCACATGAATCTCTTCCTGCACGTCTCGCAGAGGTCCGCGCTGAAGAGGTGGCTACTCAGACTTGACAGTTGGTAACATTAATGTAACTTGACAGTGCGAATGTGTGGGTCTGGTCCACGGACAACCCCTCAAAATGGCCCTAAGCCCTATGGGACTTAACATCTGATTTCATCAGTCCCCTAGACTTAGAACTACTTAAACCTAACTAACCCAAGGACATCACACACATCCACGCCCGAAGCAGGATTCGAACCTGCGACCGTAGCAGCAGCGCGGTTCCGAACTGAAGCGCCTAGAATCGCTGGACGGCCACGGATAACGGCATTGTTAACCGGTACTGAGATGTGTAGAACATGCGGCATCCTGTAGATCGTCAAGGGCTGCTTCAGTACAGAGGTTTCCAATCTTGTTACATTATAGCGTAACACTGGTGATTTCGAGGAAAATTGTTAAATAATTAGTATATTATTTGTGCTAGAATCTTGTTGCTATTATGTGGCGTCTGCTTCTAGTTTTGGAAGGGTTTTATCGACGACAGAGATCTTGCAGCACCAAACAACGAAGATCGTATGACGATAAGTGTCACCAGATTATTACAATACATGCTATAAATTGTCATTAAATGCTAAAGTCGTACGGACCATGGGATACGATGAGCTCTGGCTGTGAAGGCCAGTTATTACCATGGATTTACCGAATACTCTTTGAATTTTACTAGGTCTGAGGCGGTGCCATACAGTAAGGTACCTCATAGTTGGCGCAGCCGCGTGGTGTCGCCACGCGGTCTTGGACACCTTGCTACGGTTCGCATGGCTCCCCTGTCGGAGGCTCGAGTCCTCCCTCGGTCATGAGTGTGTATGTTGTTGTTAGGGTAACTTAGATTAAGTTAGATTAAGCAGCGTGTAAGCCTAGGGACCGATGACGTCAGCAGTTTAGTCCCATAGGAACTTCTCACGACCACAGTTGACGCAGTCTGTCAGCTGTACAGTCGTATATCCTGTACTCTAGGCGAGCTAATTACATTAGATTGGACCATTCTTATGCAGGAAATATAGTCACTGTTTCATTGAAATAAAAATGTTATTAAATGGCTCACATCTGGGTATAGTTGATCATGTTGTACATTAATGACCTTGCAGAAAAAGTTAACAGTGACCTTCTGCAGATAATGTAGTTACCTATAATACTGCAGATACTGCAAAAACATTCAGTCAGAATTTGATAAGCCTTCAAAGCGGTGAAAAGATTGGAAATTTGTTTTAAATGTTCAGAAATGTGAAATTACACCTCACAAAACGAAGAAACGTTGTATCCTGGGACATAATATCAGCGAGTCACAACTGGAGTCAGTCAACTTAACACATCTAGCTGTGTGTATTAGTGAGTGTATTAAGAGCCCTATTAAAGATTTCACTTTTATTTACATATTACTCCGGAAAGGACGAAAAGATCATAATGATACCTTGTAGTCTTATTTTTGTTTATGTTTTCATTTATTTGCAGCAATTTAATTAAAGTTTACCCCTTCGTTACTTAGTTCACTTTTCCGGAAAATAGTGAAAATTTTAATTACTCTGGTTAAGAATACTTGCTCAAGTGGTTTGTTTACATACAGTTGCATATAAGCCAGATTTTTACCAACCTATTTCATTGTTTCTTGGTAATTTATTCAACTTCTTCTTACCGAATTATTGTATTACCATGAATGAAAAGTGCCTAAGTTGGCGCAGGGTTGGTAGTTCCAGGGTATGGCGTGATAAATTCGGTAGTATTTTCTTCCATCTGAGTGACTGTTGCATCGTGGGAATTGGGAAAGTTAATGGAGGTCTTCAGTGACTTTACAAGATATGTACTGGAGACAGGGAAGATAGTGGAAAAGGGGGAGAAAATTGCTGCCATTCAGGACGCGTTAGAAAAGACTCTGAATGGTCTGGACTAGTTAAAGAAGCAGAACGGCAAAGAAAGAGATGAGAAGTGGGAACAAATAATAGTAGGAATAGTTATAGGATTTCCTCTGGCAGCTTTGCAGTGAACGTGAGAAAGTAAGTTTAACCTGTTGCTTCCGTTGGAAACGAATGAGTCTAAAGGTGGTTTGGGTGTAGACAGGACACGGATTTAAGGAAGGCAGTAAAGAGAAAAAAAAGTTCTGTTGTTAGGTAATTCTCACGCTACAGAAGTTGGCCAGCCAAAAGAGACACCTTGGTTACAACAGATGGCGCGAGCAGCAGCACTGACACAAATGAAATGATTGTATGGCATTGTTGGCCGGGAGACCCCATTCGAGGTTGTTCGGCCGCCGTATTGCAAGTTCTTTTCTGGTGACGCCACATCGGCGACTTGCGAGTCTTTGTTGATGAAAATGATGATGAAAGACACACAACACCCAGTCCCCTGCCGGGAATCGAATCCGGGCCCCCTGCGTGGTAGGCGGTAACGCTATCGCTACGCTACGGTAGCGGACAGCACTTACGGAGATCATGCGTACAATATAAGAGGGTGGCCTGTTAAAGATAATCAGCATTTGAGACATACAGTTATTAAATTTGTGTCTGTTTTGAACCGCCATTAGTGACCTCATTTGAACTCTTCTGTCAACAATGTCAGCGAAGGGTCACATGATGGTGCGATTCCTGTCAATTCTGTCGGTAAATAGGGCTCTACTTCAGTTCATCGGGAAAGGGAAGGGTAAGCTGACTGCTCTGGGAGCGAAAACGTAAGGGAGGGATGATGGGTGAGGCACTGAGACACTGTCATAAGTGGTAAAATCCCAGTGGCTACAGGTGTCGGAGCAGCTACTTTTTTTTTGGACTATGGGGGGTAGAAAGGTTGGACTATGGAGGCAGAAAGAAACAAAATATTCAGAGAGGTTAGGCTCAAATGGTTCAAATGGCTCTGAGCACTATGGGACTGAACATCTGAGGTCATCCGTCCCCTAGAACTACTTAAACCTAACTAACCTAAGGTCATCACACACATGCCCCAGGCTGAATTCGAACCTGCGACCGTAGCGGTCACGCGGTTCCAGACTGAAGCGCCTAGAACCGCACGCCCACGCCGGGCGGCCAGAGAGGTTAGGATTTAAGCAAATCTTCAGTTGGGAAAAGAAACTAAACAGCATATTCTAGCAACTGCATCGCTACAAACACGTTTCCGCAATCATTAGGAATTTCATTTTCATCCAACAATACCACAGTCAGTGAGAAATGACTGTCATCTGTATTGCTTCAGAATATTCGAAGTGGCATTAACGAACTTCTTCTTGGCATTCGTGAACTGGAGTATTCAAACTGAATTCACATAATCTGCCTCTCTGGACTAACAGTAATTAGGTTAGCATCATATTTACAAAGAGCAGAATTTTATGACTTATTCTGAGGTATATGGCAACGTCTTCTTTCTCAATTTTTGTAGAGCAGAAATGGAGAAAGGAGGCGTTGCCAGACGTGTCAGAAAAAGTCAAAAATTTAAGAACAAAGACATTCATAAATTTTGATTGTGGCAGCATATGGAAATATGCGTGACAGAAGCAGAATTGCGTAACAAATCCTTTACAGTAGTAAGTGTATACCGAGAGCCCGCAGGTAATTTTAATCTGTTTATAACTCACCTTGAGGCTCTGTTGACCCATTTAACAGCAAAAACAAGGAAGTAGTGATCGATAGTGATTTTGATACAATTTTTTCTAAAAATTATTCCAATAGGAATTTACCGCATGTGGTAACATAGTCATTCATCTTAATTCCTACCGTAAACGTCTCATCTAGAGTAGCTATTTGCTCAAAAACCGCCACTGACAATATATTCATAGAAATATTTAATGAATAAAATTATGTTACGAAACCAATACCGTAGCCAGTATATTAAATACAGTAACTTAGACAGCAAAGCAGATGGGTTTGGAGAAAAAGATAGTTAAATCAGGTAACTAAATAAAGTCAATATAGGATGTAGTAAAGAAGGTGACAACCAGAACCAGATATGAAGATGAGCAGATAGCATCAAGAGTATTAATACAATGTGTGTTATCAACGTTCGATACCACACTTGTTAGGGGTTGCAGTTGTCGACTGCGGTCCATACTACTTTATTTCTGTGTTTCTCGTCTTCGCAATTGTTCATGATTGGAATTCAGGAATATTTACTTCGTCTTCTTAGGTGAAAGAGTTTCGGAAAACCTTGTTTAATAACTCTGCTTTAGTGACACTGTCATCAGTGACTTCACCGTTGTTATCGAGCAGTGAAGGTATTGATTACGTATTGCCACTGGTGTGCTTTATATATGATCAGAATCTCTTTGGGTTTTCTGCCATAATCCGAGAGAGTTTCATTATTGAAGTTATTAAAAGCATCTTGCATTGAAGTACGCGCTATATTTCGAACTTTTGCAAAACTTTGCCAATCTTGGGGATTTTGCGTTCTTTTAAATTTGGCACTCTTGTTTCGTTGCTTCTGCAACAGCGACCTGACCCGTTTTGTGTAGCATGGGGGATCAGTACCATCACTCATTAATTTATGTGGTATATATCTCTCAAATGCCGTCGATACTATCTCTTTGAAATCATTCTACATCTTTTCCACGCTTATGTAATTAGATCGGAAGGAATGGAGACTGTCTCTTAAAAAGGCGTTAAGAGCATTTTTATCAGCTTTTTAAAACAGATGTACTTTGCATTTCTTTTTGAAGGGTGTGAGTGTTACGGTATTCAGTCTAGCAGCAACTGCCGAGTGGTAGCTAATCCCTGTATTCTTCATTATACTCCCTATTTGAACCGCGTGACCGCTACGGTCGCAGGTTCGAATCCTGCCTCAGGCATGGATTTGTGTGATGTTCTTAGGTTAGTTAGGTTTAAGTAGTTCTAAATTCTAGGGGACTGATGTCCACAGATGTTAAGTCCCATAGTGCTCAGAGCCACTCCGTATTTGTCCAGGATTATTTGTTGCTAAGAGGTCAAGTACTTTTTCTGACTAGTCTATCGTCTTCTTTGGGCTTCAATCTCCAAACCATACTTCATCCATATCAGTTCAGCAGTTTAGTTGTAAAAACGTAACAGACAGAGCTATTTTTGCATTTAAAATATTAGTATGGGTAAAACATTAAATTATGACATCTTTCTCCCTTGGTCCGATTTTGATGAAAGAAAGCCTGTACGTTGCTCCAAGCTCTCAAGTTACCCATGAAATCCCCATGAAGATTCGTTTAGTAGTTTTGGAGATTCGTGTGTTCAAAAACAGAGATGACGGGATGTAAATCAGGCTCTCAGGGCACTAAAGGTTGTACACGACTACTCTAGAGAATAGCTCGGTGATCTATGTACATTCAAACAGAGAAGTGATTAACTGAGTGGAAATTGTCGAACCTTTTTCACTTAGAAGATAGTTGGAAACATAGTGAGAGGTCTGTGGTGGAGATCGTCTCTGAAATACGATCTGGTGCATATCTGCCTCTTGTTCAGATGGCATGGGTCTTTCTATAAAGACGATAAGTTCTAACCTAGGATGTCAGACTGTTTGATGCATCTCTTCTACGAACAAGCGTATCGACTTGTCCTGTGCAAAGAATCTTAGCTGTTCCACATGAATATGGATCCCATTCATGCCCTATTGGAGTATGAGAGCCATTCTATCTAGAGCTATACTGATTTCTTAAATGAATGCTCTTCCTCCCTGCTGACGCATGGTTTGTTGGCTTTGGAGAGAGGAATTTGGCTTTCCTGTTGTTGTTCAGCTGCGTATCTGAGCAAGCCTAATACAATCGACGTACAGCAGACTTCCTTAAGGCTACCCACTGACAATTTTCTTCAACAGCCGGCCACCTTACTGGTATGTGGCTCACCATCGGACTGAGGGTTTATTTTTATAGAGACTCAAAATATGTTGTTTTGTAAGGTAAACTCTCCGTTCTTTCTTGAGCTTGTTAACAAGGAAGAAATTATTCCAACTGCCATCTACCAGAGATTCCTGAAATTTAAGAGAGCAGATGACGCATGCTATAGTACTGCCTTCCTGCAGCAATGAAACTGATGTGATAGCGACGTCACGAAGCAAGAGCCTGCATGGGTTCCAACGAAACCAAGATCGCCTAATCGGCTTAGCTGTTCCCGTCGCTGCATTATGACCAAGTAACTGTGTGCGAAGCTAAATATTGGTATCGCTGAGTTAAAACAAATATTAGCAACGCAAAAAGTATTACAAAGATTCCTCCTGAAGGGGCTGTTTTTCCCTTCTGTCTACAACGATGGAACAACTCTTATCGATGTATAATATTAAATAGATTTTACCACTTAAGATAAAATGGGGCAAAGATTGACATTACTCTCTACACTTCCTTCGGCTCCTTAGATACAAGAGATGTTAGTTCTAGTTCATCACTGAGAACAGAAAGCCTTTTCTTTGCAATCAGGTCCCCAAAAATCTGATACCCGCCTTTACATGTAGCGTGATTAATATTAATATAATTTGTTGTCTGTATTGTTATTATGTCCAAGAAAATGTACCCCGGTGCATACTCGGAACAATAGTGTGCTCAAAGGATCCTAAACGAGCCATATGGTTATTTGAAAGTTAGTTTTGTGTCTTCAGTGTATTATTAATGAAACTATATTTTATATTCACAGAACTTAGTGAAAGAAATGAGATAGATCGAGAAATAATGGCGATAATCCTGGCAGGAAAAAGATCCAGGTTTTTTGTAAGAGAGCTGCTGAGGTCCCAGCTTCAATTGATATCCATGAAGAATAGGATTTACAGGACAGTAATACAACCTGTCGTCCTACACGGAGCAGAGACCTGAACCATGACACAAAAGGCAGAGAGAAAACTCCTGACATTTGAGAATGCTGTTCTGATTTTTGCACCTGGCAAGAGTGAAGACGAGTGGAGTAAAAGGAAAAACAGTGAACTGCAGGAGTTGTACAAATTGCTGGACATTGTGGCTGTGGTTAAACGGAGGAGACTAAAGTGGTATGGACACACGATACGCCGAGAACGCCAAATCACCAGGCAGGTGCCGAATATGAAGTCAGAGGCAACAGACTGGGGCCCTTGAGAAAAACGCGGCGGCCAACGAACTTGTTACGTCACACTAGTCGCCTTGTCCGCCATATTTCACGATCCTTCGACTCTGTGCAGAGACCACAGGAAGTTAATCTCAATGAATAGGTACCCACTAAAGGTCAACATTTTCGTGTGCTGTCGAGAGCTTGCATGCATTTAAAAGTGCAGTTAATAGTTATTAAACTCGTCTGAAATAGTTACACGTTCTCCATCAGGGATGAATGCTGGCACTCACAAGATCTATAGTGTCAGTGTGATGAGACATACGCGCCACAGTCTGTGTTTCTCATGGGCCTTGCGAGAGGCTGAGGGAAAGACCACGACAGAGGTGGATTGGCAAGATCGGAGAGTATTGAGTACAAATGGGCTAGTTAGAAGGAGTACATGGGCCGCAGAAGATGGAGGAGGCTGGCTTGCGACGCTGCGGTTCTTTCTTCAGCTTGTTAATAAGTAAGTAAATAAGTAAGAGCTCTGTCTACGGAGAACCGAGGCATAAATATTATAATTATACTGTTCCTAGGTTTATGTCGCAGGCTGTACAATACTTGGCTACTTAACAGTATGTGGGACATATGAGGTAAAGAGAGAAAATATAAAAAGACATAAAAATAATAATAATAAATCAGTACAAAAAGCATCCTATGGAATACTATATCAGACGCTTTCATACACAACCTCCAAGTACTCAAACATTTTTATCTTAACTTTTTATGTAATTACCTTGACAAAAATGCGTAACATTTTTGATGAATGTATTTACTTATACTAATCGTAGATATTTCATTTCTACACAACAATGTTCTTCAGTTCACCCTCCCAGATAGCCGTGCGCGTTAAAGCGCCACTTCTGGGACACAGAAATGCGCCGAGCCCGAATCGAATCTGCTCACTAACGATGAGGGACAATGTGCCGGCCTTCCTGGATGTCATTTTTAGGCGGTTTCCCACATTTCAGCAGGTGAATTCCAGGTTTGGTAGACAAGTTCCCGCCTCAGTCACACGATTCGCAAACATTTACAAAACTTTCGCTCACATTCACGTGAATAACACTGCACACAGACAGTTGAGGTATACATATTCACTTGAGGTACTTGGGTGGCGACAGGGAAGGCATCATCCACGTTAGCTTAACCATGCCAAATCCCTATATAACAATGCTGACCTTGCGTCGATATGGGACAAAAGGACAAGAAATGAAGAAGAATATTTTTAATAATTTTCACTTTTTATATAATATTTTTATTGATTATCATTTTTCTATATTTTTATGAAATTCGAGGCCAACGTAGAATTATATTCTGATATACGTAAATGTATCACACAATAAATGTGTTTTGTGCAGATGATGCCCCACAGCTCGAATTTTTTTTTTTTTTAAAGTTGGTCTTGTTCCTGAGTTGCCGAGAGATCATTAACTACCGGTTTCGATCATATGATCATCATCAGTCTGTAAGACGACGTTCTGACTGTGGCGTCAAACAAAATAAAAATCAACCTGGCTCACTGCCGTCAATGGTATAATGCAATGTACAGCCAACAATAAAATAAGTACAATTTGCTATTGTTAATGCAGCTACGTACACTCTAGCCATACAGGCTGCTGCAAATAATTTTGTGTTGACTAATGATTAACAGATAATCAAAACCAGTAGTGAAAAAGATTTCTTTCATCAGCAGCTCTTGGTAGATCTGATACACGATTTTTTCTCCATCAAGTGAATGTACACGTAAAGGCCACATATATCCCAAACCAAAACTCGAATCCATAAAATTTATTAGATAAGATACTAAAGTTATCCTGAAATCATACGTTTTAGGGGTTCATTAACTTGAGGTGTGAAAGACGCAAAGAAACGAGTATTTTAGTGGAGACGCCATCCTTTGTAACATTTCTGACGCTTGTAATTTTCTACGAGTTTTGGCACTGGAACACAACATAAGGACTCAGATTCGTCGGTGTAGAACCAAATAGTACGACTATACTAAATAATATATTTTGTTGCTAAAACTTCACACAGACACTATTATTGTCTGTTCCAAAATTTTGAATCTTTCAAAACCCCGTTTGACTAGCCAGACTTAGGTTTTCTGCAGTTTCCCTAAATCGGTCTGAGCATGAAGAAAGGGGGCTCAGATTTTTAAAGTTCCGTCGAAGGCAAGATCAGTGAAGACGAAGCACAAGAACAGAGAACAGAGAACAGCTGCGTTCTTTTCAAAGGAACCACCCAGAATTCACTTTAATCGATATTGCAATGATATGACGGAGATTTGAATCCAGCTCCTGTCGAATATGAGTCAGTTGTGCCGATCACTGTATCACCTCAATTAATTCGCCTAACTGTCTCTAAAGGAAGTTACGTGACAGCGTTCCTTCGTTCATCTGTAACGATTGCATAGTCCTCGGCGTGTTTCATTTTGCGCCTAATGATGGTTGTCTGCCTTTCGGAATTTTTATAATTACACAAAACACCATAGTACCGGTTTTCATTGTGACTGTTATTCGTAAATTTTGACATCGTCGATAACGACAGAGAATAACCTTTTTCACGATGATTTGTTGCCCGAAATTCAGAATTGACGACGGCAAAATTTGCGTTTTTCTTGTTTCCAGCGAAGGACCGACATTTCACTTTCTTCCTTTCTTCCTGTTACTGCTTGAAGCTAATTTTTGTACGTTGCAAAAAAAGTCACCTTCATTCCTACTGTACTATGTACATTTCTCTCCCTAGAAATAATATGTAGTTAATACGACGCGGGCTCTTTCCATATCACTGTTCTATCCGTTAACACTTTTCGGCTGTATATTTCTAGACGAAAAGTAGTACTCGATTTGATGGCTAGAATACTTCCGCTTATCGTCTCATACACAAGAGCCAAAGTCGAGATTGGATAGTTAAAGAAATGCTTCTAGCATTTGCCGTAACTAATTCACAAAATTACAAATCACTTGGTGTGAGGGGCAACTGCAGCTTTCCAAATGAGGAAAACCGCAACAAGTGACTCACAATGATTTATTAACTACGACTAGTTTAACGACGTTCTAATCAAATCTTCAGAAACAAACTGCTGAGCTAAAGAAGACTGAAAAATCTTGATTAGAACTACGTTAAAACAGAAACTAAAATTACTAAACTTATTCGAGTATTGATTAGCAAGTGAGGTGTACGGCCGGCCGAAGTGGCCGAGCGGTTCTAGGCGCTACAGTCTGGAACCGCGCGACCGCTACTCGCCTGCCTCGGACATGGATGTGTGTGATGTCCTTAGGTTAGTTAGGTTTAAGTAGTTCTGAGTTCCAGGGGACTGATGACCTCAGATGTTATGTACCATAGTGCCATTTGAACCATTTGAGGTGTACGCATCTTTCCATACATAATATCCTCAAAATCTCAATAAGAATAAATAACAGAAGTCCCCTGTCTTCCAGTGGCTATTTGATTCATGACGATTGTGTACATCATGGAGCCGGTTTCGTGCAGGAAAATAGAGGACTTCTG
The DNA here is from genome assembly GCF_023897955.1 of Schistocerca gregaria. Lineage (NCBI taxonomy): Eukaryota > Metazoa > Arthropoda > Insecta > Orthoptera > Acrididae > Schistocerca > Schistocerca gregaria. The sequence continues at coordinate 685,767,169 of NC_064922.1, forward strand.
TTACGAAGATTTTATGAACATTATGTATTAAAAGGTGCACATACCTTATTTGCTACTCAAAGTTATATTAATTCGGTAGTTCCTGTTTTAAGATAGTTCTAATTACTATTTTTGTATCTTCTTCAGGACAACAATTGGTTACCTGAGGATGAGTCTATAATTTCATGAAACTACTCATGATTAATACATAATTTTGACGTAGTTGTTGCGGTTTTCGTCATTTGAAGTGATTTAGTAAAGATACGGAGATCTAAATCTAAACCTGAATCCTGCTCCTCCCTATGTGAGTCTAGTGTCTGCTCCATCTTTTATTGTCGTTGGACTTGGAAAACACATCACACTCCATTGCTAACATTTCCATTTGAGAAATAGTGAGAGAAGATGGTGGTATACGTCATGTCAGCGACTAGTCAGTTGCGTTTTGTATCTCGAACCGAAAGTATTGGGTAAACTTATAACGTTGATAACGACAGCAACACATTTATAATAATTATTTTACGAGAGCGTGCTGAAAAGCAACGCACCGAATTTTTTATATGAAAAGTCTCAAAACGTTTTGAGTAATACAAACTTTATTAGCACTCTACATCTTTATTCTTCCTATCTGCATATTAATTTCTTAACATAGTCACCCCGGTGATGGACATATTTCTCCCAACGAGGGGCCAGTTTGTTGGTATCGTGACTGTAGCGCGTTTGACTTTGTTGGCAGAGCCATAACCTAACCTCTGCTTGCAGCGCTTCATCACTATACTCGAAAGTATTCTTTAATTTTTGGAAACAGATGAAAATCAGATGGGACCAAGTGCGGACTGTGTGGAAAATAATCGATGACAGTGACCCAGAGCATCGGATTGTTGCAAATGTCGCAGGGTTCGTGTGCGGTCTGGCACTGCCATGCTGTAGGAGAGAGTGCTCCATATGTGGACAAGCACTTCGAATTCGTGCTTTCAGTTTTCCGAGGGTCTCGCAGTACCTTGCAGAGTTTATGGTGGTGCCTTTAAGCACCACATGTTCAACATCTCCCAACATTCTGAGAATGACTTTGTTGATGGGATGAGCTTGAACTTATTTGGCGTCCTTGATCCGTTGAGAGGGGTCTCCATTTATGCTCTCTTGTTTTCGGGGTCAAAGCTTCATGATCTGTCACAGATCTGTTACGGAACCCATCACCCTCATAATCATAACTCAGAGAAAATTGTTGACAGATGTCATATCTCTTCTGTTTCATTTCAGGAGTGAGCATTCGAGGCACCCACCACACACACAGTTTTCTGTACCGCATTTCTGCAGTGATGGCCTGTACACGCTCTTGTGATATGCCTCACTTACCCGAGAGCTTTGTCTGTGTTCAGAATGAGATTTTCACTCTGCAGCGGAGTGTGCGCTGATGTGAAACTTCCTGGCAGATTAAAACGGTGTGCCGGACCGAGACTCGAACTCGGGACCTTTGCCTTTTGCGGGCAAGTGCTCTACCATCTGAGCTACCCAAGCACGACTCACGCCCCGTCATCACAGCTTTACTTCTGCCAGTATCTCGTCTCCTTTACAGAATCTCTCCTGCGAACCTTGCAGAACTAGCACTCCTGAAAGAAAGGATATTGCGGAGACATAGCTTAGCCACAGCCTGGGGGATGTTTCCAGAATGAGATTTTCCAGTCTGCAGCGGAGTGTGCGCTGATATGAAACTTCCTGGCAGATTAAAACTGTGTGCCGGACCGAGACTCGAACTCGCAGGAGAGTTTCTGTAAAGTTTGGAAGGTAGGAGACGAGATACTGGCAGAAGTAAAGCTGTGATGACGGGGCGTGAGTCGTGCTTGGGTTGCTCAGATGGTAGAGCACTTGCCCGCAAAAGGCAAAGGTCCCGAGTTCGAGTCTCGGTCCGGCACACCGTATTAATCTGCCAGGAAGTTTTTGTCTGTGTTATCCGACGATTTCCTCTGACGTGTTTACTAACCCGATTCCGACGAGTGCAGTCGGTTGCTGTACGCGGTCGTCCACTCGGAGCTCTTGTCCCATACCTTGTCAGCGCCACCGTTTCCTTCATTCCGAGCAGGATCAACCAAACGTCGCACGTTACTGCTGCCGACACAATCATCACGTTTACAGCTTTCATTCTTCTACGGGTTTCAATTAGAGGCACGTTTCCTGTGGTTAGAAGTACGATGACAGCACGCTGTTTCTCACACATAGACAAAGCCACGCTACATAACCATGTTGCACGCTACAGTTCAGTGTCCTCTGGTGGCAGATGGTTGCAGCTTGCGTCGGTGAAGCGTGAAAGTCAACCGAAGAATATGCATGACATGTATAATATCCTCCTACATTGCGAACAGAATAAAACATTCTGAGGCATTACTTTTGAGCACGCCCTCGTATAAAACTGCAAAATGTGAATTACTTTATTTGTTACTAGCGAACCCAGCAATTTTTCGCATTTTCTAAAGATGCATGGGAAATAGATAAACGCCCTAATCTCTTCTCCGACCCCCCCCCCCCCACCCCTCTCTCTCTATCTCCTCCTCCCGCTCCCTTTGTCCATCTCTTCCTCCTCCCTCCTATCTCTTTTCACCACCTTCCACTCCCTTACTGTGCAGCTTTTACCCCACACTCTCTCTATCCATCTTCGCCTCCTTTATCTCTCAGTCCAATCCTCCTTTTCGTTATTTATATCCATTTCCTCACCCCTCCCCTGCCAATCTCCTCTTTCTCGCTCTGTCTGCCCTTGTCTGCTGTTATTGCAAACGCATTGGTAATATAAGTCAAAATGATTGGATAAATAGGCTGGAATCATTAGTACATTGAGTATTAGAGAGACAATTCCTGCTGCCAGATGTGTGAGTATAGTAGCTCCAATGACATTATTTCGCGTGGTTTTAAGCTATGAAGAGACAGAATTATATAGTTGCATTAACTTTCCCGTTATCTGTTAAAAATTTCTCCGGAAAGGAAAACAAAACCGCACATCTTCACAGCACAGCTTAGCGTGTTCTTTCTCGTAGCCGGGATAACAGACAGTGTGTATTGTATAACATCTCCATATCACCAAGCCAAAGTGCCATACGATCATTTCATTTTATCTCCAATGGATTAGACTTCGTTGTCTGTCAGCCAGTCTGTTGCCCAGAAGGAATTCACGCAACCGAATCTTTTCTTTGATTTGTGTGAATAGATAAGAAACAATTTCAGTAAGGTCATGAATTGACTGATAGGAAATAGTTCGAAAATCATTGTTTTGACAATAATGTCTAGGTGTTTTTAATGAGTTCATCACAGCGCTTGATTACGAATGATATTTTTTGTTTTTCCATCCGATGGTTTACCGACTCCCGAACACGCTATGTACAACTGCCCATTGCAAAAACAAGGCAATTCAAGGTTTATTCCACGCACTTCAAATGACTGGCCTCGTAACTTATTGATTGTTATTACGAATGCAAGGTGAACCGGAAACTGGACACGCTTCAATTGAAACTGCAAGTGGTTGGAATCAGTAGTACTCTAGGGATCACACCATAATCACCTTTGATTATCATTGATCATCAGCTTCTTAACAGCAGTCCTTGTTCCACTGCATAGTTTCCGTCGGTAACCGGCTGTTGGATCGTATCTGAATGCCAAACGTTCAGTTCGACGAATTGTCCCGTTTGGCCTTCTGTTTTGTCGACGTCTTAAATTATTTTGTGCGTGAGCTCTAACTGAGCGAGTGAAACTCAACTGTACCCGTTGTTCCGAAGTCATAATGAATTGCGCTTGAGAAATTCGATTTGCCTGAAAACGCTGACTACGCTCTTCTAGTTGACTTGTGTTGTGCATGCGCCTCATTAGTGGTAGTTTTCCCAAAGAAACAAACCACTAACCGAAATCAAATGAATTTTTGCAACACACCATATTACCACGAACTGACATCAGTTAAGTCTCTGCAAGACACAAAAGATATGTGCACCATCGCTGAATATCAATATTCATTGTGGAATCTTGTTGTCATAAAAATATGCGGCACCAGAACTATCAAACTGAACGTGACTGTTTTTTATTAACACATGTGACAGCAGAACTGTCAAACCGACCGTCACATCTCAATCACTGAGATTTTCATACAAAAACACCATCCAAATTTCCGACTTTTCCGGTGGATGTTCCAAAAATTGTCTTTCATACAAACATTGTCCTGACAGTTATGAACGCAACAAAAAAATCAGCTAAATCTGCCTAGCCGTTCTCAAGTGATGGTCTTTCATACATGCGACAACTAATTTTTATTTTTTATTTTGGTGTGTCCATCGTTTTAGCAGGACGTCTCTGGGACGACGGCCGTTTACTATCGTGACCAAAAATACAAACACCTACAGCCGACCTTATGATTTGATTTTGATTTTTTTTTTTGTCGCTACCGGTTTCGACGCTTCATTGCGTCATATTCAGGCTGTTTCGATGCGGTACAGGTTGATACGATCCCCATGCGTAACCATCAGTTGCCAGCATTACTGGATTCGCAGATAATGTGTCAACACTCCAACCATCAACAGTTGATGGTTGGAGTGCTGACACAGCTAGTAGCTGCCTTGTTTTAATGAAATTTATACTATTAAGAAAACTCAAGTACAATTTTCAATGTTTATGTTACGAAAACTTTCAGTCTACTTCGCGACTATCGAGATTTCAAATAACACGAGTTGTTTTTCAGGAAATTTCCTGTAGTAACAAGCCCCTTCTTCCCGCTGAGTTCCAACATTCTATAGAAAGTTGTGATTGGGAAATGTTTTGAATCACATTGTAAGTGGGCTGTAGGCGAACGAGGGTAGTCATGAAGCTCTAATTATGACATCGACAAAATAAAGTTATGTTATTTATTTTTTGTCTGTACTCGAGGTACACGCTGCAACCGCCGTGACACTCTAACGCAACATACCGTCAGAAGATCCAAAACAGAAAGTAGCAGTCCACTGATGGAGCCGAGTATCGTACAATAATTGAATTTCGGATGCAGCGGAAATGTTGTACGAGAGTCACTCCGAAAGAAATGCACACTATTTTTTTTAAATCCATCTTTTATTCTATATGTTTGAAAGTTTTACAGTGTGTAGATACATCCTTTAGTAACAATATTTTCATTTCTCTACATAATTTCCATCCCTTTCAACTGCCTTACGCCATCTTGGAACCAGAGCCTGTATACCCGCACGGTAAAATTCTGGACCAACCTGTTGGAGCCCCTGTTTGGCAGTGTGCACAAGGGAGTCATCATCTTCAAACCTTGTTCCACGAAGAGAGTCTTTCAGTTTCCCAAAGAGATGATAGTCATATGGAGCCAGGTCAGGACTGTAACGCGGGTGATTCAGTGTTGTCCATCAGAGTTTTTGATCGCTTCCATGGTTTTTTGGATGACATGTGGCCGTGCATTGTCGTGCAACAGCAACACCTGCTTTTGCCGATGTGGTCGAACACGACTCAGTAAAGCTTGAAGTTTCTTCAGTGTCGTCACATATGCTTCAGAATTTATAGTGGTTCCACTTCGCATGATGTCCACAAGCAAGAGTCCTTCGGAATCGAAAAACTCTGTAGCCATAACTTTTCCAGCAGAAGGTGTGGTTTTTAATTTTTTTTTCTTAGGTGAATGCATGATGCCACTCCATTGATTGCCTCTTCGTCTCTGGTGAAAAATTGTGCAGCCATGTTTCATCACCTGTCACAATTCTTCCAAGACAGTCATCTCCACCATTCTCGTGCTGTTCCAAAAGTTCGCTGCATACCGGTTTTCTTGTTTTTTTGTGAGCCACTGTCAACATCCTGGGAATCCATCTGGCAAAAACCCTTTTTAACGCCAACACTTTCAGTATTCTGCAAACGCTTCCTTCCCCTATCCCAACGTAGCGTGACAATTCGTTCACTGTGATGCGTCTGTCAGCAATCACTAATTCGTTAACTCTCTGTACATTGTCTGGAGTGTGTGCAGTACGAGGCCTGCCGCTGCGAGGACAATCCTCAATATTGCCGTGCCCGCTTTCATCACGTAACCTGCTTGCCCACTGACAAACTGTACTGCGATCGGCAGCAGCATCTCCATACACCTTTATCAACCTCTTGTGGATGTTTCCCACTGTCTCGTTTCCACAGCACAGGAATTCTTTGACAGCAAGCTGCTTCTGACAAACGTCTAGTGTAGGAGCTATCTTGAAGACATTGCTAGAACGGCGCCACTAACGGGAACAGGTTGAACTAACAAAGGGAGGCCGCCAATTGTGAAATTCAGATTTGATTCATACTGCGCATAATAAAAGCTCATGGCCAGAGATGTGATGTGGCAAAGCACCAAGATGCACTTCCCTGCCGTGGTCGAGACAATCGAAGTTAAAAGAAACCGTTGCGGTGAAATACTTTCTACGATTAATAATTTTCTGCAGCGTCATGGAGCAGCGGTAAGCGCTCGGGTTCGTAATCCAAAGTTCACCGGATCAAATCTCGCGCCATACAATTTTTTTTAATATTAGTTTTTTGTAATTCAAATATATATAAATGGAAAAGCAAGAAAGGAAAATTGTGAGAAAGATCTATGGGCCAGTTCAGAGACAGGGGATCTGGATAAAGAGACCAACAAAGGAATTGTACAAACTGGCAGAGACAATTACAGACAATATCAGAAAAAGAAGGACAAAATTCTATGGGCACATTCATAGGATGAATGAAAATAGACTGACCAAGAAGATTTTTAACATAGTGGTGACGAATATGGTGAAAACTAACTGGGTAAAGGAAACCATGGAAAACCTCAAAAATCTAAACATCTCCACAGAAGAAATATCAAACAGAGGAAAATACAGAGAAAAAATCAACAAACAGAAATTAGAAGAAACACCAAAAGAGAAGAAAACAGGAAAAAAGTGGACAGAAGAGAGGAAGGAGAAACACAGTGAATTTATGAGAGGTTTTTGGGAAGAGAAAAGAAAGAGACAGAAAAAAGTGCCATGAATTTGAAATGTACCAATTTATGTACCATATTTTCATTGTGAATATTGATTGTGTTTTAACGCTCTCCTTAATGGGGAATTAACGATTATAATAGTAATAATAATAATAATAACAATAATAATAATAATATATAAACTATTATGTATGTTGGTGAAGGCGGATCGCTCTCCAATTGTACCGCTTCCATTTTTCCGTTTGTTTAACAGGTTGTACCAAAGCTCTCACGTCCGCACTGATTTTCGACGATGTTCTAAGTTGCGCTAGTGACTGCATCTACCTTCTTTCGGAGTTAGCAGGGAACTACGCTGTTATGTGGCGGCTCGTTTCGGCCCATTCAACATCTGTCCTTCAAGTGTAACGAGCGAGTAACGGAGTTTATATTTCATACCTGCCACAGCAAATTTGTGTTTGTGGGGTCTCTATTCTAATTCGAACGTTTGACTTACGCTATACGTATTCGTTTCGGAATATCGTTTCTACGTCTTCCGTTAACTGTACATGGCTAACATTATGTTGGATGGCGCAAGATTCGATCGGGTGACCTACGGACTACGAGCCAGAGCATTTACCGCTGCGCCACGACGCTGTAGAAAATTATTAATCGTAGAGAGTATTTCACCGCAACGGTTTCTTTTAACTGTCGATTTTCTCGACAACGCCTGGGAAGCGCATCTTGGTGCTTTGCCACATTACACCTCTGGCCATGAGCTTTTATTATGCGCAGTATGAATCGAATCTGAATTTCACAATTGGCGGCATCCCCTTGTAAGTTTGAAAACAAATGGGAAGGATGTATCTACACACTGTAAAACTGTCACACAAGCAGAATGAAAACTGTATTTTTACAAAAATAGTGTGCATTTCTTTTGGAGTGACCCTCGTACCTGTGTCAACCAATCTAGTTAACTTCTTTAGTTGTATGGATTGGCCTATCACCGTTGCGACATTTTCGCTGTTCCCGAAATTGAATTACCGTGCGATATACCACTCTATTCTCTATTAAATGGAAAGACCTTGAATCTTAACTGAAAGGTTGGTACGTCCACAAAACCTGCCGTTTTGGCTTAATAATAATGTGTTTCGTCTTCAAACCACTGAATCTACTCGTTTAGGAAACGGGATTTCAATATCCAGCAGACATCTGGGACGAGCGTGTACGAGAATAATCCACAATTTGTGGCGATATGGATGCTAGCTACGGCAAACTGGAAAAATGAACTCGTGCTGTTTGATCTTTGTCACTGTATTGAGGCACACAGCTGTGCAGCGTCGGCTGGTGCATTACACGCGTTCTGCAACACGTGGCGCCTGGTATAGCTCGCGCCCGTCCAATGTTTGAGCGACGCCTGCGCGCGTCCCCTGGAATTGGCTCCGAGTAAACAGGAGCGGCCCGCGCATGCGCGTGGCGTCCCAAACAAACAGCGCCGGCAGCAGCGACGCCTTTTGATGTTGCACCAGTAAAAACAACACGCGCCGCCTCAGCTTAACTGTCTCTTAAACGCCACTGCCCCGGTCGGCGCCGAATAAAACGCTCTAAAATCCCCGATAGCGGCCGTGTTTGTTTTCCCAGGCTCTGTTTGTGACGTTCCTTTCCAGAAACTATTTCCCGGAGATGAACTGAACGGGAGGTATATCGGCGGCGGCTCCGGGAATAAGTTAGCCGACTAAAACAAACTGTCTGACCGGACTCGACAGCTAATTAAGACGGATCGCACTCTGCGCTGAAATCACACACCTGTTTCGCAGCTCCTTCCGTTTCGGTCATCTCTCAGCTAGTAAACAGTTTCCTGCTGCACAGCAACATCGTTAAGCACTGCTGTGAAAGTGGCAGGAGGAGTTTTGTTTACGTATTCCATGTGTAGTTACTTTACTTCGGAGTAGAATGCGCGGGGTTTAGTAAAGCCCAGTTCATTTTTACGTGATAGACGCTGTTATGTTGCGATGCAAGACGATATAATTAATGAACGCAAATGTCTTCTCAGACGGGCGCTGTTGATTGTCTTCAGTCCTGTTGTCCTTTGGCGTGAGGGGGGGGGGGGCGATGTTCGGACACTACAATGTTATCAACAATTTACAGGGACTTCTAAAAGAGAGATGTTTAAGTTTATGAAACTGCAGAAAAAATATTGATTAAGTCAACTGGAGAAGATGCGATGTGATAGGATTCCAAAGGAAATACTGAGTTATCATTCTTATCTTTTAGCCTTATATTAGTAGTCTAATCTCTATATTATTGCTCCACGTATTTTAATCCATTATTCTTTTACACTGCATTTGAGCATAAGGGCTTTCTATGTCTCTGTACACAGTTTTCGCTCTAGCACGGCCTGCATTGTGTATATTGTCATATGTCCTGTCATTTTTTATTTATTCCTCAATTTGTCCATTACTATTAGAATTTTCTTAAGCTCCTATCATTCACATGTGTGAACTATGTGAATATCGACGGGCCTCCGGCACCATTCTAACCTATGGTTATGTTTAGATTCCGTGCACGAGGTATTGTTTTGCGCTGCTCTGTTCAAAATGGTTCAAATGGCGCTGAGCACTATGGGACTTAACTGCTGAGGTCATCAGTCCCCTGGAACTTAGAACTATTTAAATCTAACACCACACACATCCATACCCGAGGCAGGATTCGAACCTGCGACCGTAGCGGTCACGCGGTTCCAGACTGTAGCGCCGGCGCTGTTCTGTCGTCACTTCGTTGAGGTAATATGCATTTTTCAATTTCTCCTTCGTTCTCTATTCATGCCCGTCCTCGGTGTATTTAATGATAAATTTTTAATATTTTTTTCTGAATATGTTGCCTTTTAGTACGTTTTATTGGGTGTCATACTTTCTTTGAAGGATGCTTTTCGGTAGAAAATTTTTGATATTTTAACTTGAGGTACACTGCGTGTCTGTATGTAATTTTATTGGGTCGGTGTTTGAAGCTTATTTTGCTTGTATAGTAGTCCAGGATAGGATTAATTGTAATGAGGTCCTACACTTATATTTCAGTTAACCTAATGATGCTCTAACTGGGAGAAACCGTCGTTCTTGAATTAATAAAGAACTTCGTACAACGTACGACTGCCTTTTACAGTAACAATAATAAGGCTGCTGTACGACGACGCCAAGAAGGAATGGAATATATTTTAAAAATTGTCCTCCTCCAGAAGGAAGGGGCAAGTGATGGTAAGGTAAATAGATAGCAGCCTGGCATTGTAAGGATGGACTTCGTAGCTCGGAAGAAAGAGATGAAACACATATAAGAAGGTAAATAGTTCTGGAAAGTCCAGCCTGTGAGGGCTCACGGTGAAAGGAAAAAAAGCAATGAAAATGACAGAAGTGTGACTCAGTTGAAGACGGAGGTAACCGAAGGTACACGCAAAATGTTAACACTGAGCCAGTATTGAGACAGTTGCAGAAGGATGGAGGAGATGAAAATGAGGATTCGATTGTCTCCCCCAACGAGAAGGAGCGTAAGTCTGCCGGCCCGTAGACACTGTTGTGATACAACAAAGACAATTACGAAATACTTGTGATATGTTCTCTTCACAACTGTTGCCGTACAGAAGCAGACGTTAGTGCAGAAACTCTCAGAATAATTATTCCACCCAGAGATTCCATGTCAGAAGCTGCCAGGTTAAACGACTGGTAAGGTGTGAATTTTAGTTACCCAAGTAGGTTATATTTTGGTGGAAAATGCATTAGAATTCAAACCACCACTGGTCTAGTCAGACGAGCAGTAGTTTTGTACACATCGCACTGTTAATAAATGCTACAAAAGTGACAGTCTGAGAGTAGTAGTATTAGGCAAAGTTCTGATCAACATCTGTGTTCATAGCTGAAAAGCAGAGGTAGACAGATAGCGGCAGCGGAGACTCAGCTATTCTTACAAGACTACTGCTGTCACCGGTACCTCATCCCACATTGCGTCATCTCTATGCTTCTTGCATCTCCACTGAAGAAGGTTCCCGTTTTTACCTGAAGGGTGTGCTTTTGAAGATATATAGAACATTGCAGAAAATTCGAGAGTATTCGAGAGCATTCCACAACATTCCAAAATGTTCGAACACTAGCTGTGATTTTAGCTTGCCTTGTCGAAGAGTATTACAATTTAGACACTAGTCATTTTAGGCATCGTCTACAATAATTTAAAAGAGCTGCATAAAAAGTCCGAGAGACCTCCTTGGGAGTGCGGGAATATGAAGCGAATTGTGAAACTAGTAGTTCAGACACCTGTTTGTGATATAAACACAGCAATTAAACTACGAGTCTGTCGGTATTTCCCAGTTTAATGAATGTCAATTAATTATAAATACAGGCAGCCATTGGCTGCAGTGGCTTACCAAGATACGTCGACCACTGAATAAATTATGCTAACGTAGAAGATATTAAAGAGATCAACTTTTTGAATAAGATGCTGTAACACGCAGTGTTCGTCAAGTTTCCCTAATATATTGCACTGGGAGTACGGCAACAGACTGTTGTGGATCCGTTACTGTTTACAATGTAACTTGGGGAAGTTGCACGAAGCTGCTCGCGGACGATGCTGTTTACTATAGAAACAAGTCTGTAGCGAAGTGCAGGAAGAACAGTGGCGGATCGATTGTTGGTGGAGGAACTATCAGTTACACCTGAACGTAAATAAATGTTACGTGTTGCGCGTAATTAGGCGATCCAGTACGGTTCAATTTGTATGTCAGTGATTAATCAATGGAAACAATAATTTTTTATTGAGTCATATTGTAAGTAGGCTGTTTAGGTTTTTATGTTGGTAACACCACATAGCGCTCTGTATGAAAATCACTGACTGTCCTGCGTGCAGTCTGTGGCTGGTTGGGCTCATTGTTGGAATATTCGCTTGTCTAGTGTTAGGCAGTTGGATGTGAACAGCGCGTAGCGTTGGGCAGTTGGAGGTGAGCAAGCAGCAGTGGTGTATGTGGAGTCAGAGATGACAGAGTTTTGAGCGGTTGCTGTAAGCGGAAGATCTGGACGTGTGTTCGCCAGAAAAAGGAAATTTGTAAAGATGGATGTCATGAATTGATAGGCATATGTATGATGACTTTTGAACATTGTTGAGGTAAATACATTGTTTGTTCTCTATCAAAAATCTTTCATTTGCTAACTATGCCTATTACTAGTTAGTGCCTTCAGTAGTTAGTCTTTTATTTAGCTGGCAGTATTGGCGCTCGCTGTATTGCAGTAGTTCGAGTGACGAAGATTTTTCTGAGGCATCATAAAAGGTATAGGTTATTGTTAGTCAGGGCCATCCTTTTGTAGGGATTATTGAAAATCAGACTGCGTTGCGCTAAAAATATTGTGTCAGTTTACTAATGATCAGAATAAGTAAAGAGAGAAATGTATGAGTACGTTCAGTTTTGCTCAGCTGTCTGAAAATCAAATAACGTAAGAGGTTTACCAGCACACTCATTCATAAGTTTTTCTAAGGGGACGTTACAATATGTTTTGTGACTGGCCTGATGGGGCCCGTCACGAATCCCCATCCCGTGCTAACATTTTCATCTCGGAGTAGCGCTTGCTCATGACCCCATCAATTATTTGTGGGAAGTATTTAAATTTCTAATTTCCTCAATACTTTTTACGCTCCACGGCTCCCTGTAGTCGTAACACTTTTTCTGTCTTCTGTCCCTTCTTCTTGTCAATCTTTTCCCTATGTTCCCTTCTTCGCCAATTATGCGGGGAAGCTCCTCAACATTCATCTGTAGCACCACATCTCAAATGCTTTGGTTCTCTTCTGTTCCGGTTTTGTCACATCTCATGTTTCACTGCTATAGAATGCTGTGGTCCAGAAGTACATTCCCAGAAATTTCATCCTTAGATTATGGCCTATGTTTCAGTTCTATTGGCCAGGAACGCCCTCCTTGCATGTGCTAGTCTGTTTTTATGTCTTCCTTGGTTGGTCCGTCATGGGTAATTTTGCTTCCAACGTAGCACAACTGCTGAACTTCGTTTATACTTTGTGTTGACATACACTCCTGGAAATTGAAATAAGAACACCGTGAATTCATTGTCCCAGGAAGGGGAAACTTTATTGACACATTCCTGGGGTCAGATACATCACATGATCACACTGACAGAACCACAGGCACATAGACACAGGCAACAGAGCATGCACAATGTCGGCACTAGTACAGTGTATATCCACCTTTCGCAGCAATGCAGGCTGCTATTCTCCCATGGAGACGATCGTAGAGATGCTGGATGTAGTCCTGTGGACGGCTTGCCATGCCATTTCCACCTGGCGCCTCAGTTGGACCAGCGTTCGTGCTGGACGTGCAGACCGCGTGAGACGACGCTTCATCCAGTCCCAAACATGCTCAATGGGGGAAAGATTCGGAGATATTGCTGGCCAGGGTAGTTGACTTACACCTTCTAGAGCACATTGGGTGGCACGGGATACATGCGGACGTGCATTGTCCTGTTGGAACAGCAAGTTTCCTTGCCGGTCTAGGAATGGTAGAACGATGGGTTCGATGACGGTTTGGATGTACCGTGCACTATTCAGTGTCCCCTCGACGATCACCAGAGGTGTACGGCCAGTGTAGAAGATCGCTCCCCACACCATGATGCCGGGTGTTGGCCCTGTGTGCCTCGGTCGTATGCAGTCCTGATTGTGGCGCTCACCTGCACGGCGCCAAACACGCATACGACCATCATTGGCACCAAGGCAGAAGCAACTCTCATCGCTGAAGACGACACGTCTCCATTCGTCCCTCCATTCACGCCTGTCGCGACACCACTGGAGGCGGGCTGCACGATGTCGGGGCGTGAGCGGAAGACGGCCTAACGGTGTGCGGAACCGTAGCCCAGCTTCATGGAGACGGTTGCGAATGGTCCTCGCCGATACCCCAGGAGCAACAGTGTCCCTAATTTGCTGGGAAGTGGCGGTGCGGTCCCCTACGGCACTGCGTAGGATCCTACGGTCTTGGCGTGCATCCGTGCGTCGCTGCGGTCCGGTCCCAAGTCGACGGGCACGTGCACCTTCCGCCGACCACTGGCGACAACATCGATGTACTGTGGAGACCTCACGCCCCACGTGTTGAGCAATTCGGCGGTACGTCCACCCGGCCTCCCGCATGCCCACTATACGCCCTCGCTCAAAGTCCGTCAACTGCAAATACGGTTCACGTCCACGCTGTCGCGGCATGCTACCAGTGTTAAAGACTGCGATGGAGCTCCGTATGCCACGGCAAACTGGCTGACACTGACGGCGGCGGTGCACAAATGCTGCGCAGCTAGCGCCATTCGACGGCCAACACCGCGGTTCCTGGTGTGTCCGCTGTGCCGTGCGTGTGATCATTGCTTGTACAGCCCTCTCGCAGTGTCCGGAGCAAGTATTGTGGGTCTGACACACCGGTGTCAATGTGTTCTTTTTTCCATTTCCAGGAGTGTATTTTGATATTAAGCTTCTCACTATTCTCAGTTCAGCTTCTTCTTAGTACTTTTGTATTTTTCCGGTTTACTCTCAATCCGTATTCTGGACTCATTAGACTGTATTTCATCCAACAGATCCTGTAATTCTTCCTCGCATTGACAGGTAACTCTAAAACATGTAGAACTAACAATTCCGAGCGTCTAAAAGTGGTCAACAAACTCCAGTCGCAAACTCTAGATGAGAGGAGCTTCGCAACAGTGAGATAAAGCAAACAAAAAACAAACACCGTTCCAACAGGCCTTGAAGGCTCCCTGCCGCCGTTGGATAAGCAGCTGCAGCAGCAAGTCGTATAACCCTAGCTTACTTATTTCTTAGATAGTTTAATTAATTTCTTTGCGTGTTTTTGGGTACTTGCATTGTTTAATTCATATATTTCGGGCGTATTATAGTATTTGACAGTTGTAGCATCGTGCTTTAGTGTTTACTTGGTAGATTCTTATTTAAATTGGGTGTGAGTTTCGTATAGGAGGTGCAATTTCGAGTTTTAGTTACTGTAATCGTAAATTCAGCAGATTGTAGCGCAGTCGTTAGGCATTTGTACAGGTTAGTTGATACATTCTTTGAGTGTTTCGCTTGCGTTATCTAGGCACGGACTCGTGTTTCAGTACCTGTTGTTCAACATCGATTAGAATGGACAGGGACTGCGATTGCTGTGTTCGGATGAGGGCTGACTTGGCATCCCTTCGCTCACAGCTGCAGTCGGTGCTGACTTCGGTTGCGCAGCTTGAGGCTGTTGCCAATGGGCACCACTGTGGACAGCCGGACTTGGGTATCACGGGGATGTCAACCTCGTCCCATCTGTCCCCAGGTCGGTCTGCCGCTGTGGTTGCCCCGGTTGCTTCCCGCAGTGGGGCTGAGCCCTCGCCTGTGGTTGATTGGGAGGTCGTTCCAAGGCGTGGCAGGCAGCGAAAGGCGTCCCTGGAGGCTGATCAGAAAGCCTCCCTGGTGCGTCTGACAAACCGGTTTCAGGCACTGTCTCTGGCTGAGCCAGATGCAGCTGCCTGCCCTGTTTCAGAGGATCATTCTCAGCCTCAGAGGGTGGGCTTACTGGTAGTTGGGAGCTCCAATGTTAGGCGCGTAATGGGGCCCCTTAGGGATACGGCGGCTAAGGAGGGGAAGAAATCCAATGTGCACTCCGTGTGCATTCCGGGAGGAGTCATTCGTGATGTGGAAAGGGTCCTTCCGGATGCCATGAAGAGCACAGGGTGTAGCCAGCTGCAGTTGGTGGCACATGTCGGCACTAATGACGTGTGTCGCTTTGGATCTGAGGAAATTCTCTCTGGATTCCAGCGGCTATCTGATTTGGTGAAGGCTGCCGGTCTTGCTTACGAGATGAAGGCAGAGCTCACCATCTGCAGCATCGTTGACAGAACCGACTGCGGACCTTTGGTGCAGAGCCGGGTGGAGGGTCTGAATCAGAGGCTCAGACGGTTTTGCGACCGTATTGGCTGCAGATTCCTTGACTTGCGCCATAGGGTGGTGGGGTTTCGGGTTCCGCTGAATAGGTCAGGAGTTCACTACACTCAGCTGGCGGCTACACAGGTAGCGGAGGCTGTGTGGCGTGGACTGGGCGGTTTTTTTAGGTTAGAAGGCCTCGGGAATGTACGGGGTGGGCTGCAATGTCAAAGGGTGCATGGCAATTACAGGACGTGCTTGGATCAAGGAACAGTCGGAATTATAGTTGTAAATTGTTGTAGTTGCGCTAGAAAAGTCCCTGAGCTTCAAGCGCTAATAGAAAGCACAGAAGCTGATATCGTTATAGGTACAGAAAGCTGGCTAAAGCCTGAAATAAGTTCTGCAGAAATTTTTACGATGTCTCAGACGGTGTTCAGGAAAGATAGATTAGGCAGAATTGGTGGTGGAGTGTTTGTGTCTGTCAGTAGTGGTTTATCTTGTAGTGAAGTCGAAGCAGATACTCCATGCGAATTGGTATGGGTGGAGGTTTTACTTAACAGCCGAATGAAGTTAATAATTGGCTCCTTCTACCGACCCCCAGACTCCGATGATACAGTTGCGGAACAGTTCAGAGAAAGTTTGAGTCTCGTAACAAATAAATACCCCACTCATACGGTTATAGTTGGTGGGGACTTCAACCTACCCTCGGTATGTTGGCAAAAATACATGTTCAAAACCGGTGGTAGGCAGAAAACGTCTTCCGAGATTGTCCTAAATGCTTTCTCCGAAAATTATTTCGAGCAGTTAGTCCACGAACCCACGCGAATTGTAAATGGTTGCGAAAACACACTTGATCTCTTAGCCAAAAACAATCCAGAGCTGATAGAGAGCATCATGACTGATACAGGGATTAGTGATCACAAGGTCGTTGTAGCTAGGCTCAATACCATTTCTTCCAAATCCATCAGAAACAAACGCAAAATAATTTTATTTAAAAAAGCGGATATAGTGTCACTAGAAGCCTTCCTAAAAGACAATTTCCATTCCTTCCGAACTGACTATGCGAATGTAGACGAGATGTGGCTCAAATTCAAAGATATAGTAGCAACAGCAATTGAGATATTCATGCCTCATAAATTGGTAAGAGATGGAACGGATCCCCCGTGGTACACAAAAAAGGTCCGAACGCTGTTGCAGAGGCAACGGAAAAAGCATGCAAAGTTCAGAAGAACGCGAAATCCCGAAGATGGGCTAAAAATTACAGACGCGCGAAATTTGGCACGTACTTCGATGCGAGATGCCTTTAATAGGTTCCACAACGAAACATTGTCTCGAAATTTGGTAGAAAATCCGAAGAATTCTGGTCGTATGTAAAGTACACAAGCGGCAAGACGCAGTCAATACCTTTGCTGCGCAGTGCCGATGGTACTGTTATCGACGACTGTGCCGCTAAAGCGGAGTTATTGAACGCAGTTTTCCGAAATTCCTTCACCAGGGAAGACGAATGGAATATTCCAGAATTTGAAACACGAACATCTGCTAGCATGAGTTTCTTAGAAGTAGATACCTTAGGGGTTGCGAAGCAACTCAAATCGCTTGATACGGGCAAGTCTTCAGGTCCAGATTGTATACCGATTAGGTTCCTTTCAGATTACGCTGATACTATAGCTCCCTACTTAGCACTCATATACAACCGCTCGCTCACCGATAGATCTGTACCTACAGATTGGAAAATTGCGCAGGTCGCACCAGTGTTCAAAAGGGTAGTAGGAGTAATCCATTTAACTACAGACCTATATCATTGACGTCGGGTTGCAGTAGGGTTATGGAGCATATACTGTATTCAAACATTATGAATCACCTCGAAGGGAACGATCTATTGACACGTAATCAGCATGGCTTCAGAAAACATCGCTCTTGTGCAACGCAGCTAGCTCTTTATTCGCACGAAGTAATGACCGCTATCGACAGGGGATCTCAAGTTGATTCCGTATTTCTAGATTTCCGGAAAGCTTTTGACACCCTTCCTCACAAGCGACTTCTAATCAAGCTGCGGAGCTATGGGGTATCGTCTCAGTTGTGCGACCGGATTCGTGATTTCCTGTCAGGAATGTCGCAGTTCGTAGTAATAGACGGCAAATCATCGAGTAAAACTGAAGTGATATCAGGTGTTCCCCAGGGAAGCGTCCTGGGACCTCTGCTGTTCCTGATCTATATAAATGACCTGGGTGACATTCTGAGCAGTTCTCTTAGATTGTCCGCAGATGATGCTGTAATTTACCGTCTAGTTAGGTCATCCGAAGACCAGTATCAGTTGCAAAGCGATTTAGAAAAGATTGCTGTATGGTGTGTCAGGTGGCAGTTGACGCTAAATAACGAAAAGTGTGAGATGATCCACATGAGTTCCAAAAGAAATCCGTTGGAATTCGATTACTCGATAAATAGTAGAATTCTCAAGGCTGTCAATTCAACTAAATACCCGGGTGTTAAAATTACGAACAACTTCAGTTGGAATGACCACATAGATAATATTGTCGGGAAGGCGAGCCAAAGGTTGCGTTTCATTGGCAGGACACTTAGAAGATGCAACAAGTCCACTAAAGAGACAGCTTACACTACACTCGTTCGTCCTTTGTTAGAATATTGCTGCGCGGTGTGGGATCCTTACCAAGTGGGATTGACGGAGGACATCGAAAGGGTGCAAAAAAGGGCAGCTCGTTTTGTATTATCACGTTATAGGGGAGAGAGTGTGGCAGATATGATACACGAGTTGGGATGGAAGTCATTACAGCACAGACGGTTTTCGTCGCGGCGAGACCTTTTTACGAAATTTCAGTCACCAACTTTCTCTTCCGAATGCGAAAATATTTTGTTGAGCCCAACCTACATAGGTAGGAATGATCATCAAAATAAAATAAGAGAAATCAGAGCTCGAACAGAAAGGTTTAGGTGTTCGTTTTTCCCGCTCGCTGTTTGGGAGTGGAATAGTAGAGAGATAGTATGATTGTGGTTCGATGAACCCTCTGCCAAGCACTTAAATGTGAATTGCAGAGTAGTCATGTAGATGTAGATGTCATGTAGATGAAGGCCCGATGGTACCGACCCGCCGCCGTGTCATCCTCAATTTAGGCGTCACCGGTTGCGGTTACACAGGGGCACGTGGAAAGCACAACGCTCTCCCAGACGTTGCCACTTTGCGTGATCGGTGCCGCTACTTCTCAGTAGCTCCTCAATTGCCCTCACACGGAATGAGCGTAGCCCGCTTTCCAATAGCATTCGGCAGACCAGGACGGCGACCCATCCAAGTGCTAGTCAAGCTCGACAGACCTTAACTTCGATAGCCGTTGGGGCAAGGCTGTTGGATAACAGGGAGAGATGTACCGTTTAAATTTCGACAGCATATGCGCGAAGAAGAGTTCAGATACATATTAATTCCTCCCACATATACAGATACCCATATGAC
This sequence comes from Schistocerca gregaria, assembly GCF_023897955.1. NCBI lineage: Eukaryota > Metazoa > Arthropoda > Insecta > Orthoptera > Acrididae > Schistocerca > Schistocerca gregaria. The sequence continues at coordinate 685,786,443 of NC_064922.1, forward strand.
CACCAGGATAAAATCAGAGAATTTAACTTTTATACGGGGTTTTATCGTCAGCTGTTCTTTCATGTAGGAACATATTGGAACACTTTACAGCAGCCAATTACAGAGCAACAGCATCATGCAGGCGGTCTTTCTCACCGGAATAATACCGAATCTAACATCTGTCACCAGTACCTCATCCCACATTGCGTCATCTCTATGCTTCTTGCATCTCCACTGAAGAAGGTTCCCGTTCTTACCTGAAGGGTGTGCTTTTGAAGATATATAGAACATTCGAGAGCATTCCACAATATTCCAAAATGTTCGACAATGATCCGGGATTTATGAAATCTTGAGGAATAGTCTGGAACATTCGGGAAGATTTCAGAATGTTCGGGAACACCCTGGAACATCCCAGGTCACTGTGTAAGATTCCAGAATACTCTCGAACGTTGTGGAATGTTCTGGAACATTGTGGACCATTCGAAGCCTTTTTGGTACATTCTGGAATTCGCAACTCACGGGGCCACCCATTGGTAGGGGTATATAAAACAAGATCCTTCGTGGATTCGAACGTCAGTTTCTTATCAGTGACTAAGGGAGAAACCAAAAAAGTAGTGCAGTGAGTGAATAAAAACAGAGAAATGTGAGCAGCCAAAGTGATAATGATTGAATATAAATCGAAAATAAAGCGTGTTAAGTGTACTTAATGTATTTGTTAATAAAAAGTTGATTCGATTTATATTTTGGAAAATATGTAAAAGAGGAGGAGATCTTGCCAGTTCGGATGCAAAACGACGAAAACAAAAAGAATAACGAGAAAGCGAAACAAACGGAAAGCGCGAAACACGTTTACGTAAGTTCCCAATGAACTACAATAAGCAGTCAGAAGCAGAGAAACGGAAGAATCAAGAACTACGACACAGTCTTACAATAACAGACTGAGAACTCAAGCCAGCCATGAAAATATCACCCTACGAGAAGCACGGACGAGGACAACTAAACAGTACAACCTAACAAATGAAGCATTCCATTACAACCCGACGAATGAATATAACAAACATAAACACGTCGAAATCGAAAAAAATGGATAATATCTGCCAGTTTTACAACGCGTTAAACTTCAGTAGGAAAACACTAGGATTCTGTTACATGAGTGGAAAAATTCAATTACCATCACTGGAAGCACCTCCACAGGAATCTTTACATTGAGTGGGGGTATCAAAACACTTTTTTCAAAGTATAAAAGCGTACAACGCCTGCTTCCAAATGACTTCTTTCGGTGTCACTTCCGTCAGTACTAACGGAGATGAAATCGATTATGTTTTATCCATCCAAGGATAAGTCTATCACAACATGGGATCATTACTAGCACTACCCAACGAAGACCATAAATTTCTGGAAGTATATTTCATCAGAAATGGAGAAACAGAAATTGATCAACGATGCACAAATATCGTTGGACTGAGACGAGAAGTAGTCCGACACGTATAGAGGATCTTGCACAAATACAATCAACTGACTCATATATTCGAAACAGCACATGATCGAATGATTTCTGAGGGTTATAAAGTTGTATTTAGAGCCGACAGAAGAACACATGGAGAACACGAACGCCGATTTAATTCACCTCAGATAGGCGATGTCGCCATCGTAATTGTGGACAATGGTTGGTTGGTTGGTTTTTTGGGGGAAGAGACCAAACAGCGAGGTCATCGGTCTCATCGGATTAGGGAAGGACAGGGAAGGAAGTCGGCCGTGCCCTTTCAGAGGAACCATCCCGGCATTTGCCTGTAGTAATTTAGGGGAATCACGGAAAACCTAAATCAGGATGGCCGGACGCGGGATTGAACCGTCGTCTTCCCGAACGCGAGTCCAGTGTGCTAACCACTGCGCCACCTCGCTCGTTGTGTGGACAATGAAAACACAAGTCGTGATATGATTCTACAATTAAGAAGAGAAGGACTAAACCGCATTCCAGAGACACACCGTTTATATGATATAATACAATATTCTGCACGGAGAGGACGGATATCATTCTAATGTAAAACAAACCCACTCTTGAAACAGGCATAGAAACAAACAAAAAAGTCGATCGAAGGGGTTCTATGTTTACCGCTTAATGATCAGAGACAATAAAACATGCTATCACATTCCCAACACTCGCCGTTTATTGCAACTATTCCTGGTAGATATGTATGCAAAAACAGATGCAGAACATATGCTTTACATAAGACTAAATCGGAAGAAACTACGCACAGAAGAATACATCCACCTTCGAGACGCAGTCGTAAATGACGGAAAAATTGACTGCATAGGGACAGTGATAATCGTATCATCATCATATACAGGAAGTCCGAAACACGTGCACGAATACACCAAGATGCCATTACCTTCATAAGAAAATATGGACGATCTGACCTCTTCATATTATTAACATGCAACTTGTGGCCAGAAATCAAAGAACAACTAATATACGGACAAGATCCCATGCACCGACACGACATTATAGCCCGAGTTTTCGGACAAAAACAAATGAGATTTTCTAAAGTCATCACAAAATGCCACATCTTGGAACCGTTAGGTGCTAGATGCACACAATCGAATGGCGAAACCGAGGACTGCCTCACTCACATAATCTCATATGGATACACGACAGAATTCATCCCACGGACATCAACAAAATCATCCTTGTTGAATTTCCCAGTCTACAATAAGATCCGGAAGTGCACGACATCGACATGATGGTGAGTGACGGACCATACCGGCTATTAAACCCCAATTCGCCATATATGAGTGATGGAATCACTTTAAAAAAAAGAAAAAAACACCATACTTGTACGAAACACAAATCCCAAATATAGAAGACGGTTTAAAAAAAAGTGGCTGCGCAGCAAAAATACGAATACGAGGCAGTGACGACCTGGAAACAGATAATCAATGGATATAACACACTACTTTGCAAAATCTTCCAAGCACACATAAACGTAGAATACTGCAATTCAGTGAAGTCCATCAAATATGTCTGTAAGTATGTGAACAAAGGCAGTGACACTGTAGTATTTCAAGCAACCAAAGACACCGAACAGCAAAACTGAAACGCTCAGATCCTCTTGTACCAAATGGGAAGACACATCAACAGCAACGATGCAGCGTAGCAGATTTCCGGTTTTCCCATACAAGAATGTGAACCAGCTGTGCAACATCTAGCAGTCCATTTAGAGAATGGACAGACAGTTTACTTCGCAAAAGACATCGCCAGAAAAAACTGCAAGCGAACCTCCTCAGAACACAACATTAACAGCTTTTTACCAACTGTGCCAAACGGATCCATTCGCGAAAACATTGCTGTGTGTCGCAGTCCCTAACTATTATACGTGGAACAAAACAAGAAAAATCTTTCAATGACAAAAACAAGTAATTACCGTAGAAGATGATTCAGGAATCATGAAAACTGGCACACATGGCCGAGTATACACAGCACGTCCGAACAACGCCGAATATTTCTACCTCTGGATGTTGCTATACACGAGGACCGAGAAGTTTCGCAGATCTCGGGACTGTTGACGGTTACCTACACCACATGTACCAAGAAGCATGCCAACACTTAGGACTACTGGAAAACAACAACCAATGGGAATTAACACTACAAGAAGCCTCACTCACAGTGTCAGCTCAATAAATGAGGCACTTATTCGCCATAATTCTAACAACATGTAACCCATCGAATCAAAACCAGCTATGGGACTTTTTCAAATAGAGCATGAGTGATGGCATGCTATACCGAATAGGACAAGCTCATCCTGAAGTGACCATCGAGTTCAACGACGACATCTTCAAAGGAACACTCATCCGCCTAGAAGACAAATGTTTAGCAATAAACAACCAGACCTTTAATAAAATTTTCACGGGCTTCCAGCCGCGTCAGGCGGTTAAAATCCCACGAGCTTTCGACAGAGGTCTCCCTAGTCATTGTCAAGAGGTAAGACTGACTGCTGTGTCGCCGTGGCCGCGTCGTTATATAGCCGCACTGCTGGCTGTGACGTCACTGGTGCTCTCTTCCTCGCCATATACGGTAATGTTTTCATCCCGCGCCCGTCACGCCCGTTTTAACATCACGATAGCCGGGTCACAGGCTGTGCTGAGTTGCAGACCGCCGTCCTTATAGATGGTGTTTTCAGAGATTTTAATTTCAATAGCTTCCTTTTTGACACTATCCCAAAATCCCTTCGTCTTCATAACGACAGATGTTTCCTCGAATAGAATTCAGTGTCCATTTTCTAAGCCGTTTTCTGCCACGGCTGATTTTGCTCGATAGCGCAGGCGTAAGCACCACTCGTGTTCCGTCCGGCGTTGCTCCACCGTGCGTACTGTTTAGCCGACGTAGTAACAGCCACACTGACCTGGTATCTCGTATACTCCAGTCGTTCTAAACCCTAGACCGCCATTCTCAGGCGTCATGAGCTGATGAAATTTTGCTAGGGGCCTGAACACCGATGAAATGCTATATCTCTTCAGGAGCCGGCTAATCTTTCCCGACACTGTACCACAGAAAGCCAAAAACACAAGTTTCTTGCTTTCTTCTTCGGTGGTGTTCTCTTCTCTGTCGGTACGCTTCTTGCGTGTCACACCAGATATATCCTGTGACTCCTGTCCGTGGCTGTGCCCGTTTTCCCGGAAGACTTTTCGGAGGTGGCTCAGTTCTAGTCTGAGACGACTTTAGCACGATGGACGAGGGTATTCAGAGCGCCACGTTTTTGTGCCAGATGGTGGTGCCTGAGAGTGCGCAGATACCGATCTGTGTGTGTCGGTGTCCTGTAGACACTGTGGCTGTGGTGCCCATTGGTTTCCCGTCGACGCTGGCACGGCGACACAGCAGTCAACCTTACGACTTGACAATGACTGGGGAGAGCTCGGTCGAAAGCTCGTGGGATTTTAACCACCTGACGCGGCTGGAAGCCTGAGAAAATTTTATTAATTCATATCGCGGCGAAACCATCCATTCAACCAGACCTTAGTACAACTTGGGATGCAAGCAATCCGAAAAGATGTTATCGATGTGCTAAACTTGTTATCTATGTGCTAAACTTCGCAAAGGAAAAAAACTACAACATCAACGAACTACTGTACTTCAACACATTGCTCGCAACAAACCACTCCTCGTTGACAATGAAAAGGAAATTTACAACAATATCATGGTTCAAATGGCTCTGAGCACTATGGGACTTAACTTCTGAGGTTATCAGTCCCCTAGAACTCAGAACTAGTCCCCTAGAACTCAGAACTACTTAAACCTAACTAACCTAAGGACATCACACACATCCATGCCCAAGGCAGGATTCGAACCTGCGACCGTAGCGGTCGCGCGGTTCCACACTGTAGCGCCTAGAACCGCTCGGCCACCCCGGCCAGCCAACATTATCATGGAGCAGATCGACAACAATACTGGTGGAATTATTTACTTGGCCGCACCAGGCGACACCGGAAAACGTTTCTAATAAATCTCCTGCTGGTGGAAATACTTGCTAAACAACACATAGCATTTCCATTGGCACCATCCGACATTGCAGCCACACTTACGGAAGGAGGACGAAATGCTCATTCCGCCCCGTAACTACCGTTGAATATCGCCGAAGAATAATTCCCGGTATGTAAAATCTGAAGAACATCTGGACGGGATGAACTTCTAAAGCAAGCTAAAACAATCTTCTGGGATGAATGTACAAATGAGGTATAAAAAATTCACTCGAAACCATGGACAGAACATTACAAGGCTTGCGAGCAAACTCTGAAATGACGGGAGGAGTTCTACTCATACTCTCAGGAGATTTTCGACAAACACTTTCAGTTTTCCCTAAGTGAACACAAGGAGGCGAGATCAACGCTTGCTTAAAAAAGTCGCACCTCAGGTCTCACACACACAAATACTGCGACTAACAAAAGATATGAGAGTTGAACTATCGAAAGACGAAAGAATAGTACATTTTGCTCAACAACTCTTACAAATAGCCGAAGGCTCATGTCCTACTAACCAGACGTTTGGCCTCATAAAACTCAACAGTGATTTCTGCAACGTAGCTGTTGCTAAAAACGTACTCATCGATCAAATTTATGCGAACATTGTTCACAAAATACCAATCCAGACCGGCAACTTTCAAATATGAAAGTGCAATTTTGGCAATTAAAAATAAAACTGTCGACAGTATCAGCTTTAATATTCAAAAGAAAATTCCCAGTGAAGAGAGAATATACAGATCGATCGGCACCATGGTAAACGTTGAAGAAAGTGTGAACTTACCTACGGAATTTCTAAGCACTTTGCAAGCTTTAGGAATGCCATTACACTGCCTTCGACTTATAACTGGGCCTCCGATTATACTATCCAGAAATCTCAACTCACCAAGACTATGTAATGGAACAAGGATGATAGTCATACAGCTATCGAATAACATAATCGAAGCCGAACCCATGACTGGAAAGTACAAAGGACACTCACTATTTATCCTCAAAATAACACTGATCTCTACTGAACTTCCATTCCATTTTAAAAAAAAGTGCAATTTCGAATCAAATTAGCTTATAGTTTTACAGGTAACAAAGCCATAACTGGAAAGTATAAAGGAAAGTCACTATTTATCCTCAAAATAACACTGATCTCTACTGAACTTCCATTCCAATTTAAAAAACTGCAATTTCGAATCAAATTAGCTTAAAGTTTTACAGTTAACAAAGCGCAAGGTCAAACTTTAAAATATTGCGGCATCAACCTTAAAAACTTCTGTTGCTCTCACAGTCAACTATACGTAGCTTACTCATGAGTAGGAAATTAGAAAAATTTGTACATATATACCCGAGATGACAAAATAAGAAATGTGGTTTATAAATACGTATTATAAATAGTTAGAAAATGTTTTCAATAATATTTTTTCACCCCCTATATTTTAAATTGATCCTTTTATTCCAACTGCCACACAATCTTGTATAAAATCCGTGAATGAATTCGGGTACCCGAGCTAGTAGTTCAGTTTACTTTCTCACAACATTTTAAAATTATTGCAATTACTTTCTGTGTGCTATAGTTTATTTCTGAAGTTAGTCAAATTACTCCAGAAAAGTAAGATTTTTCCAAGTGTGAAAAAAATATTCCAAGGCACAACATGCCCATGTATACAGGAAAAAATATTCTAATGAAATTTGAAAGTGTTGAAATTGGGAAAATCTTGCCCGTACTGTATATAATGGTCTATCTATTACATTATCACTCTACTGCAAACCAATTAGTATAAGCATTAGCAACACCATTTACAAGATAAATTTTTTGGAATATAAGTTAACTCAAGTTTCCAGTTTCAAGGCAGACAAAATTCTTAAGACGTTAAAGAAACACGTTTAGCAAATATCAAATGCTCCATACTAGGAGACCTGTTTCCGTTTAAAGAAAGCACAAGATGGTGCACGGCCCACGAAGTACGACTTAACAGCCCATACATTATGTAAGTAGTTTCAAAAACATACAGAATTCTGCTCACCGTGAAAGTATGCAACTAAACAAACGACAAGATCTTCCAAACAGCTTTAATATATTATACAGTACTTACAATTGCACATCAACCTCATGTCTCCCAACAACAAAAACTGTAAAAAAATGTCAGAAATTAAATACTGTGGTCTCCAGGGTGCATTCTTACACGTGATTCTGAAATCGGCCACTACACTGACATATCGACCGGGAAACATAAGATTTTCCTAAACACCTATTCCCAGTCTATAACGCTTTCCAACTATTATGGAATGGGAACCCCTCCGCCACCCTCAGTAAAACGTAACAAACTCAAAGAATATCATTCAGTAAGCAATTTTTTTTGTACAAAATAGAGTCTTGACAGGGATGCAGTACTAGAAACAATAAAGTGAAAGAAATTAAAAACACATTTGCAGGTAACAGTCAAGATTTCATTTACGCAAAAAATACGCTGCTCTCTCCGCCTATGTAGCGTAGCGGTAGCGTTACCGCCTACCACGCAGGGGCCCGGGTTCGATTCCCGCCAGGGGACTGGGTGTTGTGTGTCCTTCTTCATCATTTTCATCATCATCGACTCACAAGTCGCCGTAGTGGCGTCAACTAAAGGGGACTTGCAATACGGTGGCCGAATTCCTCCGAATGGGGTCTCCCGGCCAACAATGCCATACGATCATTTCACTTTTCGCTGTTTTAAGCGTCTAAGCTATTAGAGTGATGTAAATTAGTTTCTATTCAGAATGTATGACCAAAGGGAAAAAACAGCAAGTATGCTATTGGGATATCAGAAACGGAGCACAACCTCGAACAGCTCAAGGATGTGGAAGATTTATTGCGTTTATTTGGAAGACATTATCTAGCTTATTGGCACTGCCTGATTTAGGGAAAATCACCGGAATCGTAAATCTTGGTGGCAGAATAAACGGAAATCGTAAATCTGAGTGGCCGAGTAGAGGTCTGAACTCCAGTTCTGCGGAAAGCGAGTGCAGTGTCTGAGTCACTGCGTCAAATCGGTTTTTCGCATCGGCTATGAGCGTGTTCTTGTGTTATAATATGCTGTGCAGTTTTCCTCTTGTCCAGCTCACTTTCCATGAAGGTACGTGCCAGACAGACAACCATTTTTGAAATTAGCTTATCCAGTGTCAATAACCAATATTACACCTTGACAAAAACATCAGATCACAGATGCACAGAAATGTTAAGTCAACTATTTAGAAAACACAGAAAAAGATTGTAATTGATATACAATTACTTGGGGGTAGTTGTGTGAAGATTAGGACTGATCTCGTATGGTCAGGACTAGGCGAAGAGTACGACAGGCATAAATTCATTAGCAGTATAAGGTGTCAGGCAAATCCAACATCTTCCATGAAAACCCTGACATGATACGCAAATCCAGTAGTATGTCACATAGCTTCGAATAAATCGTGACATTAAATTAACCAAAGTAATACGAGTAACGAGTGAGCAAATGGAATACCACAGACGAACACAAGAATGCTTAAATGTATGTCATACCTTCCCACCGTGAGACAGACGCAGTTCCGAGGGGAGAAGCGAGAACAGAAGCCGAGAGCAGAACCGTGTTAAGCTGAAGGCCCTACGATAAGGGACAGACACCCACGTCGCCAGCTAACCGCTAGGTCCACCCCCCAGCCCATGTTAAAAGCTAGAGCCATCCAGAAAAACAGTATAGATCTTACGATAACGCTAAAAGGACCACACCAGCTGCAGGTTTTAGCGTGAGACTTTTTCGCGTCTCTGTTACGTTGCAAACTTTAAAAACATTGCCCCAACACGAAAAGTATAACGTTTCTCATTGGATAGACAGAATTTTTGTAGGCGGAGCTTAAGGTTAACATTGAGACCCTGATTGGTCAGATGAAAACACAGCCAGATAGTTTTTTTTAAGCCAACTTCGGTAAATTGTAGTAAGGAGAAGTTAGGAGGAGAGTTGCTTAGGAGACAGGGAGGTGAGCGGAGCTGTGCTTCCAGCCGCCCCCTAACGTACACCGACAAGGTAATGAACGCATGCGATGCCGCATTTTTGAGCGCATAAAGCTTCACTCAGAAGTGCAGAAGTCTCATCTGTTACACCCCCTTTTTCGTAATACTAGTGTCGATATTATAGTGCATGGTGTTCACATTTGCCACTTGCAGTAAAAATCTGAAACGCGATGATTTTTCTGTTATATAGTTATTGAGAAGCCACATCCGCCACTGTAATTTATGTCAAGTTAGATAAGTAATTAAAGATAATTGAGGGTCAATGTAGACCATTTTGATAGTTTTCTCTCTTGTGAAACTTAATTTAAACCTAGATTATAGATGTGATATGGCATAGGTCATCCTTCCATCCATTGTAGAACTTGGAAACCCACTCAGGGAATATTCGTTCACATTTTTGTTGAACGCAGTTGGTTTTTACCATCCTGTATTAAAACATCTCCTTTTATCAATGGTGCAATTTATAAACAATGTTTTGTGAGTAGAATAAAATTTTCAGTGGTAAACTTAACTGATTTTTCGACGTTATTTTACCAGCTAACTAAAAATTGGAAAGTCTTGAACCCCTTTCACTAAATTTAGTTAGTATTAAGATTCTTTAGCAGGGAGTGCAGTGGAGCTGACGCTGAAATCATTAAGTATTTGGTTATATCATCGCTAGTCTCACTGAACGCTTCTGAATTCTACATGTCATGTGTGGTCTGGCGTCTCCTTACCAGCAACAGGACCCAGTTTCAAAATAGTCAATTCCCTAAAAGACACGCTCAGAGCGTCGTTGCGCGAAAGTGGTAGGTAGACACGATATAGAACAAACAGACACCACGGAGAATGTTAGAGCAGGAATACGGGGAATCTTCAGTTTGCCTTCAAAGTACATTGTTTACTGTATATTTTTACCGGGCTCAATGTATGCTGTTAATTATGTGGGTTCTCTGTATCAGGTCAAACTTATAACAAACGTCGAGCCCGTGTAAAGATTGGAGGCGCCATTGGTCGCAGGCTTGTTGATCTGAGGAGAGAGTATTATAAATGCTGATTTGAGAAACAATCAAAGAAAGAATCCGGCGAAACATACTCACAGAATGTCAAGAACGTATTTTATGGATGGCAACTACGCATAACCTTCAGCCACCTAGGAATAGGAAGGAGATGGATAAGAAGATTTGCTGTGTTCATTTCGAAGGAACCATCTAGGTTATTCGCGTTGCCATACGGATCCTAAGGATAATGTTACAGTAATAAGAGATTGTACACAAATATATTGGGAAAAATTCTTCCAAAATCTCAAATAGGAATGGAACCACAAATATTCATCACATATCGTACAACAAAAGCAGCTCCCTGCCATGCACCTTGACCAACAATTTTCATATTTAGATGTGGATGTCTCCAACAATGTCGAGACCTCATTCAAGGCACAGTTCATTCTGAGCCATTCCGGACATACCTTTTGACCTGACATATCGCCGAACAAATATGTACAGGGAAAGAATAATGAGCTATTGGATTGTCTCTAACTTCCATACTTTCTACAGTCAGTAATCTTAACAAAAAAAGATTTTCGTTGGAATTTGTATCAGTAATAATCACCAAGTAGCACTAATGTCGTTTTGTTCTGATGACCCTCCGTGGGCTTTACCTTTCTTTTGCGCTACGGAACTAACTTCACTTGCGCTACGTCGGCTTGGCGTAAGTATGTGAATATGGGGGAAGGAAACTGAGGACCCACCTCCAGAGCTTCCCCAGCGTCTTGCTGAGCTCGGCGTTGTGCAGCTGCGGATACTGGTCGGCGAGCTTGCGCCTCGCCGCCTGCGCCCACACCATGAACGCGTTCATCGGCCGCTTGATGTGCTGCTTCCTCTTCGCTGACGACTTCTGCGTCACGGGTAGTAGTGTCCAGTCGTACCCTGAGCAAACACATCCTCAGTTACCTCGATTTCCTCGAAAAACAATTTCTTATTCAGAAAAGGCAGGAAAGGGAGCCAATTAGTATCCCACACAGTTCAATTTTGGGTCTGCTGATGGTACTTTTACACTTATCTTAATAGCATTCAAATTAGGATTCTGCATATAATTTAAATACTTTTTGGAAATTATCTAGATATTATAATAGTTTATTGGGTCTCTTAGACATACAATTACAAAGACACTCTCGATAACATTATTAAAAAATTATGAACAGACCAGGTGACCCAAGCGAGACTTGCGTTCTTTTATAGTCTTAAATAACGACAGCAGCCTACTTGGAATATGTGGAGTCGTTCAGAAAAGGGAAGTTGTGGGACTGCAGAGAAAACATGTTGAAAAGGAAACCGAACGATGTAAAATTTTAATCATGAATTTATGATACATCCTTGTATATACATTTCCAAGCACATATCGGTATATTTGAACAAGACTGCTTACAGAGTATTTCAATACCTAGGAGTACACGATATTTGACCCTAGAATGTAATCTTTTTGCTTTCTATTCTCTTTAAGCGACACAAAAACTTTGTTGATTTAATTACCTTTGAAAAGGCTAAATACAAATGGTTCAAATGGCTCTAAGCACATCTGAGGTCATCAGTCCCCTAGACTTAGAACTACTTAAACTTAACTAACCTAAGGTATAATCTATGACAATGCTGTGTAAAATTATCCGATTAATAAGTACTTTAAAACAATATAGTGTGTGTAATAAGATAAAATGAAAAGAGAGTCTCTTACTCGAGGTTAATAACTTGGCTTTGTAAAATATAGGTCTGAAGCTGGGCATCTATAATGCTCTTTTGCCTATGACAGTTAAAGTCTTCTTTACGTTAAACAAATAGGAAGCAAAGGGCAAAATCAGTTTGCGATGCCAGAAACCTGTTTAAAAACCTTTGTTACGATACCTCACTCACCCCCATACGATTAGTATCTGTTGAGGAAAAGGAAAATTGGCTTAAAAAATAATACACACATCAAAAAAAGTTTTGAATCACCTCAGTTCCGAGAGTTCCAGCTCCTGTACAGAAACTTGGAATAGAGATAAACATCATTTCCGCCCTTTTTACTGCTGATAAGAACCACACTTTGCATGTTGTACCACCATACAGCGAGATCTGCAGAGGTCGTGGTCCAGATTGCTGTACACACCGGTACCTCTAATACCCAGTAGCATGTCCTCTTGCATTGATGCTTGGCTGTCTTCGTCGTGGCATATTATCCACAAGTCAATCAAGGCACTGTTGGTCCAGATTGTCCCGATCCTCAATCGCCACTCGGCGTAGATCCCTCAGAGAGGTTGGTGGGTCACGTCGTCCATAAACAGCGCTTTTCAATCTATCCCAGGCATGTTCGATGGGGCTCATGTCTGGAGAACATGCTGACCACTCTAGTCAAGCGATGTTATCATAAAGGAAGTAGTTCACAAGATGTGCATGATGCAGGCCAATATGCAGCCGATATGGTTGCACTATCGGTCGGAGGATGGCATTCACGTATCGTACAGCCGTTACGGCGCCTTCCATGACCACCAGCGATGTACGTCGGCCCCACAAATGCCACCCCAAAACAGCAGGGAACTTCCACCTAGCTGTATTCCCTGGACATTGTGTCTAAGGCGTTCAGCCTGACCGGGTTGCCTCCAAACACTTCAGTGGCGATTGTCTGGTTGAAGGCATCATATGCGTCACTCAGCAGTGAAGAGAACGTGATGCCATTCGGCATGTAGCTGCGCCCATTTGTACCGCGCTGCATGGTGTCGTGGTTGCAAAGTTGGACCTCGCCATGGACGTAGGGAGTGAAGTTGCACATCATGCAACCTATTGCTCACAGTTTGAGTCGTAACTCGACGTCCTGTGGCTGTACGAAAAGCATTATTCAACATGGTGGCGTTGCTGTCAGGGTTCCTCCGAACCATAATCCGTGGGTACGGTCATCCACTGCAGTACTAGCCCTTGGCTGACCTGATGGTGGTGGTGGTGGTGGTTAGTGTTTAACGTCCCGTCGACAACGAGGTCATTAGAGACGGAGCGCAAGCTCGGGTTAGGGAAGGACTGGGAAGGAAATCAGCCGTGCCCTTTCAAAGGAACCATCCCGGCATTTGCCTGAAACGATTTAGGGAAATCACGGAAAACCTAAATCAGGATGGCCGGAGACGGGATTGAACCGTCGTCCTCCCGAATGCGAGTCCAGTGTGCTAACCACTGCGCCACCTCGCTCGGTGGGTTGACCTGAGCGAGGCATGTCATCGACAGTTCCTGTCTCTCTGTATCTCCTCCATGTCCGAACAACATCGCTTTGGTTTACTTTGAAATGCCTGGACACTTCCTTTGTTGAGAGCCCTTCCTGGCACAAAGTAACAATGCGGACGCGATGGAACGGCGGTATTTACCGCTAGGCATGGTTGAACTACAGACAATACAGGTCGTGTACCTCCTTCCTGCTGGAATGACTGGAACTGATCGGCTGTAGGAGTCCCTGGTTGTTTACGTCTTTGGGAGGGTTTAGTGACATCTCTGAACAGTCAAAGAGACTGTGTCTGTGATACAATATCCACAGTCAACGTCTATCTTCAAGAGCTCTGGGAACTGGAGTGATGCAAAACTTTTTTTTTATGTGTGTATATATGAATGATTCTGTGTAAACGAATTTTCCCTTAATCTTGAAAAAACATCGTAGTATATTCATTTCTTCTCAGTATTAGAATAATACCGAAGCTACACGGAAAGCGTTAACAGAAACTAAAAACTATATCTGAATGTTCCAAATTTTGAGTATAGATATAGACGCCATAATGCACTGTAAGGAAAATAATACCTTCTCAAGCAGATACATTCAGTAACCGTGACACGACCCGCCATTGCCAGTCTTGAAGAGAAATAACAGGAACGAGAAGAAAAAATGACAGTCATTACTCTCCCGCAGTGACCTCTTTGCCAATTGGTCGAATCTTTCTTCTATTTCCTTTGTTGTCAATATTGCCCACAGAATCTATATTATGTGCATTATCAGCCATACTGATAATTCACTCGTCTCTAAAATCAGTATAGTTTAGGAGTATTTGGTATTCAACTTTCTATGATTATGCTGTATCAACAATACAGTCTTTTTAAGACTCTTCTTCCTTCGTGTTTATATTGGATCACTTTATTTGGAAACTTGTCTAAAATTAGATCAATCTATCTGTAAATTACGTACGTTTTCTTCTTTTCCTGTCTTTTTATTTCGAACTCTGTCCCTCAAAGTCAGCGTTATTCAGTTTGGCTTTATCATTTCGTTGAAGAGTCCAACATTAAATTCAATAGCTGAGAGTATATTCTAAAATGACATTGTGAACTGTTATTTGTGTTTCTTTTCTCATTTTTAACCAAAGATTCCGCTTAATGTTTGATCCAATTACTTATACTTTCTTAATTATTTGTCTGCGGCAATTTAGGTTAAAAATTGCAAAACTTAGTTGTTAAAATGTGTAAATCTTCTTGCTTGTTCCACTATTTTATTATTGATTGCAACTTATACTCTTGAAAGATTTTATTTCAGCTGATAGCCATTGCCTTTGCTTCAGTTCCTAAAATTATCATATTATACAGTATGGGAATGTTTTGAAGCAGATCTAAAGGTACCTCATAATATCTCATTTCTTAGAACTAATGTTAACTTCGATTTTAAGGAATTTGTAAAGGTTGTATTACAGAAAAGTAAATCAAATCGAATTTATCACAACATTTGAAACTTTGTATATATTCTGTTCTATAAAATAAATCACCTGTTCTAATTCTATCACCTGTTAACGACTTTCATTACAGCTAGCTTCTCAAAATTCAGAAAAATATATCCTTTTTTCACTAAAATCTTGATTTCTTGATGCTTCCCATTTTACAAGGCATTCTACTATTATATTGGATTATGTAGGTCTACAATATGACACTCTATGAAAAAGGACAACAGTCAACAGTCTAAACGAAAAGGCCAGGCCCCCTCCCTCCATTCCTGTCAGATATTTGTTTCCACGAACTAAATTGAATTTCAATAATTCAGTAATAAACGATAGAGTTTGGGCGTACAAGACGGCAATAAGACAATATCTGATTATCGACGGCAGTTCCTCTGTAAAAACTATTTGTATGTGAGCTGCATACCACACATAGTAAAGACTATATTTGTCAGTGAAATCGTGGCATAGTGGAAAACAGAGGAACTAAGTTCAAATAAATGTAAGCAATCGGAGTGAGTAGGTGTCACAGGGTGAGAAAAGTTAGGCTATGAGTAAAAATTCAATTACGTAAGAACTGAATTTTGTAACATAGCAATTACCTACATGTTATAAATATAAATAACTTATAGATTTATAATATAAATGAAATAAGATTAGCCATACTTTTACAGAACGTAAATGTATGATGAAACAATAATCGATTTATAATAAACTGCAAATGAATAGCATAGCTGAGTATGGTAGCAGATATTGTGAGAAGTGTAGATAAATGAGAAGGCTATGTGAGGTTCGAGAAAGCGAAAGTCCTAAGGTGAGTTTGAACTTTCAGAATTAAATACCTCGCCCTACGTATTGTTATATATAACGAAATGACCATGATGTAAAACAGAAATTTTGGAAATAATGAGTGATAAACAGAAAAAAGCACCTTGCATGGGTTTTCAATCAGTAACTTTTTAAAATTCAACATCGTGCTTCATCCAACTCCAAGCCACAAACATCTGTATTTGGTGGATTAGGCAAGTCATGATGCAGACTGATGTTGCCACCTATCTGAGAAAAACACAACCTGCGGAATAGCACACAAGCAGTGACAAAGAGTCGAAATACGTTTGCCTGCCACTGAGAGCCCACATTTCATATTCCCGGTAAAAATTCCGTGGACTTCTTGTTACATGTCGTTGCTATACGATACCAGGAGAACGTGAAGTTGTAAAAGCTTTCAGTGTTATGAAAAAAGTCAAAAGGAAAAACAAACAGAAGTCACCTGATACTGCCCAATAATGATTTATTTTAAAGAAATTTTAAAATAAGGGCTACAAAAGCAGTGTTCACTGGAGTCATGTAATCTGCAGCTCTACATATGCTACCAGACTCACTGAATTTTCGAAGAGTAGTATATTTAGAGTAAATAGTATAGAACGCATTTAGAGTTAGCCGTTAATACGTGCTTCAACTTTTTAGTTAGTAAGACAAGAATAGACTATTGTAGAAGCAAAATGTATCTTCCTCGTCATGGAAGCAGCAGCTTATCCGCCACTGGAACACGAGGCAACGTTAAATTGCGCCAGCGTAATTGTTACAGCCTACTCGGGGCCACAGTACATGGTGTCAAATACTAATGATCTAAGGAATTAAACAAAAAATGAGCAGAAGATGGCGTGACACAATGTACACTAATTGGTTTCCGGATTGTTAGTGGTAAGGAGTAGCGCGTCAAACCAACACTTGAGGGTACTCAGGGCTTGGTTGTAGCGAAGGCGATGGAGCGTACAACGAGAGTTCACAACGCTTTAACAATGGACTATCTCTTCGGAACTTGATGCATTAGAGCTTAAGAAGACCCGCTTTCTTTTCCTCGTAGACAGGCCAGTTAGTTCACCGAATAAACATTAATTTCGAGATAGAAGAACGCCTTTAGACGAGACGTATAAATCGGAGCAGTGGCAGCGAATGCCAAAGAATTCGAATCGAAATACGGCCGTGTGGCTAACTCATAATGCTCGAGCACAACGGATACAAGGGACAAATAGGAAACAAGTAAGAAGGAAAGAGCTAGAGAGGAAAAAGTCAAGAACTTGGCACGGTTCGAGGGAATGTGGGCTCAGGCTAATTATCCAAACAATGGTGGCTAGGTACATGTTCTGAGTTAGATTCTGAGGAAGATATGGTATCATTCAAAACACCAGCAAAAACATGGCGTCCTATCATTGTTACTAAAAGGGAACAGGCATTGGACGATTTAAGTGTAATGAACTGGAAGAGAAAAGATCTATCTGCCAGGGAATATACTGGGTGCCTCTAACGGACCGCGACTGGAATTTTTCTCGATAACAGTAAGACAGACTTTTCTCAAGTATAATGCGTCTTGTGGAGAACATTGAGGGTGAATTGGGTGCAGAATTTCGGATTGCATGGAAAATGGAAACATTATCAGAGTTTCGTATGGAAGTGCGATACTAAATGAGGATCGTTGAAAGAAGAACTATCAAACCGATTATGTCTAAGTCTGGAAAGATTTGATAAGTTACTCTCTTTTCAGTTATATTATTGGAAGTATCCTCTAACCGTTCTCACCGCCAACACAATATTTTAGCAGAACTGTAGCTATGTTGAGAAATTTCGCTTTATCGTTGTAAGAGGAGGAAAAATGAATATTATGACTGGATTTAATTACAAGTGTTTCTTTGCTACTTCAGTATCTTTTCTGGTAACACTTCATCCTGCGCTATGGATAGAAAGAAAGGACAAGAGCTAACTCATCTTACGTTTCGCAGGGACACATCGAAGACCTGCAACAGATTAAATGACTGAACCTAATTCAGAAGCATGCCTGTCTGCATCAACTGCAGATCTTCGATGGACGTACGAAGACGGGACACAAGTATCTTTCGAACAAGGAGACATAATCTTGAAAATTGAGTGCAGTAAGCCGAACAGTTCTAGGAAATACGTTATTCTTCAATAATTTGTAAAAAAGACAATTCAAATCGTATTTTACTATTCTTCAAAGTACAAGAAGAACAGTTATTTAAAACATGATCATTTCTACTTAATGAATGTGTTTGCACATAACAAAAATGTGTTCCTACGAATAATTTGAAAATTCCGATTGTGTTCTGTTCTAATAACGGAGAACAATGAAAAGAAGAGGATGCATCGGATTCAAGAGCTTCCAGTCACTGAAAGTAGGATGTTGGAATGAATACTCTGCTGATTCCTATCCATCACTTCGAATACGCAATGTAAATTACACGTAAAAGCAACAAAATACAGTGCCAAAAAATATTTCACTCACGATTTCCGCTGTTTAACTGAAGACTGACGACAGATGTTGCATTCGACGATGTTTAATCAACAAATTGACAAGTCTACGTCCATAACGGTATCTGTAAGGCTTTAAAAAGAACACAGTGAAAGCTATTTTTCCTTTTTTAAATTTTGCCTCATTGTATTCATGAATCGGAAACTAGACCTTCATGCCGGAAGAAGTTTTACTAACCTTATGATCCAGTACCGTAAGTTATTCTTATAAATTTCGAAATATTCCTCACAGTTTTATTAAATGTTTGTGAAAATTATACAGAATCTCTTTTTGACGAATTGCTCAGCATACCTGTAATATTTATTGTTCACAAACGTTGTTATTGCTCTTCTTTGTATACGTTTCACGTTCTGTGTTGGCTTGCCTTGGAATCATTTACAATCGACCTGGTCATTTGAACAGCGTAGCAGCCGTTTCCTTATATCCTACTTGTGAGCAGGAGTCTATCCCGTACTGTGAAAATAAGGAAAGTTAAGTGATACTTCCACAGAAAGGAGTCACGCATTGTTAGTACAAAATAATCTTACGGCATGAAATTTTGCAGATGTGATTCGCTATTCCAGCAGATTAAGTATCAAACTCCATTTCTTCCTCCGTAAGGTCGGCGGAAAATTTATAGAAACTATATAGCTGCATATACGCTTATAATACACTCCAGACACGCCTTTACTGCTCATCGGGGCTCAGTTAGAAGCAAGAACCATCACTGAAGACAATTCTACTCCAGTCAATGAGATCCCAGTCCGAAGATGTGTCAGGAGACGCCCCGGAAACCGGTGGGATACCAAACTGACTGTCGCCACCATACGGCCCAACAACCAGGATTCATGGTCTGTGGTGCCATCTCTTTTCATAGCAGGACCCCTTAGTTTATCATCCGGCACAGCGGTGGCGTCGACTATATTCTACGCCCCGCTTTGTTGCCCTTGATGTCAAGCCATCCCGGGCTTACATTCCAGTAAGATAATGCCCGCCTGCACTCGGCGAGAGCTTCTACTGCTTACCTTCGTGCTTGCCAAACCCTACCTTGGTCAGCAAGTTCGCTGGATCTCTCCCCCAGTTGGTTCTCCCCCATCTCAGGATATTTAAGCTCTGTCGCGCCAACTGCACAGAATTTAGCACGATTCCCTCAGGAGAACATCCAACAAATCTGTCAATGCCAAGCCGAATAACTCCTTGTAAAAGGTTCAGACGTGGACCAACGTGTCATTTACTTTCTCTGTTTGTGAAACTATTTCACTTGAATAAATCATACAGTTTTCCTGAAACTGTAACATTTGTTAGTCTATACACGTACATCACACCTACCATATCTACCGATTGCGATCCCATTAGGATAATTCCTTCATGGTGCGTTCTTTTTCTTGTCTTTGAGTGCAGTTTGACAAAGGAAACGTATCTTTGGTAAAAGTCTGAGATTATACACAATTTTATTTCCAACTTCATTATAAAAAATTAACAATACTGATCCAGGATCACAGTCCAAACTTTACCCAGTTTTATTCCTCCTCAGCGTAGCTCACTTGATTCGACACCGTAACATGCTCTTTCCCCAACTACAAATGCGCCTACATATTCCACCGCAGAGTGTCTTTTTTTGTTCGAAGCAAAACGGTATATTCGTCATCGAGTTATCGACTAGCGTGCGTGATAAACATGGTTACCACGAGGAAGACAACTAAAAAAGTAATTTATGGTAAATGAGAAAATAGTGTGGCATCGGCCCACAGCAAAATTAGACTAATATCTCGCCACGCTTCTGAGAATGCTACGACAGCATCTGCGCAGTGGATAGTTCCTGAGGCTGGACGCGCGATGCCGCAAGTCGCGCCAAACGCGTCACATTTCAATAGTCATCGTAACTGTGCTCCATATGCGAATGAAGGGGGTAGACACCTTATTCGAGAGTACAATGGGAAGTACCCTCTGCTATGCACTCTGCAGTGGTTTTCGTAATATGGATATAGTTGTAGATGTAGCTGGTATCGGCGGTTGACCCAAAACATAAAATAAGTACCTGACACGGTGGCTGGATCGGCTGCTCGTGCCTTATTATCGAAGCCGCCCTACGTCTATTCACAAATGCAGATGTTGTCTCCCTTTCCGTACTTAGACTTTGATTTTAGAACTCTGATTGTGTATTTTGCTGTTCATGACGATTCTGTCTTTGTTTGCTGGAGGTGATCTGAGCTCACGTTACTTGCAGAGGTTATATTCGCTCTTGTGATGTAATCAAGCCCGAACATATTCTGAATTCTTCGATATGGATGAGTATCGGTAATTTCATTTTATAAATCAAAAAGCTTTTACAAAACTACATCCACGAAAGTAAAATATTCCATGCACAACTGTTTGCATCATATACGTCTAGTAGAAATTTAGAAGTTTTGACATAAAAATATGTATATTTAAATCTACTAAGTTATGCTGAATATTCATCAACTTATGTCTTTGATAACGATTTAAACCTCGTTCCTTCAAATGTTATCTGTGTATTTTTCTTTTCTATATTTGGCGGGGCGTTGTGGAGTAACAGAGGCAAGTGGTGTTTGTGATACTGTAGAAAGCAGACTTTGTAATTGGAAAGTAATAGCTCAAGGAAGCAAATGATGTTACATTTCGTTATTTGAAGAGTTAAAATACAAATTTTGAAAGGTGCAGACGTTTATTTCGTTTTGTATTGAGTGATTCAACGGTTATTCATAATCCTAGTAGATGGAAATGTTCTTCGTACAAACCAGATCTGTGAACATTATCGTACGTCGATAACAAGACAACGAAGCCAGCTTCAAGGTAATCAGCTAAGTAAATGTTATATTTTAATAAGTGAATATACCTTTCCATGCAGCTCCATTCGAAATAATGACAAACGTAGGTTCCATGAACACGTCATTGTATAGATAACATCTGAATCGGCATATTATGCTCCCTTACACTCTGTTAAGAAGTATGGGATTTGTCATCATCATCACCATCACTATGTTTTGTAGTGTATAGCACAAAGATAGCAGAGGACTTCAATCTAAAGACGAGGGAAAGAATGGCTGGAATGATCTAGAATATTTCTGTATGAATTAAAACTTAAATAATATAATAAAATGTAAATCATGAAGTATTACAATGGGATAGACAAGTCATCACTGATGTACTATTTCTTAGCAGGATGGGTTGACAAGTCTCTTACATTTCTGCTAAATAGCAACAAACTGTGCATGTCATACATTTCGCAGGAATGGTTGAAGAGGAGTACTGGCCAATGATAAAACGCTGTTTTTAATGGCTTATAGTCTAAATACAAATTGAAAAGAGAGAAGTTCGTAGTGAATGTGCACCAGCGCTTTTTTTTATTTTATTTTTATTTTTGCATTTACTTTACTACGTAAGGTTGGGGTCTCTAGGCGCCCTCTTAAATCTAGACTTACTGGGAGAGCTATCACAGCATAGTTCATAGCACAGGTACATGAACGGTACGTAATAATAATAATAATAATAACAGTAATAGTTATAATAAAGAATGTAGATATTACTGTAAGATCATAAGCAGTAACTGTGTTAATAATTTTATCATAACACTACGTTCTTAAAGAATTTTAGGTGAAAATATGTTCCTAAGTTTTTGAATTGCGTGAAGACGAGAGTTATTTCCTGCAGGTTGTCACAGTTTCTTCTTCGAAGTTTAGATGTTCGTCCCATGTTATGTAGAAATCATTTAACCTTTTTTGATAGGGTAACTGGATATCATCATGGAATATGAGGAAGAAGTATTTTACAAAAACTTCTGCTGATCAATTTTCGGATGCGATTGAGGGTTGCCTTATTATTGGTTACCTGAATTTAATCGTGATCGTACAAACATCGCTGACTTGTCACCTTCTGTGAGTTCAGTTAAAGAGCCATTTAATGAAATGACCAATAAAAGAGTCTTCTTAAAATTCACGTGATTTTTGAGATGAAAGGGAGCTCATATGGAAGTGTAATCTGGAATGGAGTTCTGCGTACGAGAATGGAATTCTGCATATAAGGAGGCTGATTGCAAAATTCATGGCGCCTTTGTTGTAAGGAGGTCGGAAACACTCGCAGGAGGGTGCTTTAAATAGTGTTTCGAAGATCTGAAGCGTAATTCTGAAGGCACTAAAAAGAGCACGTTATCAAAGATAAAACTGCATTGGTTTTTCGGATAGGAGAAATTTTTCTTTTACTTGTTCGATGTCGTTGTCTTTGGCTATTAGGAAAATATAAAACAGTGACTGGCCTTTATTACGCAATGTTGTTGTTGCGTTGTCTTACTGAGTTGAAGCAAATGATAAAGAAGATGAAATAAAATGATGGTATGGTATTGTTGACGTGGAGACGCAGTCTTAGCTTGTTCGTCCGTAAATTGCAAATCTTTCTATTTGAGATCACTTCGGTGACTTGCACGTCGATGAAGATAAGATGAAATAAGAACAACACAACCATCCAGTCCCGAGCGCAGAAAACCTCCGACTGTGTCCGGAATCGAACTGAGGACCGCAAGATCTAGAGACAGCTATGTTAACCATGGGACACGAGCTGCGGTCGCGACGACGACGATGACGACAGCAGGATTATTTGGGCGCATACGTCGATATCTTTAGTGCCACAATGAAATATAAGGAGACCAGTGTCGTTAGACCCAGTATAAATCAAAATAAACTACAGGGTGATCCATTGATCGTGACCGGGCCAAATATCTCACGAAATGAGTGTCAAACGAATAACTACATAGAACAAAACTTGTCTAGCTTGAAGGGGAAAACCAGATGGCGCTATGGTTGGCCCGCTAGATGGCGCTGCCATGGGTGAAACGGATATCAACTGCGTTTTTTAAAAATAGGAACCTCCATTTTTATTACATATTCGTGTAGTATGTAAAGGAATATGAATGTTTTAGTTGGACGACTTTTTTCGCTTTGTGATAGATGGCGCGGTAATAGTCACAAACAAATGGCTCACAATTTTAGACGAACAGTTGGTAACAGGTAGGTTTTTTAAATTAAAATACAGAACATAGGCACGTTTGAACATTTTATTTCGGTTGTTCCACTGTGATACATGTACCTTTGTGAACTTATCGTTTCTAAGAACGCGTGCTGTTACAGCGTGATTACCTGTAAATACCACATTAATGCAGCAAATGCTCAAAATGATGTCCGTTAACCTCAATGCACTTGGCAATTCGTGTAACGACATTCTTCTCAACAGCGAGTAATTCGCCTTCCGTAATGTTCGCACATGCATTCACAATGCGCTGACGCATGTTGTCAGGCGTTGTCGGTGGATCAACAGAGCAAATATCGTTGAACTTTCCCCACATAAAGAAATCCGGGGACTTCAGATCCGGTGAACGTGTGGGCCATGGTATGGTGCTTCGACGACCAATCCACTTGTCATGATATATGCTATTCAATACCGCTTCAAGCGAACGCGAGCTATGTGCCGGACATCCATCATGTTGGAAGTACATCGCAGCCATCGTGGATTTTCCGTTGCCCAATAGTGCATATTATGCCGGTTTACGTTACCGCTGTTGGTGAATGACGCTTGTTCGCTAAATAGAACGCCTGCAAAAAATCTGTCATCGTCCCGTAATTTCTCTTGTGCCCAATGACAGAACTGTACACGACGTTCAAAGTCGTCGCCAAGCAATACCTGGTGCATAGAAATATGGTACGGGTGCAATAGATGTTGATGTAGCATTCTCAACACCGACGTTTGGAGATCCCCGATTCTCGCGCAATTTGACTGCTACTGATGTGCGGATTAGCCGCGACAGCAGTTAAAACACCTACTTGGACATCATTTATTACAGGTTGTGCTTGACGTTTCACATGTGGCTGAACACATCCTGTTTCCTTAAATAACGTAACTATCCGGCGTACGGTCCGGACACTTGGATGATGTCGTCCAGAATACCGACCAGCATACATAACACACGCCAGTTGGGCATTTTTATCACAATAACCACACATCAACACGATATCGACCTTTTCCGCAGTTGGTAAACAGTCCATTTTAACACGGGTGATGTGTCACGAAGCAAATACCGTCCGCACATGGCGGAATGTTACGTGGTACCACGTACTTTTACGTACTTTTGTGACTATTACGGCGCCATCTGTTATAAAGCGAAAAAAGTGGTCCAACTAAAACATTCATATTTCTTTACGTACTACACGAATATGTAATAAAAAAATGGGGGTTCCTATTTAAAAAAAATCGCAGTTGATATTCGTTTGACCTATGGCAGTGCCATCTAGGGATCCAACCATAACACCATCTGGTTTCCTCCTTCAAGCTAGACGAATTTCATTCCTTGTATTTTTTTCGTTTGATGCTTATTTTGTGAGATATTTGGCCTGGTCACTATCAATAGACCACCCTGTATACTGAAAGAAAACGTAATTTCTTTGAAGTTCTTTTGTTGAGATCTACTCACACACACACACACACACACACACACACACACACACACACACACACACATACACGCACACAAACTAAATAAAAAAAAGTGTCCCTACGTTACTTCTTAGACGTTAAGCTTGACAAATCCAATGAAGAAGTGATTGGGATACTATATTAGATGTACGTGACTAGCCGATCACTAACAAGAAGGGATGACAGCCACTCTGCAACACACTTGAACCTCCGACCACAGCCTTTAATGCACGAAATTTTAAATGCTTTGTAACATTTGTCGTATCTTTAGCTAAAACAGAACTCAGGTCTCGAGTTACAATAGCCGCTGTCCTCTCGTCGTAGCACAAGGACTTACTCCAAACGTGGCTTACAGTGAGTCTTTTGCCATAGGCACCACAGATTGAAGCATTTTCCCAGCGAAGACGGAAGCCCTGTGTTAATGAACAGTGTTCAGTTTGGAGGCAGGTCAGAGGTTTTCATCCCTTCGGAGAGAGGCCGGTATCAAGTAAGCCACGGGTACCACCTTTACCCCTACCACTACTATTGTAATATAGTATGCTTTTACCTAAATAACAGATAAATCTTTCTCTATGTGCCATATATAACCCTCTTACTAAATATAGCTTATTTTCCAAATAATGTACACTATGGGAAGGTAGTTCTGTTAATAGTAAAAGCTAATCAATAGAGTTACCCTTTTTACAGGATTTGACGGTGTGTTATGTCTGTTGGATAAGTAAATCATACTACTGGATTCTTTCCCTAAAATCTTAGCCAGCGGTTAGAAAGAAACGCAGTATGAATAGTATTATACTGAAGCTAGGACAGCTCAGTTCCAAGTTCAGTTAGTGGTTTAAAATATGTACTTACGATCGCCAGCGTATGAAGGCAATGAAACAGCGAAGTATTGGAAAACCAGAAGTATGAAGTTTGACTAATTTCTAGCTAGTGTTTAAGTTGCTTCTTCAAATAAGTATTACTCCATGTAAACAACATTGGTGCAGACATTGGAATTTATTTTTGACTACTACATCCTTATACATTACGTTTTTAAAAGAGAAAAAGCCCAGAAAATGACTTCAAGGAAGCTAAAACAATTTTTTGCCATGGGGGACGTTTAGAAAAGCGCTTTCCATAACCAACAAACTTAAATGCTAAAATACTTAGATATTAAAGCACACACTTTTTATACTGAACATTTCACTTCAAGAAAACATCTTTCTTACTGTAATTTACTTTCAAAAGCAGTTATTCTTTGAACTAACTCTGTATAGTCATTAATAGATTCTAGTAACTTTGCTTCACTCTAACTGAATTTTACGTACGCAGACTTTTACTATAATACTTCGCAATAGTTAAGAAAACTATCTCATTATTGACCCAAAGAAATGATTTGAATGGCGCCTCTTTATGTTAACTTGGCACTTCATAAGTCTATAAAACAGGATACTTGGATTAATCAAACAACAGGTAGGAACCCTATATAAATCTATGATTAGTATGATATAACAGGGTGAACCAGTTTCTTCAGAGTTCAAGAATGGTTACAGTTATTGTTAATGGTTCACTCTGTACAAAAGTAGAATACAAAAAAATCGTATCTAGTGGCTGTAGGCTTGAGAGTGGCGAACAATTACAGCAGCTATACTCCCACAGTACGGCCTGCAAGTATCTTGCTGTATGGACTCAATTTCTCTTCTTCGCGTCGTCCAACTTCACGTACAGTACCCCGACAACTCTCGGCTATGCCGTAAGCCGTTTGCAGTCTTCATCCGGGGCATTTTTGCGCAAATTTGCAGAAAAAGCTTCTCCTGCTCCACAAGGTTGTTGCCTCAATCACTGCTACCTACAGATTGTGTGACTTGTTTCCCGCGCTTGCTCTAGGTAGCGCGCCAATTCGCCCTTGCCACCCACCTTTTCCACTCCTCAGAGGTACTTTCGTTTCAAACAAAAGCACACTGGCTTTTACATAACACCTACTTCTTACATTGTCCCTAGGTGTGACCCTTTCTTACAGTTGTCCAATTTATATCTACATGAATAGTTAATACACACAAATATTTTGAAATACGAATGTCATCAGAAAATTATTTAACGTAATAAACAATTTACATAGTATTTTACATACATTACTTATATACAATACAAAGAACTTCAACCTCCAGTACAGTACACTTTACTTTACATATACAGAAAATATAGTACCAAAATGTGAAAATTTAAAGCAAAAAATTATTAATAAAATATAGATGTACCATAAATAAATAGTGTTATACACCGGTCTCAGAGTGATCATGACTAGCTTGCACAATCCGCCCCCGGAAGCTGAACCCTAAGGGCTGGGTTCGATTCCCGGCTGGGTCGGAGATTTTCTCCGCTCAGGGACTGGGTGTTGTGTTGTCCTAATCATCATCATTTCGCCCCTATCGACGCGCAAGTCACCGAAGTGGCGTCAAATCGAAAGACTTGCATCAGGCGAGCGGTCTACCCGACGGGAGGCCCTCGTCACACGACATTATTATGAAACGTCCCCTTTGAAAAATTATACACGACTGTGCTTAAACTGAAACACAATATTTTGTAGCGCAACGCAATCTGACTTTCAATAATCCCTACAAAATAATGGCCCTGACTAACATTAACCTATACCTTTCACAAATCATTTACCTCACCAAAGCACCACTACTGCCAGCTAAATAAAAGATTCAAACTACGGAAGGCACTAACTACTGATAGGCACAGTTAGCAAATGAAAGATTTTAATAGAGAACGAACAATGTATTTACCTTAATAGTCATAATATATATATCAGTTCATGACATCAATTCTTACAAATTTCAAAACTCCGCCATCTCTCTCCACACGTCCACCACTGCTGGCGGCTCACCTCCAACTGCGCAACGCTACGCGCTGTTAGCATCCAGCTGCCGCTGCCCAACACTACAATGGCAGACAACAATGCAAACCAGCCACAGACTGCACACGGCACAGCCAGTGATTTTCATACAGAGCGCTACGTGGCGGCGGCGTTACCAATAAAAAAAAACTTAAACGTCCTACTTACAAAGCCACCACGGAAGCATTAACCCTTTCGCTGCTACAGAGACGTGCTCCATGTATTCCGCGCTGTGCGCGATTTTGTCATCACTGCACTGCACGCCAGTGCAGACACATGGTGTTCCGACTACTTTGACACACTTATCATTCGATTTTACAAAAACTATTTGGCCCAAAAATTTAATTTTTACACATCTTCTTGACGATACCTTCCTCCCATAAATGACTTATTTTGTTTCGATGTTCAACGCAGTTATTGTGCAGCATTAAATGTAGCAAACCATCGCGCGAAATTTTGAAGAGTTGGAAGCGGTAAAAGTCCATAGCAGGTACTTTCCGTATGGTCGATTTTAGTTGCCACTAGATATTTCAAAAAATCACATTCAAACGAATAAAATTCATGAAATAAGACACTTCGAAATTGTTTTTAAATACAGAAAATATTAAGCACCAAGCAAGATTTGAAATCTGAACCATTCGTTTAGAAGCCATACGTCTTAACCATTACACTGACGCAACTAAATGTTTAACTGGTTTCCTGGAGGACTTTAAAGCATCACGCCAAATCCCGAAAACACTGTTGGTATGACTATGAATTACTCACGTTTCAATAGGAAATAAACAATTACCGCTGTTCTTTATTGCCAAAAAGCGGTTGGTAAGAATGAATTTCCTTGCTATCGCCTGAATTAGGAGGCTTATTGCTTGGTTGGTTTAATTAATTAATAGAATATGAAGCAATTGGAATATAGAATGCTTTTTTCCAAACTTTCTTTTATAGAAAGTCTGCTATCAAGACATTGCTTTTGTTCAATTACTTTATTTATGGCAGACACTCGTCCGTGGTCTGTACTGCAGTCGAGCTGTGGCAACGTCGTTCTCTGTTCATTGGTTGACTGTGTTTTGTGACGTCAGATGCGCAGAACGAATCTAAACTCGGCCGCCGTCGTAAAGGATGCGCACTTTGGTGGTCATAGGTATTCATTACAGAGCCCGTGTTTACTCGACATTTTTGCTTCGAATGATCGTTCCTATCAAATCCCTGAATGTTGAGCATTCCTGTTGGGACACGCTGCGGGTGCCATAAAACACGTCCGACAGTGAATCACTCGGAAGACATGTGAAGTTGGCAAATCACCAATAAGAACAGATGCATCTGAAGCATTTTACGAGCAGCAGGTGACTGAGCTTACCGACAGAGCTGTCTCAACAGAGCTGCACCTGAACTAACGACGGCAGAAGCAATTTGCCGCGAGTCGGCGGTGCGGGCTGAGAGAGGCTGCGGCGCAGCCACGCGCTATTGGGTTACAAACGACCTACGTAGAGGAAGACGCCGGCCGGCGAACACGAGCGCCTCTCATCGCCGGCGGCGCGGAAAGGAAGTAAATAATTAGACGAGACAGAGGGCGCCGCCGTTTAATTTGCTGCGAGATTTGCCGACAAGGGGCCCGCGCCCGGCCGTACATCACAGCCGACAACTCGCGACCAATTTGGCCGGGATATGATCCGTGGACCGCCGCTTTGAAGCCGTCGCGGCAGCGGCAGCGCCCCCTCAAAGCGGACGGAGAGAAGAAGCAGAGTCACGGGCACGGCTCAGAAGAGGGCGCCAGTGCGCCCTGACTCATCCCGTCCATCGCCGAAATGTCTTCGAAATAGACCACCCCGTGTCGTATGCCGCAGCAGTCGTTAGCCCTGCTCTGCAACGGTCACGGGTTGTGGATTCCATTCTGGAGTAGGCTGTGAATCTGTTAAGAGTTTCGCCAAATTGTCGACTAGCCAGACGTTTCTTTTAACTATGTCTCAAATACGTGTTTTTGGCAGGACTATCCAACACACACGATGCGAAAACCATCGAAATACAACGTGTTTCCAAAAGAATATACGTATTTCGAACGCATATATTTGTTGAACTGTTAGACATACAACTGTGAAACTTACGAATCTCTCACGTTTAGACTGCAGATGTTCAACGTATCCTCCACGAGCAACACGAAAACTATCACATCGATGCTAGAATTATTCTCATACTCGGGTGAGCATGTCCATCGTCACTGGTGTTATGGCGGTAAGGATCCGGTTCTTCAGCTGTTCTGGGTCCTGTAGTAGTGTTGGTGCACAATCTTTGTCCTTTATAAAATCCCACAGCAAGAAGACACAGAGAGTCAAATCCGGTGAACGTGGAGGCCACCTGAGAAGTGTTCAGGGAACGGCTTGAAATTCTGTGGAATTTAATTTAGATATTCATTCAGTTGTCGGCTCCAGTAAAGGGGTGATTCGCCTTGTTGAGAAATGAAGTCGTTCTCGTTCAGCCACGTAAACAACCACTTTTGTAACACAAAAGATACTGATGACCGTTAACAGTGTTTCCATCGAAGAAGAATGGGCCGTAAACACGTGAGTGGAATGTCGCACAAAACACAAAGACTTCGAGTGAAGGAAAAAAAAATGGATTTGAGCAGTATGGGACTTAACATCGGTGGTCATCAGTCCCGCAGATCGTAGAACTACTTAAACCTAACTAACCTAAGGACATCACACACATCCAAGCCCGAGGCAGGATTCGAACCTGTGACCGTAGCAGTCGCGCGGTTCCGGACTGAGCGCCTAGAACCTCTAGACCACCACGGCCGGCTCGAGTGAACATCGCACAAGTTCAGTGTGTATATGTGGGCTCTGCAGGACCCAAATTCGGATCTCGTGTTTGTTTACTTTCCCACTAACGTGCAAAGTCGCTTTTTTACTCAACACGATGCGTTGTGCGAAAGCTGTTTTTACTGTGAATAGCATTCTGAAGATGGTCAGAAAATGCCACAAGTTTGAGTTTCTCGTCATCATGTCGAAACTGTAACAGCTTTAACTTGTACAGCTTCATACCTCAACCGACGTCTCAAAACACGCAAAATTGTTGTTGTAGGTAGCTGTAACTTTCGATTGGCAGGCCGAGTTGATTTTGTAGGACTACGTTGCAAAGCAGTTTGAATTAGTGCGACTTTTTCGTCGGAAACACGAGGGTGGCTAGGGCTCTTTCTTTTACATACGTATCCTGTGTCAATAAACTGTCGATACCATCTGCGAACGTTCCACTCATTCGGAGGATCGGTTTGGTACTTCGACGTGAAACGTCTTTGCACTTTAATCCCGGAATTACACTTCGCAACCTGGACAACACAAAATTATTTCTGCTGTGGAGTAGCCATTTGCAACACGCGAAGGTGACCAATCAAACAGAAGGCAACCAACATGTAGCGGCAATCAATACAAACTAGATAATGTATTCTTTCCTCCAATAACAGACCCGTGGCTAAGCGATCGATATAAATGATCTAGGAAGTAACGCAATTTACCGAGTAAAAGCCGTTAGTAAGCAAGTAACTAATTTTGGGGGAACTGTCGGATGTCTGCAAGTTGCTGCCACGTTATTTGCGCACAGAGTCTTCTAGCCATCTTCAGATGAATACCGACGAAAATGCACTAAGCTCACATACTTAAGACCCCGCCGGCACATGCGAGTTGTATCCAGTTGGTGTTGCGCATGCGCTGCTTGAGTGCTATGCGCTTCTGCTGTAGGTCTATACACTGCGCGTTGTCCGTACTGAAAGCTCGCCTCGTCATTATCAAATCGATGGTCTTAGTACGGTAAAATGGCAGAACGCCGGCTACGCAGAGCGAAGTTTTTCTATGAAAATATACTACTCATAATTTAACTGGAAGGCGCCGTCTCGAGCAATAAGGGATACCGACAGTAGCATTTCCACTGATTCAGTGATGATGTAGTTATTCTTCATGTCTACATATTTGCAGTCCTCTGCAGATGATGCGGTTGTCCATAAGAAAGTAGCAACGGCAGAAGACAATATCGATTGCAGAATGACCTGCAGAGGATTGGTGGATAGTGTAGGTTCTGTAAGTTGATGTTGAACGTAAATAAGTGCAAGCCTTGCGGAGTGACCGCGTGGTTAGAGGTGACATGTCACGGATTGCGCGGCCCCTCCCGCTGGAGCTTCGAGTCCTCTCTCGGTCATGGGTGTTTTTGTTGTTCTTAGCATAAATTAGTTTAAGTAGTGTGTAAGTCTAGGGACCGATTACCTCAGCAGTCTGGTCTCTTAGAAATTCACACACATTTTTGAAATAGGTGTAACATATTGTGCATACATACGAAAAGATATCTACAGCTGTACAACTGCACTATTGACGAAAAACTGCTGGAAACAGCATCCACCGTAAAATATCTAGGAGGAACTATCCTGAGTGGGGTTAAGTAGAATGAGCACATAAAACAAATATTAGGAAAACCAGATGTCAGACTGAGATTCTTAGAAAGAATCTTAAGTAATTGTAACTCGTATACGAGGGAAGTAGCTTACAAGGCTGTTGTTCCACAGATTATTCAGTGTCGTTCATTAATCTGAGTTCCTTACTGGGTAGGACTGATGGAGAAAGTGGAGAAGACCTAACGAAGATTGGCGCGTTTCGTTAATGGATCGTTTAGCGGTCACGAGAGCGTTAGAGATATGCTCAACAAACTCCTGGCGGACTTTATGCGAGAGACGTTGTGCATCTCGGAGAGGTTTACTATTGAAATTTTGAGAGAGCATTTCCCGGGAAAAGTCCAACAACGTACTACTTCCTCGTACATAAATACATCTCAGAAAATTACCACGACGAAAAAATTGGAACAATCAGAGCTAATATAGAGGCTCACCAAGAATCATTCTTCCTATGCGCCATTCGCAAGTGGAACAGGAAAGAGGGGATCAATGAATGGTACCGGAAGTAGGTTCCACCAGGCACTGTTAGGTGGCTTGCAGAGTATAATGTAGAGGCAGAACAAATATAGCTTTTCTGGTACCTCACTGTTATATCGGGCGTAACCGAAGAATGATAAACACAGCTGCAGCCGGTGTTGTCCTGAGAGCTTCGAAGAGCCTTATTAGAGCTCGCCTCAGTACGCTGTTGTAGTTTTTCAGTCTCAGTCGGTGTGCCCATAAACTCGCTGGAAAGCTTACAATTGCTATGAACCTGAACTGCATTAACTGCATTTTATTAGTACTACCGGTTCCGGCCTTAAGCTATCATCTGGTACGTAAATCACATAAAACATTTCAAGTTTCGTGAATATTGAAACACAAAGCATCGAGTATTTTAATAACATGAAACACGTAATAAAGACCTCCTTCACAGCATTTATTCATACGAAATGGCAACCACGAATACAAAGTTACTTGGTATACCAATGAATAAGTTTTAATTGCGTGTTCTATGTAGATTAAAACATTCAGTGTTTAGTGTTTCAATATTCATGACAACTGAAATGTTTTAAGTGATTTCGTACCAGATGATGGCTTACGGCCGAAACCGGAAGTAGTAACTAAATCCAGTTCATGCAGTTCAGTGTCATGAGTTTTTTGAAACATATACCGACTGTTGAAACTTGCCTGAAAAAAACCTATGATTGCATTGAAGGTGACGTTATGGTAATTAGGCGTAACATAAAGCTGTTATTTTGTAATCTGCGGTACTGGATACTCACATCGCACGTGACATATCGCTGACATTTACGCACGTACGGAAGCGCTCGCACACACACACACACACACACACACACACACACACACACACACACACGGCACACGGCTAGGGGCGGGTGGTCCGGATTGGCGACGCAGGAAGCGGCGTCCGCGTGTGTGGCGGCCGGAACTGCGGCGGCGTCTCAAAGGCGGGGGTGGCGTCCACCCGGAACAGCCAAATGAGCAATTAGGGGCGAGCACATGCGCGAGGCACGGCCCGCCCCCACGTGGACCGCCGGTGGGGACAACTCTTTCTAAGCGGCTACTTCCGACAGTGGGAGCGGCAACATCGTCTGCGTACAAGGAGTCATCCCATTTCACCAGAATGCGTGGACTGAGACTGAAACTTGGGGTAAATTTTAACCAACACACAGAAACTAAAAGTGCACTTTCGCGCTATTTGTAAGTTGCCGGTTCCTTTTGTTCTTGATAGGGGTCGCCCAGGCTTAATTAGCTCGCTCGTTCACTCATCCCGCTATCTGCAGAACTCGAAGAATATGCCAGAAATTTCAAATTGTCAACAGGATGGAGCGCCATCTACAACAGAACGCATTTTTCCGAGACACTGGAAATTTCGATTGAAATCTCTGCTTACACTACGGGAAAAAAACCGACGCATCACAGAGGAATTATCCGAGTGGGACGAAATTCGGTAGATGTCATGTATATATACAGGCAAACAAATGATTATAATTTCAGAAAAATTGCTTCACGAATTGAGCGAGTCAATAACGCTTGTTCCACCTACGGCCCTTACGCAAGCAGTTATTCGGCTTGGCACTGATTGATAGAACTGTTGGATGTCCTCCTGAGGGATAGCGCCCTAAATTTTGTCCAATTGACGCGTTAGACCCTCAAAATCTCGAGCTGGTTGGTGGACCTTGCCTACAATGCTCCAAACGTTTTCAATTTGAGAGGGACTCGGTGACCTCTCAGGCCAAGGTAGGATTTGGCAAGCACGAAGAGAAACAGTAGAAACTCTCTCCGTATGCAGGACGGCATTACCTTTCTCAAATGGAAGCCTACAATGGCTTTGTACGAAGGACAATACCACTGGGCCTAGAATATCGTCACGAACCGTTGTATTGTAGGGGTACTGCAGATGACAACTAAAGTGGTCCTGCTATGAAATGAAATCACAGCCCAATCCATCACTCCTGGTTGTCGCACAGTATTGCGAGTGACAGTCAAGCTAAGAAACTTCCCGGCAGATTAAAACTGTGTGCCAGACCGAGACTCGAAAACGAGACCTATGCCTTTCGCGGGCAAGTGCTCTACCAACTGAGCTACCCAAGCACGACTCACGCCCCATCCTCACAGCTCCACTTCTGCCAGTAACTCGTCTCCTACCTTCCAAACTTTACAGAAGCTGTGCATTTTCAACTTCTTGCGGCGTAAGGAATAGACCATTAGATTTCGGGTATGCAGCCGCGCAAAAATAAAATTTCCTCGACTGATATTTCTGCCACGTATCGTCCGGCCACCTCAGAGTGAGTCACGAGACTGACGCCAAGATGCCAAGCTGCACCGCGGCGGTACTGCGCATGCGGGTCACAGGTGCTGGGCGGCGGCAGAGACATACGTTTACACATGCGCCGCCTGTGGCGAAGGCGTACAGACATTCGATTCGCTTATCGATGTATGATCGGCGGCGGTGACACCATGACGACTTCTCTGCAGTTTAAGTACCCCAAGAGCCGTATTCCATGCTTTGTCCAAATTATAACCATTATATCTATTTATTAAATTATTAGCTAATCTAATCTCTATAGCTTCTTTGAAGACAGATTCCCAAAAAGAACAGGTGGATGTTAAAATCTTCACATCACTGTAATTCATGGAATGCCTGTGTCAATACATTGTTCGGCCACAGCCGACTTGTCTGGCTGTAATGAGCGTGTGTATCTTCGATGCTCCACACACCTCTCATGAACGGTGCGTGTTGTTTGACCTGTGTACGACTTCTCACCATTTCCCTAAGGAATCTGATACACACCAGCTTTACCAAGCTTTAAATCGTCCTTCACACAGCCGGGTAAAGCTGCAATATTCGTGGGGGCCGGAAGATCACCTTAACACAATGTTTCTAAAGAATACGGCCTATCTTCAAGGAAAGAGCACCCACATAGGGCAAAAACGCACTAGATCTGAAGGAATTACTATCTTCTTCACCATCACATACCTGCATTTTTGGTTTTGCATCTAATGCTCTACGAATTTGTTGCGGAGAAAATCCATTCGATTTAAAAATGCATTTGTGGTATGAGAGCTCTTCTTGCAAATTGTCTTTATCGGATATACAGTGCGTCCGATGCACTAAGGTCTTAAGGACACCTATGGTCTGTGAAGGGTGATGGCAGCTACTGGCACGAAGATACAGATTTTTCTGTGTTTGTTTCCGATACACGGCATGTGCTAATGTGCCATCACCTTTACGGCGAACGACAACATCCAAGAAGGGGAGGCAGCCGTCTTTTTTTACTTCCATAGTAAATTTAATGCTAGCATGGATGGAATTCATATGCTCAAGAAATCGATGTAATTCCTCCATCCCATGGTGCCATACCACGAATGTGTCATTCACGTACCTCCAGAAGACCGTTGGTTTAAAACTTGCTTAGTCCAGTTCCTTGTCCTCGAAGTCTTCCATGAATAAATTAGCTACCAGAGGGGAGAAGGGACTTCCCATGGCAACACCATCAATTTGTTCCTAACATTCACAATTAAACTGAAAATAAGATGATAAAATCACATGTTCAAATAAGACCGTAATGTTCTTATCAAAATATTGGCCGATAATAGATAAACAGTCCTTTAAAGGTACCTTGGTGTATAATGATACTACGTCAAAACTAACAAGCGCATCCTTACTATTTACCCTGATATTGCGGAGTCTCTGAATAAAATCCATGTAATTACGAATGTGGTGACTACATTTTCCTACCAATGGTTTTAATAAGGAAGCTAAATATTTGGCAGAAGAATACGTTGGTGAACCAATAGTGCTCTTTATAGGTTTCATAGACAAGTCCTCTAGACGCTCATCCTTACCCATCTTGTGAACTTTAAGAAGACCATAAAATCTCGGTGGTACTGCACCTCGTACTTTTAAACTTCTTATGACTTCCTTCGGTAGTGATGAAGCGTTCAGCAAGGCAGCAGTCCTTATTGTCACCTTGTTAGTAGGATCTTTGCTAATCTTCCGGTATGCACCAGAACTAAGTAGGCCACATATCTTTTCCATTCTCACTCTGAGGATGGCCGGACGATACGCGGCCGAAATATCAGTGGAAGAAATTTTATTTGAGCGGCTGCATGCAACAAATTTAAAGGACTTTACAGAAGCTCTCCTGTGAACCTTGCAGAACTAGCACCCCTGAAAGAAAGGATATTGCGGAGACAAGACTTAGTCACAGCCTGGTGGATGTTTCCAGAAGGAGATTTTCACTCTGCAGCGGAGTGTGCGTTGATATGAAACTTCCTGGCAGGAAGTCTAATGGCAGCGTACAGACCGGCGAAAGGAAACCAAGCAAACGAGTTACAAGAGGAACTAGTGAAATAGCTGTGCTATCGGCAGTGCACCACAATCCACGGACAAGCGCGATTCCGGTATGTCCATGTCACAATACTGCATCGTCTTAAGTATCATCAATTCCACGTGAAACTGCATCAAAAATCTTAACTTCTCCATCTTAAATTTTCTCGCAAACTTGATGTAGCGCCTCTTGGATGTAAAAATGATAAATTAAATAAATTCAACATTGCACCCTTGTTAAAACTAATGTTTTTCTGCGTATACCAACATCATTTTCAGTTTTCTGTTAATACACAGTCTGGCAGATTTATGTGAAGAGATGAATAATTTGTTAATCGGGTTATTCTCATTGCCATATTTACATATCGTCGTGGTGGTCTTCAAATGCTTCTTGGGTAGTACACGGGACTTCAAGCAGACAAATACAGTATGGAGGTGAAAGTGTGTAATGTGCTACTAATGTGTGAAGTATTACAGACACTATTTGTTTTATTAAATTAGAATTTCATCGTATGTTACCATAATAAGTTATAATTGATTTGTACTGGAACTGTGCATATTTTTAAAGCGCTTCTCGTTGATTTATTTAATATAACAGAAGAACATAAGTGAAAAATTAATCATTAGCTATATCCCTCGTCAGTTCAGTTAGATTTGAGAATGAACTAATAATAAAATAGAGAAAAGTTAAGATGCTGGTTCTAACGCTTTCTGTGTTCTAATAGCCTCCCAATACTTGAACACAATATAAATAACGTTCATATAACATCGTGAAACTGTAAGGAAAGTCCTTCTTTGTGATGTTATTAACTCGCGCATCACAATGACTTAAATTTCAGTTATGTCGTCAAAGCGTTGACTCTTCATGTGAATTTCTACACTTTGTCGTTTTTGGTGGATTCGTATTGATAAAACCAACTCTCAACACCTGTGGTTATTTTTTCCAGAAAAGAATCGTCCGCGTTTTGCATTTCAATCAAGTCCCGGTAGGCGGGCGGTCAAGGGCGCCTTGCCACGGTTCTCGCGGCTCCCCCCGTCGGAGGTTCGAGTCCACCCTCGGGAATGGGTGCGTGTGTTGTCCTTAGCGTAAGTTAGTTTAAGTTAGATTAAGTAGTGTGTAAGGTTAGGGACCGATGATCTCAGCAGTTTGGTCCCATAAGACCTTACCACAAGTTTCCAAAATGTCCAAAGTCGCGGTAGGCGCCAGCTCATCGTTTTTTTTCTTCGGGAGTCAAGATGAGGAGAAAGCTTTGCACGCACATTTCTCTGCCTCAAAACAATTTGAGAATGCTTTGAATAATTAATTCAGAGATGTTGTTCCATTGTTATTTGTGACACAACAAAGTTGATATACTACGGTCGCATGTCCTCTGCTTAACACTGCCTGCTAGCAATTGACTGCGCGTCTGCACAGCTACTGTTTACAGTTGTTAGTTCAAGCTGCCAAAGTAATCAGTCCGCTGATTTCACTTATACGCCGGCAGTAAAATGAGTCTCGGAACTTTTTGAGCCAACAATGAACACTATCATGCCAACCATTGATATATGGATAGTATGGAACAAGCCGCATTTTTGTACTTTGGTACGGTTTATTGCTCTATTAACTAGTCTTCAAGCCACAGCAGGCTCATCATCAGATGGAGGTGTTACAGACGTTATCTATACCATGTGCAGTAAAACGCAAGGATCTTTGTACAACTTGGTGGAACACATTGTGATCTCCCCTTCTCTCTTTGCTCCGTTTCTTTCCCCGATCTTTCCTCTTCTTTCTTCCTTCTTCGTACTGCGGCTATAAGGGTTTTCAATGCAGAAATGTAATGAGAAGGGGGCACATGTGTGTGGTGGTTCACGATATCGTAGTGCTGTGAGACAGCGTCACTCGTACCTCTGGTTTGAGAAGACTGATGGCTGAAGTACGAACATTTCTCAAAAGAGAAACAGGTATGTGCCCCCTTTTCTTTTAAAACTATAAACAGAAGCGTAGCTTTTACTATCTATCGCTTTAATAAACTGAATGAGCGCGACACCACAAGTTTCAACCTCGAAAGAAGTTTATTAATACCAATTAGCTGAAATTAAAAAAAAGATTCATCCAATCCAGAGGTCAGTCACAGTTAGAGTAATTAGTTTCTGATGTGTGTGTAGTGGTCATTGCTACTTAAAAATTCGTTTCAGTAATTCTATCACTGTCTGTTTATGAGTTGCTAAGCAACGTATCAATAAGCTGACTATGCAGTGATTAATATTTGCCGGCCGCGGTGGTCTCGCGGTTCTAGGCGCGCAGTCCGGAACCGTGCGACTGCTACGGTCGCAGGTTCGAATCCTGCCTCGGGCATGGATGTGTGTGATGTCCTTAGGTTAGTTAGGTTTAAGTAGTTCTAAGTTCTAGGGGACTAATGACCACAGCAGTTGAGTCCCATAGTGCTCAGAGCCATTTTTTTGATTAATATTTGTTGTGTCCCGACAGTAAATCGCTTCTCGCTTGCTTTAAGCATCAAGACAATTACTATGCCGCTCATATATGTCTTTCATAGTTATTATCAAGCTAATGTCCGTAAATTGCGGTTAATGTTACTGAATCATACAAGCGACGATATCGCCCGATATCCAGCCGCGTATCTTAAACTCCGCACCGATATTTGAGAGTTCGCGCGAGATTTGTTTGCACCAAAGTCGGGCCGTAGTTCTCTAGAATAATTTTTAAATCAACGCCGGGTTGTAAATTAACAATTCTATGCCCATTCATGAAAGTTACAGCAGATCCTCACTCGACGACTAGTAGATCGCGCACTCGAGCAACACAGAAGTTTTTCTTCTTACAAATAGAAAAAGGCATGATGCATAATGCAAACAAGGTTATTTTTTATGTCAAAACATATTTATATCTATCTCATTAAAACTCATTACCTATTAAATGTTGTACATAATTAAATTCTTTACTCTGTAAATAATCAATAAAATTTAGAGATGGACAACATGTATAAAAAAAAATCTCAAGCTCATATGACGTCATGGGTCACTACTAGTTTTGACTCCCCTACACTCACGTGACGCAAAGTAGATCCGACTATATAGGACACACTCATGTAATGTTACGACGTGGCAGGCATTCCTATAATGCATTTTGTCAGCTTTCACAGACAATATTTATTTGATTGGGTACTCCATCAAGAGTTGCGTGCACCACGACCACCACGTTAGTACTAATAACAAAAGGAGGGTCAGCATGGTCGTTCAAGTAGAAACCTTTGTTACTGATAAAGTTAATTTCAATCACTGCGTGAAAGCCGGCCGGTGTGGCTGAGAGGTTCTAGGCGCTTCAACCTGGAACCGCGCGACCGCTACGGTTGCAGGTTCGAATCCTGCCTCGGGCATGGATGTGTGTGATGTCCTTAGGTTAGTTAGGTTTAAGTAGTTCTAAGTTCTAGGGGACTGATGACCTCAGATGTTAAGTCCCATAGTGCTCAGAGCCATTTGAACCATGATATTGTTGTAAATTTCCTTTTCATTGTCATCGAGGAGTGGTTTGTTGCGAGCAATGTGTTGAAGTACAGTAGTTCGTTGATGTTGTAGGTTTTTCCTTTGCAATTTCGAAGTTTAGCACATCGCTAACAAGTTTAACACATCGATAACATCTTTTCGGAGTGCTTGCATCCCAAATTGTACTAAGGTCTCGTATTAAAGCCCTGTGGACTTATAAGTACAAGCAGTAAAACAGTAATATCTGCAATATCAATGAACATGACATGTCAGACCGAAGGTACCAATTCGGTCTGACAAGTACTGTCCAGTGATACCGTCTGTCCAGATATTACAGTTTTACTAGTTGTTCACAGAGCTTTAATACTAGCACTGATGATGGTCACGCAGTGATTGAAAGCGATTTGCAACAATAACATAGACTTCTGCTTGAATGGCCAATGCTGTACTTCCTTTTGTTATTAGATAGTTTCAGCTGCACTTGTTTCACATCGAAAAGTCATACATGCCAGCAGCCAGCAGTCTTCATTACCGACATAGTATATATTTCAGGCGCGGTAAGAAATATCTGAAGCTCACATTCGGAAGGTCCCATGCCACATCGAATGCACGACTCTTTCGTGCCCTTGGGGACTACACCCATACTGATGTTGATGATGCATATCACTTCTGAATTGATTATATTTGTTTATCAATAAATTTTCTGGTACCAGTCACATTTTCCTTTTATTTACATTTTACACGACGCGTTTCGGGAAGTTATTCCCACTTTCCGTCGCATTTTGCTGCAGTGAAGTCAACAGAACAAAGTAGGAACTCACACATCATATACATTTTGAAAAAATGACATAGTACACAGAGAAAACCACAGTAGAAAATGGGAATCAAGACCCAACCAACCAACGAACCGACCAACTCGCGCACGCACGCCCTGACCGTAACATCGCTGGCTGGCCACAGTTGCTGTCGCGGCCGTCGACGTAGGGCGTTACCGCCGACGGAAGAGGTCGCGCCATGGCTGAGCTCGGGTCCGCAGCGCCCTCTGCCTTTTGCATATAAGGAGGAGCGCTGGCCCCGAGAGGCAGGCGATCATGATAGGCCGCACCACCTGCTCCTTCCGCCTCCATGATTTCTACCTCACTCCTACCCTCAAATGCCTTGGCCTCACACTCGACCGCCACCTTACCTTGACTCCCCATCTCCTTACCATCCAAAACAAAGCTCACAGCCGCCTTCGCCTCCTGAAACTCCTGTCCGGCCGGACGTGGTGTCTGCATCCTTCCATCATCCTTCACACCTACAAATCCTTGATCCGCCCCGTCCTCTGTTATGCCAGTGTCGCTTGGATTTCCGCCCCTCCCCGGTTCTATAAAGCCCTCCAAATCCTCGAACGCCATGCGCTCCGCCTTGCCTTCCGCATCCGCCTTCTGTCCCCCACGCACATCCTCTACGACCTCATCCCCTTCCCCCACCTTCTCCTTTTCCTTGAACACATCCGCACACTCTATATTGTGCGCCGCCTTGATCCCCCTCACCCCCTGGTGTCTCCCTTCCTCTCCACCCCCAACCAGTTGCCGCACCTTTACCGTTGTGTCCCACCCTCTCTCCATCTCCACACCCTCCATCTCCTTTCCCAACACAACTTCCACCGTCTACCGCTCCCGGATGATAAGCTTCGCCCTGACATCTACCCTTCCTACCAACTCTAACCCCATCTTCCTGCCTCCTCCTCAGGGCTCCCTCTTCTTCCCCTCCCTCCTCCAGCTTCCCCCTCCTACTCCACCTCCATCTCTTGTGCCTCCTTTCAGTGTCTCTGCACTCCCTCTGCCCAGTCTTCCCTCTTCCTCTCCCGCCCCACGTGTCTCCTGCCTCTTTGTGAACCCACTGATGCCCCTCCTCTCTTCATCCCGCCGCTTTCCCAGCTGCCCCATGCTCTCCCCTTCTTTTCCATCCTCTCTGACCTTTCCCTCGGCAGGTCCCACCTGGCAGTTTTATTCTTCATCATGTGTGCTCCAAGTGGGTTTTAAGTGTGTTGTTCCGGAGTGTTTTTAATACTGTGGGTGACTTTTAACCTGTGCATGTGCATTCACTGTCTTCTCTGTATTTTAATAATCGCCAACTGTGTGACTTTTTTAACTGTCCCCCATGAGCGTCTCCATGTCAGTGTATTTTTACCTCCATTTTCTCCCCTTACTCTGTTTTATGTTCCCCTTTCTTATCTCTTTATGTATGTATCATTTTATTCTTATTTTAGTTGCCGTGTCACTCGGCTGAAGAGCGGCGGATTGTGCCACTGACAGCCCTCCCCTGCCCTTATGGGGCAGGGGAGTGAAATCACAATTAAGAAAAAAAAAACAACCTGAGAGGGACAGTCTATTGTCGATTGTCTATTGCTAGCCTTTCGTCGAGTTCATAGCGGAGCCATATCAGTGTGATATTTTGCTATTGTATACGACTAGGCTCAGCACACGAAATACTCTTGGATATTACTTGGACATGTATTGCTGGTGCACATTTCGTCAGAAATAAAGATAAGTTATCTATTCATTCAAGCTGGCGCAATTCTTGTCATTAATTATTTTTCGGCCTACAGACATAGCTACATCCTGGTCACTACCCACGCTTTACACAATTTGTGGTGGCTGCCCCAAAAGTACTGCCGAGGACCTTGGGATTGGGAGCCATCACAAAACGCATTGTTTTTGAAGTTGTAGGCTTTCACAGTCCATTTCTAATGGATTAAATCCGTTCTGAATAGAATGACAGTTATATCATTTAATACACGTAACGTGATGAACCTCTCGAGGAAATCTGACAAATATCAGACTGTAGTTTCACGGTGCTGAAGTTCTCTGTGGTTCGTTAAATTTCCTCATGGTGATGTGAGGAATGTTCCTTCGAAAAAACCACAGCCGACTCTCTCCCTCCATCTTTGTTCAGTCGAGCAGGCGCTCCGTTTCTAGCGGCATCGCTGACGACAAGACGTGAAACTGCAACTCCACCACCTTTCAATTTCAAGACACAAAGCAATTAATGACGTTATATGCCAGTGAGCATTGATTTAAACCAATGGGGAAAGTTGAAAATCTGTGCCAGATGAGGATTCGAACATGGGTCTCCTATTTACTATGCCAGATACGCTGACCACTGCAGCATCCGAACACAGCAGTCATCGCAACTACACGGATTACCATAGCACGTCTCCTATCAGAGCCAAATTATCAGCTTATCCACACACTGCATATGTAGTGTTTTTTGCCCATTATCTTCATTACTCGCGACATTACGTTGATTTCCGTAAGAGTTCAAGCACGGTGTGCATGCGCAGTGAAATTGCCAATTGGTCATCCTCGACTTAATTGTATACTATCTGTTCTTTCAGACTTGTGCGAAAAAACAGACAGGATTTTAAAACTTCCTGGCAGATTAAACCTGTGTGCCGGACCGAGATTCGAATCGGGACCTTTTCCTTTCGCGGGAAAGTGCTGTACCGTCTGAGCTATGGAAGCGCGACTCTCCCAGCTTTAATTCCGTCAATATCTTGTCCCTAGTTCGAGTCTCGATCCGGCACAGAGTTTTAATCTGCCAGGAAGCTTCATATCAGCGCACACTCCGCTTCAGAGTGAAAATTTCACTCTGGAGACACCATTTTGCTCCTGCAGCCTCTGTGAATCAAGACATACCGGGAGTTATACCTGATTTCCTGCGTACTAGGCAGATGCACTGACCACTGCGCCATCTGGGTGGGAGGAATGCTATGATAGTCCGTGCAGCTGACTTGACCACTGTGCCTAAATGGCACAGGGGTCAGCGCATCTGTCGAATAGGCAGGCGACCCGTGTTCGAGACCCAGTTGGTCACAAATTTTCAGGTTTCCCCATTCGTTTAAAACAACGCCCAGTGGCAGGTAATGTCATTAATTCATTTGTGTCTTGGTTCATAGTGCCTGCAGGATCAAAATGGTATCTGTTCTTTCGGACATATCCTTTTAATTTTCTCAAGACAGTCCGGCTTTTGACGTCCTAGATCTGCAACTGGTCTGAAAGAATCATGTCGACAATGTAGCGTGCTGCAACACAGGAAGATTGCCTTATCGCTCCGTCAGGGAGCCGGACGCTATCGCCAGGGTCGCAGCCGATCTCGCCGGCTGCCAGAGCAGAGCAGAGTCCCCGAGAGCAGTTTCCGCGCCATTTGCGCTGGCCGCCCAGATGGTCTTCCGCGATTAATGGCCTCGGCCCGAAATACGGCGCTGGCCGCGTATTCGGCGAACAGGTGGGCGGCCGCCATCGCTCAGCTCGGGCCGAGCGTCGCGACGCAGA
The DNA here is from genome assembly GCF_023897955.1 of Schistocerca gregaria. NCBI lineage: Eukaryota > Metazoa > Arthropoda > Insecta > Orthoptera > Acrididae > Schistocerca > Schistocerca gregaria. The sequence continues at coordinate 685,831,352 of NC_064922.1, forward strand.
CATAGACGCAGCGGCAGACGGCAGACGCTATCGCCGCTCGCTGCTGCTGCCGCTGCCGGGACATGTGAGATGCCTCGCGACGATAGGCAGGCCGCGGCGCGGGCACAAAGCCGGCTTTCAGCGGCGCCAGGTAAAAATACGGGGCCCAGCCAGCCAGCTTCTGGGAAGTGAGGGTAGCGCTGCCGGCTCGCCGGCCAACTACCCGTACTCGACTTGCACCGTATTTACTGAATTATCCCCTCAAGCGCGAGGTCCACAACTGGCACGCAGCTTAACTGTCATTCCCAAGATTGGTTGGCAGCAAATCTTCATCTGTACTATATTAGGTTCCTCATTTCCTCATTAATGTGGCAACGTGTCGAAAGCTTGACTAACGACCTCTTGCAGTGGAGAACGCAGTCAAATGTGCAGAAAGAGTGTCAGTGAGATTCCGAAAGGTGTGGATAGCGATGTGGAGCCTTGCCAACACAAGCGTCGTGGCCAGCTGGGCTAGGATTCTCGGCTGAGGGTCCATATTGTGTTCAGCACAAACGAGATGGTCCCACAGCTTCTCGATTGGATTTAAATCCGGAAAGTTCGATGTCCAGGAAAATACAGTCAACTCTTCCCGGTGCTCTTCTAACCACGTACGTATACTGTGGGATGTGTGAAAAGTAGCGTTTTGCTGCAGGTGGATGCCTTCTTGCAGAGGGAAAACAAACTACATGTTGGAGTGGAGATGGCCCCCAATGATTCACAGTGCCTTCCAGAATGACAATACACCCAGGGAATGCCACAAGACATTCCTCAAACTATTAAGCTTCCTCCTCTGGCCTGGACTCTTCAGTTTCGGGATGTTTACTTTCGGGTGTTTTATGCCTTACACTCAGCGGTCATCTCTCTGGTTGAACATAAAACGGTATTCATCTGAAAAGGTCGGCTGTCGCCATTCAGCGGACAACTAGTTGAGATATTGGCGTGCTAAGTATAGCCTTCGTCGCTGATTAACATCAGTCAGCATGTGTGCATGAACCAGCCACCTGTTGCGGAGGCTCCTACGCAACAATGTTCACTGAACCGCTGAAGAGACACTGTTGGTACCCCCTTGTTCCATCTGAATGGTCACCTGCTCAACAGTTACGCATCAGTTCGCTCATACACATCTCTACAGTCGTCATTCATTCCTAGCCTGTGGTTTACCGCAGTTGCCTTGGCGCCGATTTTGGAATGGGTCATATTGTCATGCACGGTATACTTTAAACACGGCGGTATGCAACCAGTTTACAAACTTAGTCGTTTCGGAAATTCTTCGATCCTTGACTCGAATGCCAACGATAACATCATTTTAGCACTAAAAGACCTGAGTCGAAACAAGGTCCCCGGAGTAGACAACATTCCATTAGAACTACTGACAGCCTTGGGAGAGCCAGTCCTGACGAAACTCTACCATCTGGTGAGCAAGATGTATGAGACAGGCGAAATACCCTCAGACTTCAAGAAGATTATAATAATTCCAATCCCAAAGAAAGCAGGTGTTGACAGGTGTGAAATTTACCGAACTATCAGTTTAATAAGACGCAGCTGCAAAATACTAACGCGAATTCTTTACAGACGAATGGAAAAACTGACAGAAGCTGACCTCGGGGAAGATCACTTTGGATTCTGTAGAAATATTGGAACACGTGAGGCAATACTGACCTTACGACTTATCTTAGAAGAAAGATTATGGAAAGGCAAACCGACGTTTCTAGCATCTGTAGACCTAGAGAAAGCTTTTGACAATGTTGATTGGAATACTCTCTTTCAAATTTTGAAGGTGGCAGGGGTAAAATACAGGGAGCTAAAGACTATTAACAATTTGTACAGAAACCAGATGGCAGTTATAAGAGTCTAGGGGTATGAAAGCGAAGCAGTGGTTGGGAAGGGAGTGAGACAGGGTTGTAGCTTATCCCCGATATTATTCAATCTGTATATTGAACAAGCAATAAAGGGAGCAAAAGAAAAGTTCGGAGTAGGTATTAAAATCTATGGAGAAGAAATAAAAACTTTGAGGTTCGCCGATGACATTGTAATTCTGTCAGAGACAGCAAAGGACTTGGAAGAGCAGTTGAACGGAATGGACAGTGTCTTGAAAGAAGGTTATTAGATGAACATAAACAAAATCAAAACAAGGATAATGGAATGTAGTCGAATAAAGTTGGGTGATACTAAGGGAATTAGATTAGGAAATGAGACACATAAAGCAGTGAAGAAGTTTTGCTATTTGGGGAACAAAATAACTGATGATAATCGAAGTAGAGAGGATATAAAATGTAGACTGGCAATGGCAAGGAAAGCATTTCTGAAGAAGAAAAATTTGTTATCATCGAGTATAGATTTAAATGTCAGGAAGTCGTTTTTGAAAGTATTTTTATGGAGTGTAGCCATATATGGAAGTCAAACATGGACGATAAATAGTTTAGACAAGAAGAGAATAGAAACTTCCGAAATGTGGTGCTACAGAAGAATGCTGAAGATTAGATGGGTAGATCACATGACTAATGAGGAAGTATTGAATAGAATTGGGGAGAAGAGGAGCTTTTGGCACAACTTGACCAGAAGAAGGGATCGGTTGGTAGCACATGTTCTGAGACATCGAGGGATCACCAATTTAGTATTGGAGGGCATCGTGGAGGGTAAAAATCATAGAGAGAGACCAAGAGATGAATAAACTATGCAGATTGAGAAGGATGTAGGCTGCAGTAGGTACTGGGAGATGAAGAAGCTTGCACAGGATAGAGTAGCATGAGTCGCTGCATCAAACCAGTCTCAGGACTGAAGACCACAACAACAACAACATCCTATTGGACATTAGATAACTTTGCTCCGTTTCTGCACTACGATAACGAATGCACTCTTTCTGCACCCCCTCCCCTTTTCTCCCCTTCCCCCGACAAGCTTTATGTACACTCCACTGCTAGTGCTTCCACATGCCTGTGACTGTGAGTTGCACATTGACGACGAACGTAGGCGATTATCTCATTAAAGCGACTGGACCGTGTATTATCCTACTCCTATATTTCCCATGCTGACTAGGTACTTCTCATCCTCTCTTTCCTTGAACCATCACTTTAATACTGTTGAGCATTAAACTTCAACACCATGAAGGTGACATGCAACAGACGTCAAAGTCGCATGAACTTTGCTGCATGCTTGTATACGCGAACGATTAACATTTCATTACAATGGCAGAATGCAGGCAGGAGTAATACCATCTACATACTGCATACAATGCAGTAGGTTTGTCACTTAGAATCCACATTTTGTGGTATCGTCCTAAGATCGCGGCACCACAACAGAGTCGGTAACGCTCATCCATACTGCAGACATCAGCGATGTTGCGGTGCATTTCGCAACCACGAATGCTAGAGGCTGAAGACGACATGCATGTGCACTCGCACAGGGGTCAGTGCAGAGCCAAGCATGGGAACACTCGACCCAGTTCGTGACCCCAGCTGAAGCTCTCAGCATCATCGAGTAGGACTAAAAAGTTACGCAAAAGTACTTTTGTAAATGTTGAATACAGGGATGGCGGTTATCACTGAAACTACCGGTTTTCGTTTACAGGAGTTCTTTTCGTCTCTAGTTTTCTCTGGCAATTAAAATACTCATAGGTAATCGGCTTCTCAAATAACCGATTTTCGGTTGCTTCTGCTGTTACTTCCAATAATAAATGTAGACTTTAGACAAAGACTGAAAAATTCTCGTGAAGGTGAAGGAGTAGGAGATCACAATCGATATTGGATTGAAGCTTTTGCAGAAATCCGTCTTCGTCTCGAGCAAAGATTGGGAAGGTGAAGGAGACGGTAGTGGCGACACTGCGAGCTAAGGATCCCAAATTGAAGCTTCCCCACATCGTCACTTTTGGATGATATCAGGCACAAGATTATCCCAAGATTATTTCACGTCAATAAACTTATAGGTATATCACACAAATTTACCTTTTCCTCCAAGGAACAGTGTGTACTTTTTCTGCTTATATGTTGCCGAAGGTTTGTTGTGCCTCCATCCGTTTTTAATCTTTCAACACAAATGGAACACGGTACTTCGTTGCTACATCACTTCGTAAAACACTTCCGAACTTGGTACGGTGTCATTCTGCAATACAGCTGATGTCCGAGGACGACAGTGAGAAATTGCTGTATACCGTTTTGACGAGGAAGGGGTGCACACTGCACGCTCATGCACACCGTATAATGGGTCACAGATATATTATCGTCTCAGAAATAATATACCACCTCCAATGTCATTTATCTGTTCGCTTCTAAGTAGTTTTTAACACTGGTGCTAAGGGAAGCTGATACGCTGTTTCTTCACCCGGTTATTAGTAAAACCGAAACATACTGGTTATTCAGAACTAAAATACCAGTATCTGTTTTAACCGGCCGGTTTTTCCCATCCTCAGTTGAGTATTGGACTTCAGGATAACAGTTTGTTAGTTTGTGAATCAAGTGATGCTTTAACAGTCGTTGACAGTTGTGGATTATCAAGCATTCCCGTGGCAAAGGACTGTATCAAGTTGCTGAATCTTTTCATAATTCAAATAATAAAGTGAACTAATATTTCATGTGTTGTAGTTCCAACGAACAATTTCCCAGAGCAATGAAAGAATCCTCATTTACTGCCAGAAGATTTTAGTTTCATCTGGTCATAACACATTTGAATAGTGCTTATTTGTGAGAAGATCGTGTTATGCCTCGTGTAAGGACGAGCAATGTCTATTGCCGTGTGTTGGATATCGACAGCGGCAGCGCTGCAGCCTATGTAAACTGCAGTTTACCTTTCTCCGATATTGTTGCTCGTACTGGTTACGAACCCGTGACTGCAGTGCGAATAGTGAATTTGTGGGTTCAGAAGTGTCTTACTCAACGCCACGCAAGATATCAGAGGCCCCACGCGACTAGCGCACGAGAAGACAGATATTTTTGCTCACTCGGCTGTGTTAGATTGTATAGCCACGTCGCATCCCTTGAGTCAGTAAATTGACTTCGTTGTGGGAAGACGTCCACGCAGAGAGTGTGATGACGATTGGAGAACCTTGGACTCATTGTTAACTTCAGTCCCTTGGTGCGGGAGACAGTGTGCGACCAACAACGTTGGACACAGATGTGACATCAAGTCGTCTTCTCGGACGAGTTGTGGTTTGCATCAGTATCGTGATAGGCATATCCATATATGGATGCTCCAGGAGAATGAATGTGGCCTGGTAGCACTGATCATCGTAACATGGGCGCTCCACCTGGCATTGTACTATGGGGCGCCATTGGTTGGGACAGTTAGCAATAGCTTTCTGATGTGTTAGGGATTCAGGGCAGTGGCTGTTGTTGCATATTATAGCAACCAATGATACTTCAGGGGGAGGTCGAGCAGATGCTGCAACACACAGGTTATTAGTAATTTATGAAAGCTTGAGCACAGTAAACACAATTAACTTTGTACACAATTATTGTCCACACAGATGACATGTATTGACACTGTCACTGATACTTTGTTCATTGCAGAATGATAGTTTCCCATCATAGTATAATTATCTTTAACTGGACGTAAGTTCAGAATAATTGTTCTAATAGCACACAGCCGGATCTGTGCCAAGACGATACTGTCGTCGTTAGCGGTGATTTACAGGTGATCTCTGATTACATGGGGATTGGGCTATTACACAGGGACTGGGGAGGAGAGAGCAGTACTGGCTGACGAATGAAACTATAAGATATGCGATAATTAGAGTTAATTACAGACTAGCTTCTTTAAAATTGGTTGTGAAAGATCGGCTGGCTTGTGCGACTTGCTGTTCACACAGTCAAGCGAGCCCTCCGGGTTCCACGCCTAGTAAGCCTGGCGTTGTGCTGTGATCACCTGCCGACGTGCCCAGCACACGCTGCCATCAACGCTTCCCTCCACTAGCTCCGTACTGAACAGTCAAAAGTTGCCATTTATTTTAAGCTCGCTGTAACAAAAAATATTAGCCATTTGAAGATGGGCATAGTGGTTCGAAACCGGCTGTACCACTAAAATAAAACATTTAAAAAGTATTTGATGCTGGTTTTTATTTACAGAATATATTTGAGCAGCAAAGTGAGAGAATCGATATATGTTTCCGTAGCTAAAGCAAACCGAATATGACGAAAATACTTTTCGCGACAACGAATAGTTATCTCCTAATTTTCCGAGAGCCTAAGAAGAAGGTTTAATAATAGCTGAGCAGAACAGGCTACAAATACAAGGTTTCTCAGGATGAATATACGGGTTTTAAGCTTTGAAGCATTCATTATATTCGATTTACAACCATAAATAATGCGTCAAATGAAAGAGCGACTGAGAGAATTTCGATTGTAAACCTGCGTCAAAACGCAAAGAGTGGCTGAAGAACGTCTTGAACGAATATAAGTCTTTCACGCGCAGCTGCAAGAAATCATTTCGGAAAGCTAGTCATGAATTAGCAATTCCAGTGACGTCTGTGTGGACACAAGTTACAACTACGTCCTTATCGCTTGCGCTTGTTACGAGTTCTAAAGCCTAGAGACTACGGTTTATCTTCCAACGTTGCAAACTAAATGTTACTGTATGACGACGAAGACTTTCGGGACTGTGTCGTCTTGAGTGATGAATTGACAATTCAACTAAGTGGAAATGTGAACACACTCAGCATGTGCGTCTAGAGATCTGCAGATTTCTACGAGATAGTACAGCTGCAACGAGACTCCCGAAAGCTGATGTTTTTTGTGCCACGTCCCTACGGAAAGTTTATAGACGTTTCTATTCCGGCAAAGCAACCGTAACTGGTGTTTTTTTTTTTTTACTTTGAAGCGTCAGAACCGAGGCTATTACCTCAGATGGAAGATGCCGAACTACAGAACTTTATTTGGCAGCAAGCCGGTGCGCCGCCTCACTGGCATAACTCAGTATGCGACTAGTAAAACGACGCCGTAGCCGACTGTTGGATTGGCCACAAGGGGCCGGATGACGGAGCTAGTCTTGCAAGACCTCCAGGCTCATACACGGTCTGGCGCCATGCTATTTTTAGCTTTGAGGGCTCATAAGGATCATGCGTATGTGCCTCCGCTACCAGCTGTTCTGCTCGACATTAGAAAAAGCATTGTTGCGACAATTACTCCAGGTACACTGATCAAAATTTCTTCGTCTTCTGTAGTGGTCAATCCAAGGATTGGTTTGCAACAGCTACAATGGCAGCTTGTCTCCATTCTGCGCGTCTTTCAGCTTTTCTCTTCATTTCTTTATAGGTGTTATATCCCACATCTTTCACGATTTGATCCATGTACCTCAACCCTGGACTTCCTCTTGGTCTTTTTCCCTCGACATATCTCTCTATGATTCTGTTCAGTTATGCCTTAATAGAGGGCCTGTAAATTTCACTCTTCATTTAACAATGAAACTCCAGAAGCTTCTCTTCTCACCTGCTCTTTACAAAACCACTTCGTTTGTGACCTTGTCGATACATTTTATTTTGAGTATGCGTCTATAGCACCACATTTCAAAAGAATTTAGCGTCTGGTCTTCCTCTGTCCCGAGAGTCCACGTTTCACACTCATAGCATGCCACACTCCACACATATGATTTCAGAACTCGTTTCCTGATTTCAAGGCTGATGCTCTTAGATGTTAATATGTTTTTCTTCTTGTTAAAGGCAGCCTTTGCTTGAACTATTCTACTTCTCACTTCTGCCTTGCTCCTTCCATCCCTGGTAATATTACTGCCCAGATAAGTAAATTTATCAACTTGTTCAAGCAGTTCACTGCCTACATGAACTTGGACTTTCACTTGATCTTTTTTGTCGCATGCCATTACTTTTGTTTTTGCTTTATTAATTCTCATATTATATTCTTCACCCATAACTTTATCCATTCTATTCAGTAGGACTACAAAATCTTCTTCAGTTTCAGCCAGGACAGCTATATCATCGGCATATCTTATCATATCTATTCGTTGGCCATGAATTACAGCACCTGTCTGTGAATGTTCCCTTACTTTTTTCAGCGCCTCTCCAACGTATAGGTTAAAGATAACAGGGGATAGTGCGCAACCTTGTCGGACACTTTTCCGTATCTGCACCTCGTCTTGTTTTGTTCGTCCACGGATAACTGCTGTCTCGTTTTTGTACAGGTTCCATATCATTTTTCTATCTTTATGGTCTATTCCTACTTTTTTGAGTACCTCAAACATCTTATCCCATTTAACATTATGAAAGGCTTTCTGTACATCTACGAAAGCTATCCATGTTGTCAGGTTCTTATCTAGTCGTTTCTCTATTATTAGTTTTGGGGCAAATATTGCTTCTCTGTTTCCTCTGTCTTTCCGGAATCAAAACTGGTCTTCGGAGAGTGCAGCTTCGACTTTTTGTTCTATGCGTTTTACAACAATTGAGGTTACTATTTTAGAGGCGTGAGTGACAAGGCTGAGCGTCCTATAGTTTTCACATCTTGTAGCATTTGCCTTCTTTGGAATGGGGATCATAATGTTTATCTCGAAGTGTGTAGGAATTTTACCCTGCTCGTGCATGTTGAAAACAACTCCTGATCAGTTTTGCTCCTCCAGATTTCAGAAGTTCAGCTGGGATATTGTCTATACCAGGCGATTTGTTGTTTTTCAATTTTTTCAGAGCTAGTTCAAACTCTTCCTTTAATTTAGGTTCACCTATGTTGTGTGCATCTACTTCTGTTTCTTCTTCCACGATGTTTTCAGACAGTTCTGGTCTGCTGTACAGTTTTCCTATATATTGCTTCCATCTTCTAGAAACTTCATCATCGTCATCCAACATATTGCCATTTTCATCCATCACAGCCCTACACTTGTTTCTTCTTTCTCCAAAGAAATGTCTCACACATTTATAGGCCTTGTCAATATTTCCCTTTCTCATGTTGTCCCCTACTGAAATACAGAGATCATCAAGATATTTTTCTCTTGCTTGTTTTGATTCTCTGTTGATTCTCTTTTTCAGACTCTTATATTTCTCTTGGTCTTCCCTCTTCACAGATTTTTTTTTTAAATTTCCTTCTTTCTTCCATCATATTTAGTAGGTCATTAGTGATCCGTTCCTTCCTTTTCTCTGTCCTTCCTTTTCCTATTACTTCTTCTGCTGCTTCTAAAATACCAGTTTTTATTTTTTCCCAGCTCCTTTGGATGTCATTGCAGCCCTCTGTATTTGTTTTCTTGTCTGTTTCTGGTTGATAGTGCTTCAGTGTATTTTCATTTTTCAGGTTTGTGAAATCCCATTTACATGTACTTCTTTTTTTAATGTTCTTGAATTTTAGCTCAGTCGTGATCATAACGAATATGTGGTCACTTTCCACATCACAACCTGGATATGATCTGCTGTCCTAAACTTAGTTTTTAAATATTTGTTCCACTAATATGAAGTCAATTTGATATCTGCTAATGTCACCAGGCATTTTACAAGTATATCTTCTTCTTGGATGATAATTAAAGAAGGTATTTTTATTGCAAAGTTTATTTCTTTGGTAGAATTCTACAAGTTTATCCCCTCTTTCATTTCTTAATCCTAATCCAAAATTCCCTGCCACACCCTCTTCTTATCCTTCCCCAGCAACGGAATTCATATCTCCCATGATGACAAAGTTTTCAGATCCTTTAATTCTGCCAATTATTTCTTCAAGGTGGTCATATATCATGTCGATTTCATCATCCTCGTGCCCCATAATTGGCATGTATACTTGGATTATGGTTGTGTCTCTTGGTTTAGTTTCCAATCTGACATAAATTATCCTCTCACTATGTTGAACAAATACTTTTACTCTTAACCCCATCTCTTTATTGAGGATAATTCCCACTCCTGCAATCCCGGGATTGTCTTGTGCTGTTCCAGTGTGTATGATTCTGTAATCCCCTGACCAAAAGTCTCCAGCGTTTGGCCATCTCATTTCTGAGACTCCCAGTATATCAATATCGATTCGTTTCATTTCCATTTTCAAGTTTTCCAGTTTACCCCATTTAAGAAGTGAGTTGACGTTCCATGTTGCTATCCTTCTTGCATTAATGCTTGTGGATTTCGGTATCTCTTTAGTTGTCCCCACCCGGAGATCCGAATGGGGGACCATTTTGCCTTCGGAGAATTTAACCAAAGAGCTTTCCATCATAAGCAGTTGATACTTGGGATACCCGCCCGGGTTTTTAATGGAGTGGTTTTTGCCGCTGCCTTCTCCAATCTATGCCGTTGGCCACCTTGTGGCTCCGCCGCCTTTAGGATCAAAATTTAGGTAGTAGAAATCGACTATCGAATTGATGTGTAACGAACAGTGTTCACACTGAATACTTGTAAGAAAAACTGATTTGTTCTTTCGCTATATTTATTACAATTGTAAGTTAAATGCAATGAATGCTACAAAGCCTTTAGACCCGTATGTTCATTTTGAAACACCCTGTATAATTATGACGGATGTTTACAGAAAAAAATCTCTAAATAGTGACCAGCCTGAACGAACGTAGAGAGTATGCGACGAGGGCTGGATGTTCACTCCCATTACAGTACGACAAAATGTGGAGCGATAAAACAATACAGTACATTAAAGAATGGAAGAACTGCAATGTTAAACTGTACGTGAGAAGGAGGAGGCATTTTTCATCTCCTCGGCAGTACGAATCTGCACGTCCGCGAACAACACTTGGCACTTGTCGAGCCGGGAAGCACACCGACCCGCAGACGAGCCGCAGGTACGGCCACGGGACATAAAGGACTGTCCGGGCCCTCACAATGAGCTCGCGTGCCGCCGCCTTCTAAACAGCGCTGCTTTACGGCGCCGTAAACCCACCGGCGCAAATGAATCACGGCCGCTACAAATACTCCACCCAATGCTGCGCTGAGCGGCCACTGCTGCGGGACACGCGTGAAACTAATCGAAAGTGAAAGCTGCACAAGGTTCAGTTCATCCGCAGAGCACAATTCCAGGAAACCGTGTTGCATTAATCAACAACAGGTGCACACTTATTTGCTCTTTATGCACAAGGCTTGCGAGCGATGTGATTTAGCTTCTAGTATCGTATACGATACATCTTTTCAGACTGTGCTCATCAGCAAACTGCGCTGTATTTCGCAAAAAAAGTCGTCTGCATTATATTGGATACACTCAGAACAGAAACACCGTCAGCTGTTTATAATTTTTAGAACTACTGATAAGTTTCTGGAGCAACAAGTTACAACGCTTTCCGACCATCTGAGAAGGGCTACAAGTGAGCTTATTTTTTATTTACCTTTATTTCTTTATGAAAAAATTATGCTAACGTGTTATTATAATTACCTCAATCAAACTGTCAATGAAAATGAAGTGGAAGTTTTTAAAAATTGTTCTGTCTTAGACACATCAGATTTGACTGAGTCTATACGACCACTTTTCATAAGCGTGCTAGAGACTGGCAGCTCAAGCCATTTTCTACGTTCATTCCTAGCCCTAACACTTTCTTATTACAAAGAGAGGAAACGCTATCATAGGGCATCCAGAAACTGAAGACTATGTGCCAAAAACGGCTAGTGAAGAAATAAGTTAAAATAAATTGTTTTAAAAAGTTTAATACTTTATAAATCATTAGTGTCTTGTATTTTTTAATTTTATATGTAATTTTCTGTAACGTTTACAATATTGGATGTTTATTAACATCTTTCATTTCAGTAACCAGCAACAACGCACAACATTCAACAATCACGTACAATATAAACCTTACCAAGAACTTTCTATTAGGTTAGTAAATTAAAATAATAGAACATTTATTTTTGTCTGTGTGTCATTTCGTGTTGTATATTTTATTACACATAGGCTACAACAATGTTTAAGCATCCGGAAACATTGCTATGAATATATTATCACGAGCAGGGCCAACTAATCTGTCAAGGAACATTAACGCGACCACCTTCCAAAACCTTCTGTAGCGCGGATGGTTGCGAGACGTGAAGTACGAGTCATTGAGGTTCTGGGAGATACTGACAGGGATGTGGAGCTATGCCGACTCCCAAGTTTCTCGACTGAGGATCCGTGGCACGAACAGCCCAGTCGAAGTGATTTTCTACTGGGTTTAAGTCTAGAGAGTTTGGTGCCAGGGGTGTAGATAAATTCGTCCTGGCGCTCTTGGAACCACGCAGGTACATTGCGAGCTGGGTGACACGTTGAATTGTCCTGGTGGTGGATACCGCCTTAGCGAGAAAAAACAAACTGCATGTAGGAGGGTGCATGGTCCCGAAGGATAGATGTATATCTTCCAGAATAACGAGATAACCCAGGGAATGCTAGAAAACATTCCCCACATTATAACGCTCCCTCCTCGTCCCTGGACCCTTCCGAAGATCGTTTCAAGGTGTATGCTTTCAGACGTTTCACGCAGTGCACGCCGACAGCATTCGCTGATGAACAGCAGTCAGTATGGCTCCAGGAATCTGACGTTTTCTGCAGCAAAGTTTGCTGAACTGGAGGCACTGCTGGCAGCTCCTTCGTTCATTGGGTATTCAGTTGCTCAACAGCTGCACGTCTATTCACCCGTATACGTAAACGCAGCCGACGTTCACCCTTGTCACCTATGAAATGTAGTGCACCACTTTTGCCTCGGCATCGGTTTTGGATAGCGACAGTTTGCCATGCACGATATATTTATCCACTGTGGCACGCAGACAGTATAAAAACATAGCCGATTCGACCAGTGGTCCGAAAACCAATCATTATGCCCTTTTGGACATCAGAAAAATCGTTCCGTTTCCATAACGAGTGCACTGTTTCCCAGGTCCTCACGGCATGCTTTATATATCTCCTTCACTGCCAGTGCTGCCACCTACTATCTGTGAACGGTTATTGCACGCTGACATCGAACATAGACTGCAGTTACATTAAGGCGACTGGACCTATATACCGGGTGGTCCATTGATAGTAACCGGGGCAAATATCTCACGAAATAAGCATCAAACGAAAAAACTACAAAGACCGAAACTCGTCTAGCTTGAAGGGGGAAACCAGATAGCGCTATGGTTGGCTCGCTTGAGGGAGCTGCCATTGGTCAAGCGCATATCAACTGCGTTTTTTTTAAGTAGGGACCCTCATTTCTTATCATATATTCGTGTAGTACGTAAAGAAACATGAATGTTTAAGTTGGGTCACTTTTTTCGCTTTGTTATATATGGCGCTGTAATAGTCACAAACGTATAAGTACGTGGTATCACGTAACATTCCGCCAGTGCGGACGGTATTTGCTTCGTGATACATTACCCGTGTTAAAATGGACAGTTTACCAACTGCGGAAAAGGTCGATATCGTGTTGATGTATGGCTATTGTGATCAAAATGCCCATCGGGCGTGTGCTATGTATGCTGCTCGCTATCCTGTATGACATCATCCAAGTGACGGGACCGTTCGCCGGATAGTTACGTTATTTCAGGAAACAGGAAGTTTTCAGCCACGTGTGAAACGTCAACCACGACCTGCAACAAACGGTGATGCCCAAGTAGGTGTTTTAGCTGCTATCGCGGCTGAACCGCACATCAGTAGCAGACAAATTGCGCGAGAATCGGGAATCTCAAAAACGTCGGTGTTGAGAATGCTACATCAACATCGATTACACCCGTACCATATTTCTATGCATCAGGAATTGCTTGGCGACGACTTTGAACGTCGTGTACAGTTCTGCCACTGGGCACAAGAGAAATTACGGGACGATGGCAGATTTTTTGCAAGCGTTCTATTTAGCGACGAAGCGTCATTCGCCTAAAGCGGTAACGTAAACCAGCATAATATGCACTATTGGGCAACGGAAAATCCACGATGGCTGCGACAAGTGGAACATCAGCGACCTTGGCGGGTTAATGTATGATGCGGCATTATGGGGGGGAAGGATAATTGGACCCCATTTTATCAATCGCAATCTAAATGGTGCCATGTATGCTGATTTCCTACGTTATGTTCTACCGATGTTACTACAAGATGTTTCACTGCATGACAGAATGACGAAGTTCTTCCAACATGACGGATGTCCGGCACATAGCTTGCGTGCGCTTGAAGCGGTATTGAATAGCATATTTCATGACACCGAGCGAGATGGCGCAGTGGTTAGCACACTGGACTCGCATTCGGGAGGACGACTGTTCAATCCCGTCTCCGGCCATCCTGATTTAGGTTTACCGTGATTTCCCTAAATCGCTTCAGGCAAATGCTGGCATGGTTCCTTTGAAAGGGCACGGCCGATTTCCTTCCCAATCCTTCCCTAACTCGAGCTTGCGCTCCGTCTCTAATGACCTCGTTGTCGACGGGACGTTAAACACTAACCACCACCACCTAATTCATGACAAGTGGATGGCCCGCACGTTCACCGGATGTGACGTCCCCGGATTTCTTTCTGTGGGGAAATTTGAAGGATATTTCCTATCGTGATCCACCGACAACGCCTGAGAACATGAGTCAGCGCATTGTGAATGCATGTTCGAACATTACGGAAGGCGAACTACTCGCTCTTGAGAGGTATTGCCAAATGCATTGAGGTTGACGGACATCATTTTGAGCATTTATTGCGTTAAAGTGGTATTTCCAGGTAATCACACTGTAACAGTATGCGTTCTCACAAATGATAAGTTCAAAAAGGTACATGTATCACATTGGAACAACCGAAATAAAATGTTCAAACGTACCTACCTTATGGGGCATGGATGTGTGCGATGCCCTTAGATTAGTTAGGTTTAAGTAGTTCTAAGTTCTAGGGGACTGATGACCACAGATGTTAAGTCCCATCGTGCTCAGAGCCATTTGAACCAGTTTTGAACGTACCTTACGTATTTTAATTTAAAAAAAACTACCTGTTACCAACTGTTCGTATAAAATTGTGAGCCACTTGTTTGTGACTATTGCCGCGTCATTTATCAAAAAGCGAAAAAAGTGGTCCAACTAAAACATTCATATTTCTTTACGTACTACACGAATATGTAATAAAAATGGCGGTTCGTATTTTTAAAAAACGCAGTTGATATCTGGTTGTCCTATGGCAGCGCCATCTAGCGGGCCAACCATAGCGTCATCTGGTTTCCTCCTTCAAGCTAGACAAGTTTCGTTCTTGGTGATTTTTTCGTTTGACGGTTATTTCGTGAGATATTTGCCAGGTCGCGATCAATGGACCACCCTGTATATTTTAGGCTGTTTCCGTTAGTTTATTCTGCAAATTTAGCTTCGGGTCTCTAGAAGTTATTAGTTTGGGAAATATAAGCATTACGTAAGAGTGTGCTTTCGAGTGTTCATCCCAATAATGGTTGATTCCATTTTTATGCAAGATGTTTCGACGACCGACCCAGTCTTCGTCTTCAGTCATTGCGAACTGTGATTTTATGTGTGCCTGCTGCGTGGACACCAACCAGACTCAGCTTCTGCTAGTTTCACGCCGTCATTTATAGCCGAGGTCAACTCCCGGCGCTAGTTAAGCCATTTGATGCTTTTATTTTTTCGTAACCTGCTCTGTCATTCCGCAAAACACACATTGTCTCCATTATCTCGACGTTTTACAGCTGTGATACATCAGAATACAAGGGAGATCTAAATAAATCGAGCGCAGGAATCCCAGCCTTGTTTAAAGTGAAACCTCCGACGAGGTTTATTAAGCTTTCCGACATTTTTATTTCGATAGACTCCTTAACTACGTTGTTTCAGAAGCTTCTGTCCACGATGCTGGTCTCGCCGTATTTTATATCATGATTATATTCCAGGCAATGCTCGGCGACATAAGATTTGTTTTGTTGGTTTGGTTGGGGGCGCGTCCCTGATGTTTCGTGAAAAAAAAAATCGGATTGGAATCGACAAGTACTCTGAGCAGTCGAAAAGACACCATTGATCAATTTCGCACAGAAAAGCTTCCAGATCGTAAACTCTACTGATGGTATTTCCGATCGAACTGTCATGGAACTTCGATCTGCGTTGGTTCATATGGTTCAAATGGCTCTGAGCACTATGCGACTAAACATCTGTGGTCATCAGTCGCCTAGAACTTAGAACTAATTAAGCCTAACTAACCTAAGGACATCACACACATCCATGCCCGAGGCAGGATTCGAACCTGCTACCGTAGCAGTCACGCGGTTCCGGACTGAGCGCCTAGAACCGCGAGACCACCGCGGCCAGCGATCTGCGTTGGGAGGGAGGCAAAACCACCTACCGTTAATTCTTTTAAGATGTACGAGGTCAAGCTGAATATTTTGTTTCCCTTAAGTGAAAGAATGAGGTTTTATGTAAATAGCGAATTTCTCTGTAGATTAATACAAATTTAGTTTAATCCCATGAGTAGATCCCTTCCCCCGAGTGTGATTCACGAGCGTTTCAAAAATACGCACCTGTCACCTCTATACTGTTTTCATTCGACTCAGAATATTTTTCAGAAAAAACTTCCTTTGGAAATGGGAACAGGAATTATTCAGTGTCACGTTTCGTAATCAAATTACATTCATACTTCGGATTGTTCTGTTTTCTAACTGTGAAAACAAAGGGTAAGTGAACAGCCCTGGGGTTTTCGTTAACGATAAAGGCTTTTTCTCATGTATTTTTCCTCCCAGTTGGTCGGATTGTATTGTATTTGCCAGTTACTGTTCTACCTTTCTCAAAGAAGTCAATAAGAGAAACATATTTTGGAAGTCCGAGAAATACAGGCCATAATCTTTACGACATATAATGCCTTTCTGGGGAAGAGTCATCGACTTCTGCCCCTAAACACTAAATTGAATGCTATTTCGTTGGTAGCGTCGGGTATTGGAGCCACGTTTCATCCACAGTGAATGAAAGCACTTTTTACCAGTTTATGCATTTGAAAGAAAGGAAACAAGCACTGAAAATTACTTGCATTCCGTCATTTCAGCTGATACAGCAACCAGTGCGAAAACGTACTCTACGGGAAAAGCTTTCCTCAAACTTTCAGAAACTTGTCACTTCTAACGCCGTCCATAAAATCATTCCACGATGCGAATACTCGGCAAAATGCGATTGGGATATCAAAAAGTTTAAAATACCCAATGCCTAATAGGATTTCCAACTTTTTGGTGTTCCAATCGCATTTTGCCGAGTATTCGAGGTATGATTTTATGGACGGCATGCGTACGTTTGATGAAAACGTTTCTTGTAGATTACGGTATTGCACAAGATGGGATCAGAACGTTTCCTTATACTTATTTTTGCAATTTTTTACATTTTAGATACTCTGAAGATGCCTACCACAGACGAAAGGCGCCACTGAAATTTAAAAATAAAAGCCTCCTCAAACAAGACTGTATTTTTATCTCAATAAGCACTGATTTAAAAATCAACATAACAAATTATTCAGCACATGAAGTTGATACTTGACCTGTTATTTTACAACAGATTCCAACACAAAACAGCAGTTATATTAACACTATCTTGGTGCCAGATCAAGAACTGTTCACCTTGCCTTATCACGAAAATGATTTAAATTATTATGTTAGTGCCAGCGATGATGACTGGGAGAGCATCTTACTGAAGTACCTGCGTGGATTAACTACAGTGTACACTCCATACAGTTTGGTGTAAATTTACGAAAGTGATTCAGGTGGACGATCCCAGTACTATTCGGAAAAAATAAAGGGTTCAGAGGACAACAAAACAGAATTGAGACAAAAAACTAAATATCGAAAATTCTGATTTTAGTCCTTGTGTGATATATGTGTTACACGTTACTCTAATCGCTTGCGGTATTGTAAACTTACGTTCATATTAGTTACAAGCTTTCTGTACGTAGCGTGTGACATAACAGCTACTGCGGGTTGTAGTCAAAAATTTGCATACTACGTGAAAATAAAGGTTTCTGTCAACTGAAGGTAACGTACCTAAGCGCAATTATTCAACTTATACCACGAAGTGTGAACAGGATTTATTCATTCAAATAAAATAATTTTGAGTCCAGTGCCGCAAGTTAGTGCAAAATTAAATGCGTCAAAAACATGCCGAAGTTTCGACCGTATCACAACTATCATCTTCAGGCCATTTGCACTAATTGAAGCTTTACACACAGACATATTTTTATTCAAATTGACACTGACTGCACTGAAATCAGGATGAATGTATTTAGCCGGCCGGAGAGGCCGTGCGGTTCTGGGCGCTACAGTCTGGAGCCGAGCGAACGCTCCGTTCGCAGATTCGAATCCTGCCTCGGGCATGGATGTGTGTGACGTCCTTAGGTTAGTTAGGTTTAATTAGTTCTACGTTCTAGGCGATTGATGACCTGAGAAGTTAAGTCGCATAGTGCTCAGAGCCATTTGAACCATTTTGAATGTATTTATACATATGCAGATTACCACAGAAGGAAATAATGAAAAGTACAACGTGGGCTATGATGGCTGGTTTCGAGCCAGTCCATCGCTGCTTGCGTATCTTCGGTTTGCTACCGTGAAGTGCGGCTAGGTGGCTCCCCGGGGTCGGGAGGTAGGCTAAGCGAGGCAGAGATGGCGTAGCGCCAATGAGGCTAGTGCACCGAGCTTGGCAGACTGTTTAAGAGAAAATATGCGTTGCTGGGTGTGATGCTCGTCGGTGCTAGCTCTGTGGTCAGCGGCAGCTAGCAGTATTTTGCGATGGTGCCGTATTTCTGTTGCACTTTGGCCGACGAGCAGAACTGATTTTTGGCGCCTTTCGTTTGTCCTTTAAAGCCATATTTGCGGATGACGAAGCCGATCTTCTGGAACCAATGGTATTACTCCATTATTTCCGGGCTGAGAGGCCGTGATCGATCTGTAAAACTTCTTCTTCCTGACGTGTCTCACCTCGGAAGAAGTTGCCCGCGGTGGGCAGCGAAACGTCAGGAAGAATAAGTTTTACCGAACGACTACGGCCTCTCAGCCCGGAAGTTTTAACTAATGAAGACGCCGGCCGCGAAAGCCTACACGCTGTGGTCAATAATTTACTGTTCCGAACTCTGGATTCTAGCTTGTAATTGCTCCCTTCTGCATTTTTATCGCCAGCGTGGCTGAGAGTTGGCTTGAGATTATATTTCGTATGACTACCTTCACCTGGTTTGGGTCCAGATATGTGGAATGTACATTGTTTATGTTTCGATGTGAGGGATCTGTTTTTAATTTGTGCATTTATTTGTACTGAAAATTGATGGAAATCTTGGTGTGTTCTAGTACTGTTCACGCGAACTGCTAAGTGTAAATTACGGTGACGTCATTGGACATTGTTCCGCTGGGTATATCGGTATATGTTATTTTTCTCTTGGCCTCACTGCTGTAACTGTGGTACGCTGTAAGCTATTGAAGCTTAATTTACCTTATTTTAAATTCTTAAATTCTGGAATTTGACGTGTAGCATGCTGCGTAGCGCTACTGGTCTTGATGATGTAAACTTGTGGCCTAGCTAAAATTTCATTGCAAATTATATATTTAAGATTTCTGTAAATTTCTTCCGCTGTCTAGTCAGCAGATTAATTGCAGTTTATCGTGTTTGTAAGCTTGTTCATGTTATTGAGGTTTCGAGGTAGTAAGGCCAAGGTATTTCGAGCGAGTGCTTAAATTTGTGTCAGTCCCATAGGCTACATAGTGGCCTGGCGCAAGGTTTTGCTAAAGAAAATTTAATATTCATACTGCTGAATCCGTTTGGGTATCCCTCTGTGCAGTTAACGCGAGTTTTCCGTCTTGTATCACGAGTAACAAATTTTTTATCCTAGGTCTGCTACTCATCCTAGTTGTTAATGTACTTGATTGCTCCCGGCTACCTTGTTCGCGTTAATCGTCCACGCTTGGATCGCTGAGAGAGTCGCGCTGCATCGAGCGACACACCTTGTTGTGTGCAACCACTCCAGAGGGACTGAGTCTGCGTACTGGGAAAGTTGCAACTGTCTACGCAACTAAGTGGTAAAGTTAATCTGGTATGCATTTTGGTTGAAATCTGGCCTTAGGTCTTAAATATTTCATGTAATAACTGAAACTTATTTGTTTTTCGTGTTGTAAGAAGTTGCTTACTGTAGTGTTTGATGATCTTGCATCTGGTCTGTTACTTTGTTTGTTAATAGTTTTACGGGCCTAGTCTTCTGTTAGTTATATATTGTTCTGAATTATTTCTCTCAGGCAGTATAGACGGTAAAATGTTAATAATTCTTGTAATTTTTATCGAGTAAATTTTCTTGAAGTGCGCAGTTTTTTCTTCACATAGTTGCGCTTAAGGTGCTGGTTCGCAGCAGTAAATTAATTTCATTTTTTAAAAATTTTAATATACAGTTTTATTCTGGGCATTAGTGAACCTATGAATCTTGATTTTAGTCTTATTAACTGAAGTCCCTTCACACAGTCTTGATATTTGTAAATTCTGGATTAACTGATGATTTGAAGTAACCTTCTTTTAACTGATTAATTGCTTGATTAAACAACTGATTTTTAATGATTACGATAATATATATTTATGTTTGAAATTAAACAGTGAATGTTGTTGAATAATCGTGAGGTCACGTCCTTCCATGCAAGTGTTTTTCTATAAATTCCTTGGAGCGAAATTTGCCGATTTCACTACTGTTACGAATCATTGTAATTCACGAACCAAAATGAGAATTTATTTACTGGAATAGGAACATAAGGATTAGAAAATAATTTCAAAAAAACTACTCTCTATGGCAAATTCTGTTCCAATTTTTTTTTTCTTGTTTCGTTAACTTCTTACGAAGTTGACGAAAAGAATCCATCGTCATGCTTGAAGCGATCCCAGCACAAAATGGTAATCACTATAATCAAACTGGAATTTGGAACCATATCTTTCAGACTGGTGTTTCACCGTTGTTGCTGTTCTACCTAATTGGGAGCTCTGTATTAAGAAGCAAGGTTGAAGGGGCTGCAGTAGTGTGACTGGCCACACGCTAGGTTAATCATAGTTCTGTAGAGAAGATGATGGGAACAATGAAGATGATTTCACATTGTTGATGTTAACAAGCTGATCTCCAGACACAGGTAATATTTGCAATAGGGCATCAGGAAGCAAATAACTGACGGTGTCAGTGTGAGCGGCGAACGTTTAGACATTTCCGCAGGTAGTTCTGTTTATTTCGCTTACTTACCGTCGATAATCCCGACTGCATTACTCACTGTGATGTAATAGCTCCAGTTATTTTGTTTTGAAGCTACGTGTTAGTTAATACGTTTTGGGTTACAGTAGCCTTTAGTTTTAAAAATCTCTTTGACTATAATTTATATGGTGATCACGTTGTATTTGCATTGGCCCATTTTTGTAGTAGGTTTCGTGGATAACACAAAGAGTTTAAAAAGCATATGTACCCTTTGTCGCATCGGATCGTGTTCAAATTCTGTCGAATGGTTCTGAGCGGTCCACAGCGGTTACAAACTGTACACGAGAGAAAAAATTGCGATAGCGCTGCACTCCAAAGGGGTGCGATCACTTTCAGTGGTGACGCAGCCCCACGATGTCCTTAGAGAAGGGTTGAAACGTCAAAGGGCGTCAAGAGTGTTAAAGATCGTCAAGAACGTCTTCCTATTGGTCACTGCACTTCGAAATGTCGTTTTCGACCGCAAAATGTGTGGCAATCAACGGTCAAGGGAAATGGGTGGTTTCTTTGATGCACTTTTACCACCGCCTGAGGACTTTTCGTCTCGATTCTGAGTGACAGAGTATCTGAAATGTTGTCCTCGACTACCCTGAGAAAATCGCTTGATTTAAACGATGGGTGTCGCGGCTCTGATCTAAGTCGTACAGACGATAAAAAGGGGGTGAAATGTGGGGAAGAGGGCTCTGTGAGGACCCTCTCATCGTGTGACAAGTCGGCAGTGGCGTTGGGCAGAATTATGGTGAAATCTGATGCCAATCTGACATCATTAGCTCACCTTACAGCTCTCATGAACTTCTGAACTGTAACCTTTTCTTCAAATGTGGCGACACCTTGGTCGTAGCGTCGTCCCGTCGCAGGGTGTCGTCGCAGGGCGCTACGCTTTTGCAACACTATGAATAAGGCTGTAGGCGTTTGAGCCAAATTTTAAACTTCAGCGTTGCAATGGGAGGCAACAACGAGGTTTTGGAAAAAGTGATCCTTTAATCCTGTTGCTTAGTGTAGTGTGTTGCGTTTTAATATTTATACATGTTTTGTGACATTTACTGCACATGAAGGACAATATTATGAAATCTGCTGATTATTTTCCCTACTTCATGATTAAATCTCGACAGTTAGTTTCCTGAACGAGCTCTTATCGCCTGTCTCCATAAACACAGAAAATAAATCAGTGATTTAACGTCTGGTCTAATAAATCACCGTTTTCTCACATCGGAATGAATTACTAGAGGAAGAGCATGCGTAATCTATTGCGATACTACTTACACTATGACCACAACATTTATAATTCTAAATATAAGATGAAACACATCCTTCCTTTCTCACAGTTGATTCATTTCTCAAAGATGATTCATTTCGCACAGTTGACGGCTAGCACAAGAGGAACCAAACTACCGGAACGACTGGAATTTAGAAAGATACTTATTAAAGCCCCCCATGAACCATGGACCTTGCCGTTGGTGGGGAGGCTTGCGTGCCTCACCGATACAGATGGCCGTACCGTAGGTGCAACTACAACGGATGGGTATCTGTTGAGAGGCCAGACAAACATGTTGTTCCTGAAGAGGGGCAGCAGCCTTTTCAGTAGTTGCAGGGGCAACAGTCTGGATGACTGACTGATCTGGCCTTGCAACATTAACCAAAACGGCCTTGCTGTGCTGGTACTGCGAACGGCTAAAAGCAAGGGGAAACTACAGCCGTAATTTTTCCCGAGGACATGCAGCTTTACTGTATGATGAAATGATGATGGCGTCCTCTTGGGTAAAATATTCCGGAGGTAAAATAGTCCCCCATTCGGATCTCCGGGCGGGGACTACCCAGGAGGTCGTCGTTATCAGGAGAAAGAAAACTAGCGTTCTACGGATCGGAGCGTGGATTGTCAGATCCCTTAATCGGGCAGGTAGGTTAGAAAATTTAAAAAGGGAAATGGATAGGTTAAAGTTAGATATAGTGGGAATTAGTGAAGTTCCGTGGCAGGAGGAACAAGACTTCTGGTCAGGTGATTACAGGGTTATAAATACAAAATCAAATAGGGGTAATGCAGGAGTAGGTTTAATAATGAATAGGAAAATAGGAATGCGGGTGAGCTACTACAAACAGCATAGTGAACGCATTATTGTGGGCAAGATAGAAACAAAGCCCATGCCTACTACGGTAGTACAAGTTTATATACCAACTAGCTCTGCAGATGATGAAGAAATTGATGAAATGTATGATGAGATAAAAGAAATTATTCAGGTGGTGAAGTGAGGGGAAAATTTAATAGTAATGGGTGACTGGAATTCGTCAGTAGGAGAAGGGAGAGAAGGAAACATAGTGGGTGAATATGAATTGGGGCTAAGAAATGAAAGAGGAAGCCGTCTGGTAGAATTTTGCACAGAGCATAACTTAATCATAGCTAACACTTGGTTCAAGAATCATAAAAGAAGGTTGTATACATAGAAGAATCCTGGAGATACTAAAAGGTATCAGATAGATTATATAATGGTAAGACAGATTTAGGAAACAGGTTTTAAGTTGTAGGACATTTCCAGGGGCAGATGTGGACTCTGACCACAATCTATTGGTTATGACCTGTAGATTAAAACTGAAGAAACTGCAAAAAGGTGGGAATTTAAGGACATGGGATCTGGATAAGCTGAAAGAACCAGAGGTTGTACAGAGTTTCAAGGAGAGCATAAGGGAACAGTTGACAGGAATGGGGGGAAGAAACACAGTAGAACAAGAATGGGCAGCTCTGAGGGATGAAGTAGTGAAGGCAGCAGAGGATAAAGTAGGTAAAAAGACGAGGGCTGCTAGAAATCCTTGGGTAACAGAAGAAATATTGAATTTAATTGATGAAAGGAAAAATTTAAAAATGCAGTAAATTAAGCAGGCAAAAAGGAATACAAATGTCTCAAAAATGAGATCGGCAGGAAGTGCAAAATGGCTAAACAGGGATGGCTAGAGGACAAATGTAAGGATGTAGTAGCTTATATCACTAGGGGTAAGATAGATACTGCCTACAGGAAAATTCAGGAGACCTTTGGAGAGAAGAGAACCACTTGTATGAATATGAAGAGCTCAGATGAAAACCCAGTTCTAAGCAAAGAAGGGAAGGCAGAAAGGTGGAAGGAGTATATAGAGGGTTTATACAAGGGCAATGTACTTGAGGACAATATTATGGAAATGGAAGAGGATGTAGATGAAGACGAAATGGGAGATAAGATACTGCGGGAAGAGTTTGACAGAGCACTAAAAGACCTGAGTTGAAACAAGGTCCCCGGAGAAGACAACATTCCATTAGAACTACTGACAGCCTTGGGAGAGCCAGTCATGACAAAACTCTATCAGATGGTTAGCAAGATGTATGAGACAGACGAAATACCCTCAGACTTCAAGAACAATATAATAATTCCAATCCCAAAGAAAGCAGGTGCTGACAGATGTGAAAATTACCGAACTATCAGTTTAACAAGTCACAGCTGCAAAATACTAATGCGAATTCTTTACAGACGAATGGAAAAACTGGTAGATGCGGACCTCGGGAAGGATCAGTTTGGATTCCGTAGAAATGTTGGAACATGTGAGGCAATATGACCTTAGACTTATCTTAGAAGAAAGATTGAGAAAAGGCAAACCTACGTTTCTAGCATTTGTAGACTTGGAGAAAGCTTTTGACAGTGTTGACTTGAATACTCTCTTTCAAATTCTGAAGGTGGCAGGGGTAAAATACAGGGAGCGAAAGGCTATTTACAATTTGTACAGAAACCAGATGGCTGTCATAAGAGTCGAGGGGCATGAAAGGGAAGCAGTGGTTGGGAAAGGAGTGAGACAGGGTTGTAGCCTCTCCCCGATGTTATTCAATCTGTATATTGAGCAAGCAGTAAAGGAAACAAAAGAAAAATTCGGAGTAGGTATTAAAATTCATGGAGAAGAAGTAAAAACTTTGAGGTTCGTCGATGACATTGTAATTCTGTCAGAGACAGCAAAGGACTTGGAAGAGCAGTTGAACGGAATGGACAGTGTCTTGAAAGGAGGATATAAGATGAACATCAACAAAAGCAAAACGAGGATAATGGAATGTAGTCAAATTAAATCGGGTGATGCTGAGGGAATTAGATTAGGAAATGAGACACTTAAAGTAATAAAGGAGTTTTGCTATTTAGGAAGTAAAATAACTGATGATGGTCGAAGTAGAGAGGATATAAAATGTAGACTGGGAATGGCAAGGAAAGCGTTTCTGAAGAAGAGAAATTTGTTAACATCGAATACAGATTTATGTATCAGGAAGTCGTTCCTGAAAGTATTTGTATTCATTGTAGCCATGTATGGAAGTGAAACATGGACGATAACTAGTTTGGACAAGAAGAGAATAGAAGCTTTCGAAATGTGGTGCTACAGAAGAATGCTGAAGATTAGATGGGTAGATCACATAACTAATGAGGAAGTATTGAATAGGATTGGAGAGAAGAGACGTTTGTGGCACAACTTGACCAGAAGAAGGGATCGGTTGGTAGGAGATGTTCTGAGGCATCAAGGGATTATCAATTTAGTATTAGAGGGCAGCGTGGAGGGTAAAAATCGTAGAGGGAGACCAAGAGATGAATACACTAAGCAGATTCAGAAGGATGTAGGTTGCAGTAGGTACTGGGAGATGAAGAAGCTTGCGAGGATAGAGTAGCATGGAGAGCTGCATCAAACAAGTCCCAGGACTGAAGACAACAACAACAACTTATTAAAGGCCGATCTTATGTCGCATTCATTTGCAATGAAGTAAATCAGAAAAATCAGTGTAAAATTAAGCCTGTGGTCATTTATAAATTTCAACAATGTCCATCTACAACAAAAATTAACTGATCAAGCGTGTGTGGGTTAATGTTGTGCTCCAGCGGAAACCACTAAAACATATAATGCAGTTACTAATAATATCGGCCTAAGCAGAGCTGCGCGTTACTATTGGAGGTACTGTGATAATGTCAGGCAGTAAGTTATAGGAGGACTTGAACCATACAACAACCTGATGAATTTCACATAAATATTTAATGTAACCAGGACTGAAGTACCCTGCGAGTAGTCTCAGCTTTAGATTAATGATCCCACAGTTACATGACCGAGATACCAGTGCACATGGCAGTGGTGCTGTGGTGATCTTCAGTCGAAAGAATGGTTTTCTGCAGCTCTCCAAGCTAGTAATTCCGTCCAAGTCTCTTCATCTCTGCATAACTCCTCAACCTACATCAGTTTGAACCTGCTTACTGCTGCCAATTCTTTGTATTCTTCAACATCCTCACCCCCCCACCCCCCGCCCTTTCCCAATTACGAAACTGATCATTACAGAGCGAGGTGGAACAAGGGTTAGCACACTGGACTCGCATTTTGGAGGCCGACGTTTCAAATCCACGTCCAGCCATCCTTATTTAGGTTTCCCGTGATTTTCCTAAATCGCTTGAGGCAAATGCCGGATGGCTCCTTTCAAAGGGCGCGGCTGAGTTCCTTCCCTATTATTCCCTAACCCAATGGGACCGATGACCTCGCTGTTTGGTCCCCTCCCCCAGATCAACCAATCAACCAAACTGCTGATTCTACCTTGCCGATTCCTTGTTTTAGTCAAGTTGTGCCATAACTTTCTTTTTTCCCTCCTCATGTTATTTATCATTGTTCGTTTTATTTGTTATGGTGAAAAACAAAATTATGCATTCAATTTCTTTGCTCTTGTCTGAAAGATCAAAGTAATGGAAGTAGTATTATTAACAATTCTTCATAACACTTAAATTTATGTTAGACGTTAACAAATTTCTCTATTTCGAAAATGCATTTTTGTTCTTGCCAGTTAGCATTTTACATCATCTTTAGTTCGGAAGTCATCAGCTATTTTGCTGCTCAAATAGCAAAATTCACCTACTTGTTTTAGTGTCTCATTTCTTTCATTTTTATTGATATTCATCTTTTAACGTCTTTTCTATACACCATCCATCCCGATCAACTGCTCTTCCAAGTCCTTCGTAATCTCTAACGACAGAATTGGGCAAACCTTAAAGTTTTCCTCTCGCTTAATTTCGTTTCATTTTGCAAGTTTATCTTTGGTTTTGTTTACTGCTTGCTCGATGTACAGATAGAATAACATCAAGGATGTGTTAAATTCCGCCTCACTTCCTTCTCAACTGCGCTTGCCTTTTTGTACCTTCGTTTCTTATAACTGTAATATGGTTTGTACATAAATTGTAGATGGCCTTTCGCTCCCTATACTTATTTCTACTACCTACAGAACACGAAAGACTGTACGCCAGTGAGCTTTGAGACTTTCTCTGACTCTAAAAATGCTATAAACAAAGATTTGCCAACCTATCTTCTAAGAAAAGTGGTAGGGCGAATACAGCTCGAGTATTCCTACATTTCACCGAAAACTAATCTTCCAGAGGTCGGCTTCTTGCAGTTTTTGCATTGTTCAGTAAATGGAAGCTATCAGTATATTGTAACCATGGCTTATTAAACTCATGGTTCGATAATACTCACTAGTGTCAGCACCTGTCATCTCTGGAACTGTAATTATATAATTCTTCTGAGGATTTGTCGTCAGCCTGTCACTGACGTAAGGTGGCTGGAAAGAAAATCTGTGAACCTATATCAGCGGATCGAAAGTATCCGCACATCCCCGTGTAAAGCAGAACTGACCACTAAACGATACGAGATGCGGACTCGCTAGTATAAAAGGAGGCGGGGAGAATTGTGTTGTGAGCACAGAAACAGCAAAAGAAGAATGGGTCTACTAGGCGAGCTTTCTGACTTGGAAAGTGGACTAGTCATTGCATATTTCCGGAGTAACAGATCCGTTAGGGACACTTCTAAATGCGTGCAAGTCGACGGTTCGTGATGCGATTACGCAGTGGAAACGTGAAGGAGCGGCCACTGCTAGCCCGGGACCAGGCGGGCCTCATACAGTGGCAGACAGGTATCAACTAGCATTGCGGAGGTTGGCTGTAAGAAATCACGTGTAATCAGTGGAAGCTCTGCCGCCAGTCCTGCTAGCACAGTGACTCTGCGTGGGGAGTTAACCCTCTGACGGTTAAAATTTATTCTGAAAAATAAAAGGCAAAAAACTGACTTCTTCTGTGATAAATAACACACTTTCATTTACAAAAGATGTGATCTGACCGATAGTGAAAATCGGTGAAGTGGGTCAATGTGTCCCACGAACATAACTGGAGCCAAGTTCTCATGTGAACCTAGGATTTTCAGAGTTAAAATTTTAATTTTAGAATGGTTTCACCTGGATGGGTGTTATGGAGAAAAGTATAACAAATCAGTACAAAACACATTTATTCTCCTGGCAATGAAAAACATGAAATATCGCACACAAGTTTTCAACACATTTGATGGCTTTGACATACCACACACCAAATTTCGCTACATTCTGTAATGTTTTCTGGAGCATGTACGTCCCACTACGTACAAATTATGTCAAACAATTAGAATTACTAAGGTGTATAGTAATGTTTCGCAACAATGTCCGTGATGTGTCAGAAAACACAATTGGTTAGCCGCGCGAAGTAGCCGCGTGGTTCGGGGCGCTATGTGACGAATTGCCGCGCGGTTCGGGGCGCTGTGACGGATTGCGCGACCACTCCTGCAGGAGGTTCGAGTCCTCCCTCGGGCATCGATGTGTGTGTTGTTCTTAGCATAAGTTAGTATAAGCTACCTTAAGTAGTGTGTAAGTCTAGGGACCGATGACCTCAGCTGTTCGGTTCCTTAGGAATTCACACACATTATCACAACTAGCTACTTCAGACGTTCTTGGAGAAGATGGTTATTGGTTCTGACTTTTTTTTCTCATGGGACGTGCGGACTGTAAAACGTCTACACACAAGCCGGCCCATTTGATCGCCCACAGACCTCTATATATCCACCCTATGGGTGGTAGTATTTTCCTCGAAGTTGGGAAATCACTCAGAGATTCTGCCCCGACGACGAGGTGAAAGAAGAGGTTCACAACTTTCTGCGCACCACGGTGGCGAGCTGGTATGACAAGGGCATACAAAAACTGCCACATCCTCTACAAAAATGCATCGACAGAAATGGTTATTATGTCGAAAAATAGCTAAATGTTCAAGCTGTAAACTGATGTAAGCCATTGTAGCAATTAAGAGGTCTATATCCAAAAAAAAAAGTAGGAGACCTTAGTTTTAGGATTACCCTCGTAGAATACTGAATTCTCCAACGATGGAAATGGAATTCCAATGTGTGTAGCCCCAATTACCGTTCCGCGTCGAGACTCTGTTAATACCCGCTGTGCGGCCGTAATCATGTCGGAAACCACTTCACACGAATCACCTGAGTACAAATGACAGTTCCAATAATGCACTGTCCTTTTATACCCGGAGTATGCGTTACTACCGCCATCTGTATACGCGCATATCGCTATCCCGTGCGCCATGTCGCCTCACTGTAGTGTAGGCAGCAGAGAGATCTTTATTTCGCAGAGCTTAACGAGTAGCACAGGCGCTGTAGGATTGCATTACACGATTCTTTCAGCGTTCAGTCACTCAGCCACTCTGATTAGTAGCACGCGTGCCCCGTCCATTTCCGGAGTGAATGCTTAGCGCGGCCGCTCAGCAGCGGCTGCGGTAATGAGGCAGGATCGGCGGCGGGCGCGGCCGGATGGGCAGGGCGGGTGATAATCAGCAGGAATGTGGCACCTCACCTGCCAGGGAGTCCGCGGCCGCACCCGCCGCCGACCGCCGGCCGAGGGCCTGGCCCATCCCGTGACGCGACGCGACGGACGCAATGCGACGCCGTCCGCTAACCGCCGCGGCGCCAGGTCCAGCGGAGACGAGCCCACGCCCTATCGCCTTGTAGCCCCACGTCTCGTCCACTGGGGCGGCTTTCGAGTCGGAATCCTGGCTCACGTGGGCGAGGGTGGAGAAAAGAAACCGCTGGAATCACTGCACCCTCCGCCAATAGTAAGGGAATTCGCAGAAATACCGGGTGGTATGATTAAATTGCAGCTACCTACAGATATCCAGTGTGGGCTGTAATTATCGTATGGCAGCGAAACTTGAAAGATATTCTTATGCATTAATGCGGAAAAAAGCTGGAAAAAAATTAGTTCCATCTTGGCCACCAGGTGCAAATCTGGCGCTATGAATGCAAGAAAGACGTTTAGAAATGTTTCCATATGTAGTGCATTAAGAGCGGGACGCGGGCAAAAACGATCAAACAAATGAGAAAAGCATAATGTTGATTTTATTATTAAAATCCATGGAAAAGAAATAAAAACTTTGAGCTTCGCCGATGACATTGTGAGTCTGTCAGAGACAGCATAGGACCTGGAAGAGCAGCTGACCGGAATGGACGGTGTCTTGAAAGGAGAATATAAGATGAACATCAACAAAAGCAAAACGAGGATAATGGAATGTAGTCGTATTAAATCGGGTGATTCTGAGGGAATTTGATTAGGAAATGAGACACTTGAAGTAGTAAATGATTTTTGCTATTTGGGGAGCAAAATAACTGATGATGGTGGAAGTAGAGAGGACACAAAATGTAGACTGGCAATGGCAAGGGAAGCGTTTCTGAAGAAGAGAAATTTGTTAACATCGAGTATAGATTTAAGTGTCAGGAAGTCGTTTCTGAAAGTATTTGTATGGTGCGTAGCCATGTATGGAAGTGAAATGTGGACGATAAATAGTTTAGACAAGAAGAGAATAGAAACTTTCGAAATGTGGTGCTACAGAAGAATGCTGAAGATTAAATGGGTAGATCATATAACTAATGAGGAGATATTGAATAGAAGTGGGGAGAAGAGAAATTTGTGGCACAATTTGAATAGAAGAAGGGATCGCTTGGTAGGACATGTTCTCAAGCATCAAGGGATCACCAATTTACTATTGGACTGCAGCGTGGAGGGTAAAAATCGTAGAGTGAGCCAAGAGATGAATACGCTTAACATATTCAGAAGGATGTAGGTTGCAGTAGGTACTGGGAGAAGAAGAAGCTTGCACAGGATAGAGTAGATAGAGTAGCATGGAGAGCTGCATCAAACCAATTCTGGACTGAAGGCCACAACAACAACAAATACAAGAAACCGTGATTATTCTGTCAATGACGTAACTACCTAGTAAGTCTTCTTTTTAAAAGTTCTATTGCTGAAACATACCACGTTTGTTTTCAATCAACGATACGTATCACAAAGCTACAACGATAATATTACATATTCTTGACATGCGCTGCCTGAAACTGGAGCAGCTGCCTAGAGTATCATGTTAGCCCTCTGTCAGAGCAAGTTCCAGACATGAATCACCCGTGGAACAAGTGTTTGTCAGAGAACGAGTGTCCGTCAGAGACAAGAGTATCTTCATGGGTGCCCCTGGAAGTGCGATAGGACGTTCTTGTTCTCTGTGTAAATAAACAGTCTGTCGGATAGGATGAGCAGCAGTCTGCGACTGATTGCTGATGGCGCTGTGGTGAACGGGGAGGTGTCGTCGATACAAAAATGTAAGCTAATATAGTTGAATAGGAAAAACAATCCTGTAACGTTCGAATAAATGATTAGTGGTGTGCTGTGTGACACACTCAGGTCTGTTAAATATCTAGGCGTAACATTGAAATGCAGTATAAAATGGAATGAAAACAAACGTACAAATTGTGCAAGGATTGAGAAGATAGATTAAGATAATCAGGGCTCGGACAGAGGCATGTAGGCAGTGGTCTTTCCTTCGCTCTGTTTGCGACAAGAACAGGAAAGGAAATGGCCAGCAGTGGTAAAACGTACCCTCCGTCATGCACCGTAAGGTGGCTTGGAGAATATGTATGTACATGCAGAGACATAGATACTTCTATACGAAAGTCCTCTGTGCAAAAAAAAGTAAGAATACGAACGTTTTATTGGTTAAACGTCACTACCTAACAATAAATAATGAAATGAAAATCTCACAAAATTTCTGGTGTGTGTTTGTAATAAGATGTACATCAAATTGTGATGCGTCTGTGTGTTCGGCTGACGCGCTGGGTCTGAAGTGACTATTTTTAGACGCCATTAGCAAACACGCGGAGCTCCTGGACGCCGAAGTAAAGTATTTATTGGCGCTGGTAAACGAATTTGAAGCGGATGACTTAATGCTCTTTCCATTTAGCTGCAACTTCACACGTGTCCATGTGATTGTTTGAATCGTGTGCCTTGTCGTGGCGCATTTTAATGTAGATTCATCGGACCGTGGCCGATCTGTCTATTCTTTCGGCAGATATTAGCTCCAAGCCTTATTATTAACTTGTCTGTCAGAATCACTAAGACTGCTGAAAAATGTATTTATGTCTTTGTACTATACAACTACTTTTATTAGTCAAAATGTCAAATATTACAGTTAGGCCTGCTACTCCAGTGTAAAATATGAACGTCAATGCTACAAAGCAGTTCACGTGGAGTTAACTGAATAGAAGCACATAGTTGGCGGTAGAAAATAGGTTAAAGTTGTGCATATTCGCTTCTGGAATTTTCAGATGTACGTAGAACCGTTAAAAATTTCTTGTAGTACCCTATACTCAAATTACATGTATTGTTGCAAAACCACAATATTCTTGCTTAACGTTACTGTAGGATCACCACGAAGACACCATGTGCTGATTTCTCTGTACAAATTATTTTCGTCGGTATAACTGTTACACTGAAATTGATTTTTTAATGTTTGCGTGCGGTTCCATCAGGGCTTACATAGAATCTTAAGATTCCTCTATGTGCGGCTGAACTGCACCTACCTTGATAACACACAATGATTTGTCAACGTAGTACTCCAGCATCCAACATGTAAAAGTTCGTAACGTGATCTTTCCTGTCTTGTAATCAAGGGCCAAGTGAAGCGCGTCACAACAGGACAGTGTTACTGGCTTTTATCAGTGCTGATAATTTCTAACACGGTGTCGTATACTGTGACTGACGCCAAAAGTAACCATTCAATATGGCTTCTTGCAGTTGCTCTGAAGCGTTTGATTGTGAATATTCCTTTTAATATCACAGTGCAGTGGAGGCCTGCTTTTTCTAACAGCCCACTGGCTGTTAGGGCAATGGACTCAATTTTCAGAGTGCCGGGATTTTAATCACAGTCTGACAATTCAGTTTTTTATTTGCCGATGTTTCCCTTCGTCATTTCGATGCTAGCCGTGATGACCTTTGTCACGCTAAACTAGTGAAACGTACAGCATAATAATATGAATTGATACCATACAGGTGCGACGAGAGTTGAATGGGCGTAGCAAACGTAAATAAAATAAAAATAAAATAGCTAGTTCTCTGACACTAATTTTTTCCAAGATATTGGAAGCGGACTTCCATGGCAGTGGGTTATATTACTTTAAGAGATACAACAACCATCCACTTTTATGCAGCTGAATCTCTGCCGGGGAAGAATACAGTAAAACAGTCCGTTAGTAAAGCCAACGATTCCAGGAAGGAAGGTGACAATGTTTTCAGCTTAGAGTTTGCGGAGCGACTGTAATGCTTCCCACGGATGGAGAGAGTTGTAGATCAGAAGTCCTTTTATAGGAGGTTATCTAATATTGCTACTTTTTCATGAAGAGAAAATGACAATGCCCTTTTTGCCGTGATTTTTCTGGGTTTTGTATAACTCTTCAGAGAAAATTTATGACCTCAGTTGGTATTCGGGATAATTTATTTCTGGCAAGAACTGTTGACAAGTGGCGGTAACAATTTGGGGACGCGTATTGGTATAAACAAGGTAGGCATTTCGCATGCAAGAGAAAGAAACTATTCTCTTAACTACAATAATTTTCTTCTAAGTGTGCTGATTATCAACTTTACGTATGCTGCGGCCTGTCTCCGAGATGCGGTGGGCCAGCTGTCAATATTATCAGTCACCAATGCTTGAGACAGGAAATAGTCTCTTTAGCACGAAATGCTTGGAGGTATCTCTGTTTCTCTTTTATTGAACCAAAGCATTAGCTTAGTTCTCATAAGGCTTTATAGAACCGACCTTGGAGTTACAGAAGTGCCTATCGCACCACTCGCTTGACGTAATTTGGGACACAACGGAAAATCATGGATCAAGCAGCCCACTTAGAATTTTAACACACTTGCTAAAACAATAAATAGTTTTACTATGGTCCACTCTTGCTCGTTTTTCCGCAGATTTCTTGCTGTTTTAAGTGGAGCCCTATGAGACATGCAACCAGCACCGTCGGGCTCTAAGTAATTTTGCAATTACCTGTGACTGTCAAAGTTTCAGGCGAGGCGTATGTGTAACCGAAGAGGCAAACCTGAAGATTCTATATTTTAACGTTATACAAAGCTGTATGGAATAGTGGTTAAGCAGTGGCCTCTCATTTCCAGTCGCTGTTCGGTCTCTAGATTTTGTTTTTTCCTGGCTTCTCCATCTCGTCAGGCGGATGCCAGGGCGGTTTCATTGGAAAGGAGACGGCCCCTTTCACGGCGCTTCCATGTCCGGGATGGGCTTGTTGACGCTGCGACGGTAAACTCTCTTCCCTTTTATAGCAACCTCATGCAGTTTTTTAAGAAGAAAACAATCTTTTGCAGCAAAAGTCACACTGATTCCCCAATTTTTGCGATACATGAAGGACGAATAGTTTGAAACAGCACAAATATTTTCACTGGTGTTTTCTAATATTTCAGATTCACCAAATGAGGCTCCATACGTTCGAGATTTAGCAGTTACTATCATTTTTAGCAACTCGAAATCTTTCGTCACTTCAGTAATTTAACTTGGGAGAGAAAACGCTGGATACGA
The DNA here is from genome assembly GCF_023897955.1 of Schistocerca gregaria. Lineage (NCBI taxonomy): Eukaryota > Metazoa > Arthropoda > Insecta > Orthoptera > Acrididae > Schistocerca > Schistocerca gregaria. The sequence continues at coordinate 685,866,127 of NC_064922.1, forward strand.
TCAGTCTCCTAATAGCGAAGAGATTATTCTCTGTGTTTTCACAATGTTTGGTTCAACAACACCGTAGCTGATAAATATTAATGATGTTTATATAAAGTCACGTTGATTTTTCTCTTACCTTGAGTATGTTAGAGAATAACAGCAAATTTTGCCCCCAGACACTGTTGAAGTTGGCTTTTTACTTATACTTACTGATAAACATTTGGAATCTTTCCTACAGTATTAATTAGAAATTACAATCGACTGCACAGAAACTTGACCGAACAAAGAATTGACTAGTTGTTATATTCATGATGAGCACAGACAATAACGATACTTTGCACCATAAATTTTCCTATATTAAGATAATAATACCCTATCAAACCACACACGCATATGCATTAAGTTATTTTATTTTGTCTCGAGTACAGATTGATGTCAGATAAACAGATTTTTTTTTATTGGAGAGCCTGTTTTAAAATGAGGAATGTACCGTACTAAAAGCTTCTAGTAGCAGGTTAACCTTAGATTACATATAATATAGACCGCTCATGACGCAATTTTACTCAAACGAACATCTCGTATGATGGGTGGAATATATTGTCAGTACTGTGTGGAATGAACCTTCTTTTTCTCTGTTCTAACATTTTCGGTAAATGTTTATTACAACGGTAAAGTCTTTTACAGTGTTTAGATTCAGCAATAATTATTTGAAACGTAGCAACATTTCATTTTCCTGAGAAAATTGTTTTAAATATACAAATTTTTTGGCAAAAATTTTTTCGGAGTCAAGTCAGTAGACTGGTATCGGAAGAAAACTGAAGCCCGGTGCTGTGCCATCAATTTTTTATTTTCCTCGGCATTTACACCCTACGAACTATAAAAAAGAATGTACCAATTCGGAGAAATCCGCAACAAGCGTCATATGTGTCGGTAAACGAAGTATATTGTGCGTTTTATTTGTGCTTATATCGATTTGACTGTAAAAAAAGAATTATACGTGATTTACAATCGTTCAAATGCAGAATTTTCACTGCATCTGAAACAACATTTAGCTGGAGTCTGTTTGGGTTTGCATAAAAATCTGTGAACAACACCATGGTTAGCGTTGTTGAATAAATGCCGCTTTTATCTGAGATTTAACAGGCAGGATGCAGAGAACAAAGCCTCGTTGGCAGAATGTGGTGTAAAAATTTGTAGATGTTAGTAGTAGACTGTTAATTATTATTCAAGGTCAATGCAGAAAATATGATTAACACAGTACAATACAATTGATGTCACCCAATGTCGTACATATTGATAAAGGAAGTGTTTGTGTTACTACCGACACAAATATTTCTTCATTTTTCTGTTTTCTCGATTGTTTTTAAACTAAGAAATTTGCTAAACCTCTTGGCTCCAGGACTAGAAAACGAATCGTTCAGGCAACAGAAATGTTCTTCTTAGTCACACTTCGCTAGATTAAGACCATTCCCCTCATTCTCTAACACAAGCTACATAGCGTAGTGTTAATGTTACCAAACTCACTACAACAGTTTTCTCAATACCAATATTTAAAGTTTGCTAGTACATTAAGCTTTATATCTTGATATTGTTTCACTTTCTGTTCTGGATTTAGCAAACGTTATACTATACAAACACTTATTTTCAGTCAAAGCAATCTGTAATTCATAAAATCAAATGTCATTTGTTCTTTTATGTGAAGAGGAATGAATAAAAACGGATGTGTGCTGTCATCAAAGATTTGATGGATATCGTGGAGTGTGCCACGAAAACAAAGCAAACCACAATCGCTAATCAAAAATCACCTGAGCAGGGTAATTTCTGATTCAGGAAAAGGCCTTTCCTTTCTGTAAAGAAACCTCAAAGTATTGATCGTGTTAATTGTGACAGGCGTTATTTATAACTTCAATTTTTTTTAAAATAAAGGCCAGTGCGACTCTGACAGAACTAAATTTACAGGGAACTCAGAACAAATAAACAGGGTTCCAAAAACAATGTGGAAGGCTTGTGTGTTGCAGGATAGGTTGTACTGAGAAACAATTGTTAGGAAAATGCTATACTTCGCTTAGTTTCCGAATTAATTACTATTGAAGTTAGCCAATTAGGTAGTCGAGCGCGCAAATTAAGCGGTCCGCCAGATATGGTGTCGCCCAGCGTGTGCTTCGTTTGGTTTCCTAAAACCGAAAAAGAGAGACACAAAAATTGGGCATGGGGCTATAGCAAGGATCGAACCCCAGCCAAAGGCTGAGCAGTCTCGTCCTCTTCACCTACGCTAAGACAACAACCGACACTAGTTGTATCTGGAGGGCCACTTGAATTTACTCGCGCAACAGCCTCATGTCCTAACGTCAATGCTAATTACCCCGGAAACAGTGCAATGAATCTAATTTTTTTTCGTAATAATTATTTCTCACCACAACCTACTCTGTAACACCCTTACAAGCTTTTCAGACTGTTTCTGACCACCCTGTATAACTTCGATAAAACCTCGTTGTCTCATGACTCTTCTAAACCTAAATTTGTTGGAGCACCTGGCATCAAAAGCAGAAGCTAGACTGGATCTTCTCGGCTACAAAACGCTGTAGTCTTTTTGTGTTTGTCAGCTGGTGATAAAGTGATGCCATTGCATTTGCATATTTAAAGGAAAGTACGTAACGTAAAACTGCATGGACAGAGAAGTGCCTACAAAGACTGCCTTGTCAGCAAGCAACTGAGGTTGGATGGAGACCATACTATTTTTCATCTTTTCCTAATATGTCTTTTTAAAGAATATTGGCTCATGTTGGGTATTATTATTTATGATGGACGTGTGACCAAAATTTCAAGTAGACTGATCCGGATAGTTCAGGCGTACCACCATGAAACAGTCACCTCACACTATCCACGCATTACAACTTCTCTATGTTTTATTGCCTTTAATATAACTCCTCTGATATCAGTAATCATGGAACCACTGAACTGTGATTTTTTTGTGTACCTTTAGTCAACAGGTACATATCCCCGAAATCAGTCTAACATAGCTTATATAAAATATAGACTGGGTGGATCCAGTTATCCATGCGAAGAGAAATTTTTCTTTTGAATTTTTCTTTAACTCAAATATTCAGAGATATTTTGAAATAGAGCATTTCAACGAGAATTTCTCAAACTGCAATAAGACTGCTTTAAAGATTAAGTTGAACAGAACTTAAGAAACAGCAGGCTTTAAAGTAAAAAGGATTATGTTCAAGTTGCAAAATCTGGCCCACTTACCCCATGCTTCCTCATTGCGCAGTGACAGAAACTTGACTTTATTCCATCCCTCACATGACTTACAGGTTACTTTTAGGCCTCAACATGGCAGCGATAGACAAGTTTGCCATCGCTATATACAAATGGGCTGAGGCAATACAAGCATCGCCTGATGTCGAACTTCGACAAATTATGAAAATCTCAACAAAAAAAGCGTAACACGGTGAGCGAACATACGTAGAACTTACGACTTATTATAGAAAATGTCGTTGAAACTTTAGAATAAGGACTGACCACAGGAAATGCTGCACTGTAGCTACAAAAATTGAAATAATTCTTTGATTTCTCTTTAATTATTCGATCATTTGAAGTGAGTCCATGACACAGGCATTGAAAAATAAATTTTGTATTAAGGGCGACAAAGTAACTTTTCCCTTATGGCAACGCAGTGTGAATGGTGTTGTATCAAGAAAAGCAACCTCAGATGCGACATGTTTTGCACTAAAAAATCTGCAATGTAAATTCATTAATCCGTTATTATATCTCTCAAAATTATATGGAATTACGTTCAGTGCACATTTAAAAGTATCTTTAAAAACAAAATAATTACTATTAACAATACACACATTATTCCCATTACTTTGTCTACGCAAAAATCGTGTCTATCTAGCTCTCTGTCTCTCTGTCCTGTATTTTAGTGCGCTTCAAGCATAGCCTAAAACAAATAAGGTTTCCGTATAATATGGGAAGTTGTAGCTACTCAAAACGAAGAAGATGAAATATTAGGAACTTACTTCAAATTTTGTGATAACGATCGCAAATGACCACAAAGTTAGTTCTGTCTTCTCTTTGACAAAATTGACGAAGAACGACGCCAATAAGCAACATTATATACGATCTGTGTCGGCCCCGCTGGCATCTTTACTACAATGTTTTGTTTTCCACTATAGACAACATCAGCGACATAGCACGGATACCACTGCAGCTGCTCGGTATGCATGTGTTACTGCAAATGAACCATCTGCAGCATTTAAACATGAATGTCTCTGGAAAGCAAGTTCACCAAAGACTGTTACTTTCCCGTGTCATTTCTACCGTAGCACCTGATCGATATGTGCTTTAGAAGTTTGTGAATGTATGAGAGGAAACATTTCCCAGATGTTGTATATCTACTTCTTCACCTCTCTTAAGGCCTATAGACACACCTTTTTTGTGCACATCTGTGGCAAAGTACCTTTTGAATTATATTTCACTGACCTCCTTGTACAATTAATATAAAAAATCGGTACTTCAATTTTTAATGTTCACATATTAACTTTATAATGACACACAAAAACTTAAGAAAAACACGGATTGGGTGAGCTTAAGTGGATACGTAGGTCTAATGAAAGAGTTCTTTTTATTTGTACTTGTCTTGAAATTTATTTCAGTCCATTTAGAGCATAATGATAATCAACGCTGCTCATATTAGGGTCTATGAACTGAAGAAATTGCATGGTATTGCAGTTTGTAAGTATCTGATTAATGTTATGCTTTGCAGTACAAAATGTTAGATATGCATCCTAGGGGGACGAGTAAAAGCTTGGGGCATCACCCGGAAAGCGTTATATTACACTCTAAATATATGTAGCTTCTAGACTATTTCATTAGAATTTTCTATAGTACCGTAAGGCTGCTATCCGACAAACGAAAAGCGTCTCAAAAATATATCTGTGAAGTGCGAACTGTTCGCATCAGTTAAACGACGTTAGTGTTAACAAAAACCAAGACATGGAATATCCAACGGTGAATTTACGATAGCACACATTTATTCGATTGTTGGGGCTGATATCGAAATTTGGAACCGCCATCGTGCAAACATCCTCTGTTTATCATACGATGGCTAGACAAGACGGTACGGCTATATTTATGTCATTGTAAGTTTTGTTTTACGTGCGTTATGTCTTCATTTAAACTTATATGAACTTGAAGCAAAGAGGATTTTAATAATTTATAAAGTACTTCTGTCCACAGACGTTTAAAGTTGTTGATCTGCACATTGCGAAACGCTCAGGACATCATCCAGGAAGTGTTATATGACACTCCATATATCTATAGCTTCTAGACTATTTCATTAGAATTTTATCTGTTATTGGTGACTGAAAATATCAATAAGTTTTGCCAATGTTTTGGCGCCACGAACTTGCATTGATTAACCAGTCGCAGGATCGACAAAGGTAATCTCAGTTAAGTGATTAACGTAAACAAAAAGACTCCCTATTTCTTTGCATCCTGCAACAGCTAGGATCTAAAATAGCAAATTGTACCCTCTTGAATAATGAATGAAAAGTGGGAAATATAATAAGTACTCGTGGGCTGTATTTTGCAGTTAGATGATGCCCTTTTGGGAACCTATTTACACCTGAACTCTTTGGCATTTGACTAAAACTAACAGTTTTACTCGCATAGGGAAAGAAGTAAAAACGAAGAAATGCGTTGCTTTTACCGCATTGTAGTCTATAAGGAATGTATTAACAGTAATAGCGATATTATCTTCCCCTCCTCCTCCTCCTCCTCCTCCTCCTCCTTCCCCCACCGTCACGCCCTCCCCCCCCTCTCTCTCCTCCAGCCTTTCGTGGTTTTCCAAAGAATGTAACGTAACGATTTCGATTGAAACTGGTCGCGGGGCGCATATTGACATACTTGATATACATTTCCTTTAGGTTTACTTGTGTCCCCGATATACGAAATAATTATTAATGTTCCATTCTAAGATCTGAAATTAGTGTTAGCATTCCGTCGGAGTTCTCACAATTTCAGGATGGGGACTGCTCAGTTCCTTGTGAATACGCAATGACTGACAAACATTGGAAGTGCATCTTACGGAGAAATCATAAAATTACTACAAACAGAATAAATGTGAACTTACCTCGTATTTTGTAAACACGTTCCGCAATTTTTAACCCTAGATTGTCTCTACCACTGGGAACATTGGTTCTATATTTAATAAATTTTTAACGTAAAGTTAAAAAAACAAGGTTGTGTGACCTAGTAGAAAAAGACAGTTTCGGAGTATATTCTGTATATAGCGAATGTTATGCATATACAGGGTGTATCAATGATTCTGGTATAGTCCTTCAAGGACAGGTAAACGTATCTGTTTGAAGTAAGATAATACACCGGATATAATTTCTTTTTGTTAGTTCATGTGGAAAGTCTTTTGTACAAGGCTTCTGTCAAGGTTGAAGACGATCACTTAAGCAAGGGTTCTTGCTGCCTGTAACACAGAACGAACAATTCCTGTGTTGTTAGGACTGATATAACAGAACGATACCATGCCGGCATAAAAGCCGTGAGCTGCCACTGAACAACTGCTGTAGACGTGGCGCCTTCCACAAGTTGTGAAGCAAACCAAATCACCCCATAAATGTATGTACTTCAGTTGTTATCCTCGTCAGCAGATTAATGATGATGATTGTGATTTATTTTAAACATTTATTTATAGTTTTCAACTTACCATACCTGTCTTAAAATAATACAGTTCCCCTTCCCCATCATATTTGACATTATGGAAACAAACTTTTTGTTTAACGATAGGATAACGCTAGGTGGACGATACGCTGACATTTAGGGCAACAATGAAGTGAGCATATGGCTGCATACAAAAATGTAAACCATTCAATAAATAAATTTGCATTAGTTGATGTAATTAAGAAAAAGTAAACGTTAGAACAGAAATCCGCAATATTAACGGAGGCAGAGAGATCTAAACTGCGCCCAGCGGAGTGGAGGAAAAGTAACGTAGCAGGAAACACACGTAAAAACGAAATAATAATTTAACACAATCATAAATATCATTCATATTGACTAATTATAACATATCATGTATTAAAGGCAAAGGCTGATACTGTTTTAAAACGTACAGCCACCGAACGACTATCTTAATTTTATATTTTGCTCATTTTGAAAGTTACATTTTTTTACATGACGCATCGTTGCATGTTTGGTGAAACCAAATGCAGAAGCATATTTCTGTATGCGCACAAAGGTCCCAGTTGTAATTTCTTGAAAATCAGCTCATCTAACGAAAATGACTATTTAAATAGAGACGTTTAACAACGTTTGTTCTTCGCATACACCATCCGCAAGTCGAATAGGACAGATGTGAAACATAACTTGTCTCCAAAGTATGAAATCGTTGACAGTAAGCAAAAACGTCGTGCGCCTGCAAGAAATTTCGAAGCACGAGGACCAAACAGCTTATGTTGGCGAAAACTAAAAAGTACTTACATATCTCGTATATCGTCTCAGGATTAGATCCTGAAACGCGTTGTGATAAATTAAAAATGTTGTGATAGATCTTTTTACCCTTTTTAACTTCAGCCGCAAAACACGCAGTATTTTCGGTAGTCCACACATATATTGAGGATGTGCTTCCTGCACACAGTAGTATTTGTTTTAAGGTGCTGAAGTTTCATACGATGAAAGTAGTTGATCACGGTTGTAATCTAATTACCAACCGTAACTTCCACGCGTCAGGTAAAGATTTGGAAATAAAAGAAAAAATATCTATAAGTTTCCTTATCGCAGAGCAGGCCTAAAATATTTTTAGATACCTTGACATTGCACTGACTAAGAGAACAAAAGAGTTTCCTTAATTTTGCAACATACTATAAAATAAACGGACTAGTTAATTGATCGCAGACAATGTTAATTAATGATGAGCCCTATCATTTTCCTCTTAGTTTGAATTCATATTTCCTAATTACCCATTTCATATTCTGCAAAATTGTGAATTGTTACTTTACTACTGTTCCATATTTTCTTGTCTTGTGATTGCTATTCGACCAGGTAAGCTTTGTGTGCTCACGTTAATATAAACCGCCAGCTGCTTATAACAAGAAACTTTACTTATTCGTTCAGTTCGATTTATTTAAAAATCACAATTGCTTAAACAACTATCACCAAATTTGCTGCTTTTTGGTCGTGACTGTTTACTAGAAGTACGTTGAATATTTAAAAAACAGCTTCGACGTGTTTTTGATGATATTGTTTAATAATCCTAGTAACAAGCCTATCACCATTCACTAATATAAATTAATTTAAAATGCACACATTAATAATCATTTCACTGACTGATCTACTTGTAAGCGAGGAGAAAATCTGAGAGAAAATCGAATTAACCTGTCAAAAGGCTGCTTAGTATGATCTACATCTACGTCTACATCTATATGGATACTCTGCAAATCACATTTAAGTGCCTGGAGAAGAGTTCATAGAATCACCTTCACAATTCTCTGTTATTCTAATCTCGTTTAGCCCGCGGATAGAACGAACACCTATATCTTTCCGTACGAGCTCTAATTTCCTTATTTTATCGTGGTGAACGTTTCTCCCTATGTAGGTCAGTGTCAATAAAATATTTTCGCATTCGGAGGAGAAAGTTCGTGATTTGAATTTCGTGAGGCTCTGAGCACTATGGGACTTAACATATGTCCCCCAGAACTTAGAACTACTTAAACCTAACAAACCTAAGGACATCAGACACAACCATGCCCGAGGCAGGATTCGAACCTGCGACCGTAGCAGTCGCGCGGTTCCAGACTGAAGCGCCTAGAATCGCTCGGTCACACGGGCCGGCTCATTTCGTGAGAAAAACGCTTTTATTTTAATGATATCCTACCCAAATCCTGTTTCATTTCAGTGAAACTCTTTTCCATATTTCTCGACAATACAAAATATGCTGCCCTTCTTCGAACTTTTCCGATGTACTCCGTCAGTCCTATCTGGTAAGGATCTCACACCGCGCAACGGTGTTCTAAAAGAGGACGGACAAGCGTAGTGTAGGCAGTCTTCTTAGCAGATGTGTTACATTTTCTAAGTATCCTGCCATTAAATCGCAGTCTTTGGTTAGCCTTCCCCACAACATTTTCTCTGTGTTCCTTCCAATTGTTCGTAATTGTATTTCCTTTTGTAATTAATATTATTTACGGCCCTTATATTTGACTTATTTATCTTGTAATCAAAGTTTAACGGATTCCTTTTAGCACTCATGTGGATGACCTCACACTTTTCATTATTTAGGATCAACTGTCTATTTTCGGACCATTCAGATATATTTTATAAATCGTTTTGCAATTTGTTTTGATCATTTGATAACTTTATTAATCGATAAACAGCAGCGTAATCTGCAAGAAACCTAAGACAGCTGCTCAGATTGTCTCACAAATCGTTTGTATAAGAAACAGTAAACGGCTTATAACACTACCTTGGGCAATGCCAGAAATCACTTCTGTTTTACTCGATGACTTTCCGTCGATTACTACGAACTGTGACCTCTCTAACAGGAAATCACAAACCCAGTCACATAACTGAGACGATATTCTATGAGCACGCAATTTCACTAAAAGCCGCTTGAGTGGTACAGTGTCAAAAGCCTTCCGGAAATCCAGAAATACGGAATTAATCTGAAATCTCTTGTCAATAGCACTCAACAGTTCAGGCGAATAAAGAGCTAGTTGTGTTTCATAAGAACGATGGTTTCTAAATCCATGTTGACTGTGTGTCAATAGACAGTTTTCTTCGAGGTAATTCATAATGTTCGAACACAATATATGTGCCAAAGTCCTGCTGCATATCGGCGTTAATGATATGAGGTTGTAATTTAGTGGATTACTCCTATTACCTTTCTTGAATATTGGTGTGACCTGTGCAATTTTCCAGTCTTTGGGTGCGGATCTTTCGTTGAGCTAACGGTTGTATATGATTATTAAGTATGGCGCTAATGTATCAACATTCTCTGAAAACTAATTGATATATAGTCTGGACAAGAAGACTTGCTTTTATTAAGTGGTGTGGAGAATATTTGACTACTGTAAGTAATGAGAAAATGTTTTACCAGGGCGCGCTGTAAGGTAATGCCTTTGAATCATTTATCTGAAAACTATTAAGGCTTTTGGAATAAAACAAACGTTATTAACAATCTACATATTTATTGTAACTTCCTGGCAGATTACACTGTGTGCCCGACCGAGACTCGAACTCGGGACTTTTGCCTTTCGCGGGCAAGTGCTCTACCAACTGAGCTACCGAAGCACGACTCACGCCCGCTACTCACAGCCTTACTTCTGCCAGTACCTCGTCTCCTACCTTCCAAACTTTACAGAAGCTCTCCTGCGAAACTTACAGAACTAGCACTCCTTTCTTTCAGGAGTGCTAGTTCTGCAAGTTTCGCAGGAGAGCTTCTGTAAAGTTTGGAAGGTAGGAGACGAGGTACTGGCAGAAGTAAGGCTGTGAGTACCGGGCGTGAGTCGTGCTTCGGTAGCTCAGTTGGTAGAGGACTTGCCCGCGAAAGGCAAAGGTCCCGAGTTCGAGTCTCGGTCGGGAACACAGTTATAATGTGCCAGGAAGTTTCATATCAGCGCACACTCCGCTGCAGAGTGAGAGTCTCATTCTGGATACATATTTATTCTTCTTCTACGCATCTGCAGACCTCTGCCTCTAGACGGCTACCAATTGGCTCTGAGAACTATGGGACTTAACATCTGTGGTCATCAGTCCCCTAGAACTTACAACTACTTAAACCTAACTAACCTAAGGACATCACACACATCCATGCCCGAGGCAGGATTCGAACCTGCGACCGTAGCAGTCGCGCGGTTCCGGACTGAGCGCCTGAACCGCTAGACCACTGCGGCCGGCGGCTACCAATTGTAGCTTGTCACATGGCGGTATGTTACGTAACAACGTGCTGTAATAGAGCTTCGAATTCTACGAGTTAGTCCACACAGGGAGCATGACAGTGCCAAACCACGCACGAGAGCTGCAACATCTGGAACAGTCCGACGCCTTGGATTCACTGTCATCGGTCGTCCTCCACATATTCCTACTTGGCCCCATCCGAGTGTCATCTGTTTTCAAACCGTAAAGAACTCTTTCGAGGACCTCACTTTGATAGTGATAAAGCGGTTCAAGCAGAGGTGAGGTAGTGGCTCCTTGAACAAAGTCAAATATAGCACAGGGACTGTGTCAACAAACAGAGCCCAGCCTGCTAGGCCTTAAAATCAGAACGTAAGTAAAGCATTAAATCCCAACTTAAAACAGGTCGTCCACAGTTCCCTCGAGAGGAAGATACTCTTAACACGCAAACCAGTTGCTCTATCGGAGAGAGCTGAGCACGTATTGGCTATTTGTGTAGCAAAAAACAAACGATGAGCCTGCGGCCATATGACTACCAACTGCAAACCACGCAGAGAGGCAGGCACGAAGCTGCTGCAGCTCTACAAGCTGCAGACAACACAAGCGGGTTTTTCGCGAATTCTCACAAACGATGATCGTGGAGTAAATGGCAGCAATCTCGGGGCTCTGTTCCCGAGCAGGAAAGCCAAGGAAGACGCCGACCTGATGCAGTCCGGGGCAGCAATAGCACCTGCAAATACGCCGCCACAGTAGCCAGAGCTCTCCGTCCTTCAAAGCCGGCTGTCAGCACTCCATCGGAACTATATCTTTGCCGGAAATATTGGCCACGCCTGACGAAGAAACAAGTACATTCAGCCTTGCACGTCTGCTCACACCGACCGCTGAGCTTCGACTTCCCGTCCCCCCACCATAACCTGTCTGTCTTGCCCATAATCCGCCAAACAAAGATCGTTTCACGAGGAAGGACAGTGTACAAGTCACCGGGCGCGAGATATCGACGATGCCGCATAGCTCAGATCTATCATCAGCACACCAGTCTTAATAGGTGCCACGGTAACCAGTGCAGCATAAATACGAGGGTTGGAACTCAAATAATGGCAACTATTTATTCACAACCGATACAACCGGCTTCAGTCCGGAACCGCGCTGCTGATACGGTCACAGGTTCGAATACTGTCTCGGCCATGGATGTGTGCGATATCCTTAGGTTAGTTAGCTTTAAGTGGTTCTAAGTCCAAGGGGACTGATGAGCTCAGATGTTAAGTCCCACAGTGCTTAGAGCCATATGAACCACTTGTTCTTCAAAGTAGTCACCAGCGTTGTGTAGAACCCATTGCCAGCGATGTGGAAGGCGTAGTATACCGTTAGCAGAGCCTGCTCTGTCGATGATGCGAATGGAACGGTCTACTGTCTGTCGAATCTTGGAACAGTTCTAAAGCGAATGCTAGTTCCTTCATCTTCGGAATCAAATCAAAGTAACAAGAACTTAAATCCGGGGAGCATGGTGGATGGTACATTACTTGCAAGTCCCATCGACCGAACAGAGCAGCCACAGCTTGCGCTGTATCCACTCGCGCATTATGCAAAATAATGGGTTGGTTAAGCAGAAAGTGTCGCCGCTTCTTTCGCAAAGCTGGTCGCAGGTGATGCTTCGACAACGAACAGTAATACTGTGTGACTCCTGAAATTTTCCGGTAGTGTTTCTTCTTTTAATAATTTCCGGGTATGCAGCCGGATCCCGTCGACATTCTGCCACGATATTTCGGCCCAGAGACGTCCAGCCATCATCAGGTGAGTAAACAACTACTAAAGAGCCCAGGTGCAGTCGTGGTATTTATGCCGAATCTCGCGCATGCGAAATGTGCTGGCATCCTACAGCGCATGCGTCAGATGTTAACATGCGGGGCATAGCCGAGTTGTACGTGCTGCCCTCGGTGGTGAAAGTAAAAGATCATCTAGTCATTGAGTATCGAATGACGCTGTCGATTCCGCTATATATGAAGATAGTACCTGTTCTCGGAAGAGCGGATATCATTGATGACCTTGCAGCTTCTCTGGAACCCTCGGCTGCCGACAGGTGTTATTGATATACCTCGATGGGGACGGTTTAAAATGTGTGCTCCGACCGGGAACAGTTACAGTTACTATCTTCATATATACTTAAAGGCTACCCGGCCATTGATCTTCGTCTGTGCGAATACGCACAGGTTGGCTCAAATGGTTCTGAGCTCTATGGGACTGAACATCTGAGGTCATCAGTCCCGCAGAACTTGAGGACTACTTAAACCTAACTAACCTAAGGACATCACACACATCCGTGCCCGAGGCAGGATTCGAACTTGCGACGTAGCGGTCGGGCGGTTCCAGACTGAAGCGCCTAGAACCGCTCGGCCACAGCGGCCGGTGCGCACAGGTTGCCCGAACTCTTACCGGAATATTAATATCACTGGTGTGTAAAGTGGAAGGGTTATTAGTGTATGCTATAGAAACAGCTATTACTGAACGCAAAATAATTTCCGAATGATGCCACTTGCATATAAAACGATGATTGTCTTAGAAAATGAACAAACATCGCGTTGTTCGTCCTTGCGTATTGGTATGCAGGTAAGTGTTGGTAGTACAGTGTTTCTGGGGGGACAGTGCGGTAGTGTCAGCGGAGCAGTGTTAAAAACGAGCGCGGTCACAATTAGCTCCGCCGGTTAGGGACGGCCGGCGCTGGCCGGCTTCCGCGGCTAACGCGCATTTCACGGCCGTCGCTCGCACCATCAGTCTCCGCGGCCGCGCTCCGCCGCTGCGAGGCGCCCCACACTCGCTGCCTCGAGCTAACTAACGACCTAACGAGCACCTGGTTTCAGGATGACGGCGGCCTGTCGGTTCCATTTAACGACTGGTCGTACATAGGCACGTCACAGCAATACAATAACGTGAAACAGTGTGATTTTCCGGAGGCTGTATCAAGTGCCAGAGAACGAAATATCAAACGAGCTTTGTAAATCGATTAGAGAATTCCTAGCATACCTAACACTTTACAATGGAGATGAGCCTACACACCTATAAGTACACTCCTGGCCATTAAAACTGCTACACCAAGGAGAAATGAGGTGATAAACGGGTATTCACTGGACAAATATATTATACTAGAACTATCATGTGATTACATTTTCACGCAATTTGGGTGCATAGATCCTGAGGAATCAGTGCCCAGAACAACCACCTCTGGCCGTAATAACGGCCTTGATACGCCTGGGCATTGAGTCAAACAGAGCTTGGATGGCGTGTACAGGTACAGCTGCCCATGCAGATTCAGCACGATACCACAGTTCATAAAGAGTAGTGACTGGCGTAGCGTGACGAGCCAGTTGCTCGACCACCATTGACCAGACGTTTTCAATTGGTGAGACATCTGGACAATGTGGTGGCCAGGGCAGCAGTCGAACATTTTCTGTATCCAGAAAGGCCCGTACTGGACCTGCAACATGCGGTCGTGCATTATCCTGCTGAAATGTAGGGTTTCGCAGGGATCGAATGAAGGGTAGAGCCAAGGGTCGTAACTCGTCTCAAGTGTTACGTCCACTGTTTAGAGTGCCGAAATGTAACTTCCACCGTTTAAAGTTCCGTCAATGCTAACAGGAGGTGACCGACACGTGTAACCCATAGCACCCCATATCACCACGCTGGGTAATACGCCAGTATGGCGATGACAAATACATGCTTCCAATGTGCGTTCACCGCGATGTCGCCAAACACGGATGCGACCATCATGATGCTGTAAACAGAACCTGGATTCATCCGAAAAAATGACGTTTTGCCATTCCTGCACCCAGGTTCGTCGTTGTGTACATCATCGCAGGCGCTCCTGTCTGTGATGCAGCGTGAAGCGTAACCGCAGCCGTGGTATCCGAGCTGATAGTCCATGCTCCTGCAAGCGTCGTCGAACTGTTCGTGCAGATGGTTGTTGTCTTGCAAACTTCCCCATATGTTGACTCAAGGATCGAGACGTGGCTGCACGATCCGTTACAGCCATGCGAATAAGATGCCTGTCATCTCGACTACTAGCGATACGAGCCGTTGGGATGCAGCACGGCGATCCGTATTACCCTCTTGAACCCACTGATTCCATATTCTGCTAACACTCATTGGATCTCGACCAACGCGAGCAGCAATGTCGCGATACAATAAACCGCAATCGCAATAGGCTACAATCCGACCTTTATCAAAGTCGGAATCGTGATGGCACGCATTTTTCCTCCTTACACAAGGCATCACAACAACGTTTCACCAGGCAACGCCGGTCAACTGCTGTTTGTGTATGAGAAATCGGATGGAAACTTTCCTCATGTCAGCACGTTGTACGTGTCGCCACCGGCGCCAACCTTGTGTGAATGCTCTGAGAAGCTAATCATTTGCATATCACAGCATCTTCTTCCTGTCGGTTAAATTTCGCGTCTGTAGCACGTCATCTCCGTGGTGTACCAATTTTAATGGCCAGTAGGGTAACTTTGGGCGTACCCCAATAAAGATTTATAGGACTATTACTTTTTGCGATATGCAGGGTGTCCGGGCAAGAGGTAACACAACAAATCCTTATAGCAGAACAACTCAGCGTTTTACGTTGTTGGGTAAATACGGAATGGACAGAGATAGGCTCCAAGATGTAACCCTCACCATTTCACCAACAGCGCTGAATCGCGTGGCTCACGCGCGTTAGTGTCGGGGCACACCTATCTCGACGTGTTTGCGAACTATGCAGTATACAGTTGTGGATTTGTATGCCTGGCGACTTATCAACGATATGGCTTACAGATAAAAAATTCGAGATCTGGCAGATTTGAGGCCGGATCTACTCCACAGCAGGGACCATAACACCTCTCATGTTTTTGAGCATGTGGCGAAAAGTGGAGTACCGTTTCGATATCTGTCGAGTTCCAAACGGTGCCCGTAGTGAACTATACCAGCAAGCACCAAAATGTTTGAGCTCCCGTGTAGAATGCTGGACAAATAAACTAATAAACCTTAATAGGTATTCAAACAGAAACAAATTATTTTGTATACCTGTAGGGCGGACACTCTCTATATACACTCCTGGAAATTGAAATAAGAACACCGTGAATTCATTGTCCCAGGAAGGGGAAACTTTATTGACACATTACTGGGGTCAGATACATCACATGATCACACTGACAGAACCACAGGCACATAGACACAGGCAACAGAGCATGCACAATGTCGGCACTAGTACAGTGTATATCCACCTTTCGCAGCAATGCAGGCTGCTATTCTCCCATGGAGACGATCGTAGAGATGCTGGATGTAGTCCTGTGGAACGGCTTGCCATGCCATTTCCACCTGGCGCCTCAGTTGGACCAGCGTTCGTGCTGGACGTGCAGACCGCGTTAGACGACGCTTCATTCAGTCCCAAACATGCTCAATGGGGGACAGATCCGGAGATCTTGCTGGCCAGGGTAGTTGACTTACACCTTCTAGAGCACGTTGGGTGGCACGGGATACATGCGGACGTGCATTGTCCTGTTGGAACAGCAAGTTCCCTTGCCGGTCTAGGAATGGTAGAACGATGGGTTGGATGACGGTTTGGATGTACCGTGCACTATTCAGTGTCCCCTCGACGATCACCAGAGGTGTACGGCCAGTGTAGGAGATCGCTCCCCACACCATGATGCCGGGTGTTGGCCCTGTGTGCCTCGGTCGTATGCAGTCCTGATTGTGGCGCTCACCTGCACGGCGCCAAACACGCATACGACCATCATTGGGACAAAGGCAGAAGAGACTCTCATCGCTGAAGACGACAAGTCTCCATTTGTCCCTCCATTCATGCCTGTCGCGACACCACTGGAGGCGGGCTGCACGATGTTGGGGCGTGAGCGGAAGACGGCCTAACGGTGTGCGGGACCGTAGCCCAGCTTCATGGAGACGGTTGCGAATGGTCCTCGCCGATACCCCAGGAGCAAACTTGTCCCTAATTTGCTGGGAAGTGGCGGTGCGGTCCCCTACGGCACTGCGTAGGATCCTACGGTCTTGGCGTGCATCCGTGCGTCGCTGCGGTCCGGTCCCAGGTCGACGGGCACGTGCACCTTCCGCCGACCACTGGCGACAACATCGATGTACTGTGGAGACCTCACGCCCCACGTGTTGAGCAATTCGGCGGTACGTCCACCCGGCCTCCCGCATGCCCACTATACGCCCTCGCTCAAAGTCCGTCAACTGCACATACGGTTCACGTCCACGCTGTCGCGGCATGCTACCAGTGTTGAAGACTGCGATGGAGCTCCGTATGCCACGGCAAACTGGCTGACACTGACGGCGGCGGTGCACAAATGCTGCGCAGCTAGCGCCATTCGACGGCCAACACCGTGGTTCCTGGTGTGTCCGCTGTGCCGTGCGTGTGATCATTGGTTGTACAGCCCTCTCGCAGTGTCCGGAGCAAGTGTGGTGGGTCTGACACACCGGTGTCAATGTGTTCTTTTTTCCATTTCCAGGAGTGTATGAATCACCTAGTCGATAAAGTCGCAAGCTCCACTACGCCTTTCGCGGCTGGTGCTGCTTTATGCAAAGATGTCGCCACCTTAGAAATTTGTAGTGAAATACAGGGAGATCTTCAGAGTATCAACGCTTCGTGTAGTGAAACGCCAGTTGGCTGCAACATACACAACTGTAACATGTTGTTGACGTTGTCTTCAGTCCGAAGACTGGTTTGTTGCGGCTCTTCTCGCTACTATATCGTATGCAAGCGTGTTTACCTCCGAATAACTACTGAAACCTTCATTCTTTTGTATCTGATTACTGTGTTCATCTCTCGAACTCCTACAATTTTTACTCCCCTCCACTCTCATACTTTCTTCCAAATACTAAATTGGTGGTCCCTTGGTGTCTCAGAATGTGTACTGTCAACCGATCCTTTCCTATAGTCAAGTTGTGCCAAAAATTTCTAGTCTCCCAAGTTCTAATCAGTATCTCCTTATTAGGTACGCGATCTATCCATCTAAGTTTTAGCATTATTCTGTAACACCACCTTTCGAAAGCTTCTATTCTCTTCTTGTCTAAACTGTTTATCATCCATGTTTCACTTCCATACGCGGATACACTCCACACAAACACCTTCAGAAAAGATTTCCTAACACTTAAACCTGTATCAGATGTTGGTCTTCTACAGAAACTCTTTTCTTGTCATTGCCAGTCGACATTTTATATCCTCTCTACTTCGGCCATCATCAGTTATTTTGTTGCCCATGTAGCTAAACTAATCTACTCTTAGTGTCTTGTTTGCTAATCTAGTTCCCTTAGCATCGCCTGATTTAATTATACTATATTCCATTATCCTTGTTATGCTTTTGTTGATGTTCATCTTATATCACTCTTTCAAGACGTTGTCCACTCCACTTAACTGCTCATCCAAATACTTTTCCGTTTGTGACAGAATTACAGTGCCGATATCAAAACTCAAAGTTATTATTTCATCTCCATGGACTTTAAATCCCACTCCAAATTTTGTTTTCCTTTACTACTCGAAAAGTTTAAACGCACTGCGTTTAAATAGGCATTATTGCATGATTATACGATTAGAAGACAACATCTGAACGTAGTCACATTAATTATATGTTGACGAGTGTGCGTATGGATTCATTAAAATAGGAACGAGCACATGATACCAATCTCTGGTAAAGCAGACGCCAGGCTGAAATTCGTTGAAAGAATCCCCAGGAAACACAGTCAATCCACGAAGGGGATAGTCTACGAAACTCTCTTCCAGCTGATACATGAGTATTGCTCGTCAATACGAGAACGTTACCAGGTTGCACTGACGGAGAAAATAGAGAAGATTCATAGAAGAACACCACGTTTCGTAACGGATTCGTTTACTAAGCTCGAATGAGACACGGAGACGCTTAATCAAATCGAATGTCAGGCGCTACATTAGAGGCTTATCGAATCACTGTGTGGTATGTGGTATACTGTTAAAATTACGAGACGGTTCGTTGTACATCGTTGGCTCTGACCTATAGCTCGTGAAAAGACCACGAAGGTAAAAACTGAGAGAGATTCGAGCACACACGTAGTCGTACCGACAACCTCTCTTCTCGCGCACCATTCGACTGGAACAGGAAAGGGGGATGCGACAGTGGTACACAACGTTCTCTGTGTCACCTTCCATAAGGTGGCGAAGTTTAGATGAGGATGCAGGCGCAGAAATAGGGAGGCGTCAGATATTAACGTTTGAAATATTCACACAACGTAAACCCGAACTCTACCTACAAAATTTCGGAGGGCCTTCAGAGATGTCTTCTGAGAATTTCGGTTAAAAGGATCAGTGGTCCCCGGTAGCACGTTACAGAGTAATTGCATTTCATTTTCTTTCTTACCCTCATTAGCCTTTGTAGCTGTATTAGCTTGAAAATATCTACACAACAGCACAAACATCGACGGTATGCCCCGTGCATCTTCTTTACAAACTAACTTGGCCCATTCACTCTTGGCCCTTTGTGCGGCAATATAGATCAATCTTCACCGCAATGATCAGAGTTTATACACTGGTATAGTCCTAGAACCGGTGAACGAAGACTAACACTACTTGCAAGATGCCCAGTCGGTCTCTTCTTGGTGGCGATTGTAGATGAGTTGTCAGATATTCACTGATCAGGAAATATCGTCTATTTGAACTCATAATGTAAGGAGAGAAAAGCACACTTGCAAGATAGTCCTAGTTCTGGTAGAAAATTTGGACCATGATTTTGAAAGTCGCCAGGTATGATCTTCTGAATGTACAGCTTTTAATCTTTCGTGCGCAGCGTTTGCTTGTTACTCGTTCTGCCACGCTGCAGTAGCCCAGGGTCGGAGCGCGAAGTACTGTACAGCGGAGCAATAACCAGAGACCTCCTGTTTGCGAGGTGTTGAAGGCAAGGGAGGAGGAGAAGAGGAGAGGGGAGATGGACACACTGCCTAACGCGTTTTAAAAGTCTGTCAGAACATAAGTATTATTTATTCTACGTGAAAAATAGCAAGTAATATGAGAATGTAGTAAGTGTACCTCATGCACATTTACGTTCAATATTGTTTTAACAACATTCTTGTGTTGATATTCTATAGCTACATATACCGAAGGATGCAGCCCTGAAATGAAATCAAAACGAATAAACCGAAGCAGCCGAATAATTATTATGAAATGAAGTTAATGACTTTCGATTTAAAATTTAATCATGCCATTCACGTTGAAGAATGGCGCTTTTCCTGCAAATGTACTTCACGTTAGCAACATTACGCACAAAAGCGACGTTATTTATTAAATAGCGCTAAGCTACTTATTTAATGACGCACTTGTTTCATTCATTTACCCTGCACTTTTGAATCGCAACATAAAAATGTTCGAAGAAGAGCGATGTTTAGCTCCAGCTACGGTTTAGAAACCGTGCACTTTGTCACAGTTAACAATGCGGGTTACCAGTGTCTAAACAGTACTTCACCAGTCTCTTACTCACTCCACTGCACTTTGCGCTCGAGCATTAAACATCTGCAGTGGGATGGAGCGAGTAACAAACAACCTGTGCGCTCCAAAGTTTAAAAGCTGTGTTTTCAGAAGGTTATAACTGCGTACTGTGAGAATCATGGACCAAATTTTCCCGAGCAATAGACTGCTGAGGCCGATAGATTCAAAATGGTTTTTTTTTTTTTGTCCTTAAGATAATAGACCAAGTTGGTGACGTTTCCTTGTGAGACCTATCCTGATGGTATTACATAACTAACCATGTGTTGCTTATATCCGCGCTTGGAGGTTGCATGTCCATTTGGGAACTATTTGTGTGACGTCAGGTGAAAACGTAACGTAGTTTTTGTCCTGAGTCCTCCCTGGACCTCTGTTTAACAGTGCTGCGCCTGAGCTGTAGGCAACTCGGCGCACTTCTCTGTAGGCTGCGTCCCGTATATTCCGAAGGAATACTGTGCAGAATATTTTGCAACGGCTCATCTGTCATGGGATTGGAAACGTATCTCAGAGCAAATGAACGTAATATACACTTCGAATTCTTGTGTGTGTGTAGGTGTGTGTGTGTGTGTGTGTGTGTGTGTGTGTGTGTGTGTGTGTGTGTCAAATGGTTCAAATAGCTCTGAGCACTGTGGGACTTAACATCTGAGGTCATCAGTCCCCTAGAACTTAGAATTACTTAAACCTAACTAACCTAAGGACATCACATACATCCATGCCAGAGGCAGGATTCGAACCTGCAACCGCAGCGGTCGCGCGGTCCCAGACTGAAGCGCCTAGAACCGTTTGGTCACACTGACCGGCTGTGCGTGTGTGTGTGTGTGCGCGCGCGCGCGTTTCCGTAGTTCACCAATAATCTTATCTGACTTGCACGTGGAGGATTCAGGTATAGACTCCCGCATCGAATTTTTCGTCACGGGAGGATCGGACATTACTTACTCTATGTGGTAACGACTATTGAGCTACCTGAAGGAGTAGTAGTGACTTCAAAATTAGTGACCAAGCTAGAAACTTCAGAAATAAAGCGACATAGCGTATAGTTACCATACAGAATTGTGGGAACGCCGTCTCGAATATTTTGGATGAATCTACCTGTCACGAAATGTCAAAGTTACGTCTGAAAAAATTAACACCTCCTGCATGACTGGCATTCTTGTTCAGTAGAATGGTAACAGTGAAGACAGATATGGTCTCACGTCTGTGATACGGCCTTCAGCAGCATAAAAGCGCTTGTGGTCATGTACTCACCTTCGAGCAGTTTCCCGACGGCTTCATCCAGAGGGACGCTGCCTCCGCCGCCGCCGCCTCCGCCTCCGCTGTCGGGCCGCGAGCTGGAGGTGGACGAGGCGCCGGGAGAGGGCGTGGCCACCGGCGTCACGGAGCCGCCGCCCGCCGAGACGATGGCACTCTTATACATGGCCGCCGCTCTCACCGCGCCCACATCACCTCCTGCACACACGGCGACCTCTCAGCACAGAAAGTCCACTTTACTGCTGGACAAGACGTCTAGGGACCTATTATATTACGTCGTTGTCTGAACACAAGCTTTGTCTCCACTGCAGTGCAGTAGGAATAAGAATTAAAAATGTAAAGTTTTTTCCAACTCACCATAAAGGCAGAAAAACTACAAAATGTGCTGGTACAAGTATGCTTGTGGATCAAGTTTATGTCGTTATTCCAGCTACAGACCACAGTCTTGTACAAAACGCAATTTATTTTGTTCTATGGGGACTATCTTCAAGACCTAAAAAACAAGACAGACGCACGCTGCCGCTAATGATGGCCAAGCACAAAGTGCATCAAAGTTACAGAGCAATGCTACCAGAAATCAATTTATACGTAACTAGCACATTCTCATCGACCGACATCGATACCTCTCCTCAGTGCAGCACTCCATGGGCTGCCATTCCCCAAGAAACTTATTCCAGAGAGAGTGGAGCTTGTCATCAACGATATGGGTGTGTCCATACTGAATTCCAGCATTACCGATGGAGGGCGCCACGAACTTGTAAGTCATTTTCAGCCAGGTGTCCTGATATTTTTGACCACATAGTATAGGTGCACACAGGATCATCTCCCTATCCAACCTCTCTGATGCTGGAGGGTCACCACTTCCTATTTAACGGCAGCAGTTTTTAATGCCTCAGGCGTATAGGTTTTTAGCTATTTCAGAATAACCTCTATACCAAGTCGTTGTTCAGCTTATCATGGAATCAAAATTCACAAATCGCCCGTAAGCAATTAGATCATTCGTATCCACGGAAAAGACGATCTAGTGGTACCCGGTGTGGCACAAACATCAACCCTTATCCGGGTTTGGAACCGACTATCGTCCTGGTTACTAAAGAGGCCCATAATTATTTTCTATTTGCTAGGTACAGAGTAGTCGGTGCTACTCAATAAAATTTGACTTATTATTTTGTGAAATTTTATACTAACAGCAGATTCCGAGGCGTCAGTACTAGTTAGCAGCAAGATTTGTAATAGATGTAGCAAAAAGTTTGTGCATTGTGCGTAATTTGCTAAGCACTGCCCAATTTTGGGTTTACTTCCCCTACATCGTTTTACCTTTCTGAGAGCTATATCCATGATTAGCTATTCCTAGGGATTTCGGTCACTGTGGAATATCGACGGAGAATTTAGCTGCACTTTGCGAGATGTTGGAATCTGCAATGGTAACTACTGACCGGCGTCATACAGTCGTTGCGAAATGCGTCGGCGCCGGAGTGGCAGGGCGGTCTCCTGTTGCAAACGAGTTTCGGAACCTACCAGCTAGTCTTGTTTTTGAACTGTCTGCAGACAACTGAGGCCTGCCGTCATGCGGTCACTCGAGTGTGACTAGCGGATAAGGCTCTGTGTGGCAAACGACCGACAGATTAATTATGTACTGCTGGTGAATGGGTTAGAGGCATTGCTTCCCACTGATGATGTCACCGCTCTGCTCGAAAAAAGGTCTCAGCACAGCTGTCGATTTGTAACGGCGTTACGAGGACTAATTGGACCTTTGATCTGAAGCCGAGTCCAGGGTGCAAACCGGAGGTTTTGTGGGTCCTGCAATGAGATCGGTTGTGGATTCTTTGACCTGCGCTGCACGGTGGAGACGTGTAACTAGTACACAATACACTGGAAATGGCCTCTCATATGGCAGATTACTTGTAGGATGCACATGAGGCTTTCTTAGATTAGGCGATACTTGGAGAGTTCCAGTAGAAAAATATTATCAGATAACGGAGTTATGAGAACTGGCCAAATAGCAGGTCCGGATATTAAGAATGTTACATTATTAATTGTTAATTGTTGGACCATTCCCAGCAACTTCCGAGAACTCAGGCCTCTCTAAGAAAGCACTCAACCCTGCATAATACGAGTCTCTGAGAGTTCGTTGAAACCCTACACAGTTACGAAATGTTCGGAAACACATGGAACATATGTTAGGTTCAGTGAGGGCCGAAATGAACCTGATTTCGAACTAATGTGGAGTACATTAAATGGATTCGGAGGGTCTACAGTTAGAGCAACAATCGGTTGCTTCTGCCCGTCACCTAATTTAGACACATTGGTCGATGATCATCAAGGCAAAAAGGTCGTCAAAAATCGTACGATGATATTTGTTTCGGTCGAACTGATACAGTCACTGAAAAATGCAAGGGTCGTATGGCATTATTGGCCTGGAAAAAACGTCTGTGTTTGCTGGGCCACTTAGTGCACGTCTTGTTATTTGACGGCACTTCTGTGACTTGCACATCTGTTGATGAAGATAAGATGAAATGATTAGGACAATTCAGACAGCCGCTGCCCGAGTGAGGAAAATTTCAAACCCGTCCAGAAATCGAACCCCGGACTCTGCGACCTAGAGGCAGCGACGCTAATCACTGGACAACGAGCTGCGGACGACACATTAGTAAACCACCTATGTCAAAGAAACAGTTTTAGTTCAAGACCCGACAAACCAAAAACTATTGCATTTAAAACTCAAATATAAATCACATTCCAGTAGAACATGTACCAAATAAAGTAATAAATTAACATAAAAAATTCGGAGAATTTCCTGTAAACAGAGACTGTTACACTTTCGTTACAAAAGACATCAAGGAAACTAATAAAGAAAACTTGATGCTAGTTCGTACACCCGTAAGAGGAGCTTTGCATGAAGCCTACTACATTTCCACAGTCAGATCCTGGCGAATGATTATCAGGGAAACATTTAATTATAAGATCCTAGGAACTTCTCGTTAAATTCAAATGGATCCAGACCACCCTTTCAATGACGGAGTAGTCTGCTATTGAGTCTGAAGAGAGCAGGCAGAAACCTGAAATACGTATTTTATACTTTAAATTCTTCCCATTTTAACTTGACTCAATGAGGATGGCACTGATTAGCCCTGTATTGAGAGCGCAGAACTCTTGCACGTATACGAATTTGAGGATCAAGAGACGGGGCAAGATGGGGGAGGGAGATGGCCATAGAGATGATATATATCCACAAAGACGACTTTACCTGACCTGCCGATAAAGACGAAAACATAGATTATCTTAAAAGACCAATCGAACAGACCAGCGTAACTACCAATACTCAATACGGCAATGAACGATTGTACGAAATCAGCCGTCTGTTGCAAGATACTAGGACATTATGGTCTAGATGAGTAAGAACGTTATTGACCCTTCGCCATTCACATTGGCAGGCACCTTTTAACAGTGTGCCACTGATGGTGTGCCACTTGAAAACAGAACCTGTTAGACTGAATTTTTACTCCGCAGTGCAGTGTCCACTGACTGAAGCTTTCTGGGAGATTAAGTCTTTGTGCCGGACCGTGACCCGAAACCGGGACTTTTGCCTACCACGGGTAAGGGCTCTATCAACTTTTCTTTTTTTATTATGAAATAAAATCAAATTATTTATGAGAAACAAGAAGAGAAGTTATCTCTCTTTTTACTTACAGCACACAGAAACAAGAAGATCACAGAAGTTAATTAACAGCATACAAAGTGTTTTGATGCCCGGCTGTAACTGTAATTCTCCATTATTGGCATAACTTTTTATTTTTAATCTTTCATATACAAAAAGATCAATTTTATCGATTTTTTTTTTTAAGTAATGAAAGTCTTACGGAAAAATCCTCTTGTGACTGTATAACTGCCGTAGTGCGGTATATCTGGTGGAGCTCAAAATACGTTGCTTAGCAATATTCATTTAACAGTTTCCAATATATGTCATAATTACACAATGTCACTTGCTTTCCTTTCAAAACGGATCTTACAAAGCTTTCACAAAATTAAAGATATTTCACCATATCATAAAAGAGCATGAGGATAACGGTGAACCCTCAGTTATTTTTCCTGTTATTACAACGAATAGCTTTTCCGAAGTTTTTCCCAGAATCACTGTATCATCTACACTACTGCCCCACCAGCAACAAAGTTACAAATTAATACATGGAGTTGAAGAAAAATTTCTCAAAAAAGGTCAACACAACATAAAAACTAAACAGACATTAGGATGACAAAAAATGGTACAACATAATTACAAGGAACTGTTCACGGTGTCTGATGTGATAGTTCATTCATTCTCCACAGAGATAACTTGCTCAAAAAACCGCACTGAAAACCTATTAGTCCTACCTGACATCAGTACTTTGATATTTGGCGGTGGTTCCTCTGGGTAGTGTTGTGGCCGGATGTCCTTGGAAAAGTATGAAAGATCTTTTCCTAATTCCCTTTTTTCCTGCAAGAGATAGGCTAGTTTATGTTTGTCCACTGACACATGTCAGTGTTTACCTTTTCTCTCGATAGTGAAATATTTTTCAGGCTTGCTACTACAGGGGAAGGGTCGTCAATGTAGGTTCTAATGGTTTTCTAACTCTGTCGCATCTCAGGAGGACATGGGAAGATGTGTGCAGGCCTCTTGGAACAGATATTGATCTTGATGTGCTATATGTATGACGATTAAGTTTCAGACGTGACATTTGCTTTTGCAGAGCAGCTGCAAACGAATTAGGGTCAGTCTTCGTAGTCGGATCTTCAAAAAATTCATCAGGAAGTCATATAGCCTGTCCATACCCATCTGTCCAATGGAGTGGTTCGATTTCTCTCATACTGTGCATAGCATTAAAAAATAGTAAGTAGAGTTCTATCCTTTTAGAAACCTTGATTACAGACTTCAGTGTTTCCTGTAGTCACTTAACTTTAGCATTGCGTACCTTGGCATTGCGTTGAGGACGATACAGTTTTGCGTGTTCAGTTTTCATCCCACACAATAAATCCAAATTATTAAACAATTGCGATCTATACCGTGTTCCTTGGTTGGTGATTACCGGAAATGGAACGTCGGATCTTACAATCAAGTGCTGATAAAAGGCCCTTGCTACTTTGGCACCTGTGATATCTTCGAGTCGTATAACTTCCATCCAAGATATGAAACGAACAATACAAGTAAAGTAGTACATCGTGCCATTAGTTGCACATGACATGAAAAGTATTCGCAGTTGCGACTATGGACTACCTTCTGCTGTATAATGGACCGACGACACTGAAAATTTGTGCAGGACCGGCACTCGACCCGGATTTCTCGCTTATAGCGAGCGGTCGATTTATCATTTGGCTTTCCGAGCACGACTCCTGGACACTCCCAAACCTCCATAAGTCATCAGCCATGTGTACACAATCTGTACTCGTACACTACGTACACTCATGCTCATAAATGAAGGATAATTGCAGACTGTGGTGCCACACAACGTGGCACTACACAAAACTGGCGCTAATAATATAGGCACATAGGAAACACACTCGACAGAGATCTGTAAGTCCACGGTATTGGTGATACGTTGAGAAAACCGTCCCGAAACACACGTGTACAAAACGCCACTGGTTCCTGCGCATGTACCCCGACATCAATATGGGATATGATCACCATGCACACGTACACAGGCCGCACAAAGCGTTAGCATACTCTGGATCATGTGGTCGAGCAGCTGCTGGGGTATAGCCTCCCATTCTAGCACCAGTGCCCGTCGGAGCTCCTGAAGTGTCCTAGGGGTTTGAAGACTAGCAGCGATACGTCGACCAAGAGCATCCCAGAAGTGCTCGATGGGGCTTAGGTCTGGAGAACAGGAAGGCCACTCCATCCGCCTGATATCTTCTGTTTCAAGGTACTCCTCCACGATGGCAGCTCGGTGGGGCCGTGCGTTATCGTCAATCAAGAGGAAGGTGGGACCCACTGCACCCCTGAAAAGGCGGACATGGAAAATGACGTCCCGATACGCTTGACCTGTTCCAGTTCCTCTGTCAAAGACATGCAGTGTTGTATGTGTACCAATCATAATCCCACTCCACACCATCAAACCACGACCTCCATACAGGTTCCTTTCAAGGACATTAAGGAGTTGGTATCTGGTTCTCGGTTCACGCCAGATGAAAACCCAGCGAGAATCACTGTTCAGACTATACCTGGACTCGTCCGTGAACATAACCTGGGAGCACTGTTCCAATGACCATGTACTGTGTCCTTGACACCAGGCTTTATGGGCTCTCCTGAGACCAGGGATCAATGGAATGCACCTTGCAGGTCTCCTGGCGATTAAACCATGTCTGTTCAGTCGTCTGTAGACTGTGTATCTGGAGACAACTGTTCCAGTGCTGCGGTAAGGTTCCGAGCAAGGCTACCTGTAGTACTCCCTGGCCGTCTGCGGGCACTGGTGGTGAGATATCCGTCTTCTTGTGATGTTGTAATAAAAAAAAAATACTTTGTGAAGTGCTCAACGAGAGTAACTGAGTTACCCAATTTTGACGAAAAAATGAAAGAAAGAAAAGAGGGAGAAGTGGTTAGCATTGTCGCCTCTAGATCATGGTATCCAGGGCTCAGTTCCCAACTGGATCGGATTTTATCCACTCAGAGACTGTGTATTTTGTTGGCCTCATAAATTCTTCATAACCATCAATGTGCAAGTCACTAAAGTAGTGCCATATAAAAAGACTTGCACTAGGTGGCCGAAATACCCCTGATGAGCCAGTAACGCCATACGACCATTTCATTTCTTGAGGTTATTTTAGATGTGGACTTTTGAGGAAGCTTTTGTGGTTTTCGCAATGGGAATGTGCACTCCAAATGTGATCTCAGGATCCTGCTGTCAGCAGAAGGTAATCAATGAATCTCATTGGCAAAGGCGAGCCTCCCTAGGGAGGAGGGCAGTTTTAACAGAAGTGAGGTTGCAGCCTGCTACAGATTTTTGTGAGCGGAGACGGCTCCTAACCTAGCTGAGAATAGAAGGCACCGTGCAACCACTGCCGTCCCCAGAGAATAATTGAGTTTCATCTGTTTGACTTTTATGCATGAAGGTCAAAGATCGAGGCGCCACGGTGCCACCTGGCCAGCATGAGAAAACAGTTGCGTTCGCTGCAGAATTTTGTTTATCCAATAGAGGTGAGTCGACCCATCACTATGCTTGGCACAGAAAAGCCGACGAACCGAGGAGACACTGGTGCAGCCTGGCACCACCCTCATGTTTGTTCACGTGTGTTCTGTATTCCAAGAATGGGAAGTTTCTGCTGCGTTCCCCTGCTTTTTTCGCGGAATAAATGGCACACATTGGCAATGCCTGTGGATCGTCCCGTCCACAGGGCATTTTCGAAAGCTAGGCAGTTGAGGGCCGTGAACGAAGATTCTGAGCTATTCCGTTCCGATCGCCGTGTTGGGCGTTTCATCTGACTGACACCGTCTGGTGCCGATCGGCACACACTAACTGTTGGAGAAATTTACGTGTCGCAATTGCTGTAGCCCAGTCTAGATCCTGAGCAAGTTGTTGCTTGCTTACTGACCCACATAACTGGAGTTGCTTAATTTGGTTATGATTGCGACATCTTACTGTAACATTACCTTTGATTTCGCGAGATGCCCAAATGGGCAGATATTGTGGCGCTTTCTGCAAACCGTCTCCTACACTTTTTGGTGCTCCTTGCATTGTTATTAGTGTAATTTTGTAATTTGATCAGAGTATTAGAGGACTTTATCGTCTACCAGTTTTATTGTGACCTTGTCAGTCAAAAATGCAAATAAATATTCGTAACTCAGTCTTGCCTTAGATTTGAAGATATTTTAAACTATCCCATACTGTTTCCATTGTTAGACGACCCACTAACAAGAAATATGACGTGGTGCAAACCTAAGCTTGTTGTCCTCACTGTGGTGGCATTGTCATTATGTACGTGGCCAAATTCAACTATCATTCTCTTATTATTCATGAAGCAAACGAGCATTACACTCGCTCGTCTTGTCTGATTATTAATCTGTTTATTGAACACTGAGTGGTGTGTCTATTTCCCCTAGGATTGTAAGTTCGGTGTGTTGTTTTATGACTATTTTGTACCTTGCAATATTCAGATGTATTAACCAACAACACTGCATACGTACAAACGAGGGATGTGGATAAAATATGGATATTGTGAAGTAAGTTTATGTGGCACAAAAAAAGGAGTCCGATTGCACTGGGGGTTGGGGGGTGGGAGGGGGGGGCGGGGGGCGGGGGGCGGGGGGCGCGGGCGGGGGTGAATGGAGTAGCAAGATATCCGATGTGAAGAAACAACATAAGAGTTGCGTTAAAAAACGACTTTTAACTCAACTAGTGCGCTATTTCTTCACATCGACGTTGTTAAGAAACAATTGCTGTAAACGATGAACAAAAATCTAAATGACATGACTGATTTTTACGGTGGACGGAGACCTGTGAGGGGAAATGCTGACGTAATCGGTGCTCAGTGCTACCAACAGAAACTGCAACTTTTAACTCCACCACGCAATTTTGGCACTTCAACTGCTAGGTCGCTGGCGTTGGCAGAAGTGAAAAAAACAGGGAAGTCGACTTGAAGTGTTCCTGAAAAATCCGATGTGTGACGAAACGGAACGACGGACCTATTGGACACCTCGTATTATTCCACTTACACGCAGTTACCATTGTTAGTAAAGTGTCTAGTAAAGTGTGAACGAGCATCGTTTTCCTTACAATTCTCGCTCTAAGGGATATGAGTAGTTTGCTACCTTGTTGCTTACAGAGTATCTAATTATAAATTAATACTTAAATATACAGCTCTATAACCAGAAGTATACTTAGAATGAGCAGTCCATATTTTTATAGGCAGGTACGTCGACTTTTTTTCTTTCAATGTAGCGATATATCGGTACTTGTCTTCATTATAATGTGGGCCGATAATGATATTTTTTTAAACATCGATATATCGGATTCCTGATATTTTAAAAAAAGTCAACAGTCCTAATACAAAAATCGATCATTAAGAGGTGGGCGTCCATTTGAAGGCACATGTTGTAGAGAGGATACCGCTAATCGCCCCCGGAGATTAATCATGTACACAATGTGCACAGTGTGCTGTTTTCGTCGCTATATTAATAGCGCAGAACGTACACACTGAATCACGCTATTCTAATAAATGGCGAAAACTCTTTCGATAATATTTGTTTAGCTTTCTTTTGGCGGTTTGGTAGCTTTCGCACTGGGAAAGGCTCCTATCCACGCCTCCCATATTCTTGTTGTATCAGTGCCAACACTTGTCCTTTGCACAACGCCATTCTTTCAATTTACTTCTTGTAATGTATCGTCGTGGAAAGACGTGCCATTCGCCCTTCGACATCATAAACATCTGCTTCTTTCTGTACGAGTTATCATATTTTCTTTACTCAGTTTTTCATTGTTCAGTACATCAGGGAACACTGTGCTGTTGCGGTTCATTGTACTATGACGTTTGTGTTCTTACTCGTTAGTTTGTCAACCAAATTTTTAATAGCTTAGCAGTCATCGAGATACATTCAGTATGTGTTTCTGAGCAAATCATGTGCAAGCTCCACAGCAGTTCGACAAGTTATTTTCTCTTCAGGACAATTGCTGCCACAAATTAAGTTCTTATCAGCATAAACAATGAAAGAGGTGATAAGTGGCCGAGAACACATTATCCTGACTGGCAAAAGGATGCAATAATAAAGGTTGTTGACAGGTGGGGACGCCGAGTTAGTTTGTGATAGACGGTTAGTCTAGGCCGCGTATCCGCAGAGCGCGCGAGCGACCCGCGCAGGTGTTTGCGGCTGTGTCTCGCGCAGTCGGTACCATGTCTCATCCCGCGGTTGCCGCAATCGAACTTGACGCGCCAAGACCTACGGCGAAACTCTGCTCGTGCGGTCGAGACTCGCGGCGGTAGTGGTGTCGTTCGGGGCGCCCAGAATGAGCAGCCAATGTCTCTTGACCTAGCAGAGCTCTGCAGAACAAGAACAAACGTTGTGGAACACAAAAAGAACAGCACCACAACAAAAATACGAGTAAGGACGCTGGAACGACACAAGCAGTGAATTGAAGTTGCCAATTCAGGAACTAAAAAGAAAATGATACCTTTAGTGCCTTCATACAGAAGAGAGAAGGAGAACCTCTCCGTTACAGTAATCGCATCTCGAATCTGGATGGCTATTTTTCTTATTTTTGGTTCTATCGTTGCGTTTAATTGTTCGATATTACGTAACGACATGCCAGTACAAATTTTTACACTACTGGCCATTAAAATTGCTACACCACGAAGATGACGTGTTAGAGAAGCGAAATTTAACAGACAGGAAGAAGATGCTGTGATACGCAAATGATTAGCTGTTCAGAACATTCACACAAGGTTGGCGCCGGTGGCGACACCTTAAACGTACTGACATGAGGAAAGTTTCCAACCGATTTCTCATACACAAACAACAGTTGACTGGCGTTGCGTGGTGAAACGTTGTTGTGATGACTCGCGTAAGGAGGAGAAACGCGTACCATCACGTTTCCGACTTTGATAAAGATCGGATTCTAGCCTATCGCGATTGCGGTTTATCGTATCGCGACATTGCTGCTCGAATTGGTTGAGATAAAACAAAAATGGTTCAAATGGCTCTGAGCACTAGGGAACTTAACATCTCAGGTCATCAGTCCCCTAGAACATAGAACTTAAACCTAACTAACCTAAGAACATCAGATACATCCATGCCAGAGGCACGATTCGAACCTGTGACCGTAGCGCCTAGAACCACTCGGCCACCAACCACCGGCTGGCCGATATCCAATGACTGTTAGCAGAATATGTAATCGGTGCGTTCAGGAGGGTAATACGGAACGCCGTGCTGGATCCCAACGGCCTCGTATCACTAGCAGTCGAGATGACAGGCATCTTATCCGCATGGCTGTAACGGATCGTGCAGCCACGTCTCGATCCCTGAGTGAACAGATGGGGACGTTTGCAAGATAACAAACATCTGCACGAACAGTTCTATAACGTTTTCAGCAGCATGGAATATCAGCTGGGTGACAATCGCTGCGGTTACCCTTGTCGCTTCATCACAGACAGGAGCGTCTGCGATGGTGTACTCAACGACGAACCTGGGTGCACGCATGGCAAAACGTCATTTTTTCTGGTGAATACAGGTTCTGTTTACAGCATCATCATGGTCGCATCCGTGTTTGGCGACATCGCGGTGAATGCACATTGCAAACATGTATTCGTCATCGCCATACTGGCGTATCACCCGGCGTGATGGTATGGGGTGCCATTGGTTACCTGTCTCGGTCACCTCTTGTTCGCATTGACGGCACTTTGAACAGTGGACGCTACGTTTCAGATGTGTTACGACCCGTGGCTCTACCCTTCATTCGATCCCTGCGAAACCCTACATTTCAGCAGGATAATGCACAACCGCATGCTACAGGTCCTGTACGGGCCTTTCTGGATACAGAAAATGTTCGATTGTTGCCTTGGCCAGCACATTCTCCAGATTTCTCAACAATTGAAAGCGTGTGGTCAATGGTGGCCGAGCAACTGGCTCGTCACAATACGCCAGTCACTACTCTTGATGAGCTATGGTATCGTGTTGAAGCTGCATGGGCAGCTGTACCTGTACACGCCAACCAAGCTCTATTTGACTCAATGCCCAGGCGTATCAAGGCCGTTATTACGGCCAGAGGTGGTTGTTCTGGGTACTGATATCTCAGGAGCTATGCACCCAAATTGCGTGAAAATGTAATCACATGTGAGTTCTAGTATAATATATTTGTCCAATGAATACCCGTTTACCATCTACTTTTCTTCTTTGTGTAGCAATTTTAATGGCCGGTAGTGTGATTGTATCTTCCCACCATGCACTTTTCGTTGCGTTCCCAATTGTTTTCGATTTTATTCATTTTATCAGTGACTGGCAGCGAACACGTGCCATGGAGAGAACTCGCGCGGCTGCCGCATGAGACGATGTACAAGTCGGCTGCGCAATGGCTCTCCTCAGTCGATACGCGGCTTAATGTATTTTAGTGCGCTAGCTAAATGTTTGGAGTGGTTCAGGATGGCGAGTCGATTTGCTGACCGTGTCGCATGTTAATTTCTGATAGAGAGTTGGCGCCCTTTCCTACTCGACGTGTTTGTCGCGACCACTAGGCGTGCCTGCATGAAACTCGTCGATCCAAATGGGTACTTGCTGGCTTTAACTGAAGCGCTGCTCACGGAGGTCCTGTGAGGGCCGTAATTTTCGTATGGAGTGAAATTTGTAGACATGCTAAAGCGTTAATGCGGAACGGATTTACAGTAGGAAAAAATAAAAAAATATATATATTAGTTCCAATTTTGGCCATGAGGTACAAATCTGGTGCTGTACAGCAACAAGTCGACGTCCTTGGTGGTCTTATTGAATAAGCGGTGTAGGCGGCGGTTAATAATAAAATCAACATTGTGCCTTTCTCCCTTATTTGACCT
Source organism: Schistocerca gregaria (assembly GCF_023897955.1). NCBI lineage: Eukaryota > Metazoa > Arthropoda > Insecta > Orthoptera > Acrididae > Schistocerca > Schistocerca gregaria. Next base: position 685,900,265 of record NC_064922.1, read on the forward strand.
TTTCTGCCCCTGTCGCGTTCATAATCCATTACAAATGGAAACGGTCTATAAGTCTTTATGGAATTCATAGCGCCAGATTTTCACCAGGTGGCTAAAATTGAAACTAACATTTTCCAGCGTAACTAGGTTCCGCAGTAACGGATTAGAATATCTACTAAGTTCCACTGGCATACTATAATCACAGCCCACAGTGGGCCCCTGTGAGTAGGTGTACCTCGATTATAACCAACGGCTACTAGTCACAGAATGTTGCAGACGATATCTGGAGAACGGGCAGGCCGTGGACATATATATACACTCCCTGAAATGGAAAAAAGAACACATTGACACAGGTGTGTCAGATCCACCATACTTGCTCCGGACACTGCGAGAGGGCTGTACAAGCAATGATCACACGCAGGGCGCAGCGGACACACCAGGAACCGCGTTTGGCCGTCGAATGGCGCTAGCTGCGCAGCATTTGTGCACCGCCGCCGTCAGTGTCAGCCAGTTTGCAGTGGCATACGGAACTCCATCGTAGTCTTTAACACTGGTAGCATGCCGCGACAGCGTGGACGTGAACCGTATGTGCAGTTGACGGACTTTGAGCGAGGGCGTATAGTGGGCATGCGGGAGGCCGGGTGGACGTACCGCCGAATTGCTCAACACGTGGGGCGTGAGGTCTCCACAGTACATCGATGTTGTCGCCAGTGGTCGGCGGAAGGTGCACGTGCCCGTCGACCTGGGACCGGACCGCAGCGACGCACGGATGCACGCCAAGACCGTAGGATCCTACGCAGTGCCGTAGGGGACCGCACCGCCACTTCCCAGCAAATTAGGGACACTGTTGCTCCTGGGGTATCGGCGAGGACCATTCGCAACCGTCTCCATGAAGCTGGGCTACGGTCCCGCACACCGTTAGGCCGTCTTCCGCTGACGCCCCAACACCGTGCAGCCCGCCTCCAGTGGTGTCGCGACAGGCGTGAATGGAGGGACGAATAGAGACGTGTCGTCTTCAGCGATGAGAGTCGCTTCTGCCTTGGTGCCAATGATGGTCGTATGCGTGTTTGGCGCCGTGCAGGTGAGCGCCACAATCAGGACTGCATACGACCGAGGCACACAGGGCCAACACCCGGCATCATGGTGTGGAGAGCGATCTCCTACACTGGCCGTACACCTCTGGTCATCGTCGAGGGGACACTGAATAGTGCACGGTACATCCAAACCGTCATCGAACCCATCGTTCTACCATTCCTAGACCGGCAAGAGAACTTGCTGTTCCAACAGGACAATGCACGTCCGCATGTATCCCGCGCCACCCAACGTGCTCTAGAAGTGTAAGTAAACTACCCTGGCCAGCAAGATCTCCGGATCTGTCCCCCATTGAGCATGTTTGGGACTGGATGAAGCGTCGTCTCACGCGGTCTGCACGTCCAGCACGAACGCTGGTCCAACTGAGGCGCCAGGTGGAAATGGCATGGCAAGCCGTTCCACAGGACTACATCCAGCATCTCTACGATCGTCTCCATGGGAGAATAGCAGCCTGCATTGCTGCGAAAGGTGGATATACACTGTACTAGTGCCGACATTGTGCATGCTCTGTTGCCTGTGTCTATGTGGCTGTGGTTCTGTCAGTGTGATCATGTGATGTATCTGACCCCAGGAATGTGTCAATAAAGTTTCCCCTTCCTGGGACAATTAATTCACGGTGTTCTTTTTTCAATTTCCAGGAGTGTAGGTCATGTCCACTTAAACGGCGTGATGGCGACACATAGAGAAGAATTTTGCAGAATTGGTTTAGCATAAAATGGAAGACTTTATTCGTTACTTAACGGCCCGCATGTTCCGGCCGCTGGCAGTACATGACGCGAGTGTAGGGGTGTAGCCACCTGTTGGGCGCAGCGGATAAATGAGAGCGCCGTGAGGGCGGCATTGTGGGCGCGGCACAGCGCCGCCTTGTGGAGCACAGCGGCGCGCTGTGGCGCGGCCACAATGCGGGCTCACCTGCTGGCAGGCGCGCCTGTGCCCAGCTCATCGCCTGAGACGCTTCGGGTTGCGGCCAGACAGCGCACCAAAACACCCGGCACAACAACCCGTGGCGCCACTAACTAGCGCCATCTCCTCCTCCAAATGAACCGGCAAAGTGGCGGTTCGTTTTCAATGAGCGGAGCGTGTATGTGGACGGCCTCCACTTACACTGTCATACACCAGAGAGCGCACATATCAATGAGGAGATCCTTCGGTAAGCCTTCGATACAGTTCAGCGCCAATGTTTTCTTAATGAAACGCATGTTTAAGCTCGTGGGGACTGATGACCTCAGATGTTAAGTCCCATAGTGTTCAGAGCCATTTCAACCATTTAAGCTCGACCAGTCGGAGCATTTGCTCAGAGACAGCGATGCATTACGAAATTAAGTGAAGCTTAGTGGTTTAGGAAGTCTTCATTATTGTTATGTACAGAGAGAACATTAATGTAGAAAATGAAAGGGTGTACACAGCCTTACACTATTCACATGGCCAGAGTTCACAAATAGCTGCCTGTATTTTGTGAAAAGCACAACATAAAATGCTGCTTCCATCGACAGACACTTAATTGATCGGTCTGTACTGACCGTTAGAACAGTTATCCGACTGAACTGAAGATTTCAATTATAAAAAACAAAATAAGGAATAAAGAGAACGAAGAAGCTCAGTATGTGTTCCTTAGCGGGAAGGAGACCACAGAAGGGGTTGTAGCGTCTCATGTGCAGTATGAGCAAACTTTCACTGCGTGAATTGCACCAATGAAAAACGAGTGACCGTACGACAATTAAAATTTGTGAAAGCAGAAATTGGTACCAGCCAAGTATTAACCCAGTAGGAAACCGCCCAAAATCCGTATCCAGATTCACCAGAATGCGAACCTTCGCCGTGAATATACCGGGCGGATTCGTGGCCGTGGAAACTCCCCGTTCGGAAAGCGGCGCTTTAACACGCACGGCAGCCGGTCGGGGTGGCCGGGCGGTTCTAGGCGCTACAGCCTGGAACAGCGCCACCTAAGGACATCACACACATCCATGCCCGAGGCAGGATTCGAAACTGCGACCGTAGCAGTCGCGCGGTTCCGGACTGAAGCGCCTAGAACTGCTCGGCCACTCCGGCCGTCGGCTGATTACATAACGATTGTGAAGTAATGACACACAATAACTCTGATTATACATAATGGCCTTGAATGAAAGTGTTTGGGAAAAACGCATTGTTATTGCACTTGTAAAATGGTTACAAATAAACAAACTGGGCGGTTTCAGTCCTATGATGTCAACAATTTAACAGATAGTTGTACAGAACTTGCTGCAAGTATGTACAATAAAATAAGAAATGCCACTGCTTACAAAAAGTTATATCGTCACTAGACGGATAAGACAGTGAATGATTACGAAACTGATTGTGAAGTAATTACATAGAATAAAGAAAAATAGTAATCGTTCGTGACAATGAATAAAGGTGATTCTAAAGAAGTGCATACTCATTCACCTTGCGAAAGAGCTACAATAGCTTAGGTGAATCGTTTTAATCTTATGTTGTTAGCAAAATTAAAACCGTGCTGTGTTGAAGTTGATATGATGTTACAAAATCATAATAAAGCTAACTTTAATTTAAAAAATAGCGAAAACTGCATGCAACCTGTTCTATCGTTAGAACAGATTTCCTGAAATTTTTCGCTACATTTTGAATTGAAGTATTGAATTACAGGAGGTCGTGACACAATAAATGATTATCAGCAGAGATGTCGTGGTTCTCATTGATTATTAATATCAGTCTCAACCTGCTGTAAAGCTCAAAATGATTAAGATTAAACCCGATGCTCATCACAGAGTATATTATGGATTTGTGACAAGAGACATAGGATTTCTCTACTTGTGGCAAGGGAACATACTGCATCATACTTTACGTCAATGACAGACTACAAGTGCCTCGCGGAATGGCAGCGCTGTTTGAGGCGTCATGTCATGGATTGCGCTGCCTCTCCCTCCGGAGGTTCGAGTCCTCCCTCGGGCATGGGTGTGTGTGTTGTTCTTAGCATAAGTTAGTTTGGTCCCTTAGGAATTCACACACACGGACAAAAAATGGACCAGTTCCACCAACCGCTGGTTTTCCTAACTCTTTGATCGTTTTCAGAAAGTCTACATACTCAATTACATTACACGAGTTTGTCAGTATCTATACGAATCCTCTGCAGTTTACACTTACGTGTTTGGCAGAGGATTCGTGGAACCTCTTTCAGCTTGTATCGCAACTGTTGTATAGCTCGCGGGAAAAATACTTTCCGTGTGAGTTTTCATTAATCTTACTTTATTACGATGGTCATTTCTCTATCTGTAACAGACGTCAACAAAATATTGTGGCATTCGGAGTAGAAAATGGATAATTTTGTGAAAAGATCTCGTCCCAAGCAAAAACGCTTTGGTCTGAATGATTGCCACCCCAACTCGCTTATCATCCATGACACACTATTTCGTTGCAAGCTGCCTCTCTTTGAAATTTTTAGACAACCTTTGTCCGTCCTTTGTTTTAAGAATCCCGTAGCACGCAGCATTATCCCAGGACGCACAAGTCCAGCGTAAGCAGAGTCTTCAGTAGATCTGTTGCAGATTCTAAGTGTTCCACGAATAAAACGGAATCTTAGGTTCATCTTGTATTTTATATGTGATGATTCAAAGCTATGTTGTTCGTAATTGTAATCTCTAGGTGTTTTGTTGTATCAGCAGCCTTTAAGTTTGTGTGATTTATCATGTAACCGAAATTTAATAGAATTTTTTTCGTATTCAGGCGAAGAAGTTCAAATTTTTTATTGTTCGGATCAGTTGCATCTTTTCACACCATGCAGATATCTTATAGTTTCGATCTTCTGATGAAATGAAATGATCGTATGGCGCGACTTTATTAAACGGTAAACGGCAGCGTCATATGCAAACAATATAGGGAGGCTGCTGAAATTTTGGCCTTCTGTTACGAACATCAGAAGGCCAATAACATTTCGGTTGATAGTCCCAGGTATAGCTTCGAGTTCGTTAGATGATTTCCTATTAGTTACTGCGAAATGTGACCTTTGTGACAGGAAATCACAAGTCACATCACACTGCTGAAACTGTACTCCATAGCCGCGTTTGTCAATCTTTTTCCTTTAGAGTGCACCAAAGTAACTTTCTAACTTTTGCAAACACCCCTACATGTCTTTTTCTCCAAGGGAAAAAAAAAACAAAAAACAAATACGTAAGACGTGTTAGAGTCGAATGAACAATGTATATAATTATTATGATACGGTACATATCTAAATGCGTATAATCAGGGTGTAATAAGGGGCGATTCCTTGCAAATTAGGCCATATCAAGAAATGATTTGGCGATAACCTCTTTATGTTCTGAATATGAAGATGGCATCTGTTCTTTAGGACATCTCCGAAAGAACAGATGCCATCTTCATATCGTTAAAGGCTAATCGGCTGATGACCTTCTTCAGTGCGGATGCACACGAATTGCCTGAATTCTTACGGGACTCGGTGGTTGTCTGCTGCGAGTAATGGGTATAGTGGCAGGGGCACAACGAATGTGGTGTGTGGGCTGTAAGTTGAGAATGTGGGTCTCACGGGGAGCGTGCCGGCGATAAGTCCCTGCAGTAGCGTTGTCCTCTGTGCCCTCGGAGGCTCAGATGTATTTGCCGGCACCGTAGCTCAGCGTGTTCAGTCAGAGGGCCGATTGTCCTCTGTAATACAAAAAAAACTGAGTAAAGGAATCAACGATCAACTTGAACGAATGTCATGTGACGTCCACCCAGACTAAACGAACCGAACAATCCCGAATATATATACATAATGGATAGAGCGTCTGCCATGCAAGCAAAAGATCCCGGTTCGAGTCTCGGTTGGGGCACACATTTTCAGCTGTCCCCGTTGATGTATATTAACGCCCGTCAGCAGCTAATGGTACTGATTTCATTTTAATTTCATCTTTATGTTCTAGTCGTTTTATCTGCGGAAGATCAGAAGACATTAAATAATTCGCGATACACTTGACATGTGTTCGCGACGGACCAATGTGTAGTGACATAGCACTGGGAAATGCAGTAGAGGCACGCTATGTGTTCAGAAGCGCTTGTGAGGAACGGTATCAAAAACCTTCTGGAAATCCAGAAATATGGAATCCTCTGACACTAGTACTCATTATTTCAGGTGAATAAAGAGACAGTTTTGTTTTACAAAACGAAATTTTGTGATCCGTATTGGTTGTGTGTCAATTTGTCGTTTTCTTCCAAGCATTTCATTATGTTGAAACGTAGCAAATGCGTATGTTCCAAAATCCTACTAGAAATCAATGTAATTGATAGGAGTCGATAATTCAGCGAATTACATTTATTTATTTTTTTGTGTATTGGTGAAACCAGGTTCTAAGTAAAATTAAAATTAAAAGGAAGGTCAGCGTTGGCCGTAATATTGATGTTTTATTGATAGCAGAATCGATTTTCGATTACATATTCGGTGCTGTACAAAGTTCTAAGTTACTCGTGTTAGAATCTGTTCTTTAATTCATCTGGAAAATGCACTGCATCTATTTTGGTGTTTAATAACTCTGACAAAGTGGAGCTGTGGTCGGTAACATTAGCAATCCTACCAAAAACTGAAGGTGTTGGTTGTAATACTTTCCAAGCGACCATAATCTCCTCAGATTTTCATTCGGATTTCGAGTCAGGGTTTCGTTGTATTGGTGAAAGCATCGGCGCTACGTTTCGAGCAGCCATAAACGTCAACTGTTACGGAGAGTTTGTGCTCTTTTAAATATAGCATGCATTTTTTTCCGCTTCTGTAAAAGTTTTCTGACCTCTTTTGTGTATCCTGTGGCTCTACTCCGTCTTTTATTAATTTATTTGGTACAGAACTCGCAATCGATCGTGAAAACTGACAACGGCCGGGAGAGAGATGTGCTGACTGCATGCTCTTCCGTATCCGCATACTGTGACGCCTAAGGGGTGGTGATGAAACGGCGGCCGGTCGGCTCAAGACTTCTGCGGGCGTTGTTTGTTTTCTGTGTTTTTTTATGTAAAACTCTCAACTGGCGTCTACACTATTTCGTTGAATTTGAGCCACATTTGTTCGGTGCAAACGTAGTACTGGAAGGAACGGAGACTGCCTCTTAAGGAAGGCGATTAGTGAATTTTTATCTACTTTTTTAAATAGATATATTTTGTATTTGTTTTTGGTGGGCTTGGATGTTACGGTATCAAATCTCGCTAAAACGACCTTATGGTCACTAATTCCTGTATCCGTCATGACGCTCTCTGTTTGCTTAGGATTAATTTTCGCTAATTTTCGCTAAGAGGTTTGGTATGTTATCGCAATCATTTAACTTCGTTTGAGCTTCTGAACTAATTGCTTGAAATAATTTTGGGAGAAAGCGATCTGTACAGTTCTGGATGGCGTTTTTTGCCTACCATCGAATTTATAATGTATGTTCGTAAATATATTGAGGTCGAGCCCAACTATAACTGTATGAGTTGGTTACGTGTTTGATATGAGGCTACAGTTTTCCTTGAAACTTTTAGCAGCTATGTCATCTACTAGGGGAGGGGGAAGGAGTCGGGGAATCGGTAACAGAAATCAGTTACTAATTTATTACGGTTGTCGAGTGCATCGTTTCCACATAACAAGTCGTAGCAAGTATTTTCTTCAGTGTCACAGATAAAATTCTGCCAGCAACATACACGCCACCATTATGTCCTTGATAAAAACCAGCTTTCAGTATATATAACCAATTCTGCTTCAAAGCTTTTCATGAGCGCTTGGAACTCTTCTTCTCCAACACTAAAAGTTGGTTTTTACCAACAACTATCACTCCGATGTTATCTGGGTCCACCTTCGTCCCGTGTTTGACCAGATCTCTTTGAGGCGTTACCCATGTTTAAACTTTTGCGAGAAACTCTTAACATACAAAACGGCCGAGTCCACTTCACACCGCCCCGTTAACAGTGCAACCGGTTTCTGTGTACGGTGACCTATATTTGCAGTGATGATATCTTTTTTGTCTTTATCTTCGATAGGAATTATCTGCTCTGGTGCATTTACATGAATATGATATTTCTATGTACGCACTTCTTTAATTGGAATCTGTTACTTTCTGTGGCAAACAGAAGCGTAGTAAGTATCAGATTTGAGGAAATTGTAATTATGCATGTGTCTGCAGCATTCTCTGTCTTTTGTCACGAGAGTAAAGTTGATATGTTTCATACAACACGCACAACATATTGTACACTGTTTTCTTTAGGGAGTATACATGTTTTTGGATGAAGATCACATTAACAGTAGCTGTATATATGTGAAAATGTATTACTTTTTTCGCTCCTATTTTGGAATACGTCTATCTTTAAAATATTGCAGATTTATGAAAATATTATAGAACCGCTTTCGACTGTTTGGTTTGTTAGTTTCTTGTTTATGGTATTGGAGAAAATGTATTTTTATAGCATAAAACAAATTCATTTACATTACTTTTTAAAATTTATATAGTAAGTTTTAGGCCTACGTCACTGCATTTGGTGGGGACTTCTATAACAGATACCATATTGCGCATAAAGCGTTGAAAATGATATACAGAGAGCCGGTCACAAATGATTTGATTCCATCTATAACATTTTACTGAAGTTTCTTAAATGTTCAAGAACTGGTATGAAAAATTTGTAAATTTTCTTTTCAAATTAGTACATACTCGAAATGGACATGAATGAAATCTTTGATATAATACGTAAAAATCTGTGAGCAAACAGTATGTTGCCCGCGCGCGCACGCCTATTTGTGTCTCATTTTTATTCCCATGACTTTTGCAAGGAAAAAAAAAGAAAACTTGGTTCGTAAAACAAATAGCGTAGCGGATGAATGTGTGAGATTACATTGACGAAACCGTAAACAAATCCACGGCAGTTCTTACGGTACCAAGTCTCTTGCAGCGCGAATTTAGCCAATGGTAGTTCGTCTCGACTTTGCTGTAGTAGTAGTAAGCGACACAACTGCCGTTACTGCAGGTAAGAGAAAGTGAAAAAAGGAATTGTTATCGTGCTACATGCTGCTGACTAGTTGACTCTTGACAAGATTGTAGCAAAATTTGCAGATATCTAAGATATTATACTAAATAACGTCTTGTCTGCTGGGTCCGCAGCTCGCGTAAGATCATGATATGACTGACATCTTCCTTATACTTTTTACAAAATTATCTGCAAATTGATGATTTATTTTTTATTACATAAGTCTATGTTTGTTTCGGTATATGTACGGTTATCAGTTGTTCCTGTTGGCGTTACATTTATACATCATTCTATTTTACGTCATTCTACGTCTATGTAATAGTATTGTGAAATTTTATTTTATGCAGCGTGTTCCAGATAAAACGACTCAGGTACGATCAATCATCTCCAGTCGAATTACTTGTGGACTGGCAATACTGTCTCAGAAGTTGGTTACATCGCATTTTATCGGAAAGTTGAGTGCCGCTGTGTGTTCGTGCGTCAGTTGTTGTGAGGTCGTGTTACTGAGTTGCTACAGAAATGGGGCAGTTTGCATTATAACAGTGAATTGATATTCCGGAGTGACACATAAGGACAGACTCCATCAAGGAATGTAAAAATAAAAATAAAAAGTTTCCAGCGAAGTATCCTGGTAGCACTGTTCAAGATCTGTTCGAGAAATGGTGGGCTGTGGGATCTGTTCAGGATGTGCAGAATAATATGTAACCGACGGTGAGGACCCCTGAAACTATATACAGGATTCTCATGGACATTACGAGAAGACCCCTCAATTAGGTAAGGAGGTTATCGCAGTAGGTTGATGTATCTCGTACATGAAGTCATTGTTTACTAAAATATATGAAATTAAAAGCCTGTCGTGAGTGTGGTACAAGAGTTAAAATTTGAGGATCAGTAAAAATGAATTTGCTATTGCAACGGGCTTAACATTAATTACTAAAGGTTACTTGGACCCCTTGGTTTACTTCATGTCAGATGAGGTCTGGTTTCATTTGCCAGTTTATGAAAACTCCCAGAATTGCAGATACTGATAGCAATTCAACCCACACGTTGTGCATGAAGACTCTCTCCACTCAGAGAAGATAGGTGTTTGGTGTGCGTTATACGGCATGCGCATTACTGGCCTCACCTTTTTCAATTGCACCTTAAACAGTGCCAGATATTTTCATAAATTTGACTCGTAAGGCACAATTAATAGATGCGGTGAAGTTGTGTGCAATATTCCAGCAAAAAGGAGCAACCGCTCACACTTACAACCAAACTATGGCTCACATCTCCAACATGTTTTCTGAAGATAGACTTGTCTGCATAGGCCTCTCTGGCTCCACAGTTCGCTGCCTTAATATCGCGAGATTTTTATTTACGACGCACACTAAAAGGCACGGTGTGTGCTGACTATCGCCACACAACAGACGATCTTTAACGGAAAATTAGTTGAGGAATTAATAACATCACACCTACTGAATTACAGCGTGTTGCTGGTACCGTCATCACACGAAGTCAGCGATGCCTGGATGTCCATGAATGCCACTTCCAGCATCTCTTCCAAACATGTAACTACATGTTCTGTACGTTAATTCACTTTACTAGAATTTCAGGAGTGAGGCGTACTGGTTTTTGGGACACCCTGTACTTATGTTTAGATGGAGCGACATCCATAAAAAATCTTAGAACTTAATTTCTTTTGTGTACTATGTTATTGACATATGTCACGTATTTATTTTCTATAGAAGAATAACAGGAAAATTTCTTTTTTTAATACAGTTGTAATGTTATAGATTGTTCTAATGTTACCTTAAACAGAAAAACAATTGACAAAATTAAGATCGCTTATCTACATAATGCACAATATCTTTGTTAAAAATATCTATTTCTACCTAAGGTATAATTAATTTGGAAATATAAACCATCATTGGAACTATCTGTCATTTTTACAACTTTGAAAAAGTAAGACGAAATTTCTATAGAAAGTTAACCGTTGATCTACATTAACAACATACTGCGTAAAAGAACTTACGTTCTACGCTCATTTATAGACGTCACACGATCTAAACGTAAATATAATATTCATGTAAGATAAGATCTCATAATACTACAACACTGATATTGAAACAATCTGAAATTTTATAGCTTTACAAAATAATACCGAAATTTCACTATTATTGCTCAAAAAAATGTAACCCATGTTAACAACATGCTATAAGAAAGAAATTACCTTCCAGAAAATATTATGGAAGTCGCCCCATCTGAACATAGTATATTAAGGTCAGGTCTTGTAGTACTATTACACAGGCTTTGCATAAAATGATATATAAATGCAATGTCAACAGGAACACTTGATAATGGGTCGTCGTGAACTTACGTAACCAAGAAAAAATAAACAATTTGCAGCAAATTTTGTAAAAAGTATAAATAAGATATCTGAGATGAGCTGACGATCATTGCCATGATAAGAAAGGAGAAAGAATATCACATGTTTAATGTAATACATAAGTGCAAACGAATATCCGAACAATATCGCTTACAAATATAGATTGTCAGACTATGTTTCATCACGTTATCGCTGCAGCAAACCATGCAAGAACTACCCTCGCCGGAGATGTGATGATCTTTTAATGGAATGCAATGTACGGAAGAAAGAGAAACGTTAAATCAATTTGTGTAACGATTGCCAGCGACGTTTTCGCAGGAGTATGAAACAAACATTGAGATGTTTACAAGTCTCTGAGCGTTATATCACTTATCCGAGACTGCACAGACGAGGAACATTTTATGTGCGTCTCCCTACGTGTTTGATTCAATGCTTCGAGCTGTAAGCCTCAGTGTCGCCGTAACTACTAACTAGATTCGCATGAAAACTGCTCATTGCGTGAAAGCAGGGACGAACAGTGTGCAAGGTGAGACTAACTGGCTTCTGAGCCAACTATACACATTGCAAACGTGTTACAGCAAGGAATTTTGTTACGTTATTGTTATGCTTCAGTTATCTTCCGGAAAGCGTATTAACCTGACGCTTCAGGATTAATTTCTGGATCGATTATGAAATATTTTCTGTTACTTTCTGTTCCATTTATCTAAAACTTAATGTGTATGATACTGTAATCTCGGGAGGCCATTGACAGACCGCATCTCTTACGGCAAAGTCCAGAATCAATGTGATGTTGATACTAATAAACTTAATGGTGAGGACTGTTTGGTTTACCATGTAACTGAATAAGATTAAAATATTAATATATTATATACAGTACTAGATGAACTCGTCTTATATTTGCTCCACATGGAACTCTTGCTTGTACGTGTAAATTTATGGCAAACCAAAAGTGAATTCATATTCTCGTATACAGCGATGATGGCGTGAACTACTTTCTTCACTCTTAAAAAGTAAAATTTTTGTGTTCTTCATAAGCATCTTCGTGAGCTCTAAACCATGCAGCGTATTAAATTAAGCTGATCCATTATAGGTAGTCTAAAACACTTGATTGCGTATTGCGTATTGCGGAAAACTGCGACCAGTCCATTTTGAAGTATTTGTTAACTGCAATAAATCAATTTTCGGTAGTTTACGGCAATAAACATATATTTCAAAAGTTTCTGCATATGTTTATGCTCAGACTAAGTCTTTACGATTCCTATAGGAGTTGTACGCATTAGACTGCATGACAGTCCAATTTTTCTCACGGAAAGTCGTTTTTTAAGTTCTCTATACAGATTTCCGCGAGAATCGCACTCTGATGTTTCAGTATTTTTAACGAAAATTGCTTGCGGCGGTTTGCGCTGTCTTCTAATGAATATACTCAATATTCCTTGATATTTCAAACCGATATGGGTCTCATACACTTGTCAGTATTCCATTATGGATGAACTAAAGTTTTCACAATCAATTTATTTCTTACTCAAATTGCACTTCCCTATAGTTGTGTCTTGTGGCTAACACACGCTACATTTCACATTTGCAATTGGGGAGAGTGTTACACTAGTAGAACACTTAATGTTTTCTGGTCGGTGTTTCAGTCTAATGACTAATTTTCGAATCACATAAAGGAATGCGCACTAGAAACCATCGTAAGCAGTTTCCGCTATTCTCTACTGTCTTTGTTGCTGTGAGACATGAGGTTGTGTTCTGTGCAGCTTTTGTAAATATCACAAGTTCTACATATATCTGAAAGATATTGTTAATTCTTCAGTTGGAGCATGGTAATTAAAATTCAGTATATTTTAAAAGTCTGCAGTTCGTGGTCTTACGATAGCGTTCTCGCTTTCCCGGGTTCGATTCCCTGCGGGGTCAGGGATTTTCCCTGCCTCGAGATGACTGGGTGTTGTTGTGTTCGTCTTCATCATCATCATTTATCCCCATTACGGTCGGAGGAAGGCAATGGCAAACCACCTCCGCTACGACCTTGCCTAGTCGGCGGTGCGGGTCTCCCGCATCGATCCCTACGCTTCTCGTAGTATGGGACCTCATCATCATCATCACATTTTAAAAACAAGTCACATAACATGTCAACTGTTAAGCCGTACCTCGTTGGTCATGTCTTACCCTGTAGCATAAAACGAAAGGAGATGCTGTTCTATGGAACACATGATATCTGCCAATGATATGAGTTTCTTTAACGTTTTAGCAATTTTTCCTGTCACGAAAATATAAATTTTTGGTAGTTGCTAATATCTTCTATTTCAACATGTTTTTAATATGTAACTGGTTTTTGATAAAGCTTCATCTTAATTTAATTTCACTTACTGATTATTAGTGTGTGGTAGCTTAATAACGTAACACATGGACTGATGAATATAATAATGACAAGATTTTCTCGTTGGAATTGTTTTAAATGAATTTTAAATTTTGTTCCTAGGTACATGACGACATTATACTTGGGAACAGTAGTTCGCATTTGGAAAAACCTTACTTTTCTGGAGTAATTATTAGAAAAAGACTACAGCACACATAAAGTGAATGCTATCATTTGAAAATGGAAAAAGAAAATATGTTAGACTTACATTATAGGATGGCTAGAGGCGAAACTCTGAAAATTGTTCAAGATACAACAGTCTCCCTTACTGCAGGAAGCGCATAGAATTTTTTTGTCACACATTCGTCTACGAAATTCTCCCTGCTTCACACACTGAAAGCTTCTCGCAGATTATTGCACTATCTCTGCAGATTTATTTTCACCCCTCCCAGAATTCATAGTGCCGGTGTTTTTTTAGATCTGGCTGAGTTTGCAAGTAATTAACAATACAAATCGATAAATTTTTTTGGTAAACTGGTACGGCTTTTTCCAACAAACGAGACATTTTTTTTACCTCTGATTGTGACTCAGGAAGTTCAAGGTACTGGAGTTGTCGAGTTGAGATGATGTGAACAAACCGACTGAGGGGCCAGTCACAACTTATCCTAATATGAAAATATTTTTACTCATCTTCACATATTTAGCTAATAACTAGGTTTATATTTATTCCTGATGCATTAAACCTGACGCTCACAAGCTAAAACTAGCCCCTTCAAAAGAACAGACGACCTGTTGAGAAGAACTGAGGTGGCAGCGCATTCACCAGAAAATTCTGTAAGACACAATTCCTTATAAATTTCAATATGGAATTGATATGACTGTTACAGAAATAGCTCTGATATTCATAATTTGAAAACATCGAACATCCATCCTTAAAACTAGTTAGAAAGAAGTATAAAATGTCTGCATCTATAGTGAGATAATACAAAAATATCTAGGAATTGTATTGTTATCTGTGTTATGGTGCATGGTAGTGTCTCAGAAATAAAGAGTGCTTATTAAGGCGTAGCTATCAGCGTAGATAAATAGTTGATAAAGAGATTCTAATGCTTCAATAGTAGGTCCACAATCCACGCAATATGATAATGTTTTTGATCGAGTAAATAGGGACCTATTTTAGGTAATAATGTAATAAAAATGACTATTGCCGCAGCTGACTTCAACCATCCATTTCCTGTGCCTGGGTAGACAGTTTTTTGGCTCGGGAGCCGCCTTGTGCAATTGGAGGTTAGCGGAGGGCTGCATCTTTTTAAGATGATAACATTTCAGAATAGAAATGAACTGTACCATAAAAAATCATTAAATTTAAATTAAAGGAAATAGTGTCAGTTTTAATCAGTTTCTTTATGGCTGCAAATACATACAATTTTAAAATCAGTGTAATGGGACAAATGTATATTATTACCATTTTCTACAACTTTTTTTTGAAATGAGCAGTAAATGAGCTTGCTTGAGATTCTTATCACAGCCTGGATGTTACCGTTTATTAAAAAATATCCTGGGCGTAAAATTGCTCTTGTTGTTCTTCAAGCAAGAAAAACTTCCCTTACAAATATTTGCAGACCCATGTATAGAGCAATTTTTCCCAACAAATTTCTTCACACACAGCAATTTTGCGGCAGGCAAAGATTTGTAAAGTCAACTAATGACACAGCATGACGTATGTTTTTCACAGTGTGAATCTGGCTGCATGTCAGTAAATAAATGGAAAATGCATTTTGGTCACTCCCTTCAACGATCGCGTCGGGTGCCGTCCTAGTAACAATCTTTGGACGCGCACGGGAAGGAAATCTGGGTTCAAGGCGGAATTTCCTGACTGTCTTGGTGGCCCGCACAAAAACCATTAGCGGGCGGCAATTAAGCACAGACTTCTATTTGCCCACCCCTGCCCTAAGTAATGGAAAATCAATAACGCTGGAAAGAGGAAAACGTATGTAGCTTTGCTGTTTGCCTGCAGACAAGCTCGTAATTTAAATTAGATACTGATTAAGTAATGCGCCATTGTAATCTAAAACAGCCTTTAGACATTCGCAATATTTTTGAATAATAGTTATGCAAGCAACAGAGAATAGCTTTCAGAAAGTAGTTCATCGACTATATCTTTATTTATTATTTTTTCCTCACACACCGTCAGTGAAAATAAAAACAATGTCAGCTCCGGCGGGCCGCGGTGGTCTCGCGGTTCTAGGCGCGCAGTCCGGAACCGAGAGACCGCTACGGTCGCAGGTTCGAATCCTGCCTCGGGCATGGATGTGTGTGATGTCCTTAGGTTAGTTAGGTTTAAGTAGTTCTAAGTTCTAGGGGACTGATGACCTTAGAAGTTAAGTCCCATAGTGCTCAGAGCCATTTGTCAGCTCCCGGGAAACTTCTAGTAAGAATTAAGAAAGCGATTGACAGCTAGCTAGTTGATGAAATTTGGCATGAGGTCTGTACTGTTTGAAGCTGCAGCGATAGCATCGAACCAAGCGACGCAGTAGTTACGACAGTGGTGTTACACTGGGGTGGATGGGGTTTCAATTCCAAGTCCACTCATCCAAGTTTACATTTTTTGCTGTGTTGCTGATTAAGTTAAGGTTAATTTCGGGATAGTTTCTCTGAAAAGTACACGGATGAATTACAGTCCTCTTTTTTTATCCTGTCTGAATTTGTGAAGCGTATTCAATGACCTTGTAGTCGTCGCAATGTTAAACCTCAGTCTTCCCCTTTTAAAATTAGTAAATATTCATGCACACATGCCACATGGCCAGTACACACTTGAAGCCTGACAAGAGGGTGGAAAGCATGCTAAGAATTGCACGCGACTGAAATGCAGTTTCTGAGATCAGTGAGTGGCACAAAACGAAGGTTAGCATGAGAAATGACGATATCTTAAGTGAGCTCTGTGTGAAGTTTCAATTTAGCATTGTAAATTTTTCCGGCAGATGCGGTCGTCCCACGTAAATGGCATGGGAAGCGGTTTGAAAAACTGTAATATTACAAAGTGATGGACGACTTAAAAGCTAGACAGAATATAAAAATTCGAACTGTAAATCAATCTATTGCAACTCATTCTGTACATACACATTTGACGTTTTTAAACATAACTGACATCAGAAGTAGTTTCAGAGTGTGTAAAAAAACATTGTAACTTTAGATTAATCCGATTCAGACAAACGCGTAAGTCGGTTACATGTGAATACCGAGTTGCGTCAGTACGTCAGTGAAGATTGAAGGTTTTGAGCTGTGCGTAGCGGTCGCACGGTTCTAGACTGAAGCGCTTAGAACCGCTCGGCCACACCGGCCGGCTTACTATAAGACAGGTTACTGTGTACCTACGAATATGACCTGAATATGAGTGACAGTTACGAAACCAGTAATCAGTAGACGACAAAGTAGCTATCAACGGACTGAAAATAAGTTTATTTTCTAGAAACGTGAAACACGGTACATTCGCTAGTAACGAGTATCCTCAGTTTCGGTAAATCATGTATATTATGCCAACAGCCCGAGCCGCTTCGTGGCGTAAATTACGCTATATCAAAAATGGGCTGTTTCCTTTATTTATTGGAGGAATGATCAGAAGAAGAATGGCTCACGTGGGACCAGAGACAATGGGAAATTCACGCTTGAATGCTTCCGATCTCTACAGCTATTAAGAGTGTAGTTTATTAGCTTTCTTGATGGTGACATGGTACGAATATGACCTGTGTCTTTTGTTTCCTCGCATAGTCATAATACAGACGGAAGACTGAGTTGCCGGAAACAGAGGATGAATCAGAACGTGAAACACATTTTATTGACGATCTAGACTACGTGTATTTATAAGATGTTGATCGATTTCGGCTCCATAAAACCATCTTACTGTTTGAGTACGTTGGTTATAAGAGCTATCCGTCAAAGTCTGTAAGTAATATGTGTACAATGTCGTAGTACGATGTATTGTTATTAGTTTAACTTAAACAAATCACTTTGAAAACATGGTATATATATATATATATATATATATATATATATATATATATATATATATATATATATAGGTGTTACAAAAAGGTACGGCCGAACTTTCAGGAAACATTACTCACACACAAAGAAAAAAAAAATATGTTATGTGGGCATGTGTCTGGAAACGCTTACCTTCCACGTTGGAGCTCGTTTCATTACTTCACTTCAAATCACATTAATCATGGAATGGAAACACACAGCAACAGAACGTACCAGCGTGACTTCAAACACTTTGTTACAGGAAATGTTCAAAATGTCCTCCGTTAGCGAGGATACATGCATCCACCCTCCGTCGCATGGAATCCCTGATGCGCTGATGCAGCCCTGGAGAATGGCGTATTGTATCACAGCCGTCCACAATACGAGCACGAAGAGTCTCTACATTTGGTGCCGGGGTTGCGTTGACAAAAGCTTTCAAATGCCCCCATAAATGAAAGTCAAGAGGGTTGAGGTCAGGAAAGCGTGAAGGCCATGGGATTGGTCCGCCTCTACCAATCCATCGGTCACCGAATCTGTTGTTGAGAAGCGTACGAACACTTCGACTGAAATGTGCAGGAGCTCCATCGCGCATTAACCACATGTTGTGTCGTACTTGTAAAGGCACATGTTCTAGCAGCACAGGTAGAGTATCCGGTATGAAATCATGGCGGTGAATCGAGGAAGTACGGGTACATACTGACGAAACTAAAATGAGCTTTAACATGGAAATTAAGCGTTTCCGGGCACATGTCCACGTAACATATTTTTTTTCTTTGTGTGTGAGGAATGTTCCCTGAATGTTTGGCCGTAACTTTTTGTAACACCATATATATTGCTGGAAATGTAGACGATAAAACCGTTTTACTGAAGAAGATACTGTGTAAGTGCCTTGGGTCAATTGGGACTGTTTGAAAACCAGAAATGCTTCTCCAGAAAAGCTAAACTACAGATACTTAATGTAATAGTGAATAAACTGACATTTTCAAAGTAGGACACCAACGTGAATCCATTCCATAGCATCTGGCACCTGCTTTTCGTCGCTGGGTATGGATACCCAGTTTGGGAAAGATGATGTCAGTCTATAAAAACAGACGCGGCCCTAAACGACACCTGCAGGAAATAACTGGCTGCCTGACCATTTACAGTGGACCTTTTATATTAATCATTGTCCTAAGAATGTCATGAAATCATCCCTGAACTTGAAGGAGAGGAACAAACCGATGAATGATCAGCGTCAGCAGCTACACAACCATCAACCCATGCCAAAAAGGCTTAAACCCAGACGAAGTTTCATATACTCAGTACAACCAACTGAAATTTCCATGATATCGTTATAGCAAGAAGAATGTCTAGAAACCTTTATCACAGAGGAAGCTCTACCCCAGGGCTCTTACCTACTCTGGCGAGACTGGAAAACATTGAACCGATTTTGCACTAGCCCGGGGCGATCAAAACAACTTATGATAACCTGGGGCTACAAAGACACTGACAAGTGCGAGTGTGATAAAACACAAACAATAGAACACCTTGTAAAATAGCCAATTGTTGATGCACCCAGCGAGTGTACTCAAGAGGACCTCCTGGATTATACCGAGACAGCTACAGCTTACACGGAGTTCTGGATGATCTAAATATGACATAACTTATATTTTTGATTATGTATTCTATATTTGATCTGTGTGTTTTTATACAAATAAACTTCGGATACTGTCACTCAAAGAGAAATTCACAATTTTCACCAGACCACGGTTATTGGTGGAAGCTTGGCAATTACACATTTTGAGTCTACATATTATGTGGCATCACACCGAATATTTTTAAGTGAAAAAGAAAATAATACATTGGAACTGCATGATTTTTCATGAAGACTTACATAATAGCCAATTTTCCATGCCTGAGGGCATACTGTGGCCACTGACATAGCAACAGGGTCTCAAGTTTGTTTTTCTGATTTCAGGGCACATTTTCTAGGCGTCTTCAGGCCCGACTACCTAAAAAAAAAAATACCACGCGGCTCCCAAAGGCCGTTTTCAATCGGACTTTTGTATTAGGCCAAATATAAAAAAAGAGGAATTAAATAATATAACTTATTTAGTTGTCACAAAAGTATAGAATGGCTGATGACAGCTTGTACACAAAAGGGTGTAGAAGTCAGTTTTGCCTGTTGTATGTTGTATAGCGCGTATTTTTTTGGAAGTAGCTAACTCTTATTGAGGTGAATACGTTTTTGGTCACTTTTCTCGACAAGTATTGTTGCTACGTTTCCCGATAAGACCACGTGACGGCATTAGTGACTCACAGAAGAATTTATCAGGGTGAAATAATTAACAAGGAACTATACTTGTATGCCGAAAGACGTTGTTTAAACACTGATATTGGAAAAATTGCGACTCTCCATACAACTGAAGTAACAAGAATAATATAAATGACTTATCTTACATCAGATGACTCAAAAACAAAAAATAGTTTTAACATGAAAAACAGCGGCACAAGTTTCCTCTGTTAGTCGCACTGACAACAATGGCGTTGTATGTTAGAACTAGAGTGACCACTTCTCGGCAGACAGCAGCGATGGCCACGGCAAAACACAGTGGCCACTTTTCCCATCCTGGGCACTTTACATCTTCCCCTTGCGATGTCACTATTATTGGTAACCTGCATAAATTAGTATTTTATATTAATTAATCACAGTAATTGCAATATGAGATATGACCCAAAATGTTTAATAAATGTTTAGAATGCCATTTTTGTTTTACTCATTTTATTGTATTAGAACAGCCTTAGTTTGATTTAGTATTACTTGATACAAACATGTACTACGTCTGAAGATGACCATCTCTATATTGAGCATTCACGAATCTGTGCTACTTACGTTTGACATTTACATCATAGCCGTTGATCGGTGTTAGCTGCGCACGCTCGTGAGTTGTCAGCAGTGGAAGGCAAACAATAAAATATTTCCCTTCTCACTTATATTTAAGCCGCAGTTACCGCGCTACATGCCACTGTGCTCCTGCGTTAAGCGGCAAACTTACTTAACTCACGGCCGATTTCACCTACTTCAATTAAAGCTACGTAAATGTTACATTATTACTTTCTCTGTAAGTATTTTTGCATCTTACTAAGGAAAAAAAGAACGCTGTTAACGTTAGTTGACGTTTTTGGATTCTGCTAGAAGCATATCATTATAAAATACGGACGAGAGCCGCGGGTCGCACGGACACTTCATTCGGGCCCATACGACCCGCGGGCCGCAGTTAGATGACCGCCGATCTAGACAGACGATGCTCGTTGGTTGCAGATTTGCTCCAAAAAGATACTGCCTCGCTAACTTGGCTTAGCGCAGATTTACCGTGAAACTGACTGCTATCCACTTCTACGGATTCCGTGCGACAGCGGAGGAACGGAGCCGGTGGCGGTGGCGCGGCAGTGCCGGGACAGCGAAGCGCGGCCGGTTTGCAGCGGGAGGCGGTGTGGTCCACACAGGTGAGGCGTGTTGGCGGCGTGGCTCGAGAGCTGACTGACTCCGCTGCGAATCCCGCAGGCCGCGCCGCGACGGGCGCACGGAGGAGGGGCCGACGGATAAAGAAAAAATACACGCGAGGGAATAAATAAAAAGAGCAGCCTCGGCGCCGGCGCGGTCCGCCCGGCGGAAAGAGAATACAGACGTGGGCAGAGAGGAGAGCCAGAGAAAGCACGGGCGGGGGGAGGGGGGGGGGGGGCGAGGCGCCCCACCCCAGTGCGCTCCACGCCCCACGCAGCCGCGAGGACGCGCCTACTCGCCACGGGCAGTTAATCTGATGGCTTCTGGTCGCGCCGCCTACCCGCCCTGCAATTAACGCACCAATTAAAAGTGTCTCGTCGTCGCGACGGCAGAGTACCCGCGCCTCGAACAACACACGCGGACGTGGCGTACGGGCACACGTGTTGTCGTTATGACTTTTTCTGGTGGAAAAGACGGGAGCGACTTCCGCGTGCGACCGGCGCCGCCGATGCTGCCGCTTTTAATTCTGGAAACAATTGTCGCACCGTCGCAAGGAACGACAAAAGGGCGCGACGCGGGCAATTTGGGCAGGACGAGTTATTAAGCGCTTAACGAAGGCGCGGGCTAATTTGAAGCGACTGTTTCTCCATGCGTCGCCTGAATTAGACGCGGCCACTATATATCCTCTCGGCACCTCGCAGCACACGCCTTTTTCTTTTTGGCCTGTCTGCGCCGTCTCGACAGTCAGCCCGCGTGAAGTATTATCAATTACTGTCTCAACACTTGCTGGCGAATATTTCTTAATCGTTTCATTCCGAGAATAGAGAGGCAGGAAATGGCGTACAGTCTTTTTCGTCTGCTACTTAAATTAACGAGACTACGGATTCCATTAATTCTAGACACCTTCATTCCCTTTAAGCGATGGACTTTCTTCCTACGTTTTCTTTTATTTATTTTATTGCTGCGCACAGAAACTTCAATTTCTTTCATCAGTTATCGAGGATTCATCCAAGAATTCATTGCATCTTACGCTGCTATTATTGCTGTCACTGCTTTGATGCGGTTCTCCACGCTACTCTATTCTATGAAAGTCCCTTAATCTTTGCCGCCGGCCGGTGTGGCCGAGCGGTTCTAGGCGCTTCAGTATGGTCGCAGGTTCGAATCCTGCCTTGGGCATGGATGTGTGTGATGTCTTTAGGTTGGTTAGGTTTAAGCAGTTCTAAGTTCTAGGGGACTGATGACCTCACTTGTTAAGTCCCAAAGTGCTGAGAGCCATTTGAACCATAATCTTTGCCTCTCGATAGAAGTTTAAATCCACTACACTGGTAACTTACACGTGTTCTCATTAGTGCTGTAGATGGATGTAGGAATGCCAACAACGAAGATTCAATGTAAATCATTGCAAACTGAAAATAGGCATTCTTCTAACAGCGAAAATGAGATATAAGCGGATTCCATTACTGGTCTACATTGAAAACTCGTCCCGGATGATACAGTTGTCTGCCGCGCATATTTCCAGACATCGAATCCCGTGGATCTGAACGTGGCCACAATTACTGGAGAAGAAATGCCAACATCCCGAAAACTTATAGAACATTATATTTGCCGGAAAAGCTCCACTAATATCGAAACTTCAGTCAACTGAACTTGGGCAGAAACGCAGTTTTACTGATCAGAATAGGCGCCGGTAGTGTTACACACAGTAGGATAATGAGAATTTATAAGCACTACTTTACAGACAGAGAAAAAGATTATATACGTTGTAATTTCGGCTGCTAAAAAATCACTCACACATTTAGTAGGTTGTTAACCAGTTCATGAGAGATTTGATGAGGGGGAGGGGGGGGGGGGCGGGAAGGCTCTCAGAGAGCAAGTTTTAGAGTTTATGAATTTTTATAACTAGTCTGTTCAGATCTCAATTATTCATTTATTACATATTTAATTCGAGCACTTTTGGGGCTAGTTATTTCACAGTATTTATTGACTAACGTACGTTATACTCTTTGGCTTAAGTGGAGGGGTTTAGTTTGTCGTAACTTGTGTGGATGTTTGCTTGTTCGCTGGTACTATCTGTAGTTCCGTCATTACCACATTACCACGGTATGAAAAGCTTCCTGCGTGATACGTAGTCATGTCTTGAGGACACATCATGCCACAGCTATGTTATTTTGAACACTCTGATGCTGAGTCTGTCAATGCCATTCGTACAGCATCATCGCCGAGCTCCATAAAATTAACAAATGTGAAATACCGCCGGCTTGAGTGGCCGAGCGGTTCTAGGCGTTACAGTCTGGAACCGCGCGACCGCTACGGTCGCAGGTTCGAATCCTACCCCGGGCATGGATGTATGTCATGTCCTTAGGTTAGTTAGGCTTAAGTAGTTCTAAGTTCTAGGGGACTGATGACCTCAGAAGTTAAGTCCCATAGTGCTCAGAGCCATTTTTTTTTTTTTTTTTTTGTGAACTAGCGAAAAGTCGAAGGTTTATCATGCACAAATCGCCGAGCCTGTTACTGTGGCACGTAGGATATTAAGTACGACATGCAGATCACAAACAGTTCGTAACCATTCTAGAGCACATTCTTCCAGTTAACTTTATTTTCTAAGGTGCAGCGAAATTTTGACTGTTTCATTTGGTTAATGGGACTTCATTTATCGTAATTAGACTCCGGTTCTCGAGTATACTGGCCGCAAAACTTACGATGTAGAATATCCGAGCCACTCTGCCTGTCCCGAGACAATCCAAACAGCTTTAATAGTTTTCGAGGCAAAAACAAGTAAAGAAAATAAAAAAATTAGAGATTGGTTTCGATTCTCATCGGGTACAGTCCACTGTCCTGAGCTTAGGTTATACGCGACGTTGAGTGTGAAAAGTCGTATCATGCACTTGCCATAGCAGCTCGAGTAAACGAGAGATCAACGGGATGCCTGATAAGTTAAGACCCGGGGAGATTACTTGCTCAAGTACGGATAGGGCCAATCATTATGGTTGTTACTGCTACCTGAACAACTTAGCTACAATGATTAGTTGTGACTAGAGATGATGTTTGATAATCGTGACAGTTTGGACGTGTGTTCACCCTCATTACGAAAGAAAATTTTGGTTGCTAGAGGAAAATGGTAATAAAGGCTATTTTGCGAGAGTGAAGAGATTACTGAGTCGAACAAGTCTCTAGAGACTTACTAACTGTAACTAAAGTGCAAAGTTGCCCTTCAGTGACAAAGGTTATTCAGGAAGAAGGCGAAAAGATTAATACAATACTCCGTTTCAGTCGGAGCTAAGGTTGAATTATCCGTGGTAATCTACGGATGGCAGGAACATTTAACCAAAGCAGTTGGTAAGGGTCTGCTGACGTTACAAACCCATTCTGTACACTTAAATTTTGAGAGAATTCTTCCCCAGTCAGAACGACTAATATAGTCCATTCCTTTTGTTTTATGTAGACTGTAAATGATATGAGTTCAACTGGTGAACAAACTGAATTCTGCAGAAAAATGATAAAATTTGATACAATATACAGATCTACGGTTTCCACGTGCAGTGAATGGAAATAGATCTAGTTCTTTCACTCTAGATTATTTCTGATCAGTATCATCATTTTAATGGCCTGAATTGCAAAAGTCACCGGTGGTAAAGCGACAAATGGAAGCAAGGTGACCTAGGAATCTATTGCGCAGGGGATTTGGTCCGTTGTTACCTTTTATTATCTTAATCAGACTAAGGCAACTCAGAATAAGTTGCTGAAAGCTGTTAATCGGGAGTACTCTTTATTTACGCACACGCTTCACGCCTCTCCGAAAAATCCTTCCCTGAGGAAGGCCGTTGCAATTCGGCCGAAACGTCGGTTTTAATTTATTATTGTTGTTAGTTTTTTAGAAATGACGCGGCATATTACCCAGAAGAATTTTAATCACTATCCTTAGCATTGTTCGGATGTTGGATATCACACAGTAATTGATAGTATTGGCAATTTTAATTAACTCATGACAAGGGATTAATTTCCTTGTGTACGTTGCTCTTCATTGCTCAGCATTTCTCATGGCTGTGTGGTCGGTGATTCCGTTTCTGCTGCTTCTCAGTCCACACAAGGTTTTATGTATCGCCACACGTGACTGTCACCATAATATACTTCGACTGTCATCGCCAGAGAAGAACCAAATTGTACGAGAAGGAATAAATTGTGGTTAGTACAAAAAAAAAAGCCAAAATTATCGTCTGTCATTTTCCTCCCATATGACAGGAATTTTATCTTTCTATTATTCCTATAAAGAGTAAGAAAAAAATTCATAAAATCAGTCTCACCATTGCTGGTAAACAATATTAGCAAAATCTCGTTTCAGTCACTATTGTTTTAATGTGGATGATAGTTAGACATACATTTCATGTTTTTTATTTCCTTAGTAATGATAATTTCCACTATTTTTTTTAATAATGCTTACTGTGACGAATTACCCTTCGGTACAGTTTCAATATTACTGAATGTGAAACATAATTACAGTAATTGTTCTAAATTTGAAGTGAATTGTGGTGTGATCCATCACTGAATGGGCCAGAGCTGGTAAGTCAGAGGTTTTTAAGGATATGACAATAGATGGTGTGAGCCTACAGTTGAGCAAGTAGGAGATACCTGAGATGATAACAACATCTGAATCTAGTAACCTGTACAGTGAACAGGCCGCTCCTCATAAGTTTATGTGAATTGTTATGAAGGAAAAGTCGCATAATGAGCATCTGAATTTAAAATGGGGAGGCCTTCTTAAATATGAAATGTAAGCAACAGAGTTCACATACATATGATGAGAAAGCTGTTTCAGTGACCTACGAAGTGAAACCAAATATCATAATCAAATCTTGTTTATTACTAAGATGTATTAACTTGATTGCGGTCACTGAGTATGTGAAACAAGTAATTGTAAAATGCCCGAAGTTCAAATTGATTATAACAAATACACGATAATACCTTGGCACAGATGGATGGAATTGGAAATGAAATAACAAGAATAATTTAGTAGGTAATGCAACAGATAATTCTACATCTACATCTACGTGATTACTCTGTTATTCAAACTTAAGTGCCTGGAAAAGGGTTCAATGAACCACCTTCAAGCTGTCTCTCTACTGTTCCACTCTCGGACGGCACGCGGGAAAAACGAGCACTTAAATTTTTCTGTGCTAGCCCTGATTTCTCTTATTTTATCGTGATGACCATTTCTCCCTATGTAGGTGGGTGCCAACAAAATGTTTTCGCAATCGAAGGAAAAAATTGGTAATTGAAATTTCATGAGAAGATCCCGTCGCAATGAAAAAGTCTTTGTATTAATGATTGCCACTCCAATTCACTTATCATATCTGTGACACTATCTCCCCTATTTCGCGATAATACAAAACGGGCTGCCCTTCTTTGCACTTTTCCAATGTCATCCGTCAGTCCCATCTGATGCGGATCCCATACTGCACAGCAATACTCCAGAATAGGGCGGACAAGCGTGGTGTAAGCAGTCTCTTTAGTAGCCGTTTTTTATCGCGTAATCGAAATTTAGTTGATTTCTTTCAGTACTCATGTGAATAACTTCACACTTCTCCTTATTCAGGGTCAATTTCCACTTTTCGTACCATACAGATATCTTACCTAAATCATTTTACAAGTCGTTTTGATCATCTGGTGACTTTAAAAGACGGTAAATGACAGCATCATCTGCAAACAATCTAATACGGCTACTCAGATTGTCTCCTATATCGTTAATATAGATCAGGAACAATAGAGGGCCTATAGCACTTCCTTGGGGAACGCCAGATATTACTTCAGTTTTACTCGAAGACTTTCCGTCTGTTACTACGAACTGTGACCTTTCTGACAGGAAATCATAAATCCAATCGCACAACCGAGGAGATGTTCCATAGGCACGCAGTTTAGTTGGAAGACGCTTGTGAGGAACGGTGTCGAAAGCATTCTGGAAATCTAAAAATATGGAATCAATTTGACATCCCCTGTCGATAGCACGTATTGCTTCACGAGTATAAAGACCTAGTTGTGTTTCACAAGAATGATATTTTCTGAAACCGTGCTGACTATGTGTCAATAAATCGTTTTCTTCGAGGTACTTCATAATGTTCGAATACAGTATACGTTCCAAAACCCTACTGAAAATCGACGTTAGTGATTTAGGCCTGTAATTCAACGGATTACTCCTACTTCCCTTTTAGGATATTAGTGCGACTTGAGCTATTTTCCAGTCTTTAGGTACGGATCTTTCTGTGAGCGAATGGTTGCATATAATTACTAAATAGGGAGCTATTCTATTAGCATACTCTGAGAGGAACCTGAATGGTACACAATCTGGACCAGAGGCCTTGCCTTCATTAAGTGATTTAAGCTGCTTTGTTACTCCTAGGATATCTACTCCTATGTTTCTCATCTTGGCAGTTGTTCTTGATTGAAATTCAGGAATATTTACTTCGTCTTCGTTGGTGAAGGAGTTTCGGAAAACCGTGTTTAATAACTCTGCTTTAGTGGCACTGTCATTAGTGACTTCACCGTTGTTATGGTGCAATGAAGGTATTGATTGCTTCATTGAGTACTGATTACTTCTGAAAGTAGATTGGTTTTTATTCAGGAATCCAATACATCAAATTGTCACGTAGAAGAAGGTGTAAATACACTCACGCTCATAAATTAAGGATAATTGCAGAATGTGGTGCCACACAACGTGGCACTACACAAAACTGGCGCTAATAGCATAGGCACATAGGGAACACACACAACACAGATCTTTAAGTCCACCGGATTGGTGATAAGTTGAGAAAACCGTCCCGAAACACATGTGCTACAAAACACCACAGTTTCCTGCGCATGTACCCCCATAACAATATGGGATATGATCACCATGCACACGTAAACAGGCCGCGCAACGGGTTGGTATACTCTGGATCAGGTGGTCGAGCAGCTGCTGGGTTAGAGCCTCCCATTCTTGCACCAGTGTCTGTCGGAGCTCCTGAAGTGTTCCAGGGGTCTGAAGATGTGCAGCGATACGTCGACCGAGAGCATCCCAGACGTGCACGATGGGGTCTGGAGAACAGGCAGGCCACTCCATACGCTTGATATCTTCTGTTTCAAGGTACTCCTCCACGATGGCAGTTCAGTGGGGCCGTTCGTTATCATCCATCAGGAGGAAGGTGGGACCCACTGCACCCCTGAAAAGGCGAGCATACTGGTGCTGGTGCAAAACGGCGTCCCGATGCACTTGACCTGTTACAGTTCCTCTGTCAGAGACATTAGGGGTGTACGTGCACCAATCATATTTTATTTGTTTATTTCATTAACAGTACAGAGTAACCCACCGTCTTGAAATGTAAGCAAAGACTTCTCATTATTACAGTCTTATTGGTATACGATTGTTAATGCTTTTTTTAATAACGTAAAGAACATAATATGTAAAAAAATTGAGTGAGATTACAGCGAATCGAATGCTTAACAGTTTTTAAAATGGTTCCATATAATTTGTTACTACCTAGTTGATGAGAATATAATTAATATAATGCAAATGTCAAAAAAATAAAAGAAAATGTAACACAATGAGAGTGGTTAAGAATAATTTATAATATATAGAGGGAAGTGATATATTGTATCTGGATGAGTAATATAGTCTAAGTAGCACGCTGGTTAATAATGGCCTATTTCTGCATATTTCAGTTGAGAAGGTCTCGGTACAACCTCGAGGTATTCTCATGTGAAATGGTTTGTGCTAATGCATGTTTACGCAGATTATACAGATTAAATGCTGGTTGAACACTTCATACATGGAATACATGAGTTTTAGCCTCACATGAGAAATACACTTATGTTTTTAACTTGTTAGTTGAAATAGAATATAGTTCATTGCTACTTGAATGCATTATTTCTTAAATAACTTAATACATTTCTGATATATAAAATTCATTGATTACAGCTTCGAATGGAGATGAGAATATACTTCTGTCTGCACACAATAAGACGAACAATACATTACTACTTGTGTACAGTATAATTTAAACACTATGCAGAATGTCTTTGAGGAGGAGGAACCTCGGAATAAAAGTTCTTTGAGCCTTCTGCTGCCAAGCGACTTTACGTTATTACTACAGTCTTTGTATGTGGTGCCGGTGTGTATTTGTTTAATGATTGTTGCGTTGTTTATGATTGTGTTGTAGCACGCAGTGTCATGCATTGTTGGTTTTGGTCCCTTACATGTTGATCCCTTCTGAATCATGTTCACTTAGTGTTCCTTCCTCGGTTTCGGAATCTGTGGTCGTGTTTGTGTCCTCCCATGTGGTTTGTTGTGTTGTTTGTGCTTGTCAACGCCTCCTTCCATATGGGTTTTGGCGCTTGTATTCTTCATGCAGAGTGTTCGATAAAATATCGGCTACGCTATTTATTGTGTTCCAGTCATCGGGATTAAGTTTTACTCCGGCGATGTCATTGTCATTCTGTATAGGTCTCACTTGTGCTAGCGTGTTGCACAGCAGTGGTGTCCCAGTTTCTCCGCATACGCATTCTTCATCGTTAGTTAGTCCCATACGGTTTAAATGTAACGGATACGGTTCGTGACCTGTCAGGAAATGGGCCATCCTCCGGCGTGGGTCGACATGTTTCAGTTGTAGTCTTTCATGTACCTCAGGAAAGAAAGAGTGTACAGCGATCCTTGTCGGATTAATCCCACTCTCTCTGCCATGTTTGAATCCGCCATTGTTTCACTCGTGTTTGGTCATAATGTTGGTTCCCGTAATTTTGGTGACTTTATCGACCCTGTCCCACTTAAGCCAGTAAAGTGCAGCTCTATAACGTATTGTTATATCTATAGGGCAGGTCCCCATCATAACGCAAAGTGCCTCTAGTGACGTGGTGCTGAAGGCTCCACTCATTCTCAGGAGTACACTACGTTGACTTCGTCTCGCAATTGTCTTGTTAGTCTGTATGTTCAGTCTGTGCGCCCAAGCACTTGCGGCGAAGCATGCGATGGATTCAAATATCGCAATGTGGTAGGTCCTTATCGTCTTAATAGGTAATTTGTACTGAGTTGTATTTAGTCTTGCTAGTTTGTGCATAATTTTGGAGGCTTTGTCAATTTTATATGGTGGTTGAAAGCCTGTTTTTCGTCTAGATGCAGTCCGAGATAACGAGAGGCTTGCTTCCTCTTTATGCTTGTATTGTTTAATTTTAGAACTGGATTCCTCTGTAGTGTCTCTATGAGCAGTAAATATACAGTTTTGTTGGGAGCTATTTTTAGTTTATTTTCTTTGCACCAACTGTTAATTTTCTGAAGCAGTAGCGTGCCTTTTGTCTCTAGTGCTGCTCTCGAGTTAGCTGACACCACTATGAGCAGGTCATCTGCGTAAGCCACCACACCTCTTACCCTTTCGTCACTGTCCAGGGTGTTCAGCAAGGGCTCGATTGCGATATCCCAGAATATCGGTCCGTAGATCGAGCCCTGTGGACATCCCTTTGTTATTGTCTTGACAACCTTCCGTGTATCAGCCCTCCACTCCGCCACTTTGCCTCTGCAGTAATCGAGGAGGCTATTGTAGAGGAAAGCTGATAGCCTCATTTCCCTTAACCTGGCGAAGAGGTTCAAATGGCTCTGAGCACTATGGGACTGAACATCTATGGTCATCAGTCCCCTAGAACTTAGAACTACTTAAACCTAACTAACCTAAGGACATCACACAACACCCAGCCATCACGAGGAAGGGGAAATCCCTGACCCCGCCGGGAATCGAACCCGGGAACCCGGGCGTGGGAAGCAAGAACGCTACCGCACGACGACCACGAGATGCGGGCCCTGTCGAAGAGGGACGGCCACCACAAGTTGTCAAAAGCCCCGGCTTTGTCGATTAGCATGGCGGCTGCGTATTTGTCGCTGATGATATTTGTAACTGTCAGTGCTTGATTGACGGCGCCTTCTATTGATCTACATTCCGTGAAGCCGAATTGATGGGGCGTTAGGGCGAGGAGGCGTCTGTGCGATTGTAAACGGTCACACAGGAGCCTTTCTTGTACTTTACCGAGAGTGTTTAAGAGACAGATCGGTCGGTACGATTTGGGGTCTGTTGGCTCTTTGTCTTGTGATTTCCTGATTATTACGACATTAGCAGTTTTCCAGAGGTTGGAATTCTGCCTGTTAGTAGTTCCTCGTTGAACATGTTAGTAAGAAAAGATACGATCTGTGTTACTGTTTGTTTTGATGTTTCTGAAAGTATTTTGTCTGGGCCGGGTGTTTTTCGGTTTTTAAGCCTGCTGATTGCCGTTGTGACTTCTTCTTGGGCGAATGGCATGGTTGCACTGTCACTGATGTATGGTTCCCTCATGCTCTCTCTTAGGTCAGCGTGGTGTCGCTCGTCTTGTGTGGGGTCTTCATCTGGGAGGAGCCTCTTCAGAAGATATTCTGCTGTGCTTCTCCATCCTCTGGCCATTGTGCCGTCAGCTTGTTTTAGTGTTGACAGAACTGTCGGTGTCTTAACTCGTTCTGTTTCTATCTTGAGTGGTTGTCCCCAGGACATTTGTCAGTACATGCGTTTTGTAATCTATACTGCCTTGAACAGTATGAGTAAATGCTGCTGTCATTGGTCCATGTTATGTGTACTGATACGTCTATCCGTGGTTATGACGATTGCGTTGTGGTCGCTGTGTGTGGCTCTATGTAATATCCTCCATGTATTGACTAGTGGAAGACATTTTGCGTTCCCTAGAGAGAGGTCTATGTTACTTACACCACCGGCGTCTCCGTAGTAGGTAATATGAAGAGGTTGCATTCATTTACCACGTCAAGCACTAGTTGCCCTCTGTCGTCAGTTCGATCTGAGTTCCACAAGGGGGATTTGGCGTTGATATCAGTTAGAATGAGCAGCCTTTTCCTTTCTGAGTGTCGTGTAATGTCTTTTATTTCGTCTAAGAAAAGTTCTATATCATACGAGTACCGATCGTAAACAGACGACATGAGCCATACATCTTGTCCGTCTGTTATTTCTACTGTGGCAGTGTGTTCAGAACAAATGTGGGTGATCTATGTTACTATGAGGTTTGTATTAACTACTATTATCGTGGCTTTCGCGTTTGGTGTTCCAGCTTTTGTGATGTAATGTGAGGGGAGCCTGAAATTTTCCCGCCTCACGGGAAAGATTCCTTAACTCAGGCGATGTCTGCTTTTGTTTCTTCTAAGAGCCTAGCTAGTTCCATGTTTACTAGGGTACGGCCCAGGCAATTTACTTGTATTACCTTCAGAAAGGATATCTAGTGAAGGAAAAAAACTTGGGTGTGGTTTCTTTGCAATCCAGAAACACACGTCCATGTCCTCTCCCGAAGTCCTTGTATACTTTCTCGAGGTTTAGGCCCTCTCCCCTTCGAGCACATGCCTCCCTAGAAGCTTACATAGCTTTTTGGGGTTCGTTGGCAGATTTTCAACTCTTAGGATCATCCTCTCAGTTTGTTCTGTAGTTGGAAACCAGATTTTCATGCTTAGTTCGTATTACATAACGAAGAGCTATTTGAAAGATATCCTTGTTTTCTAGTCTGCTAAGCCGTAGGTTAACTTGTAAGTTTTCGTAATTTACGTAATTAACGATATTCACCTTGGGGTCTTTAGTGTATCTGGTTGGTGTTCTTGACTATTTGTTTGTTGCTCCGATTTCGAGTAATTTTGTAGTGCAGCACGTCTTTCCTGCTTTATGGTTTTTGGTAGTGTGGAGTTCGATGTGTTTTCACTGACCATTTCCCCTGGTAGTGACTTGTTGTTTTTGAGCTCTACCAGGGACTTCTTCGTAAAATCTGACTGTTGTATATCCGTTTCTGGGGTGTTTGTGACTGGTGTTGTGCCGGTGCAGGATGTGTCTTTCTGTTCAGCTACATTACTGTTTTGTTTTTCGTAGTGACTGTGTGCGTTACCCCCGTGTACAAAACGAACTGGTGTAATATAGGGTCTACATTTGGTTGTATCATATTCAACGTGTTGCGCGGGTAGTGTGCAATTGACTGCTTGTGTTTGGCTGTGGTGTTGGATTTCTTGTGAACTCAGTGACATCTTCATTCTCAGGATGTTCAAGGACGTCTTTGTATTTCTCTGTACTATCACGCAGTATTTCGTCTTCCAGTTCGTCAACTCGTAAAAGGAGACCAGCCTGGAAGATGGCCCAATCAAACAAGTGATTTTTCAGGTGCCTGGCAACATCATATTCTATTGCAACCTGCATGCACATATCGTCTATATATGTGATCTGAGGCTTTCACGGCGAATGTGCTGTATCCAAGGTTCTCGGGTGCCCAGCCGGATCCGATCGTCGAAGTTCCACGATGTTTCGGCGAATAACCGTTCCGCCATCATCAGGTGGTGCTGATGGAATCAGACGATCGGATCCGGCTGGACACCCGAGAACCTTGGATACATCGTCTATATAGTCGGTAATGCTGAAGTTCCTACACTGTATTGTCTTCCAAAACTGAGGCATTACATTAGTATCGATATCTGCATTTGGGAATTGTAATATCCCCATGTGTTGCCGCCAGGCAACGGCTCGCCGCCAGCCTCTCATCCTAGTCGACGGCGATTTGTACCTCTGCTGTTTGTGTTATTAGTTACGTCTGTTCCTGCGTGTGTTAGTGGGGTGGGATTCTGACAGTTATGGTAGCACTCCTTTTTAATGGACGTTGTCCAGGACATCGTATTCGGTGCGCACTATTTGTCTTTCGTAGAGCTCCAGTTCCTATGTCAAAGACATTAGGGGTGTACGTGCACCAATCATAATCCCACCCCACAACATCAAACCACGACCTCCATACAGGTCCCTTTCAAGGATATTAAGGGGTTTGGTTCTGGTTCCTGGTGTACAGCAGATGGAAACCCGGGGAGAATCAGTGTTCAGACTTTACCTGGTCTCGTCCGTGAACATAACCTGGGACCACTGTTCCAATGACCAAGTAATGTGTTCTTGACAGTAGGGTTTACGGTCTCTCCTGTGACCAGGGGTCAGTGGAATGCACCTTGCAGGTCTCTGGGCGAATAAATCATGTCTGGTAAGTCGTCTGTAGACTGTGTGTCTGGAGACAACTGTTCCAGTGGCTGCGGGAAGGTTCCGAGTAAAGCTACCTGCAGTACTCCGTGGCCGTCTGCGGGTGCTGATGGTGCGATATCGG
This sequence comes from Schistocerca gregaria, assembly GCF_023897955.1. Lineage (NCBI taxonomy): Eukaryota > Metazoa > Arthropoda > Insecta > Orthoptera > Acrididae > Schistocerca > Schistocerca gregaria. The sequence goes on from NC_064922.1 coordinate 685,934,681, forward strand.
TCTTCTTGTGGTGTTGTACACTGTGGACATCCCGTACTGTAGCACGCGGACACGTTTCCTGTCTGCTAGAATCGTTGCCATAATCCTGAGATCACACTTTGTGGCACACGGAGGGCCCGTGCTACGACCTGCTGTGGTTGACCAGCTTCCAGTCGCCCTAGTATTCTGCCCCTTATAACGTCATCAATGTGTGTTCTTTGAGCCATTTTCAACACATGGTCACCATTAGTACGTCTGAAAATGTCTGTACACCTACTCGCTGGACTGTACTCTGACATGCACCAACATACTTCTGCGTATGAGGACTACTGCTAGCGCCACCGTGCGACGACCCCAGGTCAAATGAACCGCATGGTCATACCCCTAGGTGATTTAAACCCACAAACCGCCCACCAGAGCGTTGTTTCATCATGTATCAGCATTATCCTTAATTTATGAGCATAAGTGTACATCAGAGGTGGTTGTTGCACCACGAGAGAGGTCATAAAACAAAATAACCATTTCTGAGTGTCAGAAGACCGTTGCTGTGTCTTTACTGGCTGAGGGCGCGACTTTGAACCATTTCTTCGGAGGAGAGGTGGTGTGGTGCCACTATATGGGTGGCCGTTTGGCTTGCGATCCGAAGTGAATGTTTCGTCGCGTGTGACGATGTTCGACAAAAGATTGCTACGGTCAGCTTCGTAATGCGCAAGCAATCCCGCGAAGATAGTCCTTCGTTGCTGCACACGGTCTTCTGTTAGACGGCGAGGAACCCGCCGGGCACAACAAGCCTTTGAGTATCTCAACTAGTGGATGATCGAGTCAGCGCTACGTACAGAGAGTACTGAGGTGCTCGTGTGTGATCCGTCGATTACCTTGAACGAGAGTGTCCGCACGTTCCAACATTGCAGGAGTGACGGCCGGCACGCGTGAGAACAAACAGGTACGCGTGACATTGTTGCGATGGTGACAGACGCCTCGCTCAACGACTCACCATGCTTTTGTTCATTGACAGGTCTTCGACGACATTCTGTAAGCGCCTATGAATATCTGCGATGCTCTGATTTTCCCCAAAAGAAAGTTAATGGCAGCTGACTGCTTGGAACGCTCTGCATAGCGCCGCGTCCTATCGGATCTTCATGAAAACTGTAGGGGCTGAAGGGGAAATCTTCCACGATGCCCAGAACAAATTTCGTGACTGTTTAAATTGGCCTAGAAAGAAATGTGTTGCATTACTTACAGGACGCTCCTCGTAAAATCAACTAGGTCCACATAAAACGCCAGTGATAGTGAAATTAGTCAACAGATTAAAGAAAAGACGCAGAAAACTACATACAACCGTAGTTACCTTTCCCTTAGCACGTGTTAGGTTCACCTAGCTGACTGCCTGAATTAATTTACGCTAGCATAGATCTAATATGAAACAAACGGTTCCGCTCGCATATGTATCTACATCATACTATGCAAGCCACCTATTAGTGTATGGTGGAGGGTATTTTTGTACCACTAACTGCGCCTTCCGATCCTGTTTTACTCGCGAATGGCGCGTGGGAAGAATGATTGTCGGTAAGCCTGTGTATTGGCTCTAATTTCTCGAATTTTCTACTCATGGTCATTACGAGAGACGTATGGTGGGGGAAGGAATGTTCTCTCGAAATTTCAGTAGTAAATCTCTCCATCGTGCACAACGCCTCTCTTGCAACGTCTGCCAATGGAGTTCGTTGAGCACCTCCGTAATGCTCTCGTGCCGACTTAACGATCCCGTGACGAAACGGGCCGCTCTTCGTTGGATATTCTGTATCTCTTCTACGTGTCCTATCTGGTAGGGAATACTTGCGAACGGGTCTAATAAGCGCCCTATAATTCACTTCCTTCGTGGATGAGTTACGTTTCCTTAACCTTCTTCCTATGAATCTGTATCTGATATGCCGGCTGGAGTGGCCGAGCGGTTCTAGGCGCTTCAGTCTGGAACCGCGCGACCGCCACGGTCGCTGGTTCAAATCCTGCCTCGGGCATGGATGTGTGTGATGTCGTTAGGTTAGTTAGGTTTAAGTAGTTCTAAGTTCTAAGGGACTGCTGATCTCGGATGTTAAATCCCATAGTGCTCAGAGCCATTTGAACCATTTTGTATCTGGTATCTGCTTTTCCGGCTATTTGTTTTATGTGGTCATTCCACTTAAGGTCACTCTAGATAATTATACCTCGATATTTTACGGTAGATACTGTTTCCAGCGGTTTGCCATCAATAATGTAGCTGGATTTCTTTTCATATGTATGCGCTCTACTTACGTTCAGGGTCAACTGCCAGAACCTGCACCATTCATCAATTCTCTGGAGGTCATTCTGCAAATTGTTACTATCTTCTGGTATTGCTAGTTTGTTACAGACAACCGAATCATCTGCGAAGACTCTTAGAGAGCGTCCGAAACTTTCTACTAGATCATTTATAAATACTGTAAGCAGTAATGATCCTATCAGACTTACTTTGGAAATTACCTTTACCTCTGTCGATTTTGTTCTGTTAAGAGCGACGTGTTGAGTAATGTCTACAAGAAGTCTTGAATCCAGTTGCAAATAAATCTATTTCGCTACTCGCTAAGCTCTTATTTTTTTCACTAAATGACGGTGTCAGTTGCCTTACTGGAATCAAGGAACGCGGCATCAACCTGAGCGCCGATGTCCACAGCACTGTGAATACGATGGACGAGCAGAGCGAGCTGAGTTTCGAAGGAATCCGTGTTCGTTTTTATATAGAAGAATTTCCTTCTCCAAGAACGTCATAATTCTTGAGCATGAAACATGTTCCACAATTCTACAACAGATTTATGTCAACGATGTAAGACTTAATTGCTTGCATCTGTCCTTCGGCCCTTCTTAAAAACGGTAATGACCTGCGCTTTTCTCCTATCGTCAGGTATCCTTCGTTGCTCAAGAGATCTATGATAAATTACTGGTAGAAGTGGATCAAATTCTTTCGCATAATCCTAGGAGAATCTTACAGGTATCTCATCTACTCCTGATTCTTTCCGCTACTAAGCGATTGTAGTTGTTTATTTATTCCGCGATCGGTTATCTCAATGTTTGCCATTTCGACGTTCGTACAACGACTGAAAGGAGGGACGCTGTTACGGTCTGCCACGGTGAACCAATTTCGGAAGACGGAATTCTGTATTACGGCTTTCTCTCTGTTATCTTCCGTTTCGCTGCCAGTATGGTCATTGAGTGAATGAATAACTGATTTTGACCCACTTACTGATTTTACATACGAGCAAAACCGCTTTCAGTTTTTACTCAGATTAGCTGACATAGTTTTACTTTGAAAGTCATTGAACGCTTCTCTCGTTGCTTTTCATACGCTCATTTTCGTTTCGTTCAGCTTTTATTTGTCAGCCAGGACTTTACTTCTCTTGAATCTGAGATGAAATTCTCTTCTTTTACATAGCCGTTTCTGACACGGCTGTTAAACTATGGTGGGTCTTTCCCACCTCTTAAGACCTTACTCGGATCGTATTTGTCTACGGCATATTGGATGGTTCAAATGGCTCTGAGCACTATGGGACTTAACTGCTGTGGTCATTAGTCCCCTAGAACTTGGAAATACTTAAACCTAACTAACCTAAGGACATCACACATATCCATGCCCGAGGCAGGATTCGAACCTGCGACCGTAGCAGTCGCACGGTTCCCCATATTGGATGATTCCTTTGATTTTTTTCCGTTTTCCACATCCTCGTCCTCATCACCGAATATTTGATGCTGGCTGCTCAGATACTCCTAAATTTGTATGCTGTCACTCTTGCTAAGCAAAAATATCTTCCTACCTTTACTAACATTTTTGTCAGACGCGTCGTCATAGTCACAGTCTTATGATCGTTGATACCTTCCTCTGCGTTAACTGATTCGATAAGTTCTAGTCTGTTTGTTGCCAGGAGATCTAAGACGCTCCCTTCAGAAGCTGGTTCTCTAACTATCTGATCAAAGTAATTTTTGGACTAGACATCCAGAACAATGTCGTGACCTTCGCGTCACACCTTACTCTGCCTTAGCTATAGATGTATTGGGATTGTAACCAAACGGAAGTTCAGTAGTATAGAGTAGGAACGTTATGTGAAACTACTACGATGAATCGAAAACATAGCGAAGAAGTTACGGAAATACAGTGACAAACAAATATGACCTGAAATTTCCTGACATTTTAAATCTCGGTGCCGGACCCGCATGCGAACATTGAACCTTTGCTTTTGCCTTCTGGAAATAATCCCCGGGGATGTGACAAAGCCATATCTCCATAATATCATTTCTTTCAGGAGCGATAGTCTCGCAAAAGATTCAGGAGAACTTCTGCGAAGTTTGTAAGGTACGGGACCACGTACTGGCGGAAGTAAAGCTGTGAAGTCGGGTCGTGAGTTGTCCTTGGATAGCTCAGTTGGTAGAGCACTTGCCCGGGAAAGGCAAAGGTCCCAGGGTAGAGTCCCAGTCGGGCACACAGTTTTAATTCACCAGGAAATTTGAAATCAGCGCACACTCAACTGCAGACTGTAAATTTATCGTGGATATACCAGCCCTTTCCTGCCCACAACTCGGCGGATTCGTAAGGGGTCAATATTATTACTAAACAGACCGCATCGATAGGAAGAAGGTAAGGGACTCGTCTGGCGGTAAGTGCCAACAAAGAAACAACGGTCAACTGTGCGGTTTTTAGCGGAGTACGAGTAAAAATTTGCCTGTGTCCCAAAGCGCTGAGCTTTCTTTTGTGGCATGACAATAAGCGCCGGCCCTCGTCAGCATCGTACAGAATCTCATCAGCTCGTCTGAATGGGTACAATAGGAACATACTGCTCTACCAGCGGCTGCTTCTTCCGTCCTCAAGCAGCGAACACCTTCCCCATCAACACGTTCCTCGTTTGTCTACACGCAAATAAAACAGAGGACCTGAAAACTGTACTCAAAACCGTACCTTCGAAGATTGTGTGAAAAGGAGCTTGTACCTCGTTTGCGTAAAATATTTAACAATGACCGTAGTAGAATGAAAAACACAAGAAGTGTTTTATACTGCAGATCGTATCATACCAAATAACGTGCGAAAATATTTCCACCTCCCATTGATGTTATTCATTTCTTTCTGTGGGGAGAGTGCTCATTTGCTGAACCATTCTAAAATTTTACGGCGTACCCCAGAGCTGGTAAGAGTAAGCAAGATGATTTTCGCACACAATACCTTGACTCCTAAAGACTGCTGTTTGGGCAAGTGAAATATTTCAAGGTTATAAATGTCTGTTCGGTCTTTTCCATCCATTTTGAGAAAATACATTTATAACTGATAAATCCACAATAATCTAAATAATTCAATACATTTTCCATTTGTGTGGTTTTCTGAGCCCATTGCTAGTAGGAAAAATTGGTAATTGTATTTTTTGTTATTTGTCTCAGTATTTACGATTCTCTGTTATCGCTAACGCCTAGCACATATCGTGTTGTAGTAAGAGCTTCGCCTTCTAACGTTCGAAGCAGTCGCCCTTTTAAATATATTTATATATTACCAAACCCCCATTGGAGAACGATAAGCTGATGATTTTCAGTCTCTCTTAAGGTTCTTATTTTCCCAATATTTCTTCATTACCTCCCCAAAGATCTCCTTTCTTTCTTCGGTCCACTTTGATCGGTATGGTTTTGGTTCCATCTCTGGAGTAGACTTCCACTTGTCAATTTTGCATCTGAATGTATCCGTGTCTGGCGTGTTCGTTATGCCAATTTTTGCTTTTTTCAAATTCTTCTTAACTTCAGTTACCCAAGTTACGATGCTTTAAGTGATGTCACACAGTCCAGTAGACGTTTAGTTAGTCTGTTTCCATGTAATATGTCTAGGTGTCCATAGAGCTTCATTTGTCTCTTTCTGAAGCCGGCCGCTGTGGCCGAGCGGTTCTACGCGTTTATTCCGGAACCGCGGTGTTGCTCCCGTTGCTGGTTCTAATCCTGCCTCGGGCATGGATGTGTGTGATGTCCTTAGGTTAGTTAGGTTTAAGTAGTTCTAAGTCTACGGAACTGATGACCTCAGATGTTAGTCCCATAGTGCTTAGACCCATTTGAACCATTTTGTCTCTTTCTGAAGTCAGTTTCGATGTTTGGGTTTTCAGTTGTCTCGTTGGTTTGCCATCTGTATCCATCTTGTGTGTATCACGGTCGCAGAATTTTTCCAACATTCTTTCTATGTGCTCTCGTAATTTCTTGTAAATCCAGTTTTCGATTCAATGAGAGTATTTCACTTGCATATGTGACTGTCAGTGCTGTAGTGTCTGATTTTAGTGCCTTTTCACACAAATTTTGAACAAGTGTAGATTCTTTCTTGATTTTCTGTTCTTTTTGTTCCATTTTTTTCAAGTCCTGTTGATTCAATAATTTCACCGAGTAATTAAAGTGTTTGTTGATTTCACCTTAATCTGCTTTAAGTTTCGGAATCTCCAACTTGGAACGGATGAATCCAATCCTCTCAAAGGATATTTTCAGGCCAGCCTTCTCTGCACATTTTTAGAGGGTCTCGACTTATATTACTGCTGTTTCTTCACTATCGGTTAGAATCACTAAGTCGTCTGCAAACGCTAAATATGGACTTCAATTTTTCTTCATCTCTTCCTAGTTTGATTGGCTTCCAAAAGTTTTGTTTTCTTAGTTCCATTTCCCATTCTTTCATTACTTGGTCTAAAACTATGTTGAATAATACTGGCGAGGTAATATCTTCTTGTCTTACTCATGTTTTAATTAACAATGGTTCCAAAATTTCATCTATGAATTTAATTTTGTTTCTGTCAGTGTTTGTTCGATCGGTTTTCGGGTTTTGGTGTCTAGCCGGCGTTGTTCTCGAACATGGCATAGAAATTGTCTGTATACAGTATCGGATGCTTTTTTTAAATCAACGAATGTGCAGACCATTGGTTTCGACCTGATTGCTTTAATTTTTAAAATATTTTTAAGATTGAAGATAGGTTCTGGGTACGATCTTTCAGGTCGAAAGCTTGTTTGGTAACCTGAAATTGTACGGTTTAGTTGTTCTTGAGCCCTATTTAGGAGCCACGAGGATAAAATTTTGTAAGTGAACAGCAAAAGTGAAATGCCTCTGTAGTTGTTTGCATCTGATCTGTCTCCCTTTCTGTGCTGTGGATGAATCAGTGCACATTTCCAATCCTGTGGAATATCTTCTATCTGCCAAAATTCTTGGTTATTTCAGTGCTCTCTTTTTAGGCATTTGGCCCAAAGTTCTTCAGCGGCTCACCTATAATTGCATCTTCTCCCTGTGAGTTATTATTTTTTTTGAGCTTTTTAATGTGACTATAAATATCTTCTTCAGTTGGCGGTAGTGAAGTTTCATTCTTGTATTCTGACTGTAACCTGGGGAATCTCCTGCCTAGTTGTGAGCAATTTAGAAATTGTGAGAAATATTTGACCAATTATTGACTATTTTCTTTTTCAGTTAGTGTGACTTTTCCACTTTTTTCCTGAAACAGAGGTTTTGTGGAGTGTATCCTTTGATTTGATTTGCAAACGTTTTGTAAAAGTCGTGTATTTTGTGGTTCCTAAATTCTTCTTCAGTTGAGTTCAGCTGTTGATTAAGATATTTTCTTTTAGTTTGTCGTAGCTGTTTGTTTTCTGACTTCGATAAATTTTTGTTGTCTCGTTTCTGATCTGTCTCAGCGGTATTTTAAGAAGGCTCGTTGTCTCTCTTCTGTTACGTTATCAGTTTTAATTCCACCATGGGTGTTTACATTTTTTCTTTAATGGGATCAGTTCTCTTACTTTCTGTACAATTTTCGTTTGGAAATCTCTCCATCTGTTTGTAGGTTGTTTCTCCTATACTTCTGTAATTTTTTATTCTTTGATTCTTTGAATCCAAATTTGGGAATCAGTGGTGTTTCCTTTCAGCTTTTCCTTTTTGTTGTGACTTTAATTTTGACTCTGATAAGATAGTGGTCAGAATCTATATTTGCCGACTGCGGACTTTAAAGTCTTGTATTTATTTTTTTGAAAACATGAGAGATTGCTACATAGTATATTAGAAATTTACCTAACTGAAGGATTGGGGATCGCCACGTTTATTGTTTCTTAGGGTTCTTTCGAAGTGAGATTGACAGGATTTTTAGATCGTTTTGCTGGCACAGTTCGATGAACCTGATGCCATTCTTGTTCGTGACTTTGTGTGCAGGGTAATCGCCGACTGCTTTTTTTATATTTCCTCTCTTTGCTAATTTGTGCGTTGAAATCACTGAGATGAATTTTTACGTCCTCCTTCGGAATTTTGGACATTTTAATTACAAGTTTTCTCAAAGTTTTCCTGTCTCCTCAGGTTCTTTTCTGTTGCTAGTGTTAGTAGACGTGCGGACATTTATAATTGTATATGTTTTGTTCGTGTACATAATTCTCATGGTTATTGGTCTGTTGCTAATTTGATTCACATCTATAAAAGAGTCAAGGGTGACCTTATTCTCAATAAAGGCCATGCCAAATAATGGACCTACTTTACATATTTTCTTGTCTGTTTCGCTTTTAAAGATACGGTAGTTGTTGTACTCATTTGTTTTCAAGTCGGTGAATCTAGTATCCTGAAGTGCAAGGATATGAATTTTCTGTATGTTGAGTTCTATAGTATGATTCTGTAATTTTCTAGTTTGAATAAGTGTTTGGATGTTGAAAGTGCCAATATATGTGAGAGATTTCGTAGAAATTTACCAGAGAACTCTGTCGTACGAGCCTAAGCTCCCCAGAATCCTACAGCTTGGGTGTCGCCGCAGGGCGAGCATATTGACCACCTGGGGTAATTTTAATATTACTTGGTTAGTTGGTTTGTTGGTTTGGGGGACGGGATCAGACAACGAGGTCATCGGTCCCATCAGATTAGGGAAGGATGGGGAAAGAAGTCGGGCGCGTCCTTTCAAAGGAACCATCCCGGAATTTGCATGAAGAGATTTAGAGAAATAACGGAAAACCTAAATCAGGATGGCTGGACGCAGATTTGAACCGACATCCTTCCGAAATTACTCCAGTGTGCTAACTACTGCGCCATCTCGCTCCGTAATATTACTTGTAAGAAACATTCTGTTTGTAATTAGGTTCCCGATAACGCTGATTGGGTAGAATCATGGATTGTTAGTTCCTGGAGCCTAGTTTTCAGCCGCACCTCACATGGTGAAAGTGGTTCAAATGGCTCTGAGCACTATGGGACTTAACATCTGAGGTCGTCAGTCCCCTAGAACTTAGAACTACTTAAAAATGGTTCAAATGGCTCTGAGCACTATAGGACTTAACATCTATGCCCATCAGTCCCCTAGAACTGAGAACTACTTAAACCTAACTAACCTAAGGACATCACACAACACCCAGTCATCACGAGGCAGAGAAATTATAACTACTTAAACACACATCCATGCCCAAGGCAGGATTCGAACCTGCGACCGTAGTCGTCTCGCGGTTCCAGACTAAAGAGCCTAGAACTGCTCGGCCGCAACGGCCGGCTCACATGGTGAACAGACGCTGGCCAGAGTACCGGTGGTTGGCACACAGACGTGTCTGGACTGTTAAATGTGTTTTATCTTCTTTATCTCCGCCAGTTCCCAGTGATCTATATCCCCGCTTTAACTACCATTGAGGTCTTCGCCGTTATCCTGGCACCCGGTTACTCTTTACAGTTACATTTGCCAAGACAACATGCTCTCCACAGCGGTTACTTGTGGAGTCGATTGTATCCAGCGACAGAATACCCTGGCGGATCAAATATAAACGGGATTTTATTTATTGAAAAACTCAAGGCAATTATAACTTATTTTGACGCATAGTCTCCTGCTTTGGAAATGCATTTGTCCCAGCGTGTGGGCTTCTTTTTGGTACCATCATCATAAAAAGAACTGAGTCGTGTCACCAGCAAGGTTGCGCACGAAGTCTTCCACACTCTCGTCATCTTCAAATTGTTGCCCTCCTAGAAATTCTTTGAGCGGTCCGAATAAATGGAAATCGCAGGGCGGTAAGTCCGGGCTGTAAGGAGAATGATCAAGTATAGTCCAATGTATTTCCTGTAGCTTGGACACAGTTAGAGCTGCAGTATGGGGGTTGGATATTGTCGCGGAGGAGGATGACATGTCGAATCGATTGGTCTCGTCTTTTGCTGTGTTATGCAACTCTTGCCTTGTTTAACAGTTCGCAGCAGTAAGCAGCATTAGTTATGCGTCTATCATGCAAAAAATCAATCAGTAAAATGCCTCGCTGATCGAACAAAAGGTTGGAAGAACCTTGCCAGATGGCTTTCACTGGTGCTGCCTCCCCTTTCCTCCGCAACTCCTTACTGGCTTGTTTGGATTCTGGAGTGTAGTGGTGAAACCATGTTTCGTCGCAGATGACGATCCGACTGAAAAATGCATCACCTTCTTTCGAAAATCTCTCTGTAAGCCTCTTGACAGACCTCCAACAGTCTCAACTTCAGATTTGCGGTCAAAGGTTTAGGGGCCCATCTGGAACACACTTTACGGAACTGTAGGTCGTTTGTGATGATTGCTTGACAGCTCCCATAACTGATTACGACTTTTTGTCCAATTCCTGATACCATTGCCCGTCGATCGTAGTCAATAGTGTCTTCAATCGCACGAATGTTTTTGTCTGTTATGCTGGTCCGAGGACGGCGATCGTGTTGTTGATTTTCCACACGTTCTTGTCCTTCTTTGCAAACACAAGCGTCCTTGTTAATGTTTTATCACCGAACTGTGCAGTCAATCTTTGGCAAGTTTTCGTCGCTGTAACTCCTTCACGAGCAAGAAATTTGATAATTATGCGTTGCGTTATGGTGGGGTGCACATGCTGCTCAGGCATTGAGAGCGTTACTGACGAAACGACGGGAAATATCTAACAGCACGCTCTCCTTACTCCTATCGGTCCCGCCGAAGCAGCAGAAGTGCGAGGCCAGTCCTATCAACTGTTGATGTTCAGGAACAAATATACCGTTTGTATTTGATCCCCCTCTAATCTTGATGGTAAACTGTCCTGCCTTGACCACTTAACAGACTTTACTGCACTGGTATAATTTTTATATCAACCATAGTGCAGAAAGTTAGGTGATAAAATGCTGGTGTAGTAACTATTGTCCTTCTTTGTTGCAAGCAGAAAACAAGGCGTAGGAGAAATTGGTTCAAGGAGCGTCAAAGATAACTCACGAAAACTTGTTGAGAGAATTGAGTTTGAACAAAATAAAGGAAAAAACTACAATATATTAAAAAACAGATTATAACAACTTTTTGGGAACAATGACCGCTGCCAGCCACAATAAAAGGTTATTTTCTTTAAGGCATTACCGGTTTCGGGTTCGTGTCCATCTTCAGATGGTTTACATTCATGTATATGTTTCCATAATCAGTACGAAGGTAAGTGTTTGGTTAAATAATCAGTAGCTCATTTGATACCAGACAGATAATCAATCATTTGACATTGATCTCCAACACTGAATATGGAAACATGAACTTGAATGTAAACCACCTGAAGATGGGCACAAGCCTGAAACCGGTCGTGTTACCTTCTATTGTGTTTGTTAAAGCTTATTATTCTACATTCTATGAAGGAACAGTCACGGAGTTCAGCTGCATCCACTATGAATAAAATACATTCCACTTTTTGTGTGTTGATGGTCCAATATTTGGTATATTAATCGAAATCGTTTTCCCCATGCATTGGCATCCCTATATATAGGTACTACCGCCTCCCCCCTTCTCTCCGGATAAATTTCTGTGGACGCTCACATCCCCATCATTAAAAAAAAAAAAAACTAAAAAAAAACAATGATACACCAAGTCGGAGCTTATCTGTAACGCTACTGGAAATTCTTCCGAAAACTTCAGATTTTAAAGTGCATGTTTACCTTACAGTACTTAAGACACGGTTAAGAAAACGTATCATGCATTAATACGTGCACTAAAGAATATATTGAGGCAAGTAATGGACAGATGGAGATAAATATCTATATATGCTTTTATTCATAACCTTGCATCAGTTCATTTTTTTTAATCTTCCTTCGTAGCCGTTCTCCATATTATCTGACAAACAAATTATACGCTTCATCGTTCTTAAAATTTACGTTTTTTACTCAGTTGCCCTAAAATCCCACAATGTTGGCAATGGTGTATACATTTCGATGAACTCTAACAATAATGTCCTTTCGTCTTGCTTTGAATTCATTTCCACACAACAGCAAGTAATCTAACTTTAACCAACCTCCTTGGTCTCTTTTACATGCCAAGGATATTGTCAATACTGCCCAAAGACGACAGAATATTTCTAGGTACCGCAATATATTTCCAAGGCTTTTGATGTTCTCAATATTATTGCGCAACCCCTCAGTATTGATGATTTTGCATCCAGGAAATATTGTCAATATTACTGGTCGCCTAGCGGCCATTTAATTAAATCTCGTTAATGACTGTTTATAAACTTCCAAAAGACACTTAAATCAAGACATCAGAGTCAACTCTACTGTGTAGCAGCAACGAGATGGCGATCAGTGCAAACCTATTTTCAATTTAACTAACAACGTGTCGATCTTGGTGTCCACTGGGTGACCACAGCACGCGTCAAGACGGTAAAAAACATGTTTAATATCTGTTGCTAAATGTTACTACACACATCAAAAAAGTTTTGCATCACCCCGATTCCCAGAACTCCTGGAGATAGATGTTGACTGTGGGTATTGTATCACAGGCACTGTCCCTTTGACTGTTCAGAGATGTCGCTAAATCCGCCCAAAGATGTAAACAAACGTGCATGAAGAGTGCCTATTAGACGGAGGGCATCCAACAGCTGATCAGTTCCAATCATTTCACCAGGAAGGCTCGTGTTGCCTGTAGCTCAATCATGCCTAGACGGTCACTACCGCGGCTCGGTCGCGTCCGCATTGTTACTTTGTGCCAGGAAGGGCTCTCAACAAAGGAACTCTTCAGGCGTCTCGGAGTGAACCAGAGAGATGATGTTCGGACATGGAGGAGATACAGAGAGACGGGAACTGTCGACGACATGAGTTGCTCAGGCTGCCCAAGGGCTACTACTGCAGTGGATGACCGCTACCTACGGATTTTGGCTAGGACGAACCCTGACGGCAACACCACCATGTTCAATAATACTTTTCTTGCAGCCACAGGACGTCGTGTTGCGACTCAAACTGTGTTCATTAGGCTGCATTATGGGCAACTTCACTCCCGACGTCCATGGCGAGGTCCATCTTTGCAACCACGACACCAAGCGGCGCGGTACAGATGGGCCCAACAACATGCCGAATGGACCGCTCAAGATTGGCATCACGTTCTCTTCACCAATAAGTGTTGGATATGCCTTCAACCAGACAATCGTCGTTGACGTATTTGGAGGCAACCTGGTCAGGCTGAACGCCTTAGACACACAGTTCAGCGACTGCAGCAAGGTGGAGGTTCTCTGCTGTTTTCGGGTGGCATTATGTGGGGCCGACGTACGCTGCTGGTCGTCATGGAAGGCGCCGTAACGGCTGTACGATACATGCCATCCTCTTACCGATAGTTCAACCATATCGTCAGAATATTGGCGAGGCATTCGTCTTCATGGACCACAATTCGCGCCCCCATCTTCCACATCTTGATAATGACTTCCTTCAGGATAACGACATTGCACGACTTGAGTGGCCAGCATGTTCTCCAGATATGAACTTTATTGAACATGCCTGGTATAGACTGAAAAGGGCTGTTTATGGATGACGTGACCCACCAACAACTGTGAGGGATCTATGCTGAATCGCAGTTGAGGGATGAGACAATCTGGCCCAACAGTGCCTTGATGAACTTGTGGATAGTATGCCACGACGAATACAGGCATGCATCAGTGCAAGAGAACGTGCTACTGGGTATTAGAGGTACCAGTGTGTTCAGCAGTCTCGCTGTATGGTGGTACAACATAAAATGTGTGGTTTTTATGAGCAATAAAAAGGGCGGAGATAATGTTTATGTTGATCTCTATTCCAGTTTTCTGTACAGGTTCCGGGACTCTCGGAACCGAGGTGACACAAAACTTTTTTGATTTGTGTATATTGCCCCTGCAGCCTCAAGGTGAGGTTTGTAACTGAAGAAATGTTTTTCGTTAAATAATTTAATCCTGTGCTGCAGGAGTCCACTGCAGGGCACAGCACCGGCAGCGAGTGTACACTGGAGCGGTCTGTGTGGATTTGCAGCCTCAGGACTGATTAAAACCGCCAAAGAAGCGACATTAACAGCTTTCCACTGGGGTCGACAAATGCACCAAAATATTTTGACTGTTTTCAGTGTCTAAAGCAACATTTTAATACAAAATGCAATATAGTTCATGATTTTATTTCCACTCGCGGAAAATATCACTGCACGAAGAAGGAGTTGTGCGACATAAACGAAAGTTTGTAGGCGCGAGTCTACATCTGAAAGATGATGTCTGCCAAATTTCGCACCAGTCGCACAAGAGTAGCGCTAGTACCACCATTATGATGATGCAAAATAGGTTTGTTTTATATACACGCTGTGACTCTCGTGAACGTTAATGATCTTTGAGACTGGACGTGGTAAGTTGATGTTAGTCAAGAATACCTTTAAGGTAACAAAGACGCCATTATCAACACCTCATTGAGTTTGAGCGAGCTCGTCTAATAGGACTACGAGAAATTTTATGTCCCTTCTGCGATACTGCAGAAAGACTTGTAGCTACTGTAGGTGAGTACTGGCAGCAGTGGTCACAAGAATGTCAAGAAAGTACGGTCGTAAGATGACTGGGCTCCGGATGGCCGCATGGCATTTCTGAAAGACCATCGTGTTCGGCGTATTGCTCCGACTCATCGTACTGCATCAGCAGCAAGAATTTGACCAGCAGTTGGCACCATAGTGACAAAGTGAACTGTTGCAAATCGGTTACTTCAAGGACAGCTCCGAGCCAGACGCCCAGTAGCATGCATTCCTCTGACCCTAAATCACAGCCATTTCAACTTCAGTGGTATCAAGCGAGAGCTCATTGGAGGGCAGGGTAGAATACTTTTCTGTTTCCTGATGAAAGCTGGTGCTGTGTTGGTGCCAGTGATGGCCGTGCTTTGGCTAATGGGGGCGAGTCGAGGCCCTGCAACCAACCTAACTGCTTGCTAGACACACTGCACCCACACCTGGAGTTATGGTCTGGGATGCGATTTCGTATGACTGCAGGAGGACTGTCAGGGTTATCTCACGCACCCCGATCCAAATTTGTACGTCAATCTGGCGATTCTGCCCGATGTGCTGCAGTTCATGAACAGCATTTTACGGGTGTTTCCCAAAAGGATAACTCTCATCCACATATGGCTGTTGGAACTCAACATGCTCTACAAAGTGTCGACACCTACTCGATCAGACTAATAACCACAGCAGTTGAGTCCCATAGTGCTCACAGCCTACTCGATCACCAGATCTGTCTCCAGCAGAGCACATGTGGGACATCATGGGACGTCAACTCTAGCGTCATCCACAACCAGCTTTAACCGTCCTTGTATTTACCGATTAAGTGGAGGAACTCCATCCCACAGACTGGCATCAAGCACCTGTACAACACAATGCATGCACTTTTGCATGTTTGCATTCAACATTCTGGTCCGCAGCTCGTGGTCTCGCGTTAGCGTTCTCGCTTCCCGAGCACTGGGTCCCTGGTTCGATTCCCGGTGGGGTCAGGGATTTTCACCTGCCTCAAGATAACTGGCTGTCGTGTCGTCTTCATCATCATCGTTCATCCCCATTACGGTCGGAGGAAGGCAATGGCAAACCAGCCCAGCTGGCCAGTTTAATAAACAGCAATTGATTGGAGGTCCAAGTGTTTTTCGTGGGCTCCATCTGAACTTTATCTGTGATGTACAAGCATTGTTTGGAGGTAGTACTTGGCTCACACTTACCGTTGCATGGGGCAATCAAGCAGATTATGGTGGCCTTGAAGCATTTTCAGATGCTAACATTTTAGCTTGGAAGGCATGGAGTATTGCTGAGACTACAGGAATCTTGGCTAAACAGCTTTATGGTACTCTTGTTCCAAGCATGCCATTTGTTTTGACTACAAGAAGGAAGAAGAAGTTGAATGCTGACGAGTACCTGTTTATATGGGCTAAAGTCGGCAATGGCAATTGTAAAATAAAGATCAAGGACCTTGCCTAGTACGGCGGTGCGGGTCTCCCGCATCGTCCCCTACGCTCTGTTACGGTGTATGGGACTTCATCATTCAATATTCTACCTGTTACACCAGTTATTAATGTATCAGCATTTCATCTTATCTATCGCTTATATTAACCTGTGATCTTACAATGTTAATCAGTTAAGTATGTTACAAGACAAATGTATTCCCGAAATTTCATTACTCTATCTTAATTATTTTGTGGTGTTGCACTTTTTCCGTCAGTGTATTTGTGGATTTATAGCTTCTACAGTTGGTGGTAGAATACGCGATATATTTAGGTGTTAAACGACATTGACGTTCAGAAACATGTGTTAGGGAAATGTTTATAAATGAAACGAACTATAGAAAAAATACGTAGAATAGCAGCATCGACACAGATGAATACGAAGTCATCTCCAGAGCCGCCCACCTCAGGTAGCAGCTTGAAAAATATGTTCCAATGGCGCATCTATCACCAACATCGTCCCATCACATCTTCATTTGACATATTCCGACTGTTCGGCCGCTAAAGTAGTTAGTCTTAGGAAGGATGATGAGAATTGGAATAGTGGCTGAAACGAAGAGAGTTTAATTGCAAGGGGGAGAGCTGGTTGCTGGGCGCGATGGGAAACCCCGGGCCTCCTCCGTGGAGACGGCCGGCCGTAGCCGCCCAACTGGGAACAGAGGCCGCTTTGTGCTGGCGGCGCGCTCCGCAGAAATAGACGCCGGCCGCGGGACACGGCGCGTCACGTCACACACGCCACACCAACTGCTCATTCACCGACGCCCACAACACTGCACCGTACACCACAATCTTGCGACTTACTGTACTCTCACACTTCTTAAGGAGCCACCGAAGCACCTGTGGAGTGGAACGAAGAGTCTAACGAGGACGCACTATGGATTGAGATTAAACCGTAGAAGCACGACAGTAATGATGGGAAGCAGAAATGTGATTAGTGATAAACGTAGTGTACCAAAGCGGGACCAAGAAGCAGACGAAGTGAAAGAATTGTGCTATCTAGGAAGCAACATAGAATCTGATGGACGAAGCAAGGGTGTCATAAAAAGCAGACTACCACAGACAAAAAACAGAAAGTGTTCTTAACCGAAAGAGGTTTACTAGTATCAAACATCGGCCTTAATTTGCGGAAGAAATTTATGAGAGTCTACTTTTGCGTGGAAGTGGGAACCGCAAAAGAAGGGAATCAAAGCATCTGAGATGTTGGGGTATAGAAGAATATTGGAAATTAAATGTACAGATACAGTAACAAATGCGGAAGCTCTCCGCAGAATCGAAAAGGAAAGCAGCATACGGACTGCACTGACAAGTGAATACGTGGTAGTAGAGGAACTTCAGGGGGCAATAACTGAAGGGCAACACAAAGATTGGAATACATTCAAAAAATAATTATGGATGTCGAGTCAAAGTGCTGCTCTGAGGGGAAGAGGTTCGCACAAGACAGTAATTCGTGGCGGGCTGCATTAAACCAATCAAACAATGCGAGAATGAGTCGAATCCTCGCATTTTCTTGTTCTAGCAATGGAACACTGTATTTTTAGATGGAAATGCACATATTTTTCCATGTACTCCAATTGCAGGGTGGGAATGGAGGTAAGTAACGTAAATTGTTCTATGTTTCGTCGTACTTATACATTTCACATATTCCCGACATACTGACAGTTGTAACAGCGACTAATATGTTAGAAAAAGTGTTAGTTTAAGTCTTACTTCGATAAGCAGGTGTGTCAAAAAAGAAAGAAAAAAATCATTTTCTGGAAGGTATGCAAAAACATCGATCTATCACTGCCTCTTCATTCAACTCCGTGTTTCCAGCTACGTATCTTGTAGATAGTGGAGTAGGTGGAAGTTGTAGGACAGCAAACTCGGAGCTTAGGTGAATGTTACATTAGTTCGCACTTCACATCCCTCAGTTTCCCAATGCACTTTGCGGACAAGTGAACTGATCTCATTTCTTTTTCTTTATAATCAAGCCCATCCCTGTAGTCTCACCAGTTGTGTTCACCCTTTGAAAGTTAGTCAGAATACCATTTTTTTCTTTTTTGGGAACACTTACACACTACAGCGTAACTTTCTTGGATAGTTACTTTGTCTTTATACTTTATACAATACGACGTATTTTTGTTTGTAACTACTACCACAGTGCCACCTGATGGCTGGTTGTAACATCTACGATGTTTACTTGAGAATCTCAGTTTCCTTTTCTGCTAATGTTCCCACAAGAGCTTGTATAACCAATGCAAAATGTACCTTGTTTTATGTATTAGTTATTTTATGCTTGACTTGCTGATATATTATTGTTATCAAGTTCATGAAATATCGTTCTATAATGTGATCGGTATGGTATGCATTTGATCAAGATTCAGTGAAATGTAGTGTAGAAGGTATATCATATTCCATGACATAGGCCACGTTTATCTAAAATTGTATTACACTCCTTTCCATCTGATCCCACTGTGCTTGAATATGTTGAGCTATGCTTTACATGACATCTCTTGGAAATCGGGTTTTCTGACGGATATCAGCGTCTTCCAAACACGATATTTCGACGTCATTACTCGACGTCTTCATCAGGTGTTCCCTGAGAAATATCGTGTTTGGAAGACGCTGATATCCGGCAGAAAACCCGATTTCCACGAGATGTCATCAAATCGCCGGGAAAGTCTAAGAAATTATGCTTTACATGTCTGATGATGGCAATGCAGGTTGCTAGAACCGGTCATCCCAATAAATGCTGTACAATAATGATCTTAGTGGTTTGAAGTTGTACTGCTGTTTCCATATTACACATCTTTTCCAAATGGATTTTATTTTGATGCCGGGTGGCCCTGCGAGATGGTGCGAGTTTCGACGAGTAATATACTCACCATCTTCTGGCAAAGTGAATGCTATTTTGTCCTGCCTCGTTACCTGCTTAGTTGCTCTTCACTGTGGTCACAGCGGATATCATTGTTGTCATAAATTCATTGCTATAATTGTTTTGTCTTCAGTTGTCTAGTATAGAATTGTTGTCATTAATTCATTGCTATAATTGTTTTGTCTTCAGTTGTCTAGTATAGACAAACAGCGTTTCTTAACAGTACTTCTTGTTTAATTCTTTATTTAGATTAATCATGTATAAAGATGTAAACATGTAAACATTTTACATCTTTATACATGTTGTTGTTGTTGTGAAGACCACAACAACAACATGTATAAAGATATAAAATATATAGGTTAATCATTTATTATTTCCTATCTGCTGCGTGTGTAATTTAGCAGACATGGTTCGAGCTTTTGGGTCCGGAAGAGCAAGAAAAACGGCAAGCAGACACATGTAGCACAGAATAGAGAAAGGAGTCGGTTAATCCAAAAGAGATTATATTTTATTTTAGGATAATGAAAAAAAAGGGTTGACTTTAAAAATGTTGGAAGAAGTACTACGCAGCTGACACAAGAAAAACTCAAAACAAAAAATATACAACAATCATTTGCGTCATAGTTTGTAGATGATTTGATAGAGAGAACACTTTTGGCTGAGAAACAAAATCTAAGTTCAGTTGGGAAAGGAAATCAATTATCAGTATTATCTTCAAGATAAAAGGAGTGAATAAAACCTCATTACTACAGGACTATTAGTTCATGCTGGCCTTCTCCGTTTACCCTTGTTTCCACAGCTGGAAATGTCCTTTTCTTACAGTTTTGTAATCAAGATCGTTTCAAATATATTAATTTCTGTCCAAATAGTTAAAAAGAGAACGAGAAAAGAAAGAAAAAAGGTAGCTACCAGAAAAAGTGGTCATAAAAACCTGTCTTCTTGCTTTTAACATATTAATTGTCTGTGATTAAATGCTGTTCTTTTCACTGTAGGATTAAGAATTTTTTTTAAGATTGGCTAGTGTCCTTTCTGGAATAGCCGCAATTATCTATACTCATAACAATGCCAAGTAACACTGTTGTCATATGTTGTTTGGGAAGCCAGTTGGCCTACTTTTCTAATCTGACTGTGTGCGTTGCACAATTACAAAGAGTTAAACAAACAACAACACGAGTAGTCTATTATCTGGAGTGAACAAGAGAGACTGATATGAAATGTCTAATTTATCCATAGCAATAAGTTTCTTCTGGCTCAAATGGTTATCCATCTGATATTAGCGATCTAATTGTTATGTTTATTCCCACAAATAAAGTCGTAGAGCGCTTACAAAATGCATATTTGAGGTAAGGCCATAAGCAGGGGATCAAAGTACACATTGGATAAAATATGACCTCGAACTACCCTCCCCTCTCCCTCCCTTCCCCCACTCTTCTCTCCCATTCCCAATCCACAATTCTTCCACTCCCTCCCCCCCTCTTCCATGATAGCCCATGGTCGGATATAGCCCAATCAGAGAGCATAAAAGCAAATGCACATATTGCTCCAATAACATGGTACTATTTTACTGTACAATAACACTTCTCAACTTCTTAAGCCACAGCCCTTTTGTGGAAGCAGGTCAATAAAAGATGATGTCCATGCAGGTTCCAGCTGTCATACACTTCCCTTGTCTGGGTGTGGAATTCTACATAGACACGAAGGAGATTTAATACTCTGTCTGCAATGTAGGAACCATGAGGCATGATAGGTACAGAACACAATAAAGACCAGTGAGATATATGGCTCATGATATATTATGGAAGTTTTTCTTTACATTTCTCATAATACACCTACAACAAGTGTTTTACAATTACATTCTCATAATAGATCTGTAACCAGTGTGTTACATTTTTCAATGCCATAATCCCTCTATAACACGCAGGTTATAGTTTCAGTAACTCGTATCACTAGACCTTTTCTGCAGGGTGTTACAAAAATGTACGGCCAAACTTTCAGGAGACATTCCTCACACACAAACAAAGAAAAGATGTTATGTGAACATGTGTCCGGAAACGTTTAATTTCCACGTTAGGGATCATTTTAGTTTCGTCAGCGTACTGTACTTCCTCGATTCACCGCCATGATTTCATACCGGATACTCTACCTGTGCTGCTAGAACATGTGTCTTTACAAGTACGACACAACATGTGGTTCATGCACGATGGAGCTCCTGCACATTTCAGTCGAAGTGTTCGTACGCTTCTGAACAACAGATTCGGTAACCGACGGATTGGTAGCGGCGGACCAATTCCATGGCCTCCACGCTCTCCTGACCTCAACCCTCTTGACTTTCATTTATGGGGACATTTTAAAGCTCTTGTCTACGCAACCCCGGTACCAAATGTAGAGACTCTTCGTGCTCGTATTGTGGACGGCTGTGATACAATACGCCATTCTCCAGGGCTGCCTCAGCGCATCAGGTATTCCTTGCGACGGAGGGTGGATGCATGTATCCTCCCTAACGGTGGACATTTTGAACATTTCCTGTAACAAAGTGTTTGAAATCATGATGGTACGTTCTGTTGCTGTGTTTTTCCATTCCATGATTAATGTGATTTGAAGTGAATTAATAAAATGAGCTCTAGCACGGAAAGTAAGCGTTTCCGGACACATGTCCACAGAACATATTTTCTTTCTTTGTGTGTGAGGAATGTTTCCTGAAAGTTTGGTCGTACCTTTTTGTAACACCCTGTATATCTACAATACAGGGTGCAAAGGGTATAAGTTCAGCGTATGTACACGCCAGAGTGCACTAGTTGTTTTTTCTCTGCATTGAACAGTCTTCTCACAAACATTAAGACCTGATTTTTTCTACGTGGCTGTATCTGGGCAGTGAGGTGAAAAACGCCTGTCTGTAGAGACTAAACGTTTTGTGTCCACTAATCTGCTCGTTAACACCTGATACGTTATGCACCTGATACGTTATGCAAACAAATTACATTAGTAGCACTCGGTTGTAACAAGGATTCAGTATCTGCATGTATGGCAAACAGTAGCATTAACTGCTAGAATTTTATATTACTTTTCCTTGCACCGGGCATGAGACTGGTTTGAATTAGGGTTATGTCAGGGTGAGTTGGATCACTGGGTGAAACGGATCTGTGGTGTGTTTCACAAACGCGCCGCTGGAGAGCAGCTCTCGCTACATGTGGGGAAGCTGTTTATGAAGAAATGTGGTGCAGAATTGTTGCTGCAATTTCCGTGTCAGTTCTGCAGAACAACCACATTCTCTGTTCTCACAAGCCGAAAAGTTTCACAGTGTATTTACATTATTTTACTATTAAGGCATAGTTTGCACAATATCGACGCAGCATTTTTTACTGCTAGCTTAACAGATGTGTAGACATGAACTTAACCTAAAATAACAACAGAGTTCCCTACCTAAAAACAGAAGTCAGGATAGGCAATTAAATTCAGCTACAAGGCATAATCCGACTGAAGGAGGCCACAGTCTCAGACTATTTGTTTTGTATCGGCTTAACGACAAGCGCCGGCACGAGGATCGAGAACGATACAGCAGAGAGGGCTGTGAGACGACGTCAGCCAATAGCACGCCGGCTAGGATGTCACCACGCCAGGAGGGGCACCTACACGAAGAGAATAAGCAACGCGACGCCTAGCCGCGGCCGGACAGTATATGACGCGCACTAGAAGAGAGGACTAGAAGAGAGGACTAGAAGAGTCGCACCAGTAGCCACACTAGAAGAGCCGTGGCTTGTAACCCATATGAACCTCTGTGATTAACTTTCATGAAAACTGCTTATTTCGAAGGGCACTGATTAATTACATGTCGCAAATTGCTTGCGACCCAAAGTTAAGTATTGCCAATCTTCTCTAGTGTAATAAAAGCTATTACTGTGATTTGCGTGAACTGTTGTTTAGATATCCAAGAAAACTGCATCCTAGGCACCCTATAAGACACGAGTGGGCAGGATACCACATATTTGTCGGAAGATATGACTGTGCAAACAAATAGAAGAGTAAAATCTCACATACAGGCCAACCAACTACTTTAAAGCTCATTAAAACAGTAGTCAAATTCCTTCACTGACACAACTTCAGATTTCCTTACTAAAACTAAAACTTCGAAGATAACCACCTGAAAAGTGACTTCTCCGGAGCCAACACAGACAAATTCGTTTGGAAGAAATATCACCTTTGCCTGCTATTGATAAAACCATGAATTTTAAGAGGAACGCAGCAAATGTGTCCAAAGGGCTAAACTGCACTGAAAATATTGAAACTGTAAATAAAAAGATGGGTAAGAAAAGAAAGAAAACTGAGAAAAGGCTATAGGGAATCAGCATACTCACGCCTTATAAAATTCACATCAGTCTTTCCATTGTGTGCCAGCCTAGTCCGCTGTAACTAGCTCTGATGCAATACTTTAAAAATCAAGTAAATAACCTGAAACGTTTCTAGCATGTCTGGAGTAATACTAAATCAATATTAGTTGAATATCAGTTCAATAACTTTAACCATTTTCGAAATTTGGACGATTTTCTGTAAAAATCATTGGCACAACAGAAAAGAGCTAGAAACTTAAAAATTTATATTTAGATTCCTTTTGTGTATTAATTTAGTAGAAACAGTATTCTGGATCTCACAAATTAAAATTTTAGTTGAAATTCATGATTTTCTGGTTTTTTGTCTTAGAAATTAAGGAAACTATATAGATTAAGTAGGCGAATAAATAAAGCTAGGATGTTTAAATTTAAGTAGAAGGGAGATCCGCTATAATCATAAAGATGTGGGAATTTTTAACAGAACAACTATAAAACTATAGCGACAGCATATCTCTAAAGGGCAAGTTCAGAGCTCGTCTACTGCGTGTAGTGTAATTAAATTAATTCTCTCGCCCAAAATATTTGACTTAGCCACGTCAGACTTTTTTTATGATTACTTACCTGTGTGCTGATTGCACATTCAAATTGAGAGCTTCATCGGCCAACAGAAAAGGAAGCAATGATTAATTCGATAACTTAAAGTGGTGCATTACTAGCCCAGCGGCTAGTCGGGAGAGCGGATTTGATCAGGCGTTTCCTTAGCCGTCCGCACCGCGGCTTTATATGTAAGAACGCTGCACGAGGAAGGAAGGCCCCAGTCCTCACCAGACGCTGATTAGCGCACCACCTGTGCCGGGAGTAGCGTCGCGTTGGTATCATTGCTATAAACAGCCTCAGATGCAGTAATAAGTTACTCGGGATATGCGTACCCATGAAATCGTTTTCGAGTGAAGTGTAAATTCTGGGATGACTTTAATGATCTATCTTCAGTTTGCGTATGTCGTATTTTCACGTGCCGCCGAAGCACAGACATTCTACCATTATTTAGCTTGGCGTTTGATGAACATTATCGTCAAATTATGGCGAGCATTCACTTAAACACTTAATTTGAACAGTTATAGTTGCATCAGCGCATTAGACTCTGAGCTGCTCTGGTAGTTGGATTGTGTGGATTCTTTTTTGGTCTGTGACTTTCTGAATATATTGAACATTTTAGAGAAAATGGTTTTTGATTATGAATCCCAGACAATCTCCTAATTCCTCAGAGCTATAAGCTGTAGCTATAAATGTACTTCTTAGATGAGGTGGGCACTAGGAATTCTAATTACAGGCTTCACGTTTTGCTAATCACTTTGTGGTTGCCAATATTGTAATTAGAGAGCCAGTGTTGAGAACAGCAAACAACATAAATAAATAATAGGCGCATTATATAATAACAATTTCTTTCCACCCGCCGCCCCATATATGTTGCTAATCGGCCCGGAAAAACAAAACATTTTTATACACAAATATTCCACCCGCCGCCCTACAAGGCACAAAACGATCAGCAAAGTTCAATGAGAGTGAAGAGGCAAACAGACTGAAGAAGCTAAAACAGAAAAATGCTGCAATTACCTCACCTTGTTCATCAGATATCGATACTGTAGAAGATTACGAAAATAGCTTAGATGATAGGGATGAATATGAAAGTGTCAAGTGTTTCGCAGTGTGTTATGAAACTAATGAAAATGACGATTGGATTAAGTGTGTTTGTAATTCACGATGGCCACATGAATGTTGTTCAGCATTTGTTAATAAGTGTAGTTTCTGTGCTGAAAGGAAGATGCGATAATGATTAAACAAAACCAACAACTATTTCGAAAACCCAATTTTCAATCAATATTTATAATAAATTGATAAAATGTATAACCAATATCTTTAATAAATTGATAAAACTGTTTTGGACCAAACTATAGTATAATTCGATATTCATTACAAAAAATTCTAAATACAGATATGAAATTTCTGTTGACTCTTTTCTTCATGTATAGCCATTTTTACACGGCCCATCTCTTCCGATATACTGGTCCGTCTACAACTATGGATGAAATGGATGACTCATGTGTTTATTCATTTTATCAAACAGCTTGTATTTTATGCAGTAAAGCCTCAATAATATATCGTACTTAAGTGTATAGGGCTCTATAGACGAACATGCTACCAGAAGTAAAGAAAAGTTGAAAAACACCCAAATTTCATGTTGAAGAAGAAAAGTGGTGCAACTCTCCTAGACTTACCCTATGCACTCAGTTAAATGTGATGTCAACTTCGCATTGTATTGAAATAGCATAAACTGCCATAATTATAAAAAGGACTTATGCTACTATGCACTAGAGGCAAATAGTAAATTTCCATGTTTTTGACAGGCAGCATTAACAGATTCAAATGTTTCTCATTATGATGATGCTTCGAGAATTACAGCGGAATCACTTTCAACTCTTTTCTTCTTTATTCCTTTTTTCCTCTTATAACCATTCGCTCATGCTTAGAGTACTTGATATCGCACATATTGGCAGATATATTTTCGTTTTTCGTCTCAAGTATTCCACATGCTTAGGACTGCTGGGAAATGGAATGTTTGCGAAGTTTAATAATCTGATTATGGACAATAATTAGAGCTGTACGCCATTGTCCTTTGCTGGATATAAACCAGCTACAAATGACTATTTGAAACAATAATTACCATTCTGTGGATCAACATCTACCATTGCATGTTTGCTTACAGCCACTTTAGTAATTTGATGTGAGTTCCTGCGGAAAATTCTTTATTTATATTTACGTTAACAAATGGTTGGTTCAAATGGCTCTGAGTACTATGGGACTTACGATCCGTGGTCATCAGTCCCCCAGAACGTAGAACTACTTAAACCTAACTAACCTAAGAACATCACACACATCCATGCACGAGGCAGAATTTGAACCTGTGACCGTAGCGGTCACGCGGTTCCACACTGAAGCGCCTAGAACCGCACGGCCACACCTGCCGGATTAAATTACGTTAACACCAAATTTCAAAACTTTTTTCACTGCACAGTTGAACAGTTACCAGTTTTTAAAAAAATCCTCCATCATTGGTTGAATACCATTTACTGATGTCATAGACAGCGATAGAGACACATTCTTGCTGTTCATATACAGTTCGCTAAACTCAGCTGATTTGGGAATTAAGAATTTACAAATAAGTGAGAATCCACTTAAATCCATTCAAGAGTATCGTCACTGATAATTAATGTGCTTTGCAGACAGTTCACCAATCAGTTATAAGTACATACTACCAAACTGTCTGCAGTAGCTACTCTTTTTCACCAAAAGTTTGGAAATGTCACATCCATAATTTCATGGTTATATTGTCTAGCCTCAAAAATAAGGTTCTTTGTACACTCTTATACAAAATGTATAAGAACTAAGACTGTTAATAGAAACCTTCTGCACACTTACAATTTGAAGCTGAAGACAGGTATGGATGAGTGTATGCAGGTCGCTCCATGACACAGGCATTGTAGACAAGTAACTGTGCCAGCAACAGCAGCAATAACTTACTAATACTAGAGGTTACCTTGCTTTTAATTTCTATCTCTCAAGGTCACAGACAATTCAAGGAACAGGTGATGCAATCTTCAAGCTTGATTAACATATAGTTATTTTCGATATTTTTTGATACTTTCCAAAATGATTTATAGCAATCACAAGTGACTTTATAAAAACTTCAGCTGGCTTTATGGCAAAACGTATTGGTTTTAAAGAGTAATCAATGAGAATTACGTCTGTTAAATATCATAGGATGTGATTATGAGTGTGTGGAAGTTTTGCCGATATGCTGGTCATTTAGATTTAACAGCACCGCCGTTCCCTTAAGTTTACCTGCGCTTGAGGTGCTATACGTATAATGCTGAGGTAGTGCAGTCTTCACAAACTTGTGCGCTATCTAACGCTGCGCTAGCAACATCTTCACGGATAATCTCTCATTCAAGATATATCAACTGGGACGTGAAGACTTGTGCAGGGAGTTTTCATTGAATCATTTCATACATCATACATGACAGCAAGCAAGGCCTTCTGTCTGTGTGACGAGATGTGGGGAGAGCAGACCCTTTGATGTGGCATTCAGCCTCTTACACGCAATCAGCTGCACTCAAGTCTGCAAGTATAGACTGAAGGGCCAAAGAAACTGGTTTAGGCCTGCTCCTTCAAATACAGAGATATGTAAACAGGCAGAATACGGCGCTGAGGTCGGCAACGCTTATATAAGACAACAAGTATCTGGCGCAGTTGTTAGGTCGGTTACTGCTGCTGCTACGGCAGGTTATCAAGAGGTGAGTGAGTCTGAACGTGGTATTGTAGTCGGCACACGAGCGATGGCACGCAGCATCTCCGAGGCAGTGACGAAGTGAGCATTTTCCCGTACGACCATTTCACGAGTGACCGTAAATTTCAGGAATCCGGTAAAACATTAAATGTCCGACATCGTTGCGGCCGGAAAAATATCATACGAGAACGGGACCAACGCCGACTGAAGAGAATCGTTCAGTGTGACAGAAGTCCAACCTTTCCGCAAATTGCTCCAGATTTCAATGCTGGACCATCAACAAGTGTCAGCGTGCGGCCCATTCAACGAAGCATTATCGATATGGCCCTTCTGAGCCGAAGGCCTACTCTTTTACCCTTGACACTGCACAACAGAGCTTTACGCCTCGCGCGGGCACGTCGACACCGACAATGGTCTGTTGATGACTGGAGACGTGTTCCTGGTCCGACAAGTCTCATTTCAAATTGTATCGAGCGGATGGACGTGTACTGGTATGGAGACAACCTAATGAATCTATGGACCCTGGATGTCAGCAGGGGACTGTTCAAGCTAGTGGAGGTTTCGTAATGGTGGGGGCATGTGCAGGTGTAGTGATATGGAACCCCTGATACGTCTAGATACGACTCTGACAGGTGACACGTTCGTAAGCATCCTGTCTAATCACCTGCATCCATTCATGTCCATTGTGCATTCCGACGGAGTTGGGCAATTCCAGCAGGACAGTGCAACACCCCACACGTGTGGAATTACTACGGAGTAGGTCCAGGACCACTCTTCTGAGTTTAAACACTTTCGCTGGCCACCGAACTCCCCATACATGAACATTATTGAGTATATGCTGGATGCCTTACAACGTGCTGTTCAGAAGAGATCTCCATGCTCTCGAACTCTTACAGATTTATGGAGAGCCCTGCAGGATTCATGGTGTCAATTCCTTCCACCACTACTTCACTCATCAGTCGAGTCCATGCCACATCGTATTGCGGCTCTTCTGCGTGCTCGAGGGGACCCTACACGGTATTAGGTAGGCGGACCAATTTATTTCCCTTTTCAGTGTAGAAGACGTGCACGTAATACGATTCTGAGAAATCATGCGTCCATGCATTAAATTTCAATACATATTTGTTTTGATTGTATCTCATCTCCAGAACAGAAGTCCTCAGTCAGCTGGCCAACTGAGGATAGGATTACATACACATGTGATAGTTTTTTTAAATTTCTTCATCATCATTTGTTATTCTCTTTACTGCACGAACGTGCGCTTCAATTTCCGCAGCGTGGATTCGTAGTTGTGGGGAGAGTGGCGGAAAAAGTGTGAGGTAAGTACCACCAAACAGCTATACACCTATACTTCCTTGTCAGTTTACCTGCTAGTGTGAAGCGCGTGTTATCTTGCAGACTAGGCAAGCAAGGGAGGTCGATGAGATTCTGCATATCCAAACCTCTTGAGTCGAGTTTTGACTGTGAGTGCATCTTTTGTGCTGAGTTCGCAGTTTTATTGCATTAGAATTCGAATTAAAATCGTTTTCTGAAATACGTTATCTCTTGATTTTGTTCCTTTCTTTAAGAGTATTAGTTATCAGTAAAGATGGAGACGATGATGGGATGTCTGGTTGTGTTGAGTGGATTATGCCAACAGATCTAGCATGAACATTTGTAAGTAATGTACATAATAATATAGCTAATAAATGATATGAAATAAAATCTGTTATTGTTGTTGTTGATAAACTGTATTCATGAACCACTTGGACTAAAGTAAAACAATGAATAGATTATGACCATACGTCTAAGTTTTAATGAAAATATTGTAGAGAATATGTTTACGCTCGAATTACGAAGCCTTCAGATTTTACAGCATACATGATACACTTTCCGCGTTTGTGAAAATGGAATGGAAACCTAGGTTAATCAGAAATTAATACCATCTACGCTTGTTGGATGATGAAGTGAACCATTACTCACAAACTTCTAAAAGAGAATGGGTGTTCAAAGTTCCATTTTTATGCCCATCGTTCCTTCAACATCATTTGCAGCAACAGATGTTGCCCTCTGCCCCTCCCTCCAGAAAAAAATAAGCTTGGCATCACAGACAACACTATCATCAACATTCAGCTTGTTTTACTTGAAATAGCGCTGTGCTGTGGGATATGGTAGGCAAACGAACTGTTTTAAATTTGTTCAGAAATTCTTTCAGATATTAAAAAGAGAAAAAAGTACTGATTTAGCATGAAAATGGTTCTAACTTCAAATCTTTTTCCTCACGAAACATTAAAATGGCAAATAGAGGCATCTGTGGCATTATACTAGCATCTGGTTCCCGCAGGGTAAAGACAAACACACACACACACACACACACACACACACACACACACACACACACACCTTTAGGCACATTCTGCTCAGTGAAATATCCGCAGAAAGCTGTCGTTACTGTAGAAGAGGGAGACTGAAGCTTCGTCTGTGCTGGAAATACCATTTAAACTCGTTTGTCAACGGCTGCAGAGATTGGTGTGTAAGCAGAGTGCGGATGATTGGTGATTCGCCAGTAGATGTTGCTGGAGACGATTTAATAATTCACACTATGAGATACCCACAAACGATTGGATTACACAGTTTATTGTTCAATATAAAACCGATAAAAGGAGCTACACAGCCTAAGATCTTCAAAATTATACTAAAATTCTCCAAAAGCGATGGGAAGGAAGGAGAGGGAGGAAAGATGAGTTCAAGGTCATATTTTATCCGAAGAGTACTTTACTCTCCTCCTACTGCACATTACTAGAGTGCTAAGCAATTCGCAGAAAAATACTTTTTTTAAAGTCGGACAGTTTGCTGGTGGTTTAAATACCACTGACAAATGACTGAGCAATGTGAAACTTGAGTTTCTCCTTGCGCCTAAAATGTTCACACATCCTACGGGAATGGAGCCGGATTTTTGACAAGCTCCGATGTTTCGGCAGGTACACAGCAAGCTGTTTTCAAGGCACAAATGCGATGATACAGCGCTGTGCAAGGAAATTTAAAAGCTCAATATCTTAATCTATATGTACATACATACTCCGTAAGCTACCACATAGTGCCTGGGGAAGGGTACCTTGTACCACTACTATTCATTTCCTTTCCCGTTTCACTCGCAGATAGAGCAAAGAAAACACGATGTTTATGTGCCACCTATGAAACCTAATTTATCTTCGTGGTCTTCACACAAAATGTACGTTGGTGACTTTAGAATCGTTCTGTAGTCAACTTCAAATGCTCGTTCCCAAAATGTTTTAAGTATTGTTTCGCGAAAAGAACATACCCCTTACCATTTGAGTTCACGAGGCGTCTCCATAATACTGGCAGATTACAGGATTGTTTTTTTTCTACTCATCCACATTAAATTACGGTTTTATACATTTAGAGCAATCGTCTATTCATCGTACCAACTAGAAATTTTGTCTAAATAACCTTGTATACTCCTACAGTCACTCAATGACAATAGTATACCTCAGCGTCATCAGCAAACAGCCGTAAATTGCTGCACACCCTATGAGTCAGGTCATTTTTGTATGTAGAGAATAAAAGTGGTACAACACAACTCTCTGGGACACTCCTGACGATACCCGTGTCTCTGACGACCACTCGCCATCGAGGAAAACGCACTGGGTTCTATTACTTTAAAAGTCTTCAGTGCACTCACATATGTGAGAACCTAAACCGTATGCTCGGACCGTCGTCAACAGTCCACGGTGGGGCATCGTGTCTAATGCATTGTGGAAAACTAGGAATATGGAATTTGCCTGTTGCCATCTGTCCATGGTTTGTGGGTTATCACGTGAGAAACGGGCTAGCTGAATTTCGCACTCGCGATGATTTCTAAGTGCTGATTTGTGGAATAAGCTTTTCTCTCTCAAGGAAATGCATTATATTCGAACCCAGAATGTTCTCACGGTTTGCACCTGTCGAAATACAGACGGTTACCGAAGATGTCACCGGCCTGTATTCCCGAAAGTTGTTTGAACAATCACTGGGCAACTTTGAGATCATATACTTACCGACCATTCGTGAATGGAAAAATAAAGTAGGGAAAAGCTAATGGTACCAGAAGTACACTCCGCCCCACAACATTACGTTGCGTGTGGAGTATAGACGTAGATGAAGATGTAACGTTTACAGGGAGAGCTCCTGGACAGTTTGATTACTCAGAACGATTGATTTTAGGGTTTTTGTATACATGTAAGGTGTAAAAACTCAATTGAAGAGGATAATTCAGTTTAAATGTCATGTACACAGGATACTGACAAACTGCAGACACTCATTGTCGTTGTTTGTGCAATGTTCCGAGAAAAGACTGAAAGGCTTTAGAGCGCGTGCGGGACAGGATGTATGTGTCGAGCCGCTTCACTGCATGCGGTAGGCGCCGGGGCTTCTTCAGCTGTTCTGAAGTGGCCTGCACTTAACATCTGTCTAAGAGGACCACACGCGAGATGTTTTTCAAGTGTTCTATATTCAGCGTCTAGGAAAGGCGATCTTAGGATTACGCGATGAACCAAGACCAGTTCCCTGTGCAACTCGTAGAGCACTAGCTTAGAAACTTGTGAAATTTCATGCCTTTTCCTTTTTCTCTCTACATATAGATAGATACAGCCTCATATGTCACGTTTTTCAGCAATGGTGATTTGAAATAATTATAACACAGCAATTAGTTTTACACTATCGAAAAACAAAAAACAATGCAATTAAAATGTATCGTTAATTATGTAACACATGTTTTCACGTCTGGTGCTTATATCCTTGGATATAATATGTCTTCTGGCATTTCGACTTTGGTCTCAGCTTTAATTTTTTGCTGAACGTCTCTTCCCTGCTGCGAGAAACGAAAAATTAGGAAGAAAATTATGCTTAAGACGACCATTTAAGGCCCAAAAAAGGTATGTCACTTCCGACTAATTGTTACCTAGTATGTTTGTTTATGGGATTACTGACAAAATATTATTGTTACCAAAACTGTGTATGAACAGCTTTACCATAAAAATATATAGGCAGATAAAATGTTTGGCATAGGAAGGTAATGAGACGATCATATTTCTTTTTTTATTTTAAACGTTTCAGGTTCCAGTGATTCAGTTCAAAGCATGTGTTTATGTAATTATATCGAATATTCTGTAGCATTCACACAAAGAGTACATAAAAATGACTGCCTAGTACAATACTTGACATCCGTTCGTATAAAGGCTTCCCATATACTTTTCTATACATTATCATCTTCAGTCATTTACGTCGACATAGCTCCTCTGGTTTCTAAAGTAACATACCAACCTTCAATAGACTGTTGCTTTCTTACCTCTTGAAATTTAGAAGAAAACTTCCTTGTTCCATCTATCGTCAATTCACATGGCTGCATACCCCCCTCCCCACCTCCTCTTCCTCTTTATTTGGACTATATTATTATTATTACATCTTCCACCTTCCATGTTTCTTGTTTCTCTTGGTAATTCCAAACACGTACCTCTCCATTACCAGCTGAGTCACACTCACTCCTTAAATGGTTTTTGCATTAAAATTCCATGTGTTACTGTCATCAATCAATACGAACAGTGCATACTCATTGTAAACTTCCCTTTCTACACGCACCAGGAGTATAGTTTTAGAAACAGTAATTAGTCTACGAAAAGCATTGTAGATCATTTTTTACTCATTTGTTTATTTCTTTTGCTGTCCATCCACTTGTCTTCAACCCTGCTAAATATGAAAACTCGTCAACTGGTTCTATAACTTCATTGTTAATTCTGTAATATTTTTTCCATATATATGTTGCACTCTATTTAATTATTTTATAATCGATTATAGGCCTACTTTCAGACTTGATTTGTTACGCTCTTTCGTTCCTTGTCTCTCATATTTTTCCTCGTTTTGTAGTAGAAATATCAATGTCCATTTCTCTAGCCTGATACTGACTAGCATTTACATGGTTGTTAAGCATACAGGAAATATATTTGCGACGTACGAGTGACAGAAAATGATTCGATGAAGTGCAAATTGTAGCTTTCGCTTTAATTGTGGCACTTTCTGTTGTGAGTGTTTCGCATCTACTGAGGGGCAAGTGCTTTGGGAGGAGAAAGTTGTTTCTGAGCTGTCATGGTGACAATACGGATCTTACGGGTTGAAGGCGCAGGCCCTTTGGTAGACGAATGTGGGTCGAGTGAGCCAGTAGGTCGCCTCGCCAGAATCTCGAGTACAACAGAGTACTATTAAAAATTATTGTAGATTTAAATTAATTAAATGTCTGCGATAGGTAAAAAGTGGAAATGTGGTGAAAGGAACTAAATAAATTAGTGTATTAGGAGGAAAAGGTGAGAATAGAAAGTTTTGAAGGAAGTTGCGTTCTAATTTAAGAGGTTCAAGTCTTGAAGGCTAACAATTGAGCTTGCATGTTAAGAAACTGTAATTCAGTATGAGTCTGACGTGAGCTTTAGTAATTTTCGTGAGAATATTCCAGAATGGAACTAACGAGAGTACAAATAGTATTGGAAAGCAGTAGTGAGTATGAGTGCGAAATGAAAGCTTGTTAAGATAATCGTGTTTAGTGGAATTATTGAATACAAACCACGTACATCTCATAATATTTTAAATGGCAATAAACAATTATCAAACTATAATAAAAGATCGAAACATTAAAACTTGACTGGTGATGGCCGCAAGATAACAACTCTTAACCTTCTCTTGTTTTCTTTTAGGCGATTGCTCCAACCGTAACTAAATAATTTCATAGCACCTTTACTTAATTTTGAAACTGTTAAAAGCTACTGAAATATAGCGAGAGGAAATGAAACACTCGTTTGAAGACATACGGTTGTGAAATTGCTGTCACGTGATGGAGTTTTATTAGTAGAGGTCGCCCGCAGTTAACTGGGAAACTCAATTGTAAAAGTAAGTAGTTCCACTATCAATATCGTAGTGGAGTGTTTTGTGTTGCACTCAGATCGCAATGATTATACAATTATCAGAGATCATTCCTGTAATGCTCCCCTTGAAAAAGCCTCGAGCAATTTTTTCCCCACGCTCTTACTGTGGCAGCTAGTGCTCAATCTGAATTTACTTCATTGTTGGCGTGACTACATGTTTTTGCTGGCAGTTAAACACATCTTCATTGCATTTACGTTCCTTTAGTCTCCTCAGATTGATTCTCGATTACTCGTGTGATCACTTGGACATTACTGAGGCAGTTCTCGTACGTGGCCTTCTCGTGCCGGGCCTGCCCGTCCTAGAAGGGTCACGCCCTTAGCACACTGTTACATCAGGCGCCACTCTCGGAGATGAAAGCACGCGACTAACAGCGGCGATCGCCGACGTTCTTGGAGGCTCATAAAAAGCGGCGGACAGCGGGTAATATACGTGCTGCGGACAATTTCCGCTAATTTAGCCGGCACGCGCTCCGTTTCATCGGCGGCGCTGCGATGATTAGCGGGCCAGGTGCCTGAGTACTAATGGCCGACGCCGTACTCAGGGCCCCTTTTGTCCCCGGCAGCTCGCGGGATCTGCTCCCCGTCTACCTGTCCCCTGTTTTATCGGAAATGTTATCACCGCCACAGTATTAATAGCCTGCTGGGCGCGACTCTGAAACAAGCGTATGTAGTGCATTCTCGACGGGGAACACATCGTAAATCAAAGGTGTACGTGACAAAAGAAGTTATGGCTAATAATTACACGTGCCTTGTGACTGAGCGAATGAGTGACTGTGCGTGTCTCCTTGCTGGCCCCAGGTGGCTACAATTATTGGCAACCAACAGTCCATGTATAAAATATGGAACTGGGTGGTATTTATTAATTTCCTCTCAAAGGTGTTGCATAAACTGTAAAAAATTCTGTAGAATGCTTCAAATAATTGCGGTAAAGTACAAACAAACAAAGCAACAGATCGTTATTTTTTTATGCCCATCAGTGTTTGAAGACTTCTCTTCTCCGAGGACTGTCAGTAGCTAACTAAATATTGCCGTCCACATAGTAAAATATGACAGCTAGGGCCTTTTGATTTTTTTTTTTAAAGAAAGTTTGTTACCACAAATTCCAGTCCGCAGCTCGTGGGCTTGTGGTTGGGTTCTCACTTCCCGCGCACGGGGCTCCGGGTTTGATTCCCAGCGGGGTCGGGGATTTTCCCTGCCTAGAGATGACTGGGTGTTGCTGTATCGTCTTCATCGTCATCATTCATCCCCATTACGGTCGGAGGAAGGCAATGGCAAACCACCTCCGCTTGGACCTTGCCTTCGGCAGTGCAGGTCTCCCGGATCGTCCCCTACGCCCCTCGGAGTATGGGACCTCATCATCATCACAAGCAATTCCAAACTCACATTAATTGATTGAAAAGATAATAACATGCCAACAGCAATCCTGAGCATGACCTAATATTTGAAATATTACTAATACTATATTTTGGGAACTGTTATTATGAAATAAAACTTGATAATGGTTTCCTTGTGCCTCTAGAAGGCATTGTAATTGGTAAGAAAGTTTGAAACCATTTTATTCCCTTAAAAATTATATATTTCTGCTACAATCATTGTCGATACAATATTTAAAGCAGAAGTAATTTGGAAGTAATTAAAAGTAGAAAATATTTAGTCTTAATAATTACTGATGATATACAGTTTAAGGTTAATATAATTAACGAAACAAAGAACAGACCCCAGTTAAAATACCAGTGTAATTATGAAAATACAGAACATAAACAGTCTGCTGGACTCGGTTTTGAAGTGATTGTTGCACTAAAATGAAGTACATTTTTATTAAAGCCAGGGAACATGGTAGGAAGAATTTACGTTCTGTATTTTACGAATATAAAATGTTATGTGTATTGCTATAATCAGATATGTGGCTATTTTCATTCTCAATGAGACTGCTTTTTAATGAATTTCGTATATTAACGTAATGTAATTTTATTTCACGATTTGTTCATTGTTATTTAATGTAATGCTCTCTGTCGAAATTCATAGTAATTCTTTAAATTTCTGTTTTTAACAATTACGTCGTAGTGGCAAAACCTATATAATGCCCACGTGGAGCCACTGTTGTACGCCCAGTTTTCCTTGGATTATCGACGCGGCGTCTGTGCCGATCAGTTAACATCTGCTTGGTTCTAAATGGCACACACTGTGCCAACTTTGTACGCCTGTACTCTGAAATAAACAAAACTGAAGCTCAAAAAGCGTAGCCCGAATTATTGTGAGCAACCCACTTGGTCAGTATTTCTACCTCCGGGACGTCGATTTATTCTTGCTTTCTACAGGAACTGTAGCTACACTAGTTCTTCGAAGCTACAACACAGTTTAAGTACTTGCTCCCAGCCGAAGAACAGTTCTCTTTTTATTAGGGAACGTGTCTGTGTACAGATGATTTTTCATTCTATTACGTAGTTTCATGGAAATAAAATATCTTCAGTCTAAATTCCGATTCCTGAGACTATCAAACGCCTCATGATTGATGTTTTATAACGTCTTTCTCTAGTATCCGGGGAGGAAACAGTGCAACTGAATGGAGCTATTTCCGGAGACAAACTGTTACAAGGGAGAGGGCACCCGAAGCATGCGTATAGTCGGTAGATGTAAATATGGAGCTGATTACGGATGTTGCCGAAGATAACGTGGAGACCGCCTCCAACCAGTAGTCGAGTGTGTGTAAGAAGCTATCTGACAGTTCCAGCTGGCTGGGCACGGCATTTTCGCGCGGGTACGTCAGTCAGTCACGTAACACGATTTTGACCGAGCGAGGCAGCGCAGTGGTTAGTACACTGGACTCGCATTCTGGAGGACGACGGTACACTCCCGCATCCGACCATCCTGATTTAGGTGTTTCTTGATTTCCCTAAATCGCATCAGACAGGTGCCGGAATGGTTTATTTGAAAAGGCATGGCAGACTTCCTTCCCTATCCTTCCCTAATCCGATGAGACTGATGACCTCGCTGCTTGGTATCTTCCAGCAAGTCAAACCCCATCCCGCAACCCGATTTTGTAAACGCTCGTGCGACAACGCCTCAGTGCAGCTGCATAGACGGCTATAGTGTTCACCTACAGGCGTTAGCTGGCAACAGTGCTGCTAACTGTCACGGATCATCACACGTCGACTCGACTTCAGCGTTAGTTCATAGCCAGAGGGTGCTCCCGGTCTTCATGTGATCTCCAACCGACGCGGCTGCAGCATGTGTCCTGGGCTATTCCACTCTTCAGAGTTGTGAACAAGATCGATCAGAATCAACTACGGGATTCGTGCACTGTCTGATTCCATCCGTCTGCTTTGATCCATGACGTAGTATTTGGGATAAACAACACGGTTTTCACCAGTTACAAAGACAACCACAGATAATGTTAAAAAGCAGGTTGTTTGCATGCTTCAAGATGGCGATCACAAGATAGATCGTGATAGCCGCAAACAAGAGTAAGAAACACGCAAAATACATCAGTCACTTAATGTAATGACTGCAGGAATCAAAGGATTTTGTGCGGGGACTACAAAAAAAAAAAAAGACTACCATCACTGAAAGATAGTCACGTAATAAAAAACTAACGCACACGGATCGCTCGAGGATAAACCGAACAAAAACATATAAAATATACACAACATGAATAGAATATTTCACTTGACATTAGCTCAGACGAAAACACCGATACGAGCCATCCTCCTCACCCCATACAAAATCATAATAACAAGGAAGGTGAATTTTGTTTGACCTATGTAGCTCAAACGAAGACAGCGATACCAGACACCCACCCGCACAACCATAATAATCAGTATTGCCAAATATTTCTGAAATCCGTGACTGTAAATACACTCCTGGAAATGGAAAAAAGAACACATTGACACCTGTGTGTCAGACCCACCATACTTGCTCCGGACACTGCGAGAGGGCTGTACAAGCAATGATCACACGCACGGCACAGCGGACACACCAGGAACCGCGGTGTTGGCCGTCGAATGGCGCTAGCTGCGCAGCATTTGTGCACCGCCGCCGTCAGTGTCAGCCAGTTTGCCGTGGCATACGGAGCTCCATCGCAGTCTTTAACACTGGTAGCATGCCGCGACAGCGTGGACGTGAACCGTATGGCAAGTTGACGGACTTTGAGCGAGGGCTTATAGTGGGTATGCGGGAGGCCGGGTGGACGTACCGCCGAATTGCTCAACACGTGGGGCGTGAGGTCTCCACAGTACATCGATGTTGTCACCAGTGGTCGGCGGAAGGTGCACGTACCCGTCGACCTGGGACCGGACCGCAGCGACGCACGGATGCACGCCAAGACCGTAGGATCCTACGCAGTGCCGTAGGGGACCGCACCGCCACTTCCCAGCAAATTAGGGACACTGTTGCTCTTGGGGTATCGGTGAGGACCATTCGCAACCGTCTCCATGAAGCTGGGCTACGGTCCCGCACACCGTTAGGCCGTCTTCCGCTCACGCCCCAACATCGTGCAGCCTGCCTCCAGTGGTGTCGCGACAGGCGTGAATGGAGGGACGAATGGAGACGTGTCGTCTTCAGCGATGAGAGTCGCTTCTGCCTTGGTGCCAATGACGGTCGTATGCGTGATTGGCGCCATGCAGGTGAGCGCCACAATCAGCACTGCATACGACCGAGGCACACAGGGCCAACACCCGGCATCATGGTGTGGGGAGCGATCCCCTA
The DNA here is from genome assembly GCF_023897955.1 of Schistocerca gregaria. Classification (NCBI taxonomy): domain Eukaryota; kingdom Metazoa; phylum Arthropoda; class Insecta; order Orthoptera; family Acrididae; genus Schistocerca; species Schistocerca gregaria. The sequence goes on from NC_064922.1 coordinate 685,974,030, forward strand.
CACTGGCTGTACAACTCTGGTGATCGTCGAGGGGACACTGAATAGTGCACGGTACATCCAAACCGTCGTCGAACCCATCGTTCTACCATTCCTAGACCGGCAAGGGAACTTGCTGTTCCAACAGGACAATGCACGTCCGCATGTATCCCGTGCCACCCAACGTGCTCTAGAAGGTGTAAGTCAACTACCCTGGCCAGCAAGATCTCCGGATCTGTCCCCCATTGAGTATGTTTGGGACTGGATGAAGCGTCGTCTCACGCGGTCTGCACGTCCAGCACGAACGCTGGTCCAACTGAGGCGCCAGGTGGAAATGGCATGGCAAGCCGTTCCACATGGCCTACATCCAGCATCTCTACGATCGTCTCCATGGGAGAATAGCAGCCTGCATTGCTGCGAAAGGTGGATATACACTGTACCAGTGCCGACATTGTGCATGCTCTGTTGCCTGTGTCTATGTGGCTGTGGTTCTGTCAGTGTGATCATGTGATGTATCTGACCCCAGGAATGTGTCAATAAAGTTTCCCCTTCCTGGGACAATGAATTCACGTTGTTCTTATTTCAATTTCCAGGAGTGTATGACCACTGCCCGTTCCGCTCGCAATGCTGTGCTCTGTGATAAATTAATTTATCGAATTTAAAACTAAAAAAATCGATTTACAGTTTAATACTGTGATTACCTAAGATCTCCAACGAATTTCGATGTTCATTTTAAAAATGTCTGAGGCACGATTCGCCTACTGTCTCTTGTCATCCTTCCTAGTTTGGCTTTCAAATGTTGAAATGTGTGTGAATTTCTAAGGGACCAAACTGCTGAGGTCATCGGTCCCTAAACTTACACAATACTTAAACTATTTTATGCTAAGAACAACACACACACCCATGCCCGAGGGAGGACTCGAACCTCCGACGGGAGGGGCCGCGCAGTCAGTGACATGGCGTCTGTAACCGCGCGGCCACCGCGCGTGGCATTTGATTTTTATAATGTAAGCGTCTCATGCGGTGTGCTCGTAGCATATTTAAAAAAAATATTTATTTAACAAAGATGATATTACTGCCCTTTACAGACGCCGTGTAAAGTTTTTTTTATGTGTCAGTGCCAATTACGGTGATGGCGAGTCGATTTGCGCGCGCTCCGTGCGCCTTATGTACAGATTCGCACCATCTAAAAACTTCTAGCCTTGAAGTCCAAATTTCTTTAACGAAGTCAGATTCATGTTCTCTAGTGTAATGCAAATCATTCAATAATGGCCCGCTGTCACCGAACTCATCTGCTGGGCAACACAGATTCTGAGCCTAACCACTATTAAAGGAGGTAACAAAATCGAATTAAACTGATCATCATCATCAGTAAACACTTCTGGGCTAAATTGCCGTGGTCGATCTGTAGAACTTCTTCTCCCTGAAGTTTCGTTCTTAACTACGGAGAACATCTTCCGAGGTGAGTCGACGACTGGGTGCTAGGAGCTGGGGTCGCCGGTTATATGGAGATCGTAGAGGGCGCCACCGCACGTCACGTGGCATCGATGTGTAGCTATCTCTGGCTATCGTCTGTTCTCTCGATTGCAGGCAATCGATTGTCACGTGATTGATGCAACGTCGACCGCCATATTTTGTCCAATATTAATCCTTCTTCTTTACGATTAAAATTGTGTTGATGTTTGTGGATTTCAACTGCCACTCTATACATACGTGTATAATAATGCGACGTCCTCGCTAGCACGCTTGTCTCACCGAATCTTATTTCATGATTTCTATCCTTAAAAACATGTTCCGCTACTGCCGATTTGTCGATATGTCCCAAGCGACAGTTTCTTTTGTGCTCCGTCAAACGTGTATTGATGCTTCTTTTTGTAGTTCCTATGTAAACCGTGACACAACTACACGGAATTTTTTATACTCCTGGGGTGGCTGGGGGCTGACGAGCATCTCTTGTTGATCTTAGGCATTCACTAATTTTCTTAGTAGGTCTGAAAATAGTCTCCACCTGAAACTTGGCTAGTACTTTCCCAATGCGATCCGTGATGTTATGGATGAAGGGAAGAAATACTTTTCCAGCTGGTGGTTGTTGCTGTCTCCTATTTTAGGCATTTCTCTATTTGGGTGAAGTGTTCGGTTAATCTCGTTTTTCGTATAACGCTTTTTCGCAAAAGCCATTCGTAAATGATTTAGTTCGTCTTGTAAGTAGCCTGGTTCACAAATATTATTGGCCCTATCCACTAGTGTTTTTATGACCCCCCTCTTTTGCCTAGGGTGGTGGTTTGAGTTCTTGTGGAGGTAGCGATCAGTATGTGTACCTTTCCTGTAGACCTTGTGGCCTAAAGTCCCATCCGGCCGTTTGATAACTGATACATCCAAAAAGTTAAGTTGCCCATTATTCTCTTTTTCCATGGTAAATTTGATCTTTGGGTTGATGCTATTTAAGTGCACAATCCCTGACATGACGGCCTCAAACCGCGCGGCCGCTCCGCGCGGGTGCTGATGTTGCATTCTTCCGAAGTCTAAGTTTCCGAAAGTCGGGGAACATCAAAGCGCCACCGCACGGACTGAATATGGAAAACACAGTAAAATAAGAAACTTCCTGGCAGATTAAAACTGTGAGCCGCACCGAAACTCGAACTCGGAACCTTTGCCTTTCGCGGGCAAGTGCTCTACCAATATCAGCGCACACTCCGCTGCAGAGTGAAAATCTCATCCAGGAAAGAACCCCCAGGCTGTGGCTAAGCCATGTCTCAAAATATCGGTTCTTTCAGGAGTGCTAGTTCTGCAAGGTTCGCAGGAGAGCTTCTGTGAAGTTTGGAAGGTAGGAGACGAGGTACTGGCGGAAGTAAAGCTGTGAGGAGGGGGCGTGAGTCGTGCTTGGGTAGCTCAGATGGTAGAGCACTAGCCCGCAAATGGCAAAGGTTCCGAGTTCGAGTTTCGGTGCGGCTCACAGTTTTAATCTGCCAGGAAGTTTCTTATTTTACTGTGTTTTCCATATTCAGTCCGTGCGGTGGCGCTTTGATGTTCCCCGACTTTCGAAAACTTAGACTTCGGAAGAATGCAACATCAGCACCAGCGCGGAGCGGCCACGCGGTTTGAGGCCGTCATGTCAGGGATTGTGCGGCCTCTCCCGCCGGAGGCTCGAGTCCTCCCATCGGGCATGGGTGTGTGTGTTGTTCTTAGCGTAAGTAAGCATAAGTTAGTCTAAGTAGAGTGCAAGCCTAGGGACCGATGATCTCAGCAGTTTGGTCCCTTAGGAAATCACACACATTTGAACATTTTTTTTCAACATCAGCATTTCAGTTTAAATTCCGAAATCTTTCCTCATTGATCAGGATACTTTGCAGCTCCTAGGTTTCCGCCTAATCTTAACGTCGAAATAGTGTAACATATGGAAAGAAACAGCCAAATATTTATATGAACCAAGATTATAAATATGATAGTTTCTTTGTTTCTCTAACAACAATCGAAGCTGTGGTCTCAGTTTCCTACCTAAACACACCCTTGTTTCGGAATAAACAGCACAGTTTACACCAGTTACTAAGACAAAAACGGGTAACATTTAATAACAGGACTCCTACATCCTTTGCAACGCAAACTCATGACTTCAAACAGGATGTCACTGGTCAAAGCCGACGGGTGGAATCGAATGGTGCACTTGACCGTCAACTACACGTACTTCGTGTTGAATTCCCGCCGTGCTCCTTCGACACAAAGTTTCGTACACCATCATTGACACTGTTGTGACCTTGGCTGTTTGAGGATTAACTTTCGGACTAAGGAGTGACTGATGTGTATCAGGCTCTGCTCCAGATTGCTTTATAGACTCTGCCCACAGACACTGTCTTATCTTACGCCGCGCGCTATTAGCCGAGCGGTCTATGGCGCTCCAGTCAGGGACAGTGTGACTGGTCCCGGCGGAGGTTCGAGTCCTCCCTCGGGCATGGGTGTGTGTGTTTGTCCATAGGATAATTCAGGTTAAGTAGTGTGTAAACTTAGGAACTGATGAGCTCAGCAGTTAAGTCCTATAAGATTTCACACACACACACTTAGCTTATAAAATGTAGACTGGCAATGGCAAGGAAAGCGTTTCTGAAGAAGAGAAATTTGTTAACATCGAATATAGATTTAAGTGTCAGGAAGTCATTTCTGAAAATATTTGTTTGGAGTGTAGCCATGTATGGAAGTGAAACATGGACGATAACTAGTTTGGACAAGAAGAGACTAGAAGCTTTCGAAATGTGGTGCTACAGAAGAATACTGAAGATAAGGTGGATAGATCACGTAACTAATGAGGAGGTATTGAATAGGATTGGGGAGAAGAGAAGTTTATGGCACAACTTGACTAGAAGAAGGGATCGGTTGGTAGGACATGTTTTGAGGCATCAAGGGATCACAAATTTAGCATTGGAGGGCAGTGTGGAGGGTAAAAATCGTAGAGGGAGACCGAGAGATGAGTACACTAAGCAGATTCAGAAGGATGTAGGTTGCAGTAGGTACTGGGAGATGAAGAAGCTTGCACAGGATAGAGTAGCATGGAGAGCTGCATCAAACCAGTCTCAGGACTGAAGACCACAACAACAACAACAACACTTAGCTTACTAGCGTTGCCCATACGTGTGCTCCGGACGGTCGCTGGACTCTATGCGACTGTCATGCCTACTATTGTGAGCGTGCAATACTCATTGAAACAGAAGACTGACGATGCCCTCTCTGTTATTTTGGTCTGTCTCCGATCCTAGCTCATATTTGCATCTTTTGTTTGTGGCCAGGAGAGAAGGCTTTGAGCACTATGAGACAGGATTCGAACCTGCGACCGTAGCGCTAGCGCGGTTCCAGACTGAAGCGCCTAGAACTGCTCGGTCACACTGGCCGGCGGGAAAGAAGACTATCAGGTAACAGTTTCTCTGAAATGAAGGTAGGAAGGGTTTCAAAATACACGTAGAAAATTTTCTTCCATTGCAACTGTGCTTGCTTCTTTCTCTGGCATCTCCGCAAATCGAGACAGCGTTACCCGTACTGTTACCTCTCAATTCGCAAGGAAACCTTTGTAACACCCTCATTGTAGCTCCCATAACAGGCATCCTAGAACTGACCGAGTTCCTGAAGTCCACAGAATCTTCACTCTTCTGCATCCATCCCAACATCGACTGTAGCTTATAAAGAACGACTCGTCATTCATGTTTATTACGTAGCACCACTTCATCACTATCACCACATACATCTTCGCATTTTGTATATTTTAGTTTCTTCTATCGTTATTTTTATAATCATTCATACCATGAAACTACGCTGCCTGACAAAAAAAGTGAAGCACCCATGTCGGTTTCTAACAATGTTGATGAAACTTGGCGGTTTGTGGGGGGCAAAACAGTGCAATACGTTTTCTTGTGCCCAATTTCGATTTTAAGTGGCAAAATACACTTAAGAAATTTGGAATTTTTTGTTTAGAGGGAATGTCTTCGAAACGATGATATATAAAAAACGTTTTTATTTGAAAGTTGATATGTAATTACTGCTTGTGAAAACTGTATAAACAACTTTTGTAATAATTTGAAATTCTGGAAAATATCCCACCACCGTTAATTAATTTTAAAAATAAAAACCTTTGTTAGAACATAAATTACAGAAATTTTCAAGCCACATACATCCCTTTGTAATAAACCTGGTTTTTAAAATAACATTTTTGGAAAATAAGCTATACACAATGTGGTGTCGCAGTATTTTCGACATACGTAATTAAAATATCTACACATTCATTACTATCATTCTTATATTTGTTTTACGTTTAAAATTGTTATTTTAAGTTTTATATTCATGATTTCCTTTCCCTTTTAGTTTGCCGTTTCATATAAACGTATTTTGTTAATTAAAAATACGAAGTAATTCTTTATTATGATAGAAAATAATTACAATAACGATAATCTTTAAGGAAATGCTTAAAACGTAACGTTTTTTACGCCATGCACAGAAAATAAAGGAAATTTTTCCGCTTAAGACACACTAAGGAAAAGACAATATAAAACAATATTCAGCATGATTTCAAATTTTCCCGGGTGATCCTCTAGATATCCTTATTTGTATTAGGCATATTTCAGTACATTGGTAGTGTTGGCGAAGAGATTTGATTATGTACTAGTGACTGCAGCTTGATTATATTGTTTCTCAAATGGTGATTTACATAATAATCATTTAGCAGAACTAGGTCTGAAAATCTTCTCACAAAATTCTTCTGACATCGAAAGCTATATACGTGCCAAGACTGTTCGAGATGTAGCTTGGCCTCGGCAACGACGCTCAAAATGTTTTTCTGTTTTCTTTTTTCTTTCCGCACTGACCGCCTGCCTATTCACAGTTTCAAGATAAGCTAATGGTGAGTTTGGACCGAGAAGTCGCGAATCTCTTTTCGAAGGCCCAAATGTCCTTGTGACAGTATCAAAATACGGTAAACAAACGTCTGGCCAGGTCGAATATTATTAGAAAGTTTTCTTTCCTAGCAATGGAGAAATATCTGTGCTATTGTTAGATTCTTGCTGTGATCAGTATGAAAGAACCATTTAGAGCATTGTATCTGATGACAAGGACCTTATTCATCTGCTGACCACAAAGGGCTCCTCGGCACAGGTACAGCCGTGGGACGTATAGAGGTTTCAATGTTGGGGGACCTTGGTGAGAATATTTTCAGATCTAGTTTTGCTGAATGATGATGTCAGTCTCCACTTGAGAAACACTACAGTTAAGCTGCAATCACTAGTACGTAATCAATGAGGAGTTCCTAGATAATAGAACGCAGCATGTCATTCTCAATGGAGAGGAGTCTTCCGAAGTAAGAGTGATTTCAGGTGTGCCGCAGGGGAGTGTCATAGGACCGTTGCTATTCACAATATACATAAATGACCTGGTGGAAGTTCACTGAGGCTTTTTGCAGATGATGCTGTGGTGTATCGAGAGGTTGCAACAATGGAAAATTGTACTGAAATGCAGGAGGATCTGCAGCGAATTGACGCATGGTGCACGGAATGGCAATTGAATCTCAATTTAGACAAGTGTAATGTGATGCGAATACATAGAAAGATAGGTCCCTTATCATTTAGCTACAAAATAGCAGGTCAGCAACTGGAAGCAGTTAATTCCATAAATTATTTGGGAGTACTCATTAGGAGTGATTTAAAATGGAATGATCATATAAAGTTGATCGTCGGTAAAGCAGATGCCAGACTGAGATTCATTGGAAGAATCCTAAGGAAATGCAATCCGACAACAAAGGAAGTAGGTTACAGTACGCTTGTTCGACCAATGCTTGAATACTGCTCAGCAGTGTGGGATCCGCACCAGGTAGGGTTGATAGAAGAGATAGAGAAGATCCAACGGAGAGCAGCGCGCTTCGTTACAGGATCATTTAGTAATTGCGAAAGCGTTACGGAGATGATAAACTCCAGTGGAAGACTCTGCAGGAGAGACTCTCAGTAGCTCGGTACGGGCTTTTGTTAAAGTTTCGAGAACATACCTTCACCGAAGAGTCAAGCAGTATATTGCTCCCTCCTACGTATATCTCGCGAAGAGACCATGAGGATAAAATCAGAGAGATTAGAGCCCACACAGAAGCATACCGACAATCCTTCTTTCCACGTACAATACGAGACTGGAATAGAAGGGAGAACCGGTAGAGATACTCAGGGTACCCTCCGCCACACACCGTCAGGTGGCTTGCGGAGTATGGATGTAGATGTAGATGTAGAATTCTTTCCGCCAAGGCATACCACTATAGTGAAATGTGCCCGATACATATCAAGATATTTATAGGTTCACCAGTTACAGTTTGAAATCCTACTGAATCTTGTTTCATATTATCTTCTCAATCGTGTATATTACATGGAGGAATTTAGTTCATTTTATGTGCATGGTGTAAAAAAGTATGTTTTAAGTATTTGTTTACCAAGTACAGTCTGTAATTATTTTCTATCACAATGATGTTTTACCTATTGTTTTGTAAACGTATGTGAACGGCAAACCAGAAAATGAAAAAAAAAGAGTGTAAATCCTAAAAAATACCCATTTAAAACATAAAACAAATATAAGTAAAATAAATAACTAGACTAATAATGAATGATTAGATACTTCGTTTTGGTGTGTTCAAAGTACTCTGACAGCACATTGCATATACCTTATTTTCCAAAAATGGTATTTCAGAACCATGTTTATGCAAAATTCTAAACTATTACAAAAGTCGATCATACACTTTTCGTGAACATTAATTACTCATCACCATTTATATATATAAAAAACATTTTTTATATAGCATTGTTTCGAAGATATTCGCTCTGAACCTAAAATTCAAAATTATATTTCGTGTGTGTGCTTTGCTCCTAAAAAGAGAGCGTCACCGGGTATGAGCGTGGTCTGGGGCGCCTCGCCACAGTTCGTACGGCTCCCCCCGTCGGAGGTTCGAGTCCTCCATAGGGCATTGGTTTGTATGTCGTCCTTAGCATAAGTTAGTTTAAGTAGTGTGTAAGCCTAGGGACCGTCTGTGAGCGTGTGGGTGCTGTTCTGTCATTCTGCGCAACGGATTAATCTGAGATGTGCCCTTTACCCTGTGGCTCCTGCAAGATGCAATTTCCACCCCTACACTACTACAGAAGTCAGACAGACGCTCCTAACGTTCTAAAGAGAAATGCCTGAAAATTTTTCAGCAATAAATATCTTCTAGAGTCGTCCGCTGTAAAGAAATGACACAAAAATTCACAAAATTTCTTATGTAACTAGTGGGATACTTGGGTACTGGAGTAGTGCTAGTTAGTGTAAGAAAAACATGAAACTAACGAAAATTATTACTTATTTTGCAAAAATTCTGAGAAATCACAATGGCACTTTTAGTTATGAACTGAACAAGTTATTTCCAGGTTGTTTTCGGAATGTGAAGTTACCTCTTAGGGATAGTATGCGCTAATGAAATTTCTATACAAAGTTTAAGATTGTTATTGACTTGACAGAATGGCTAAGAGTCGCGCCTACTCAACTTGAATAATTATCTGTTAGAATGTTGCTAGGTATGGTCGAGGTGTCACATGCGAAATGCAGTGAAGTGTACTGTTGTGGAGGAAATATGGGGCTCGCAAGAGCTGTAGCGCACAATACTGCTGTCTGCTGTCTGTGCTGCTCGCTGCTGACAAATAAGATAACTCTCGTTCTACCTGGATTGACCTTTGCCAATCAAACTCTCCCTACACCTTGATGAAGTCAAGGACTCCTATTCGTCCCTAGTCTAACTATTGGCGTCGCACACCGGTCAGATAACCAGTCCACCGCGATGCCACTCAAAAATTCGCTCACAGGCATTTAACTATAACTCTGTCCGTTCACACCGCATAATAAGTGTAGCAACCAACACAGTGAACAATGCTTAATTGCAAGGACTCAATATAGAGTCGCACTCCGATTCGCTCTTGGCAGAGGTGCTCTCCCAGTGAAGTACTGAGGAGAGACTTGTTCCTCACTCTTTGAGTACATGTACGAGCGCACACGCTCTCGTTATGTATTCTCGCTCCAAGAGCGACAATGGAACGGCCCCTCTTCACGACAGACGTGAAGGGGTTTATCTTTCAGTCTCTTCCATTACTCCTTCAGCTCAAGGCATCAGAAATATCGCCTGCCAATCAACATTGCTCTTCTAAAACGGGAGAATGACGTTTCATTTAAGGTGACCAATCCAGGAATCTGTAGCATCGGCGTTTGGCGTTTGCTGTCTCCCTGTGAAAACCTTTGAAACTGCGTGCTATGTTTGTAAAGAATGCATAGGCTGGGCGCTCCCACACAATGTAGGGAAATTTGCTTTTAAGTCGAACATGAGGTCGTTCTCCCCTTTCACTCGGGCACACGCTGTCCGCTCCACGGGCCGTCGATGTCCAACGTAGATAGTCTGAATCGTCCTCTGAAGGGACCGGCCTCTCGGCGTGCAGTCCGCCGCTCCCGAACTAAAAGCTCTTGCGACCGTCGTGTCTTGGATGTATGTGTGTACGCCAGCCTCGAGTATCTCAACCCTGGTGCGCACTTGTTATTTGCGTATCGTTTAAATGAATACATACAAATTTGACTTTATCTTATCGAGTTTCGGTTCGAATGAAGCGTCTTGACGTGCGGAATATGATTGTGAGGGCGGAATATGTAAGCAATGAAAGTCAGGAGACCACGACGTCTTGCAACCGATAACATCAGCAGTTTGATCCCATAGGAACTTACCTCTACAACTACTTTAAGACTGAAATTGGACACAAAGAAAAAAATACGTATTGCACTATGTTGCCTGCACCTTGTACAAATTGGCCAAGTCTGATCAAGATTGTTTATTAACACATGGGAAAGTTCCCTTGTTAGCAGTTGTTTAGCTCGCAGCGCCATTGGGGACATGCGTCGGGTACCGAGCCGTTTACAGGCACATTGGGCTCGTAAACTGGAATGTTGGTCTGGCAGTCGAGAGGCAAGGCAGCGGTTTGCAGAGCGTGTGCCGTCTCGGTTCTGGTTCGTTGGTTGGTTGATTCAGGGAATGGGACCAAACAGGGAGGTCACTGGTCCCATCGGATTAGGGAAGGATGGGGAAGGAAGTCGGGCGTGCCCGTTTGCAGGAATCATCCCGGCATTTACCTGAAGCAATTTAGGGAAATCACAAAAAAGGTAAATGAGGATGGCCAGACGCGGGTTTGAATCGTCGTCTTCCTGAATGCGAGTCCATTGTGTTAACCACTGCGTCACCTCGGTCAGTCTCGGCTCTGGGTGGGCCAGCTGAACCATCGCCTTCAGAGGAGGCAAATTTGGAATCTGTACATCGGGCGAATGAGTCGCCTGTCTCGGCAGGCTGCGAGAAGAAGTTTGCCATCATAGTGGCTACTCGTGACAGCCCCTGTCCAACCAAAAGAAATGTCCTTGGTAAGCACCGTTCAGAGCTCTGACTGTGGCAGTGAACGCGTGACTTTAAAATACAGTAAAGTCTGATCGGCGCTATTTGCAGGGCCTTATTTCCTATCAGTTTCAGTTGCCCTCTACTCGGTGGTTACTGCTGCTGCCCACATCTTTGAAAGGAGTGTGTTATTTAAGGTTTACCGTTAAATGGTTTCCTCCGTTAATTTGTTCGTGTGGCTGTGGGTCGAGTTAGAGCTTTTATCTTATGGTTTAAATTGGAATGTTTATCAGTTAAGTGTCCTGGTTTGGATTGGGATAATAGTTATTCGTGGCACAGCTTGTCTGACCTTGCATAATTGGTGCGTTTGGTTTTCAAGAAGCTGATGTAACTCATCTTATTTGACGCTTAGTCTTGCTTAATTTTATTTCATTAGGCTCCCCTGATTTGCACTGTCCTTGCAAGCTTCAAGCTAGCTGTATCACCCCCGTATCACTTTTATCAAGACTCCATTTCTTTCTTGTTTTATTTTTGTACGTGGGGTTTAAATTATTAAGGAATTTCCGTCAGATGCAGGGTCTGTTTACATTTATTCTGGATTCTATTGATGCGGTTTATTCATGCACTCGTTGCTGCTGCTTGGCTACTCAGTAGTTAACAAACAAATGGTTCAAATGGCTCTGAACACTATGGGATGGACAGGGAGTAAGAACCCAATACCTATATGAACTATTAAGTAAGCACAAACGTTAGATATTAAATGTGTTCACCATAGGGTGATAATGGAACCTGAAACGACGATATAAAAGATTTTTGCCCAGTAATGTTTCGAACCCTACGCCTTTCGCTATTGCCTTATACCTACGATTAAACACGACGTATTTATTGTTTCTTCGCCAGGAGCTAGATGTACACATCTTCGGCTACATGTAACGCAACGAATGGTTCTGTGCTGCCTGGGACTCCAACGCCGCACATATCGTCGTTGTTAATCTCACATAAGAGGTGTCAACTATCAAATTCTTTTTCATTAGTAGTTAGGATCGTGCCGTTCGTAGAGACCATGAGGAGTTTTGCATCGTGAAGAAATAACGAAATGATTGGACAGTATCATCTTGAAGGGACCAAATCCAGAGACAAATTGTAATCGGAGCTCGAATCCCAGTCCACTGCCAATATTTCAAAATCTCAAGGTCTCTTAAAAATGAAGATCCTATGACCTTAAATGACGATTAGTCGATGAACTAAAATAACGTTACTTGTGCAAGAAAGTTTACTACAGTTGTAAGCAACAACTTCCACCTCCTACAGCCAACGCTAATAAAATTCTGTTCCAGTCAGTAACGAATGGACATGTTTAATGCTGATTTGGATCCACGGTACAGTCCTACGATTTTACTTGGTGTTACTGGAAATGAAGACTTCCACTTGAGCTGTTGTTGTAGTAAATTAATCGTGGTCTAGTAGTCAACATCATGCAGTGCAAACGCAAAGCTGTGGTATCAAACCCATCCTTCTCCTTTCTCTTTTAAGCCGTATTCCATCTGGCAGCACCCTGGAATATCACTGGTACTTTTCCTTTCATTTTCGGTGTCTTCCAACATATCTAAGGGGAATATCCTTGTCGGCGAAATGGATTTACGCAACCACAGCTTTGGGTGGAAACCAGTTGCACCTGGTGATTGTATAAAGTCCGTTTCATACGAACCGATTATCTAGTTACAATTGACCTCTCGCGGTAGGTGCACGTCACGTTGCTGCTTATAAATCAGCTGACAACCACGCCGCCAATGAATTAGTGACGTCAGTGGTCACTTGACTCTGGCGAATGCAGAAGTGCAAAATTCTGAGAATGCTACAGAGTGTACATGCACAGAAAGAGGTCCGTGGCAATGCCTGCTAACATCGTAATTTAACGAACATTTGCTTCTCTCATTCCAGTTATTGTAATGAAACTTGTGATTTGTGTCTTCTTAATATTTAACTTATTAGGCGTTTGTCTTAGTAACGTTCTTCCACAAGAAAGACTAACTATCTGAGAGTAAAAATGTGTTTAGCTTTAAAAATCCTGCACTCTGCACCAATAAGAATATAAAGAGACAAATATTTTGATGAAAATTGTTTCAACGGTCAAAACGTCACATTTTTTGAATGAGGAAATTAATTTCAAAGTTCCCCCTGAGCAGCCATAGCGTACGGATCTCCGTGCCGGCACGTTCGCAGGAGCTCAGTCCGTCAGTTCACCTGATGATGGCGACATGTTTGATCGCCGAAATATTGTGTCCTTTGGACACTATAGACCGGCAGTACACCCGTGGATATTTTGATTATCAAATACGCCGGGAGAAACTCAAGAATCACAATTTCAAAGTTATTTGTTACTAAGAAACCAAGATACAAAGATAAAGTAAAAAGGAGTTACTTACTGCATTCTTAATACTGTTTGACATGACGGTATGTTTATTTACAATCGAGCACGTAACTTTTATTCTGAAACGTTTGGACGACACTTTCAGTTCTCAACAACGTGGAGAATAAAGCATACGACTTTTGTCAAGAACATCAGCAGTGAATGTTGTTTTCTTTAATAAACTGCGTGGTCACTGCTAGTGCCTTAATTCTGTTATTACTTTTAGACTTTTTGGTAACAGAATGGTCCCCCATAGCCTCACATCCATTGCTGTGATGCCAAAATATACAGCAGCAGCTCTCATAATGAAACTTCCTGGCAGTTTAAAACTCCGTGCCGGTCCGAGACTCGAACTAGAGAACTTTGCCTTTCCAAGGCAAGTGCTCTGGTAGAGGTCCTCAGGCAAAGCTCCCGAGGTCGAGTCTCGATCCAGCACATACTTTTAATCTCCCAGGAAGTTTCATTCAGCGCAGACTCCACTGCAGAGTGAAAAATTTCATTGCAGCTCTCACAATACACGCAGTTTTGGTTTAGAGGCACCCACATGCCTTGCTCATACTGTGGCATCAAGCAGTCAGGTCTGCAAGATGAGTGGTCTGCCAAGCGAATGGATTCATTCTTATTTATCGAGTAACATGAACTCTAGTACTCACAATTAAGTTACAAGTTATTCTCCTGTTTGAATATTACGCAACGGATACGGAAACGCATATCTGACTATTAGTAATTTACACAACTCTGTTCACTACGCACTGGCAATACCACATTTCCTTTCTTATTTAACGGCTTTGATCAACACGTGGCCATCGCACTGAATATGAATGGCGCACACATTATAAATTCTGGTATCATGACAACATACTATTCGAAGGAAAAGGCCACCAATCTTTTTCTTTTCACTATCTTATTTACTCCGATAAATTCTATAACCTAAACCCACAAATTCTATAACCTACAACAATAACACATGAGAAATTCCGCCCAGTGGGCACGGCTTTGCATTGGTGATCCTCTATCTTATGGTCTCGAGTTTATTTAAAACTGCCGTGCACTTTCTGGATAGGATGGTGGATCTTTTGCTATATCTCACACTTCGACTCTCACACCCATCATCATGAAACTTTCCTCCAGACCGAGTGGTACAAAAAGGAACATGCATAACCCACTGCCTCTGAAACTATCTTGTTACTCTCCCATGCCAACCACACATACTTAAATTTCATGAAATACGTCACACCGGCAACATACAATACAAAGAATAGTCACAACGTTATAAACACATCACTTTCAGCTTTCCCACTTCAATTAGTATTTATCCCAGTCTCACACGACACTGCCCCACTTCGTAATTTTTCTTTCCTACTACGAACTCTGGAGGATATATGCACGTCTTCCTGTGCAATGCAAGCCAAGTGGCGTTGCTGGATAGACGGCTGACTCACCTTGCTTCTCTCTCAGGGTATTATATTTTGAGTCAAGCGACACACGGAAACATAACACGCAAAGTAATATTAAGAACATATTCACCAGACACGCGAGGCCTCAACAGATACCATGGACGAGTACTTCTCTTTATCCTTTGTCTCATACACAGATTGAGACACACACAGTACTCACCACTGGAAGTACTCGTCTCCAATTTCAAGTCCTTCACACGCCATTTCTTAAATATTTCCAACTTATAGTACACAAGCTAGTAATTCAGCTTAACTTAAGCACTTGGAAGTATTTCAACTTATTGCTACACGTGGTTTCATTGTGACTATTGGTCACTTCCGAAGATTACTATGATCCCCTTAATATTACCTGCCTGCCATTTAATTCTCCCCACAAAAGTTCCTGAAATAGAGATATTATTATTCCAAACTACTCTTAAGTATTTCACATGCATACCATGTCTCCGCTCTTTTGTCTTTACGGAGCACACCTAAGACAGGTCTTACCAACACTAGAACCAGCGGCAGAGTGCTGAAACATGGTCGTTCTTCAGGTCATCTCGCAACTCCGCCGAGGTGGGGGAAGACCATGCTACCCATTGGTCAGCCACATTTCAGGCGCTCTGAGCTCCGGTAAATTTCATCTCTTTGGTTCCACCAAAGGTGACCAAAAGATCGTCTCAAAGATGATCATATATTCACATTCATTATCTGCGGTTAGCAGACAACCATACATTCATTCATTTCACAGATCTCACTAAACTGGATGTAGGGATTTATTTTGTGGGAGTGCACATGTGATCAATTAAATAAATAAATTGTCATTCTTTCCCACACTGGTAGCCGGCTTCACTGTATTAATTGAAATTGAGTTATTATTAGAAAAAAATATGTTGTTCTGACAAGAATAATGAAGAATGTTGTACCTATTTTCAATGTCGGGCGGTACTGTACCCTTTCATGATGTTGACGCGTAAACAAAATCGACCAGTTGCGATACGTGACAGTGCACGAATAAGACACCAGGAGCGCTGCAGGAATCTCACTTTGCCAAGCACCAAACGAACTAAACGCGAACCTTCCGCCTGTTGTAGTGTTTCTGCATGACCTGGGGTACTGAGATGCAGGTGGCTGCCAAAGGAACTCAGATACTGAATTAAGAACTTTGTGGAACTGATTTGACAAACGCTAAGTTGTGGCCCTGGTAATTAAGTCCTGGGTATTGCGGTTGGCAATAAGCATTAAAGATATACAGCTGGGAAAAAGGGATTCACAAGCTACTGAATTAAAATCTTGGCTCAAGTGAATCTAAGTTTATTGCAGTCATTCTCGGTAAGCACACGTTAAAAGAAACATGAAAATAAATCGTAATTGGGCACAAGTCAATAGCAACGCTTAAATAGGACAAATAAATGAGGTAGAACAAGCACTTGTCAACCTGGGAAATTTCTCAGAAAAGAAATTAGGGAGTTCAGAAATAATTAATATCCAAACAACTTAATCACCGGAAACATTGCCGCTGGTGGTCACACAGTGACCGTACAGAGAATGGAAAACAAACGTGCAACTACACACACTCGCCTAGTCAAGGATAAGCCAAAATGAATTTAACTGAGTGACCAAAAATGCCTAACTTCAATCCATCCTAAGCAGCCGTTACAGGCAGATAATGCCATCACGATCGACGTGTAGAGACGTGAGGTGCGTACATTCCCGATGGCTGCCACTTCCGCCCTCCCGGGAATGCACAGGCTGCCTCTCAGAGCCAAAGGTCTGTTCGCTGCTGCATTCTCTCATAGAAGTCCCCGGCTCCACTCTGAACTCCGAAGGAGTGTACTCTTGGCTATCGTAGCACCAAATCTGTTCCTCGTAGTCTTAGCCCTAAATCAGTCTCTACCACGGCTCCTGTCTCTGGTCTGAGCAAAGTTCATGCCACGAAACACCATCATCCAATTAAAAAGATGCTACAAATTCTGGCCAGTGACGTGATCTTTAAGGCGCCGTCTGTTGTCCCACCGAATAAGAGGTGTAAAAATATCTCCAGCAGCCGGCTTCCCACTGATGCCATTTCTAGAACATTTTGTTGAGCTACCGTATGTCATCGATTTCTGTTTTTTTTTTTTTCTGCCAGCTCATTGTTAATGTTGTAACGTTCCAAGTGCAACGTTCTTTAAAATAATGAAATAATAATCTTCTCGATTGCGTCGAGTGGATGTCTGAACTGTGGATTGGATACAGAACTCGAATTTTCATGTTGGGTGTCGTAAGTGCAAGTGGTGTGCTTACTCTGTGTTATTGTAGGCAAACCTTTACACGAATTGATTGGGAAATGCAACTCACCAATAAAGAAATACAGTCACTGCAAAATAAATTCAGCCCCTTAGGTTCAAATGGCTGTGAGCACTATGGGACTTAACATCTGAGGTCATCAGTCCCCTAGAACTTAGAACTAATTAAACCTAACTAACCTAAGGACGTCACACAGATCCATGCCCGAGGCAGGATTTGAACCTGCGACTGCAGCGGTAGCGCGGTTCCAGACTGAAGCGCCTAGACCCGCTAGGCCGCACCGGCCGGCCAGCCTCTTTGTCACTGAATCCTCTGGCCCTGTTCAAAAGTGATAACTTTGGTCCCTGTGCACATATAAAATAAATTAAATTGTCTTACCTGTAAAGCAGCAACGGTGGTAAGCGATATATTCTGGTCTCTCTTTAAAAAATATAAATATGCTAACTACAGGCTCAGCAGTGTGCAATGCTGGCCATAATACTTGAAATGCACCTAAAATTCATTTTGCTGATAAACAAGAACATCTAAGAAACTCCAACTTCTTTGAAAAATACATGACTTGGACTGGAAGGCGGTACTGACTATCGTAAATTACTAACACTGTGTTTTTTTAGCAAAATTATGTTACAAGTTAAGTGTGGCTTTTCAAAAACGTGTGACAACTGAATCTACATTACTCAGAATTGATTCAAAACAATGAGATTTAAACAACAAGTATTATAACTTGGCTCGAAGTGAATGATCATGCCCTTTTGGGCATGACCGCAGCCACCTGCCAACCTGCCGTCTGTGAGTGGTTACTGTCCGTTGACATCGATCATAGGAGGTGGTCGCATTAATGTGACTGGGCCCTATAATATCACAATTACTGCTGATTTTCGCCACAGTTACTTCGATATATTTCTCGATGGCCGACTGCAGTTTGATCGTCCTCATTTGCTTCTGTTTAACCTGCAGCATCCTCGCTGCCAGTCTTTTCGTGCTTCTGCTGTGTACGAACTGCATCGGTGCTACAGGTATGTCGGCAGCGAACCTTCCTGAGACTCGGTTTCCGCATTCCTGCTGGCCACGTGCGGCCGCTCCCCGCGTCTTCTGCCGCTCGCCCTGCGCCCTGCGCCCTAGGACGCGCCCCTTGCCGCGGTTCGGCGCGGCGGCGCGTTTAGTGGCCGCTGACGGAGGCGGCGCGGACTGCCGAGGCTGGCCAAACAGCGGGGGCCCAGCTGCAGCTGTTTGTGCGCCGCGCCGGCTCTTCTGTACAAATTACAAGTATTTGCCCTGGGCAGCAGCCGCGCGACGGCGTCGGCGTGGGCGGACGCCGCCGCTCCTTCCGACGTGCAGTCGCATTTCCGCTGCCCGCTGCCCCCGACGCAGCGAGTCCAGAGTGCCGTCAGCATCGTCATCCTCGTAAAATCGTAAGGATGCGATTGAACACGCGAAGTTTCTGCACATGATGGGTACTCATGCGGTTGTAACTATAACCTAGAAAAACACCAAGCTGTGACTATGAAGCTTGATGAGGTGACAGTTGCTGCAGAGTACTTCTCTGCTAACTGTAACATATCGCCTCTATGGAAACTTGCAACTATTTATGGGAAATCTAGGTGCATTATTGACCTACCTGTCAGAGATTTCAACGTAGATTTCGTAGAGCGTACAGACAGGAAAAATGCACTGGAATCCTTATTTGGATGTTCCAGTCTAATATCAGTAGTTCAATTTTTAAACTCGTTTTCAGCAAGATATCAGGATCCTGACTGATAACTTCTCATAGACAGTGCTCACCCTGTAACAATTACTGTGTACCAATTGACAATCTCTAACTATGATTGCAATTAGTGGAAATTAACAGTACAACACCTTACAGCCCTGAGAGAGGTTCATAAAAAGCAATGAGTCTTATCAATGAAGACAGGATGCCGTGTTCTAAGACTAACTTGAGTTGGGGTTATGGGGGGAAGAGACCAAACAGCGAGGTCATCGGTCTCATCGGATTAGGGAAGGACGGGGAAGGAAATCGGCCGTGCCCTTTCAAAGGAACCATTCCGGCATTTGCCTGGAGCGATTTAGGGAAATCACGGAAAACCTAAGTCAGGATGGCCGGACGCGGCATTGAACCGTCGTCCTCCCGAATGAGAGTTCAGTACACTAACCACTGCACCACGACTAACTTGAAGAGGCTGGTGTGGGATGAAGTACATATAAAAAGAGATGTTAATGTCAAATTCAATTTATCACATAGTAAACTTCTGTCAATATTCGAAGCATTATTCACAACATCCTTTACAAAAGAAAAATTGCAAGCAATCCGTGGGTAACGAATACAATTAAAATCTAATGTAACTGGAAGCCGTAAATTTATTTAAAGGCCAGAATAGGTCATCATGCGACATACTACAAAAATGGTGCAATATTTTAAGGAAAATCTATAACATGTCAAAATTATCACATCCTGATTGACATTAATAATGCAGATAATTAGATTAAAACTGTATGGGATACTGTTTTTTTATCCCGCCTAGAAGGCGGCGTGTGGGTTTGTTCCTGTAAGCTGAATGGGTAGGCCGAATGTAGGAAGTGAGTAGGAGCAGTTGAGGTAAGATTCTCGGTACAGCTTGTTACCTAAAAGCACATTTAATTATTAGTCAATGAGATACGTAACTTTACATTGAAGGGCCCGTAGGTGCGAAACCGTATTCCCGTCGTAAGTAGATACATAGTCTCAATAGCAAGATGAGGTTGAAGCTATGTTTCCAGGCCGTTTGCTCTTGGTGAAATGGGCAGAATCTGTAGCGGAGTTCGTAGATCTCGACAGCACCGGCTAGAGGGCGCTGTCGTCACTGTCTGCCATAGTAGTAACTTAATAACTTGCTTCTAAGCCGTGGCATCGTTGCTAACGATACCACAATTATCAAATGGGAGGTTGAAGTGCCAGCTGTGTACAATACAATAACAATTAAATAAAATGACAGCGCTGTAACTGATAATTTACAGGTTCCGAGTACTTTTCACAATAACTTTCTAAATTTAGCAGCAAAAATAGTATTAAATTGGTTTAGTTGAAGAAACGAAAGAATATATTAAAAATATTGTTTCAAAAAACTTTAAGCAAATAGAAGTATCGCTAGCGCCCTTCAGTGAATTTAACTGAAAAAATGAAAGTTCACAATGTGCTGCTTGAATTTCAGACAGAACTCAGAAAATTTGTTATAACTTCACAAGTTTTGTTGTTACTGATATATGTAATGCATTCCGGACAGATTAAAATATACAACTGTTAAATTTGTTTTTGAGAAAGGTGACAAGAAAGGCTTAAACAATTATCGTACAATTTCCTTACAGACATCTTTTTCTAAATTACTCTAAAAGGAAAAGTACTCAAGAGTATCCTCACATTTTAGTAGGAACAATTCACTTAGCGTATTAGATTATGGATTCCTAAAAGGTTGCTCAACTGGTAATGCTATTTATATATTCAGTCACCAAATATTAAAAGGCAATATTAAATTACTCCAAACGATATTTTTTGCGATCTTCCGGAAGCATTTGACCCTGTAGATCATGCTACATTCTTAGATAAACTCAATTTTTATGGAATTAATAGCCTCACACACAACTGATTTGAATCATACTTAACAAATTGCAAGACATTGTGCTGAATAATTCAAACAGTGTTGGAAGGTTAGAATATTTTAGAGACTGGAGAGAAATGACAAAGGGAGTCCCATATGTAGATACCTGTTCAAGGCCCTATGCATTGTAAGTGCACCGCCACAATGAATATATTCGCTGATGAAATTAGTCATAAGTAATCCATCAGAATTTCGGAAGGACAGTGAGGTCCTTACCAATGACGTCAGAGGAAATAATGACCTTTATCGCCCAATGTTAAAGCTGTCAGTGGCACAGAAAGGAGCTCAGTAACAAGCAACAAACTTTCTTGATCATTTGCCCAATAGCATAGAATCTCTGCCAGGTAGCTAAGCAAACTTTAAATCTAACCTGAAATCATTTCTCCTGTGCAATTCATTCTATTACATTGACGAACTTACATTTAAAAACTGATAGCCTGCAAAAAAACTTGTTTTTATGTGGTTTCATGAGGGGCACAAAATTATGTGTTTATCAATGTTAACACTTATTCTGTGTAGGTACACCGTAAACCGATTCTTTCGAAATAATTTCTATATAAGAAACATTCACATGGTCTATGGGGAATTTACCTTGCTAAAGAAATAACAAATATATTCACTCTTAAATGTGACACATTTTTCCCAGTCATGAATGAATTGTCAGAGAGCTTGGATGTTGAAATGTGCATTTGACTATCCAAGAAACGTTCCACCTCGCAAATCAAATCATCTTCATTATGAAAATGCCTGACACGAAATGGCTTCTTCATCCGAGGAAGGAGGAAGAAGTCACTGGGTATCAAACCTGGAGAACAGAGGGTGGAACAAGAGGGGGAGAGTGGGGGGGGGGGCAATAAAAATGTTTTAACTCGAAAGAAGTAGTGTGGGTGGCTGTGTCCTACCCAGATTGAGAGCGAGCATTTTTGACCCTCGGACAGCTACCCACCATGCTTCGTCCTGGCAGGCCCCCACATTTCTCATCAGGAGATTTCAGTAGTGTGCTCCTTTGATAGTTTGCCATCTAACGAGCATAATTTGTTGGCTTCACACCACAGCAGTCCCAAAAACCGTTCAGCATCGTCTTCTCCTATGATGCTGTTACTATCGTCTGTTTCGGCGGTGGTGAACCCATCTATTTCCACTGCCTGCTTTGCTCCTTTGCACCGGGGTCATAGTGGCGACCATGGTGTCCATGGTGATTAGGCAGCTGAAAAGGTAATCTGGATAGATGTGCCACTGCTGCAACGTTTTCCACTGCTGCATCGATCGGTGGGCTCTTTGAATGTGTGTGAACAGTCACTGAATCCCGCAGTAGGTAGCTTTTTAACGCACAAAATATAGTGCAAGATGCTTGAACCGAATCCATGACTTTCACTTATTCTTCTATCTCAGTACATTTTCTGTATGGTGCCCCACAGCTCATATATACATGAAAAAATGCCATACTACCGCAATGAGCTGCTGGTAAAAAGCTTCAGTTACACAACCAGTTATTCAAGTTAATAATAATGAGTACGCTGCCCATCATAGTCTTTATAGGTTGGCGACGTAATTTCTGTTACGATATAACACTATCGTCTAGTTCATGGTTTTATCGTCTCACGATATTGATTTTACATTTCGCCTAACATGAAGCTGTAGATACTTTTACGAACGTGATGACTGTCAATCGACAGAAACTGGCTGTGAAAATAAAGAATTTTACCAGCAGCCCAAGGGAGTAACAGGACAGTTTTCAAATATTCTACCATCGCCTCAATACTTGCACAAGTACCAAGGCCTGCGGTTCTTTACAGAGAGATGACCTGCCACATCGTTCTTCCTTTTTAAGGCTTACTGAACAGAAGTAGCTATATTTTTTTCGAGATGGTGATTGTAATTGAGCAGCACTCTTCAAGTTAGTGACGACCTGTAGTATTCACACATCGGTTGAAGGGTTGTCTCTAAGCATCAAAGTAAGAAAAGAAAGGATAGTAGGTGCAATCATCTGAGAGAACTCAGAATCATCCGCATCCGGCCATTGTGATTTAGGTATCCTCTCTTTCCCTAACTCACTTAACGCACACACTATTTCACCAAAAGTACACAGACACATGTTAGTGGACATTAATAAGCGGTGGGTCCACCCTTCGCCTTCATGACGGAGTTAACACTGCTGGGGGACATTTTCAGTGAGGTTCTCTGAATGTCTGTGAAGGGATGTCAGTCATGTATTCTACAAGCGCCGAAATTGGAGAAGGATTTGAGTCATGTCGACGCAATAACTCACGCCAGAGTTGTTCCATAGGATTCAGGTAGGGACTGGACTAGGACATGGCGGGGTTTGAAATTCTATGTGCTGTGTAGGCTGAAAATTAGAAATTCACCTTCCCCAGAACGGCGTCTGCTCGATGACCCATCACTGGGCAACTTAGATACTTACAAGATGATGTGAAAGTATCGTTGGTAAAAAAAAAAAGCACCAATCTACAATTACTGATGCCTCATAAAATTCTGTAGAAAAACAGTCAATAAAAAATTTACCGGGCAGTAAGATAATGGATTGGCTTCTGGAAAATAATGTCCGAAATTTCCACACAAAAATGTTTATTTGTTCTTATAACCAAAGAAAAGGCACTATTGAGTCCATATTTAAACTATTGGTTATTTTCGCCAAGTTCACAATTCATACACTCATTTCGCATGCACAGCAGCGAAAAATCTGTCCAAATCCGACCCGAGTTAAACAACGTTTCCACAGTCATTAATTCCACCACTAACATGAGTTATTACATTCGGTCCTTCGGGTGGATTTCAAAAGAGAAATTGCTCGCCAAAAATGATCATTGTTTGAATACTGGAACATGCCACGCAGATACTACGAAGGCCAAATTTTGACACGAGAATATCATTCCAATAATACAGTTCTAAAACTTCCAACCTTCACGAAACTGTCCGTAACTACATCAGCATTAGTCACGAGACGTATCAAACGCGAGGAACTAAATATTCCTTCATTTTACACATTATGTTGACTCACACTAGTAACATGACCATCCGCGTTCAAAGCTAGTGAGAGGCTCCCATCCTGTGGCCTCACTCCCAGTATAACTATCAGGTAATGAGTGGGAACCGTCTCAATTCTGATTGGCTAACCATACTTGGTGCCAATCGGAATGCTCGCTTATGATCATACTCGCGCCAAAACTGGCCTGCACCAATCCTTACATACAGACGCATCTACGTCTTTCTGATATACAAATATTAAAGTAATGTTTAATACTACGAAAGCGAAAACGCAATAAATCTGGAAATATCCTTTAAATACAGACAATACTCCAGCTGACTTTCTGGCTGCTCTGTTACAATACCAATCACACCTAGACATACGTTATCAGCAAAGTGGGTAAATTCCCTATGAACATTTTCCCACGACAGGCTTGCGTAATTATTGCAGGTTAATTAAGACAGTATATAATGCAACATTAAAATTTTACGAATATCTCACGTACACGCTCTCATTCACTCACATATACTCCCACAACAATCTTAGACACCAATAATAATTTTGTCTCATTTTTATATTCAGAAAACAAAAAATAATTATAAAGTTTTAATATGAAAATCTCAATTAATTAATTCAGCACACTGAGAGTACTGTTTATGTTTTTAGATAATACAAGAGGATAAACTATTATATTTCTTAACTGTATTTAGTTTCTTGAGTGTCGGCTTTTTACTTTTTTAGCAATTTTTTTTATCTCTGAAACTATGACAGTTATAACGCTGAAATCTGGATACAATCTTCTCCTGAATGTTAAAAGGTAGTGACCGATTTTGAAAACGATTGAATAATATTTAATATCATTTATTTAGGTTCTCATAGGTGGTGAATGTACGCATCCAGTAAGAGACATTGGAAAGCTTTCCCACGGCAGGTAGTGACAGATGTGCGTGTGTCTCCCGGTTATACCGGCAGATGTCAGCCTCCGAACTTACATGCAGCTAGCTATGGTAAAACAAACGTTCGCTCGGAATAAACTTGCGACGCTACAGACTGCTCAGCCATTTTCAGGAATTTATTGTCCACAGATCACACGTCGATAGATTACGTTTTTATGACAGGCGCACTGTCATGTTGATTCCAACAATCGTTGCCTCTGAGCTGTTGCTTTATTCTGTGCAGTATACAATTTTATAAAATGTGTCCGCATTTTCTCAAGCGCAATAAAGAGATCCCAGCCTGTCCATGAAGAACACCCCAACACCGCAACACGACCTCCTCCTATCCACGAAAATCACCCCAACACGGGAGCACGACCTCTCCCTGCCCGCGAAAAACATCCCAACACCACAACACGACCTCCTCCGTACTCCACTGTTGACAATACACGTGACGGCCGCTAACGTTCTCCAGGCATTTGCTGAACCCAAACCCTTCCGTCGGATTGACGCAGGGTATAGTCTGATTCATCAGTTAGGATCAGCCCTTTCAGTCATCCAATACGCAGTGACGTCACTTTTTTTTTTACACCATCTCGTTGAGTGCAGAAACGAGTCGCTTAGTAGGAGCTGCTCGACCATTGTGCCCCAGTATTTGTAAGAATCTGCGCACAGTCATTGCATGGACTGGGAAATCTGGAGCGATTCCTTCCTTTATTTTATGAGATTTTTGCAACCATGTTCCACAATGCTGGACGGTCCCTACCCGTCAGCGCACGAGGTCAGCGTGGTTTTGGTTTGGTTGTGGATGCTCATTCGCATTTTCACCTCACAAACATGTCACCATCAATTGACTTGGGCAGCTTTAGAAGGGGAGAAATGTCCTGATGGAACTGTTGCTCAGGTGACATCCAATGAGTCGTCCGCTGGAGGTCCTCGAGCTCTACTGAAGGACCAGCTCTGCTGTTACTGCTTCTCTGCTGACTACACAGCACTCCCCGTCTCCTTTTATATGGGCGGGTCCGCCTAGCGTGATATCTAGTGGTCAATTCTGCATTACACAGATGTGTCCAGATAGCTTTAATTAGGTAGTGTATGCGACAAGGTTCTTTTAAAAAGACGCAGACGATTTCATTTTCATTCCTTCAGCAATTCGGGATTGTACTCCGCCGGTAATGGCCTCGTCGTCCACGGAATGTCATACCATAATCTTCATTCCTTTCTTATTTACTGGCAAACTTCTAATGTATTCAGCAGGAATACTTCAGCTCACTAAACTGAGTTTAGAGGGATGTATTGCAATGAAATTAACAGAAGGAACGAAGATTAGGATTGAACGTCCCATCGACATCGAGGTCGTTAGAGACGGAGCACAACCTCGGGTTCTTTCAGTGATGGGGAAGGAAATCGGCCGTGCCTTATCCAGGGAACAATCCCTATCTTTTTAGAGAAATCACGCAAAACGTAAATTGGGATGGCTGGACGCGGTTTTGAACCGTCTTCCTCCAGAATATGAGTCAAATGTGCTAACCATGAAATGAATGGAATACTCCATTGAAGATTACTATATAACCTAGTGGTTTTATTAATATAAATTTACGTCACTAAAATGCATTGGGAAATAAAACAGCTGTTCGTTGAAAGAGGCTACAGGTTCGATTAACTCATCCTCCCATCGAAGTTTAAGCTTCCTATGCTTTTGTTAGGTCATTCGTAGCGAATGCTTGTATCAGAAAAGCATGGCGGACATTGTCCCCTTCCTCCACCCATTAGCAAGGCGTGTAAGATAAATGAGATCGTATACTGTGAGTTGCCCTTCGGTGGTATTTTCATTCCAATTTCATAGCTCCACACTTTATTGCATCGATGGCTTTTCTTACGATAAGTTAGGTACATTTTATGATGTGTTTTATGACATTGACACTGATGTTCAACTGAAAAAAAATCGAACGAATTAATAAATAATGTGAATATTGTTACATTTTACAAATATTTCAAGACATCAAAACTAGGCATGAGTAACTGGTTTTACTGTAAACGTAACACATTGTTTTGTGCGGTTAATACCTCTAAAATGATTTACCTACCGTGATACTGAAGTAATTATGTAACTCATTTGTGGAATATTTTCTTACCGGCATTTGGTGATTTGTAAACGGACGGGCACCGTCATGTGAAGAAGAGAGGAAATTTAGGGTTTCACGTTCCATCGGCTCAGAGTGAATACAAATGAAGCAGGAAGTTCTTCGTAGTTATTTTCCCAGGAAATAAGCGTCATATATCATCACATGTGATAGTTCGTAGTATAATATTCCTCAAATATAGTCTTCAAAAATGTTCAAATGTGAGTGAATTCCTAAGGGACCAAACTGCTGAGGTCATCGGTCCCTAGACTTAGGCACTACAACACACACACCCATGCCGGAGAGAGGACTCGAACCTCCGGCGGGAGGGGCCGCGCCATCCTTGACATGGCGCCTCAAACCGCACGGCCACTCCGCGTGGCCAAATATAGTCTCCAAGAACTGTGAATGTGTGGTTGAATCCTCTAGCAACGACGAAATTAGAGCCCACCCTGAACGGGTCTGTGCTCTGCCGATACTCTTTGGTCATATATGTAGCTCATTTACAAAAGTTTCACTACGAATACCTGAGCTGACGTAATGTATGTCAACATATGATGTCCGTCTACGTATCATTTCACGAGTTACAGAATGCCTGTGAGCAATTTAGTTTGTTCTGTTCGAAAATACTCATATTTACCTTCATATCGCGGAAAATGGATAAGATACAATTAATAGCACTTTTCGCATGCTGTCATCTTCTGAACGTCTCGTTTCGATATGCAGAACTGCTTACAAGATACAGGGAGTTTCATGTGTGACGCTAGCAATGCCTCGGGCACTGCATGAGAACTAGAGTTGTAAACTACTGTAGACTATCTTAAGTAATTGCAGACTACGGTAGTTTTACTAGTTTGATATGATCGTAACCTATACGTAAGGTATACTGCATACCTGTCGAACGTTACCTCATTTCGATCGCTTTGTCTGCCCATGCGATTAGTGTCTTACTAGATTCCTTAAAAACCGTTAGCGGTGAACCATCTAGACATTCACTGTGGATGAGAGACCTGAGTTTCTCCTGGCATATACAACTTTCAAATAACTTCTGGGAATTCAACTAGGTAACACTTTCAGCGACCGCCGATATTTCGGCGGGAGAACACCCCGCCATTCTGAAGGCAAACTGCAACGGACAGGCGGCGTACATGCAAATTTAAAACCTCGGTTCTCGGACTGAAGCAGGAAAGATAACACACACACTGAACACTAGTGCCACCAAAGATGGCCAAAGTCAGAGCTATCGATAGTGAGACTATGAATTCGCAGGTGAGGCAGTATTGACTCTGTCCCTCTGCTTTTTTGACAACGGAGAGAGCCGGATTCCAAACAGAGTTTAAACAGAAACCTCCATCCCTGTTAACGAGATTTGTCGCTAATTTAATCTCGACTGCCTCCCTAATAACACTGTCCCAATATCTGGACGTGCATGCCAATATCTCGGTGTTGTTATATACAGGGTGAGTTTCCTAACGTTACCGCTGGATATATTTCGTAAACCACATCAAATACTGACGAACAGATTCCACAGACCGAACGTGAGGAGAGGGGCTAGTGTAATTGTTTGATACAAACCATACAAAAATGCACGGAAGTATGTTTTTTTTTTTCAAGCAAACCGACGTTTTTTTTAAATGGAACCAATAAAAAGGTGTTAGCATGTGGACGTATGTGCTGTTGCAGTCTCTTCTGTACCGAAGGTCCATCACCGTTCCCTTTGGATCCCTACGTAATTCGGTGCTCTCCGATACACACGATCGAACAGCGGAGGAGTCGTACTCAAGCGTCAACTTTAGGTTACAATATCTCCAGATGTAATTAACATTTTACAATGCAATAAACGGCACTGATTACGTATTTGTTTATGTGTTCAGATGTGCTATCAAAACTAAAGGGGTTCCATTTAAAAAAACGTAGCTTTGTGTTAAAAAACATACTTCCGTGCATTTTTTATGGTTTTTATTAACCAATTACACTAGCCCCTTTCCTCACGTTCGGTCGGTGGAATCGATTCGTCAGTATTTGATGTGGTTTACGAAATATATCCAGCGGTAATGTTAGGTGACTCACCCTGTATATGTACTGAGCATAAACGGCACACACGATTACAGCAGCCAAATAGATCTACTATTGCCAAACATTGCTTGGATAATGGTCACCCCATGTTATATAATAACACCGAGATATTGGCATGCACGTCCAGCTATTGGGACAGTGTTATTAGGGAGGCAGTTGACATTAAGTTAGCGAGAAACCTCGTTAACAGGGATGGAGGTTTCTGTTTAAACTCTGTTTGGAATCCGTCTCTCTCCATTGTCAAAAAAACAGAGGGACACTAGTCAATGCTACCTCACCTGCGAATTCACAGTCTCACAATAGATAGCTCTGACTTTGGTCATATTTGGTGGCACTAGTGTTCAGTGTGTGTGTGTTATCTTTCCTGTTTCAGTCCGAGAACCGAGGTTTTAAATTTGCATGTACGCCGCCTGTCCGTTACAGTTTGCCTTGAAAATGGCGGGGTGTTCTCCCGCCGAAATATCAGCGGTCGCTGAAAGTGTTACCTGGCTGAATTCCCGGAAGTTATTTGAAATTCAGTGTGGATGTATAAAGGTCCGTGTAACGTACTGAACATTTTTGTTCGAAAAAAACCACATACAGAGATTTACCACGTAGCGCTAGCGAACACAATTTCCTCAAAAAGAGGAAAAATTAAAAAACAAAACACATCAAAGATCATTTATTTTTTCGTCGAGCTTGTATAGGACATGTTTCTGTTATTCGTAAACAACTTTCGCACTTATCAATTATAACGGAAACTCTTGCCTTTGTTCATGATGAAGAACATTCTAATGAGTGCAAAACAACAACAATACTTAAATTGACTTTTTAAATGTTTTTGATTGTAAACTGTTTTTGCATAAAAAATAATCGGTTTGGTTATATAAAAGCGTTGAAGTTATTCTAGCAGCTAATTTTTACTACTTATAAAAGGCAATTTATATTTCGTGAGGATACAAAATACACAATGGATTAACACTGGACGATGTACGGTTCTAAATATGTGCAAAACAAACAAACAAAGGGAAGCAATCGGTTACCAGTTTCTCTCTCACATTTCATGTTCCTTTCCCTGTCAGTTCGCCATTGCTAATGGTAATCCTATCCTTTACTACGTCATTTATGTGGTGATGATAATGAGGTCCCATACTACGAGGAGCGTAGGGGACGATGCGGGAGACCCGCACCGCCGACTGGGCAAGGTACTAGCGGAGGTGGATTGCCGTTGCCTTCCTCCGACCGTAATGGGGATGCGCAGTAACCGAACAGTACTTTTGGTAGAGCGCAACTCTAATTAGAACCAATAAGATACCGCGTGACGCGTAAGACCGCTAATCGGGCCGTTTGGCAGATGACATATCAATTAACAACGAGTGTGTGTGTGTGTGTGTGTGTGTGTGTGTGTGTGTGTGTGTGTGTGGAATATGTATAGATTTTACTTTGTTGTTGCCATTATCTACCACGGTACACACAAAAAATCAGCGGACGTTTCTCGTGTCGAACTATGCAGAAACAGAGTCGTATACAAGCACTCACTCGTCGAAAGATCCGTACCTAATGACTGGAAAGTTGCACAAGTCACACCAATACCCAAGAAAGGAAATGGTTGTAATCGGCTGAATTACAGATCTATATCACAAACGCCTGTTTTGCAGTAGGCCTTTGGAACATATACTGTGTTCGAAAATTATGAATTACCTCGAAGAAAACGATTTGTTGACAAATAGTGAGCACTGATCCAGAATATTTCGCTCTTCGTAACACAACTAGCTCTTTATTCTCCAAAAGTAATGAGTACTATCGACACGGGATATCAAATTGATTCCATATTTTTAGATTTCCAGAAGGTTTATGGCACCGTTGCTCACAAGCGGCTTCTAATCAAATTGCGTGGCTATGGAGTATCGCCTCAGTTGTGCGACTGGATTCATAAGTTCCTGACACAAAGGTTACAGTTCGTAGTAATTGACGGAAAGTCATCGAGTAAAACAGAAGTCATATCTGACGTTCCCAAAGGAACTGTTTCAGGACCTTAGGCCCTCTGCTGTTCCTGATCTCAGTAGGAGACAATTTGAGCGGCCCTCTTAGATTGTTTGCAGATGATGTTGTCATTTACCGTCATTTAAAGTCATCAGATGGTGAAAGCTAATTAGGCAAGATATCTGTATGGTGAAAAATAGTGAAAAAGTGTGAAGCCTTCCGCATATGTACTAAAAGAAATCCGGTTACACGATAAAGCACACGGTTCTAAAGGCTATAAATTCAACTAAATACTTAGGGATTACAGTTACGAATAAGATACGTTGAAATAGGGTTGTCATCTATCCTCGACGTTATTTAATCTGTACATTGAACAAGCAGTAAAGAAACCCAAAGAAAATTTGGAGTAGGAGATAAAGTTCGGGGGGAAGAAATAAAAACTTTAAGGTTTGCCGATGACATTGTAATTGTGTCAGAGACAGTAAATGAAGAGTGGTGTAACGGAATGGACAGTGTCTTGAAAGGACGATATAAGATGAAGATCAACAAAAACAAAACAAAGGTAATGGAATGTAGTCGAACTGAATCAGGTGACGGTAAGCGAATGAAATTAGGAAACGAGACACTGTTATTTGAGCAGCAAAATAACTGATGATGGCCGACGTTGAGAGGATATAAAATATAAACCGTCAATGGCAAGAGCAAAGCATTTCGGAAGAAGAGAAATTTGTTAACATCGAATATAGATTTAAATGTTAGGAAGTCTTTTTGGAAGGTATTTCTCTGGAGTGTAGCCATATTTGGAAGTGAAACATGGACGATAAACAGTGTAGATAAAAAGATAATAGAAGGTTTAGAATTTTGGTGCTGCAGAGGAATGTTGAAGATTAGATGGGCTGGTCACGTAACTAAGGATAAGGTACTGAGTAGAACTGGTGAGACAAGGAATTTGTGCCACATCTTGATAAAAAGAAGGGATCGGTTGACAGGACACATTCAGAGATATCAAGGGACCACCAATTAGGTATTGGAGGAAATGTAGGAGAAAAAATCGTAGAGGAAGACCAAGAGATGAATACAGTAAGCAGATTCAGAAGCGTATAGGTTACAGTAGTTATTCGAAGATGAAGATGCTTGCACAGAACAGAGTAGCATGCAGAGCTACATCATGCATGCACGTCCAAAGGAATGTTTCATCGTTTTTCATAACAACACAAGTACTGCAACATTGCATTTATCCGCCGATACCCGTTAGTGACTGTCAATAAAATGTCTTCCCCACAAGGGAATTACACAGTGTGTGTACGAAAACAGGTTGTGACACCGGAACAACGGCATATCGAAGTTTGGGTCTGGCTGTAAATTTTTTTCGGATGTTTAAAGATCTCATGACTATGTAATGCACGGCCATGTTCCACGAATTGATGCCCACCATGTACCACTTCCACAGGGCTTTGTGGAAGGAATGATCATCCCCATCCACAAACCATCGGGTGACACCGAGCCACTGACCCTTCTCAACTTTGACTACAAGATCTTCACCAGAGCACTCGCAGTGTGTTTCATACGCGAACTGCGCCAAGTGATATCAATATACAAACAGCACCTGGCGACTACCGCGATGTGATAGCACTGGCAACATTATGTCGTCTCCAGAGTGTACTGGTGTCGACAGATTTTGATGGCGCGTTTAGCAGGGTGAGCAAAGCTTACGTTGTGGAAATGATGAGGCACATTAAGTTTCTACAGAGTTTTGTCGCCACAGGGCTTTCTCCCACGTGCCCGTCAGTGATCAGTTGGTGGGGTACATCTCGCGATCGGTTAGTCATGGGTGTCAACTGTCGACGATACTTATTTGCCATCGTACTCGAGCAGCAGCTCTGCAGGTTCCGGAACCGACTCCAAGGAATGACGATAAGGCACCACAAGTTTATCTTCAGAACATACGAGGAGAAGCCAGTGCTTTTGGAACGGTAGAGTGACGAGGCAAGAGCGGGTTTTGCACTGGATTAACATGTATGATGCGGCTACCGGCAGTGGTATGAACATGGCAAAGTCGGGAGCGATGAACGTTTGGAGAGAACTCCCAATGGGAAGTATGGCGCCATTACAGACGATAGAAAAGATGAAATGTTTGGGAATTAACTTTATCACTGGCGTTCGAGGTACGGCGGCACTCAACTACAGACCTTTCTGCAAACAAAAGGTATGTGTGTTCTAAGTCACAGGTTAAGGGCGCTAGACGTGACACAACAGGTCACCTTTGGCGCATCCTCCCAGCTGGCCCAACCCTTTCAGTGCCAGTGGTGTGGTGGTGGTGGTGGTGGTGGTGGTGGTGGTGCGTCGATCCCTGGTGGCATTAGGATACATTGTGAGCACAGGGCTGCTTTTTAAAGCCGAATATGAAACCATCACTCTCCCTAGTAGGTGTGGAGTCCTTGTGCTACGTCCACGTCCGCGAACGAGCAGTTGCGATCTACATGAGCACGATGACCAAGATACGGAGGCGGCACGAGACAAGTCAGAGTGGTACCTTGATAGAGGAACTAGTGCTATCCCCTCGTCTGGCGCTAGTAGCGGAGGCTCACATGCCGCCGTCGCTTGCCGCCATACGAATCTTTTTCGTGGGATACGGTTATTTACATACGGAACCACCGACTACCGCGACGGTAGTTGATGTACATCGCGTATTCACTCGAGGACGGTCGTGTAATGCCGTAGAGAGGCAGCATCCAACAGTGACACAGCCAGTAGTACGGAGTACAGTGTACCACGTACATCTTCATATGAAGACGCGTGCGCTGTGATATCAGGTTGTAAATTGCAAACAGGTGACACGTTTCAGGTTAAAAGCAATTCATATGACGGATACCCCACTGTGCCCACAGTGTAATGTTATAAACACAGATGAACACAGTCTAACATGCGAGCCTTCTGTGACAGTGTAATGTTTGTTGCAAAAAATGATCGCCTTCCAACATCGGGTAGTGCTGCAAGCATTGAATCACAGATACTACCTCTCCCTGATATGGCACACATTCCCCAAACGAAGATCAACAGTATGGCTTGGATTAGGGGTCTGACTGTACTTTACATTTTCCGAGAGAGCGGTAAGAATGTACTAGACATCTGGGCCTCACTACACGAACTCCGTCAATGTTTTTTCCAAATCTGAGATATCGAACATGTTATGCTAAATTTTAGACACTGCTCTGCTTGATCCCCCACCCAGTTCGGCTGTATCGGTTAGAAGAATGTAAAAAGTGGTTCAAATGGCCTTAAGCACTATGGGACTTACCATCTGAGGTCATCAGTCCCCAAGACTTAGAACTAGTTAAACTTAACTTAACCAAAGGACATCAGACACATGCATGCCTGAGGCAGGATTCTAACCTGCGACCGTAGCAGCAGCGCGGTTCTGGGCTGAAGTGCCTAGAACCTCTCGGCCACAGAGGCCAGCTATAACAATGTAATTATTACCATATCTGATTTTTCTGAACAAGAAAGGACCAGGACAGTGGAGATGATCCAGCGTGACATGCGAAGACGTGTCTGACTCCATTACGAGGTAAGACGGGTTCGGCGAGTAACACGCCCGTCAAGAGCGACACGGTCTGTTATTGTTTTGTGCTGGAAGAAGCAGGTTATGTATATTATTTGTTACTTCATTTGTGTAATACCACTTATTATCACATCCTATTCTTTAATAATAATAATAATAATAATTTTGAAAAAGGCAGTAAAAGCGACCGCTCGAGTACGGTGGGAAATCGGGTTTCGAGTTCCAGTCCGGCACAACTTTTCAGTGTCGCCATCCCCTTGTAGAACTGATGGTCGTTCGTATTTGCAACTGCAAATACATTTAATTACGAATACCTTCAATTTTAACGATCACGTAGATAATGTTGTGGGGAAAGCAAATTAAAGACGGTAGTTTCTTTGCAGAACAGTTGAAAAGTGGAACAAGTATGTGGCGGCGCGGCTCCCTTTCGTCCACTACCTGCACCTACCTGTGAACTCGTTGCAGCAGATCACCGGTAGGAAAGCCGAGCGGATACCTATCGTACTGCAGCTTGCACCAGGCTGCACACAACGTAACTGTTCCAAAACTCAAGAAAAGGTCTTAATTTTGAATGATGGGTGGAAATACTGGAAAAACTTCGGTATATTCTGAAACTCGATAATGTACACGTTCACTACCAAGCCTGTACTAATCTTAACACAAACATGCACAAACTCTTTCATTCACGTTAGTAAGTTTGTGGTAAAGTATTTCCCCAAATCTGAACAGCTAAGCACGGATTGTTCTTAAACGAAAATGCTCGCCAAACTATTGCGATTATCGGAGTATAATGCACTCAAATTTTTGTCACCGATCTGCTCAGTACGGCAAGCGGAATTACTGTCTTTTCTTATACACAAAATTATTTAAAACTCCGTACTTTCTTTAAAAAAAACGGAAGAAATATGCTTTCACTTTAAAACATTTCTGAAGCATGTAGCACAACTAAGAACGTCAAATTATAACTTCCTTCGGAGCTCATACTACACACAACAGTACCACCGATAGTCTGGGCTCCTACTACTTAGACTGCTGTGAGCATTCTATGTCTCCAAGAGAAAAGAGGCGCGAAGAATACTCCGTTCTGGTTGATGAGTATTCTTTGAGGCCAATAGAAAAACATTATTCTCCCGCATTAGTCCGCGCTTTTCATGACTAACCAATCAACAAATAACACACTTTCAAACTGTACTTTTTCCCGATATAAATATTTAACATTATGATATTTTGCTTATGCTTTATGTTATTAACTATTTTTATTTGCTCTCGAATTAGTTTTCCTTTTGTCATAAAATTACTTAACATATTATGATATAAAATTCCCCATCGTACAACGTTCATCAATAGCACAATGCTCTATATATTTGCTTTAGACTGCATTCACGCATCATTCACACTATTCAAAGCATATACAAAATAAACAAAAAAACGTTCAAGAAATAAACAGAACAATTCACGAAAACATTCTCTTGACCTATTTCTTGAATGTCTCTGTCCGCTACTGTTCTCTAGCAGATGAAAATTAGAACTAATACTCGACTTCAAATGGTTCAAATGGCTCTGAGCACAATGGGACTTAACATCTGAGGTCATCAGTCCCCTAGAACTTAAAACTACTTAAACCTTACTAACCTAAGGACATCACACACATCCATGCCCGAGGCAGGATTCGTACCTGCGGCCGTATCGGTCGCGGGGCTCCACACTGAAGCGTCTAGAACCGCTCGGCCACAATGGACGGCCATACTCGACTGAGCCGCTTCAGACCATTGTGCACTCATGTCATTTTCCCGATACACAGGCTCTAGACAGGATCGATGTAAGCCTCCACGTCTCAAGTATACTAAAGAGGCTGCCGCACACATACGTTTGTTCGTCCTATTCTATAGTATTTTTGTGCGTTGTGGGATCCGCATCACGTGGTACTGACGGGGGACATCGAAAAAGTTCAAAGAATGGCAGCTCGTTTTGTGTTATCTCGAAATACTGCGAGCGTGTCACGGACTTGATACATGAATTGACGTCCAATAATTAAAACAAAGGCTTTTTCCGCTATGGCAGGATCTTCTCCTGACATTTCAATCATCAACTTTCTGTTCCGATTGCGCAAGTATTCTATTGACGCCGACCTACACACGTAGAAAGGATTATCATGATAAGAAAAGAAAAATCAGGTCTTTCATAGAAAGATTTAGGTGTTCATTTGTCCCGCGTGCCGTCCGAGAATGGAGCGATGGAGAAATGGCTTGAAGGTGCTTTGTGTATCCTCTACCAGGCACTTCATTGTGAACTTCATGGTCGTGTATGCGTACGCTGTCATCCAGGCTAACGACTGCTCGAAACATTCCATGGACGCAGGCCTGTAAATAGGTTTGTGCTATTGGGGACATTTGCCTGAGCTTCCTCTGGATATCTGGTGGTAATCGAAGGCATCATGCCAGCTGTGGACTCAGTAAGCGTCATCGAGGACTAACTTCATGACTGATTTTTCCCTGACGGAGGTCCAACTTCCTGTAGGAAAACTGTGCTTCTCACAAGGCCAAAATCATGTTACAATGGTTAGATGAGGCTGTTAGCGGGCTCATGTTGATGACTTGGCGAACAGATTCACCTGATATAAAACAGATGGAATACATCTTGGAGCTATCGGGTGCCAGCTCCTAGTCCACACATACATACATACATTAATCCTTGTTCCATAGAACATGAATACGACATTTCTTAATGATGCAGAACGTGTCACTTTAACATAAGTTTTCTTTACACAAAATAATTAATTATTTTTTTTACAGTTACTGCTTCATATCTATGAATTCATCTATTGAGTAAAAGGAGTTGTCATTCAGAAATTCTTTTAATTTGCTTTTAAATGTTGGTTGGTTATCTTTCAGACTTTTAATACTATTTAGCAAATGAGCAAAGATTTTTGTGGCAGTGTAATTCACCCCTTTCTGTGCCAAGGTGAGATTTAATCCAGAATATTGAATATCATCATTTCTTCTAGTGTTGTAGCTATGCACTTCGCTGTTATTTTTGAATTGAGATGGATTATTAATGACAAATTTCGTAACTATATATGTATTGCGAAGGTACCGTGAAAATTCTGAGTTTCTTAAGTAAATGTCTGCTACGAGATCTTGGGTGTGCTCCAGCTATTATTCTGATTATACGCTTTTGTGCAATGAATACTTTCTCTCTTAATGACGAATTGCCCCGAAATATGATGCCACATGAAAGCAGGGAATAAAAATAGGCATAGTAGGCTAATTTACTGATATGTTTATCACCAAAATTTGCAATAACCCTAATAACATAAGTAGCTGAACCTAACCGTTTCGGCAGATCATCGATGTGTTTCTTCCAGGTCGATTTCTCATCAGTGCACACACCCAGAAATTTCGAGTATTCTTCCTTAGTAACAGACTTCCGTTCGTAGCCTATATTTGTCAATGGTGTAATGTCACTTACTTTACATAACTGTATAAACTGTGTTTTCTCAACATTTCGTGATAGTCCATTTGCATAGAACCACTTAATAATTTTTTGAAAGACATTATTTTCAATGTCCTCAGCTAATTCTTGCTTCTTAGGTGTGATTACTATACTTGTATCATCAGCAAAAAGAACTACTTTGCATCTTGATGAATATAGAGTGGTAAGTCGTTAATATATATTAAGAACAATAAGGGTCCCAAGACTGAACCCTGTGGGACAGCATTCTTGAAACCTCCCCAGCTAGAGGACCTTGCTGGTTTTTGCAGACTATCGGTATTGTTAAATTCAACCTTCTGCATTCTTCCAGTTAAGTATGAATTATTCCACACACTACTGGCCTGTATTTCAAGGGGAATTATATGACCTGTGCATAGACATTCGTTCCCACATTCCTCAGAAAATCTGTCGAGGACATGTTGAATCCATGCCACACAGAATGATTACTGTATTGCCTTCCAGTGTTTTGGTTTCTCATCGTATAATGTAGATTGGAAATAGTGAGGAAAAAAGTCTTTGAAATAGGGAAATTGGTCAAATGTAATTTCTAAAGCTAGTAAGTATTGCCTGAAAGTATTTGTTTTGAGTTAAAAAATGAAGTGAAACATGGACAATACACTATTTAGATAACACGTGAACAGAAGTTTACAAATATCGTGCTACAGAAGAATGATGAAGATAAGAAGGGCAGATAGTGTGACAAATGAGGCAGTTTTTCTGAGTCATCAGTTTTGTGACTGGTTTGATGTGGTCCGCTACGAATTTCTCTTCTGTGCAAACCTTTTCATCTACGAGTAGCACTTGCAACCTACGTCCTCCTCAATTATTTGCTGGAAGTATTCCTATTTCTGTCTTCCTCTACAGTTTTACCGTCTGCAGCTCCCTCTAGTACAATGGAGTTTATTCCTTGATTTCTTAACTGATGTCCTATCATCTTTTTCCATCTTTTTGTCAGTGGTTTCCGCATATTCCTTTCCTCTCCGATTTTGCGCGGAACCTTCTTATTCCGCACCTTATCAGTCCACCTAACTTCCAGCATTTGTCTGGAGCACCATATCTCAACTGCTTCGATCCTCTTCTGTTCCGGTTTTCACGCAATCCAAGTTTCACTACCATACAGTGCTGTGCTCCACATGTACATTCTCAGAGATTTCTTCCTTATGTTAAGACCTATGTTCGATGCTAGTAGACTGTTCTTTGCCAGGAATGCCCTTATTGCCAGTGCTAATCTGCTCTTGATGTCCTCCTCGCTCCGTCCGTCATTGGTTATTTTGCTGCCTAGACTGCAGAATTACTTAACTTCATCTAGTTCGCGATTACCAATCCAAATGTTAAGTTTCTCGCTGTTTTCATTGCTGCTACTTGTCATTACTTTCGTCTTTCTTCGATTTACTCTCAGTACACATTCTGTAATCATTAGATTGTTCATTCCATTCAGCAGGTCATGTCATGCTTCTTCACTTTCAATGAGGATAGCAACCTTATCAGCGAATCGTATAATTCATATCGTTTCACCTTGAGTTTTAATTCCACTACTTAACCTTCCTTTTGTTTCCATTATTGCTTCTCCGATGCATATATTGAGCAGTGGGGGCGAAAGACTACATCCCTGTCTTACACCCTTTTTAATCCGAGCACTTGGCTCTTGGTCTTCCACTCTTATTCCTTCTTGGCTCTTGTACATGTTGTATATTACCAGTCTCTCCTTATAGCTTACCCCTATTTTCCTCAGAATTTCGAACATCTAGTACCATATGACACTGTCGAACGCTTTTCCGGGTCGACAAATCCTATGGCCGTATCTTGATTTTTCTTTAGTCTTCGTCGCCTAACACATCCTCTATTTGATTTCGTTCTTGTGTATATTATTCAGGTCAGCAACTTGGCTGCATGATCAGTTAAGCTGACTGTGCGACAATTTTCGCACTTGGCTCTTGCAGACTTCTGAATTGTGTGGATGACGTTCTTCCGGAAGTATATCGACAGACTCATACATGCTACAGACGAATGTGAATAATCGTTTTGTCGCCATTTCTTCCAATGATTTTAGAAATTTTCTGATGGAGTGTTGTCTATCCCTTCTGCCTTATTCGATTCTAATACGGGATCCCCTATCTCTTCTAAATCGACTCCTGTTTCTTCATGCATCAGAGAAATCTCCACTCCCCCCTCCCCGTTCCCATAGAGACCTTCAGTGTACTGTTTCCACCTATCCGTTCTCTCCTCTGTATATAACAGTGGAAGTCCTGTTGCACTTAATGTTATCACCCTTGCTTTCAATTAATGAGAAGGTACATACTCGGACTGGGCAGGAAAGAAATTTATGGTGCAACGTGACAGAAAGCAGTCGTCGTTAATAGGACATATACGGAGGCATCGAGCAATATTATGTTTGGCAATGAAAGAAAGTATGTGGGGGTAAACAGCGTGGAGGAGTACGAGGGTTTTCCTGCATTAAGCATATTCAGGTTTGAGTAATTATTGAGAGACTGAGAAGCCGGCTCAGGTTAAACCAGCAAGGACAGCTGCACTAACCCAGTCTTACGACAGAAGACCGCAACAACAGCATTTTGGCAACGGTTGCCGTGGAATGTGGCAGGAATGCAGAAGCCTGAGTCAACAGCTGGCAGTTAGTACCCTGCAAGAAAGTAGCAAACTTACAAATTTTTTTTAGAATGGATTGAAGCTGTTGTACCAAATCTCAATCACTACAACAACGAAATGCGCACTTTTTTGTTATGAAAAGCAGTTATCGTAAATACTAAAATTCGGAAGTTATTTGCCGTAACAACGAAAATGATTTTGTGCTAACTTATGTACTTCCGAAAACACTACTTGAACTTATCAGCAACTATAGCCGAGCTTTATGCTGCATCTGTATCTGGCGACGACTCTGTGCTTTCGACATTGCTCTAAACAGGACATAAATCATTTTATGCTGATATTTTCACTCGCAGGGAATCGAGAAGCGTCATTAGGGAAAAAATGAATGACAAAACAGAAGCAGAAAAAAACCTGTACAATAATTTCCCAAAAGTGAACAGAAAGCCAGTCTACGAAATACAGTGCGTTTTCAGTGTATCGTTATAAAAAAAAGTTGTCTGTTTCTA
The DNA here is from genome assembly GCF_023897955.1 of Schistocerca gregaria. NCBI lineage: Eukaryota > Metazoa > Arthropoda > Insecta > Orthoptera > Acrididae > Schistocerca > Schistocerca gregaria. Next base: position 686,014,910 of record NC_064922.1, read on the forward strand.
ATGGAGATGGGTTTTCATGCGGTGAGTTTTCAAATGTGACAAGTAGCACCTTTTGTAAGTACTGTATTTAGCAGTTTCCGGAAAAAACATGTTTATTTCGGATTATTTTTGTTTTCAGTTTAACTTTTCAGTCTTGGTTTCTCGTTGACTCCGGTAATCGAGAGACTGCTGTGTGTGTACCTTTCTATGTCGCAATAGTCTATTTTAGCAAGTAGAATGGAAAAGATTATAGACGCAACACATCATCGAATAATCGTCTGCTGAACGCCAAATGTGCGTAAATACTGGACATTTTGTGATGCCGTAACGCTGCGGATTATACAGTGGCCTAGCCTCTGGCTTTCGCTACAGTTTTTACCCTCTACAGCTTCCTACAGTGGAAGTTATTTCCTTATGTCTTATACCATGTCATATCATTGTAAACTTTATTCTCATCAGGGTTTTCCCTGACCCTGCGAATGATCTCCTTATTTCGTACCTTATCGGTCCATCTAATTTTCAAAGTACTTTCGATAGTACCACATCTCGATTCTGTTTTTTACTCGTTTTTCCATGGTGCATGGTTCATTTTCATACACTGCCGTGCTCCCTCAAGCTTATGGCCTATGTTTTACACCAGTAGACTTCTATTAGCGACGGATACCTTTTTTATCTGTGCTAATCTGCTTCTTATAACTTCTTTGCTTCTTCCGTTGTGCGTAATTTTACTTCCAAGGTAACAGAATTCTTTCACTTTGTCTATTTCGTGATCACCAATTCTGTCAGTTTTGCTACTCTTTTTTATTTCTCTCTGTCTTTGGTTTACCTCTGCACACTGCGAGTGGTCACTAAACTGTTCATTCTGTTCAAAAGGTCTTGCAATTATTCTCCACATTCACTGAGGATAGCAATTTCACCATCGGATCCCATCACTGACAGTCTTCCACGCTGAATCTTAATCCGACTGAAGAACCGTCCTTAGATTTCCGTCCTTGCTTTCTCGACGTACAGAACGGATACTATCGGAGAAAGACGGCGTTCCTGTCTTATACCTCTTTTAATCAGGGAACTTCTCTCTGGGTCTTTAATTCTTGTCGTCCTGTTTTGGTTTATTTTGCATACTGTACATTACCCGTCCTTCCTTAAAGCTTACGCCGATTTTTCTCAGGGTTTCGAAACTCTTCCACATTTTTCGTCGTCGAACGCTTTTTCAAAGTTGACAACACTGATGAACGTATCTTGATTTTTCCACTGTTTTGCATCCATTAAAGAACGCAACGTCAGCACTGCCTCTCTGGCGATTCTCCTGCCATACAACACCTCGCCAATTTTCCGTTCCATTCTTCAGTCTTATTTAGAACAGCGTGAGCTGTGTGCTGAATCACTGCTTAATCTGTAAACTTTTAGGTACCAGAACGCATCTCCCCTTCCCCAAAGCCAGAAAAATAACGAGTTTCTATTTATGAAAGTTAAGCGTGACCTATGTTCTAAAAGGGTGCGGAGCAGGGAAAGAAGAAAAGATATGGAGCTCTACAGACAAAGGACCGTGAGGGTAAGGATGTCTACGTATCGGCTCGAAAGGCTGCCAACTTTTGTTTATTTACTTAGTCAACCTGCCGACGTCCTTTCCGCAGTGGTAACACCGGTTCCCTTCCGATCACTGAAGTTTAGCGCCGTCGGGCTTGGCTAGGACATGGACGGATGACCGTCCGGGTCTGTCGATCGCTGCTGGGAAGCGGGGTGCGTTCAGCCGTACGAGGCCAGCTGAAGAGCTACTACTTGATTGATAAGTCCGGTCAGGAAAACTAACAATGGCCGGGAGACCGGTGTGTTTACCAAATGCCCCTCCATATCCGCATCCACTGCAGACTGTAGTCTGAAGATGACACGGCCGTCAGTCTGCACTATTGGGCCTTCCGAAGCATGTTAGGACGATGGTTACAGAGGAGAGGTTCATTTAACCTGATTTCATTAGGGCCATCAGGCCCTCTCTTACATCGGACCAGAGTTCCACAAATACAATACTTTTCTACATGATACGTGTAGTTACCCAAGAGCAATTTTAATGTGACAGTTACTATTAAAATTATGTGAGTATCTGAAATGGCTGTGTGAGTAAATTATACTGTCTACGAAATACAAAGTTAATAATGATAGTTTTGAAATTAATGACAATAATGATAGCGGAAAGTATAAGAAGAATTTACAGATCTGCAAAACAAGTGTTTTCTGATATAGTGAGTTCTGGGAAAATGACATTTAGGGATACTACATCGCCCAAGAATGCTGGGAAATGAGGAAGATCAGGTTGGTTGGTTGATTTGGGGGAGGGGACCAAACAGCCAGGTCATCAGTCCCATCGTATTAGGGAAGGAAGTCGGCTGTGCCCTTTCAGGGAACCATTCCGGCATTCGCCTGAAGCGATTTAGGGAAATCACGGAAAACCTAAATCAGGCTGGCTGGGCGTGGGTTTGAACCGTCGTTCTCTAGTGTGCTAACCACTGCGCGACCTCGTTCGGTGAGGAAGATTAGGTTGGAAAGACGGATGCACAAGGGTAACAAGTGCGTACAGGGACAATGGTAATCTTATTGTTGCCTTAGTGGATATGTCGTTACCTGACTTATGAAGCTGGAAACGCTATTTAATTCTCTAATATTATGTGGGAGCTTGTTCCAGATTGGGTTCCTGCTACTGGGACTGGGAAAGACTTCGAGAAGGTGAGTGGACCATAGAGTGGGACAAAAAGGATTTTGGTCTGATGTTCAGACAACTTTTAGTATGGATGCTCTGTGCACGTAGTTGACCAGCAGCTATGGCATAGATTACCACAAGGAAGAAAGAAGATTTCATGTAAGCACATTATACAGCCATGTTGGAATACGTCTTACGGTATTTATTTCTGACTGATACACGTAACAAGAGACGTCGCCATCTTATTAGATCGCTGTGGCTGCTGGCAGTCGTAAACAAAAGACAATCGCATCGAAGGTCACCGATATTCTCCGAGCACAACTTCAAAACGAAGCTCAACTTATCTTGGGTATACAACACACACACAAACACGAACAATACCTCGCCCTAAGCTCCTGCGCCGGCCAGTGTGGTCGAGCGGTTCTAGGCGCTTCAGTCTGGAACCGCGAGACCGCTACGGTCGCAGGTTCGGATCCTGCCTCGGGCACGGATGTGTGTGATGTCCTTAGTTATATTTAAGTAGTTCTAAGTACTAGGGGACTGATAATCTCAGATCTTAAGCCCCATAGTGCTCAGAGCCATTTTTCTAAGCTTCTGCGCATGCCATTACGTTGGCCGCCCATTGTCACGATCACTGGTGCCCGCGCAGCGGCAAATTATAGTTAACGTTGCGACTTGATACCTGCGTACTATTCTAAAGCTCTGGTGCCCACTTGTTCCACTGAGTTCAGAAAACGTCCCCTGGGAGGTGCCGAAACACCTTCCGTGCCGAAATTGAGCACTGGACTGCATGGACGTCGGATGCACTGAACGTTCCGTGACGAGCGGGCCGTCTCGCAGCTCGCGGCCTGTTTGCCGGAGCAGCCAGCACACACGTGCGGCCGCCGCCTGTAAACACAGAGTCCGGCCGCAGCGGGGCCTAGCCCGGGGCGCGCCTGCCAACTCCTGCCGGTGGCGTGGCGTGGCGTGGCTTGGCGTGCCGTGCGCTGCGGAGCGGACACTGTTTAGTGAAGCGCCGCGCCGGGTTCCGGCACCAGCGGCTAGGGTTACAGCCACGCGGGACCTCCTAGCTGCTACTGTGCCTCACTTTAATGTGAGCGTTTACAAACGGCCACAAGACTGCACCAGGGTGGCGTGAAATTACTATTGCTCTGAAATGTATCATTTGCTGTTGTTTTAAACAACGGCAGCGCAGAAACTGGCCGAACAGTTTGCAGTGAGTGTTTACAGAAACAGTGCTGTGGAAAATTGGCTACGGAGTCTTTTGCAACGAAGTACCTGTATAAAAAGTTATCGGTCACCTTACCACGTTATATTCGGATGAAGTGGAAGTGGGAGAAACTGGGAAAGGCTGCATTCCACTGCCTTACTGGGAACCCCTCAACACCCCAGTACCCTCTCCTCCTTGATGACCGTCCCCTTCCTGACAACCTCAGTAACTCCAACCACTTTGCTGTTCACCTAACCGATGATTTTTCCATTCCAGATGAACACCAATTTGCAATGCCTCTGTTCCTCCCCTTGCTCCTAGGTTCCAGTACTTGGCCTCACACCACCATCTGAACTTAACATTCCCATCACTACACAGGAGATCGGCCTCACACTCTCCACTAAATGCAACACAGTTCCCGGCAACGACCACGTTACCTACCGCCTCCTCAAACACTGCCCTCCCTCATGCCTTGCCACCCTCTACAATGTAATCCTTGCCACTGGCTTCTACCCCAACCTGTGGAAAAGCGCCCGTATCTTGATGTTCTCCAAACCCAACAAACCTCCATCTGATGCCTCTTCCTATCGCCCTATATATTCACCTCAGTGTTCAGCAAGCTGCTGGAATCCATCCTTACCCAGCGCATACATCACCACCTTCACCGACACCACCTGCCCAACACCCAATGTGGCTTTCGACCTTCCTTCTGTGCTGATTACCAACTCCTACGCCTCACTCATCTCCTCTCCCTCCAGCGTAACTCCCGCCGCTCCGCCACTTTTGTCTCCCTCGACCTCAAAAAGGCCTACAACCATGTCTCCTGTTTAAACTCCAGACCTACACCCTTCCTGTCAACTACGTCTGTCTGATTGCCTCCTTCCTCTCCCGCCGCCCCCCCCCCCCTATGTTACTATCCATAACTCCAATTCCCACACCTTCTACCCCTGTGTGGGTGTGTCCCAGGGCTCTGTCCTCTCCCCTCTCCTCTACCTGCTGTACATGGCAGATATGCCCCAACCCCCTCCCACTTCCAGTACACCTCCTGCAGCACGCCAATGACACCGTATTCCTTGCCCTCGCTCCTACCCTTCAATGATCCGAACGCCTTCTCCAGAATCACCTTGACCTTTTAGCCACATGGTGTAACCTGTGGCTCCTGAAAATCAATCCTTCCAAGACCCAGGCAATCATCTTAGGTTGTACCACTTGCTCCTTCCAGCTCCTTGATTTCTCCCTTACCATATGTGCCCATCCTGTCCACCTCTCCCCCAGCCTCACCTACCTTGGCCTCACCATTGACCGTCACCTTACCTAGATCCCTCATTTCTGCTCTATCCAATCCAAAGCCTACAATCGCCTCTGACTCCTCAAACTCCTTTCTGGCTGGACATAGGGGTTGAATCCTTCTACCATCTGCCACACCTACAAATCTTTAATCTGTCCCATCCTCTGTTATGCTAGTCCCACCTGGATATCTGCCCCCCTCCCCAGATTCTGTAAGTCTCTCCAGATTCTCGAGTTCCATGCACTCTGCCTCGACTTCTGTATATGCCTCCAGTCCCTCACATGGATCCTCTATGACCTATCTGCTCCTCTTCCTCAAATATATTCACGTCCTCTACACCTCCTGCAGCCTTGATCCTCCTCATCCCCTCACTGCTCCTCTTCAATCCACCCCCTCTCCCTCTGCCATGCCTTCACTGTTGTTTCCCCCCTACCCTTCACCTCTACACCCTTCATCTCTTTTCCCAAGGTGGCTTCCGTTGACTCCTCCTCCCAGTTGATGCCCTCTCTCCCTCCATTTACCCTTCCTATCAACTCTGATCCTCACTTCCCCCTCCTTTCCTCTGTCCTTTCCCCGGGCTCCCTCTTCCTCCCTTCCATCCTGTTTTTTCCCCACCTACCCTCTCTCTGCCTTCCTTCTCCCTCTGAGTCCCTTCTGCTCTCCCCTCCATTGCCTTTCCCACTCCTTCTCAAGTCAGCCCAGCCCCCCCTTTTCTATGACCCCTCCCACCATTGGCTCCCCCTTTTTGCTTTTCCTCTCCTCCCCCCTTTGCCTCTCATAGGTCTGCCCCCCCCCCCCCCACAATCCATGGCGTGTCACCTGTATAGTGCTGTTATGAGTGAGTGTTCAGTGTTGGGCGTCCCCTGTCAGTGTTGGGAACAGCTGCCATACTGTCGTTAGTTGTGTTTTTTATCTTGTGCAAACAGAAACCAGACTGTCGCCGTATTTTTTTAATTGTGACTGTCTACTTCTTGTGTGTCTTCATCTGCATCCTCTGGGAGGGGGGAATCGAAATCCAATAAAGAAAAAAAAAGCTGCAAAAGGTTTGTACCAAGAATATACTGTATATCTCCATCGCCCCACTCTTCCACCCACAGGCTCTTCTCCAAGAATCTCGTTGCTTTTACACTACCACCCTAAGGACTCCCAACAATGATACACTCATTTGCCAGACATGAACCAGACTCAGCGCTACACTCCCTATTAACTGTTTTAAGTACTGGAAAATATTCCACCAACTCACTGGCAGTCATTCCATCCCTGAAGACCCGCTCCTCCATAACAACCATCCCTTATCTGAGAAACAGAGGAAATCTGACCGCTTCGCCTCCTATCTCTCCAACATCTTCTCCATCTCTGACGATCTTCATTTTAATTAATCCCTGTTGTCTACCGTTCATGAACGCACAAACACGCTGTCCCACCCCTGGCCCCCAGTTTCGAGCACTTGGACAATATACCACAAACAGAATTAAACACTCCAATCATTAAACACTCCAATCACAGCACATGACTAAAAACAAGTACGTCACGAAAAACGAAACACATTCACTGGTCACGACTGACTTACCTGTCGACACCTTGTATAGTGCACCCTCTCCTTTCTAGTCATCCTTGCAACCCTTTATACCACTATCCTTTTCACAGCTTACCACCCTGAACTGTGGGAAACTTCAAAATCCTACTTTTTCCCAAACTGTACAAACCCCTACTGATATGTCTTCCTACCGCTTCATATGCCTCTCTTTACTGTTTCACAAGGTCTTCGAATTCATCCTCTCCTGACTCATCCATCAACACCTGAACCAAAACCACCTCCTTCCCATTAACCAGCGTGGCTACAGTCTCACCTTCTTTTCTCATGACCAGCGCCTACAACCGAGGCATTTCATCCCTAACGAGCTCAACACTCGTAAAGCCACTATTTTTGTCTCCCTCGACACAGAGGAAGCCTACAGCTGTGTATGGCATACCAGTCCACTTTTCAAACTCCAGACTTACACACTATCAGATAATTATGTCCACTTTGGTGCATCCTTTGTCATCATTAAATACACCAATTCCTGTACCTTTCATCCCACTGCAGACATGCCCGAATGTTCGTTCCTCTATATCCTCTATGTGGCCAAACTGCCCATACCGCCTTCACCAGTCCACCTCCTTAAGTACGCTGATGGGACCGCTTTCCTCGCCCTCAACCCTACACTCCAGAAATCCCAACGATCCCTCCAAATCCACCTCAACCAATGGGTCCTCAAGATCAACTCCACCAAAACCCAGGCAATAATTACAGGATGAACCAACTGCACCTTCCGCCTCAATGATTTCTACCTTACCATTTATGACTGTCCTATCCAGTTAACTAACACACTAAGATATCTTAGAATAACCCTCGATTGGTAACTATCGCGAAAACTTCATATACTAACCATCCAACAGAAAACTCGCAGTAAATTAAAATTATTAACAGGCCAAATTTTGGGGATTACACCCCTCCACTCGCACAAAATCCTGATCTGACCTATCCTCTGTGGTGCAAATGCTGTATGGATCTCCATCCCACCGAAGTTTTATAAGTCTCTCCAAATCCTTGAATGCTATGCACTCCATCTCACTTTTCACATCCATTTACTTTTGCCCACATGAATCCTCTGTCATTTTATCGAAGTCCTGCCCTCCTCACCCACATCAAACCTCTCCGCATCTCCTATACTATCCGCAAACTAGATTCCAATAACTTCATTGTCTCCCTACTGATCACCAACGATGTAAGCTGCTGCACCTTCACAGACTCATCCCTCCATCCCTTCACCTACACACACACACCATAGCCCATCTCAAAGCAACTTCAACCAACTACCTCTCTCAGACAATGAAATCCACCCCAATATACATCCCTCCTACCAACATTAACTCTTCCCCACCTGCTCCACTCTACACCTGGGCTTCTCTATCTTTTTCCCTCCCCATCCATCCCTATCCCTTTCCTCTTGTAACCACTGCCTTCCCTGCACACACCACACTTCTCCTCACCCTCTGTCTTTCATACCATCAACTGTCCGCCTCACCTCTTACCTATCATCTCAATTATTTTCCCTAGCTAACACTTCCCTACCTGTTTACCCAGACCCTTCAACCCTATGATACATATTCCCTCCTCCCGCAATGCTTCTCACCCAGTATAAGCTTTTCAGATTTGAAAGTGCATGCATGATTTGAAATCCATGCTCCTGTGTTTTTTCGTTGCAGAATACCACGACATTGCATTTATGTTTTGTAAATTGCAAATGTTTTTCCCCCTTAAGCTATCTATCAGCAATCTTTTAAATCTAAAACTAAATCAGTCTTCATCCTCTTTGTTCTCGAGTATTTGTTATATTATATCATGGCTGAAGAGCGGAGTGTTGTACGGTTGACAGCTCACCACCAGCGCATATATTGCCGCTGCTTAAATGAGCATGTGATACAACACCATCTCTGTATGCGTGCTAACCTCTCTCGCCCGAAAGAACACGTCCTTCTCTATCTTGTCAAACTGTCTTTTAGAGGGGAAGTCGGAGAAACTGCGAAAATACCACTTGCCGCATGCGGCTTGCGACTTTGTTCCTTATTTCATATTTCTCAACAACATAGATCACAAGCAAAAAAGTTCTTAGATTATTTAATTATTTTTGGCGCGCTGAACACACAATAAAATTTATATGAGTCACAAATTGTCGGTATACGGGCAGATTCAGACTATTTTGCAAGTTATCGTCACTCGTTATGCGACATAGTCGTGATGCATAAATTTTCATAATCATAAAGAGAATTCACGCAGATATGTCGATCCAAACATTGGTATAACATTTTCAACCCCATATATATAAATAATCGCACAATCGACGGCTATAGCAGGATTGCTATGAAACGGCATTAAACACCACACAGAAAGAATTTAAAGATTTAATTGACGTTGAAAGAGCTAATTATTATAACGGAATTCATTGTTGTGTACATAAAGAAACGTTTTATATTAAATATCTAGACGTGGAACACGTGATGGGATTTGTGGGGCGAATAGTAAATTTTCTGAAGCCGCACGCAATGTTACAACATCTGTTGCATCAGTTTGAGATTCAACTGAACCAAGAGTATATTACTGCAAAGTATGTTGGTTAAGGAAAAGGATACGCCTGGAACGACTTTTCGATTTAAGAGCCGCTGTTGGTGAATTTTTTAAGGAAAAATTAAAGCAAGAACGAAAATTGGAAGATCTGGAAGGGTTTGCAGACCTTGCATTTTAAAGAGAGTAGATAGCAGACTGCCCTCGGTAAGACATAGCAAGGTGAGAAGTAACCTATTTCTGATTTTTTGGCGAAATTGGATACATTTAAAAGGAAAATCATGTTGTGGAAGGGACAACTGCTTATGAGGAACATCGTCCGTATCGCTAAGCTCACTGGCGTTGAAAGATTTACAGAAATAACTTTCTAAATCTTTGAGGATGCTGCCACTCCTATATCTGTTTTTGGGCTGTTTTGAAGACTGTTTGCCATTTCAGTGTGCGTAAGCACATGGAACTGGTTGAACTGCAGCTTAATTACCGTTTAAAAGACAAACTCTTTTACGTTCAAACTGTTCAGGAGTTCTGTGTTGTTTTCCTTCGGGAGACTATATATATAAAATAGGTATTGAGAGTTCTCAAACTTCTGCTTCTGCTCTACGATTCTTATTCATTTTTAAAGAACTGCGACGATAGGTTACTAGCTGCCTGTTTCAGCGCAAATAGACGCTGGACCCGTGAACTTCCATTATGCCACGAACGAATAGCGAAAAATAATCAGTGCTAACACCATGACTCTACCAAACTGAACAAAGTCGTACCGACCAAAATAAGCTGCACCAAATGCTGGAAGGAACTGTCACATAGCAGTGTTAAATGAAACGTCGCACTATATCGAGATGGACCGAACAAAGCAGAGACGCGCCGAGTAGTGCCGAGATATTCGAAACTGTAATCTTTAAATATGTAGTTGAATTCACAACGTTCAGATCAATCTGAGTCATCGAGTGGTCATGTAACCACTGACGTAGATGACTAAACATCTCCCATTATTTAGAGCCAATTGCTATTTTTCGCACCGTTCAGATATCTTGTCTAAATCATTTTGCAATGAATTTTGCGCAACAGACGTTAAATGACCTTATCATCTGCAAGAAATCGAAGAGCGCTGCTCAGATTGCCTCATGAATAGTTTATATGGATCAGAATCAACAAAACATTTGTAACATTTCCTTGGGAAATGTCAGGTATTACTTCTGTTTTAGTCGATGCCTTTTCGTAATTCCTACGAACTGTGACCTTTCTGACAGGTTATTACGAATCCAGTTTTCCTACTGAGACGATATATCGTAGTCACGCAATCTCATTAGAAAACGCTTGTGAGGAACTTCAAAAGCGTCCTTGAAATACAAAAATATAGCCTCAATTTGATGCTCCTGTCGACAGCAGTCATTATTTCGTGAGGGTAAAGAGAGCTCCTCTACACTGTCGATACATCCAAACTACCTCCGCCTCTCTACCTCCTTCAGTATGCTGATGACACCATTTTCTTCACCCTCAACCCTACACTCCAGAAATCTCAACGCTCCGTCCCTCCAACTACACCTTTAACAGTTTAGCCCCAGGTGCAACCAATGGCTGCTCATGATCACCCCTCCAAAATCCAGGCGGTAATTATGGGACAAATCATCCACAGCTTACACCTCCATGGCTTATACCTCACTATTTACAACCATCCTATTCAAATAAATCACAAAAATACTTCGGATATAGATTTGGTCGCCAACAAAGACGAAAACCCCATGTACTAACCGTTCGCTACAGTAAGACTACCAAAATCACAAAGTTGATGTTTGCATCGCTCCATTATCCCCCACACCAACGAAAACTCGATCTGAGCCATCTTCTCCTATGCAAATGTTGCAAAAATACGCACTCCACCTAAGTTCTTCCAGTCCCACCATATCTTTGAACATTATGCACACCAACTTGCTTTCTGCACCCGTTCCCCTCCCACACGTCGGTTCCCTGTCGTCTCATTGGTAGTATAGCTTTAATTGTTTAGGAACAGCCTTCATTGTTGCCAGATTTCCTCCCATATAATTTGATCCATGATATCGTGCAACGTTGCCAGACCTTTGCCTCCACTCTGGTAAGAAATTCCAAAAAAAGGCAGGAAATTAAAAAACAGCCGAATTGTGCTAAGGTTCTGCTACCACTCCTTTGATATCACTGTGGACGTGGGGCTGTTGTCCTACGTGTAATTTCTACATCTACATCTAAATTTATACTCCGCAGGACACCCAACGGTGTGTGGCGGAGGGCACTTTAACTGCCACTGTCATTACCTCTCTTTTCTGTTCCAGTCGCGTATGGTTCGCGGGAAGAACGACTGTCTGAAAGCCTCCGTGCGCACTCGAATCTCTCTAATCTAACATTCGTGATCTCCTCGGGAGGTATAAGTAGGGGGGAGCAATATATTCGATACCTCATCCAGAAATGCACCCTCTCGAAACCTGGCGAGCAAGCTACACCGCGATGCAGAGCGCGTCTCTTGCAGAGTCTGCCACTTGAGTTTGCTAAACATCTCCGTAACGCTATCACGGTTACCAAATAACCCTGTGACGAAACGCGCCGCTCTTCTCTGGATCCTCTCCATCTCCTCCGTCAACCCGACCTGGCACGGATCACACACTGATGAGCAATACTCAAGTATAGGTCGAACTAGCGTTCTGTAAGCCACCTCCTTTGTTGATTGACTACATTTGCTAAGAACTTTCCCAATGAATATCAAGCTGGTACCCGCCTTACCAACAATTAATTTTACATGATCATTCCACTTCAAATCGTTCCGCACGCATACTCCCAGATATTTTACAGAAGTAACTCCTACCAGTGTTTGTTCCGCTATCATATAATCATACAACAAAGGATCCTTCTTTCTATGTATTCGCAATACATTACATTTGCCTACGTTAAGGGTCAGTTGCCACTCCCTTCACCAAGTGCCTATCCGCTGCAGACTTCCTGCATTTCGCTACAATTTTCTAATGCTGCAACGTCTCTGTATAGTACAGCATCATCCGCGGAAAGCATTTATATAAATTGTCAATAGTAATGGTCCCATAACACTCCCCAGTGGCACGCAAGATGTTACTTTAATGTCTGTAGACGTCTCTCCATTGATAACAATATGCTGTGTTCTGTCTGCTAAAAACTGTTCAATCCAGCCACACAGCTGGTCTGATATTCCGTAGGCTATTACTTCGTTTATCAGGCGACAGTGCGGAACTGTATCGAACGCCTTCCGGAAGTCAAGGAAAATAGCATCTACCTGGAAGCCTGTATCTAATATTTTCTGGGTCTCATGAACAAATAAAGCGAGTAGGGTCTCACACAATCGCTGTTTCCGGAATCCATGTTGATTCCTAAAGAATAGGTTCTGGGTTTCCAAAAACGACATAATACTCGAGCAAAATACATTTTCTAAAATTCTACAACAGATCGACGTCAGAGATATAGGTCTATAGTTTTGCGCATCTGCTCGACGACCCTTCTTGAAGACTGGGACTACCTGTGCTCTTTTCCAATCATTTGGAACCTTCCGTTCCTCTAGAGACTTGCGGTACACGGCTGTTAGAAGGGGGGCAAGTTCTTTCGCGTACTCTGTGTAGAATCGAATTGGTATCCCGTCAGGTCCAGTGGACTTTCCTCTGTTTAGTGATTCCAGTTGCTTTTCTATTCCTTGGACACTTATTTCGATGTCAGCCATTTTTTCGTTTGTGTGAGGATTTAGAGAAGGAACTGCAGTGCGGTTTTGGAAAAAGGTGTTTAGTATTTCAGCTTTACGCGTGTCATCCTCTGTTTCAATGCCATCATCATCCTGGAGTGTCTGGATATGATGTTTAGAGCCACTTACTGATTTAACGTAAGACCAGAACTTCCTAGGATTTTCTGTCAAGTCGGTAGATAGAATTTTACTTTCGAATTCACTGAACGCTTCATGCATAGCCCTCCTTACGCTAACTTTGACATCTTTTAGCTTCTGTTTGTCTGAGAGGTTTTGGCTGCGTTTAAACTTGGAGTGAAGCTCTCTTTGTTTTCGCAGTAGCTTCCTAACTTTGTTGTTGTACCACGGTGGGTTTTTCCCGTCCCTCACAGTTTTACTCGGCACGTACCTGTCTAAAACGCATTTTTCGATTGCCTTAAACTTTTTCCTTAAACACTCAACCTTGTCAGTGTCGGAACAGAAATTTTCGTTTTGATCTGTTAGATAGTCTGAAATCCGCCTTCTATTACTCTTGCTAAACAGATAAACCTTCCTCCCTTTTTTAATATTCCTATTAACTTCCATATTCAGGGATGCTGCAACGGCCTTCTGATCACTGATTCCCTGTTGTGCACTTACAGAGTCGAAAAGTTCGGGTCTGTTTGTTATCAGTTGGTCCAAGATGTTATCTGCACGAGTCGGATCTCTGTTTAATTGCTGGAGGTAATTTTCGGATAGTGCACTCAGTATAATGTCACTCAATGCTCTGTCCCTACCACCCGTCCTAAACATCTGAGTGTCCCAGTCTATATCTGGTAAATTGAAATCTCCACCTAAGACTATAAAATGCTGAGAAAATTTATGTGAAATGTATTCCAAATTTTCTCTCAGTTGTTCTGCCACTAATGCTGCTGAGTCGGGAGGTCGGTAAAAGGAGCCAATTATTAACCTAGCTCGGTTGTTGAGTGTAACCTCCACCCATAATAATTCACAGGAACTATCCACTTCTACTTCACTACAGGATAAACTACTACTAACAGCGACAAACACGCCACCACCGGTTGCATGCAATCTATCCTTTCTAAACATTGTCTGTGCCTTTGTAAAAATTTCGGCAGGAGTTATCTCTGGCTTCAGCTAGCTTTCTGTACCTATAACGATTTCAGTTTCGGTGCTTTCTATCAGCGCTTGAAGTTCCGGTACTTTATCAATGCAGCTTCGGCAGTTTACAATTACCATACCGATTGCTGCTTGGTCCCGCATGTCCTGACTTTTCCCCGCACCCTTTGAGGCTGTTGTCCTTTCTGTACTTGCTCGAGGCCATCTAACCTAAAACACCGCCCAGTCCACGCCACACAACCCCTTCTACCCGTGTAGCCGCTTGCTGCGTGTAGTGGACTCCTGACCTATCCAGCGGAACCGGAAACTTCACCACCCTATGTCGATAGGGCGCAAGTCGAGGGGTCTGCAGCCCACACGGTCGCAGAACCGTCTCAGCCTCTGATTCAGACCCTCCACTCGGCTCTGTACCAAAGGTCCGCAGTCAGTCCTGTCGACGATGCTGTAGATGGTGAGCTCTGCTTTCATCCCGATAGCGAGACTGGCAGTCTTCACCAAATCAGATAGCCTCCGGAAGCCAGACAGGATTTCCTCCGATCCATAGCGACACACATCATTGGTGCTGACATGAGCGACCAACTGCAGATGCGTGCACCCTGTACCCTTCATGGCATCCGGAAGGACCCTTTCCACATCTGGAATGACTCCCTCCGGTATGCACACGGAGTGCGCATTGGTTTTCTTCCCTTCTCTTGGTGCCATACCCCTAAGGGGCCCCATTACGCGCCTGACGTTGGAGCTCCCAACTACCAGTAAGCCCACCCTCTGCGACTGCCCGGATCTTGCAGACTGAGGGGCAACCTCTGGAACAGGATAAGCAGCCATCTGCAGCCGAAAATCAGTATCAGCCGGAGACAGAGCCTGAAACCGGTTCGTCAGACAAACTGGAGAGGCCTTCCGTTCAGCCATCCGGAATATCTTTCGCCCCCTGCCATATCTCGAGACGACCACCCACTCTACCACAGGTGAAGGATCAGCCTCAATGTGGGCTGTATCCCGGGTAGCCACAGTCGTAGTCCGATCGGGGGATGCGTGGGACGAGCTGGCCGTCCCCGACAAACCCCCATCCGAACCCCCACACTGATGCCCATTGGCAGCAGCCGCAAGCTGTGTGACCGAAGCCAACACTGCCTGAAGCTGGGAGCGAAGGGATGCCAACTCAGCCTGCATCCGAACACAGCAGTTGCATGCCCTATCCATGCTAAAAACTGTTGTGCAAAGAACGTCTGCACTAATCTACAGAGAGCACAAACAAATCGATACGAAATTTAAACGGTTATTAAAATACAAGACTGCCTAGTAAATGCAGTAATGCTGCTACTTGCGCACTGCTGACACACTGCTCGGCGGCGGAAGGAGACCACGCGATTTTACACTATTCAGGTACTAAAACGCGATGCCACAACTCCCAAATACTATCATATGCCCGAAATTTATGAATTAAACAATGCAAGTACCAAAAACACGCAAAGAAATTAAGAATTAAACTATGTAACAAGTAAGTGAGTTAGGAGTCTACGAATTTCTGCTGGCAACTGCTTAAACAACGGCGGCAGGGAGCATTTGGTGGGGAACTCAAAAAATCCAGGATGGTTCGTTGTCCTGTCTGTGTGAAATTAAAAAAAAAATCAAGACGGCGGACCTTTGGGATGTGAGTGCAGCCTTAAGACGGCAGAATGCAAGATGGCGATCTGAAGTGGCGACCTGTAAATACAAGTGCGACTTTATGACATCAGAATGTAAGATGGCGGTCCAAAATGGCGACCTTAGAATATGTGTGCAGCCCTTGGACACCATCATTCTAGATGGTGGACCGGGAATACGTGTGTAGACCTATGATGTCAGAATCCAAGATAGGGACCTGTCGAAAATGAGTCAGATTTCCCCATCCACAAATATCAGAATTTGGGAAGTTGAACCTGAGCATATCGGCTCGGCCTATATGGTTGGCAGATCACTTATTCTCAATTTGAAACAGCGGGAATTTCAAAAATTTTTGGGTTTTCGCCATTCCTAAGGTGTTACAGCTTACTTGCTCAAAGTTTAAGTCCAGTTGTGCGATGCCTGAACAATAGACACCACATCTGGGAAAGGATAGGAAAACTGCATCTTTATTATTTAAACAACCGAATGGGTAGAGCCCCTCCCACAATCTCTGGGCATACCCTTCTCGAAGTTTACACCCCTCACCTTCCACGCATGCAGGGACACACTGGACTTCAGTGGGCCGCCGCATCTATTGCCACTGCTGCCAGAGGCCCATGCCAGGTCACACATGATCACAGGCCACTCTACCACTCGGGTTAGGGTACTGGACCAGATTGCTGCCGCTGCTCATTGGCTGTCATGTCCGCCTGCTACAGTGGTACCAATGCTAATACGAGCACGAATGACAGTGCTGCCGCGCCATGCAGCTCTCGAATCTCCTCCGAACTTCTCAGCCACCTGTTACCCCCCTTGTCTCTGACTTCCTTTTGCTCCACTGCCACCACTTCCACATGCCAAGACAAGGGGCGTGAACGCTGGTCGCAAACACCTTGTCTGCGTTCGCGCTGAACGCTTCATCTATGACTAATCCTAGCCAGTCCGTTATTCATACCCTTAGACAAAAGATGTTTTCCCCCAGACGCAGAAACTTTTGTACATTGCTGTTTACGGATGATCTACTTTTCCGAACCATGGAAAACCACACACATACATATTATTCATCGAAAAAAAGCGCTCAAATGTGCTGTTTTGATAGTAACACTCTGAAATTGCTTGCACTTTACAGCTGACCTACTTTCAGCGATATGAAAAACAACTTAGTAGACATAAACGTTTTTTTTTCTTCCTAAGGTACAAAGCACTCTTGTGTAGTGACCTGCAGGGCCATTTATACTAAACCCACGAAAATTCACTCGGCAGGAACTTAACAGGTAATTACTCTACACAATGGATAAATTTGCGCCCTATCAGCGCAACATGATTTGTCAAATAACAAAAAATGAAGGTCGCTAGCTTACCAATGTAGTAATCAGTAATTACATTGACCATGCGAGGTGGCGTAGTGGTTAGCACACTGGACTCGCATTCGGGAGGACGACGGTTCAATCCCGTCTCCGGCCATCCTGAGTTAGGTTTTCCGTGATTTCCCTAAATCGTTTCAGGCAAATGCCGGTATGGTTCCTTTGAACTGATTTCCTTCCCCATCCTTCCCTTACCCGAGCTTGCGCTCCGTCTCTAATGACCTCGTTGTCGACGGGAAGTTAAACACTAATATCCTCCTCCTCCAGTAATTACATTGATACAGATATGGTAGAATTCAATTCTTGAATAAAGAAACTTGAAGATGATAGCTTTCTTACTGGAACATCATCCAACTATAAAATGAATAAATATGTGTTGTCAGTGAGGCACATTTGGTTTAGTTGTAGTAATCGCCGTTGGTTACGCACAAAATTGTGGTAGTATGTTTATTCCATACAAATTCGGATAGCATATCTTCTCTCTTAGCAAAGATTCTAAATTTAGGCTCCCCCAGAACACACTGCCACATATCAGCCACATACTTTTTTCGCAAAGTTACACACACTGCATTGCGAAAATAATATCTACTGGATGATTCAGCTACCCCAACCGATGTCGTTTCATGCAATCCACTATGCCATACCCAACCTTCAAAAACCACGAGAGAGATTCTCATATTCTCTCGCTAGCTACGCCAAAAGTAGCAGTCCTACAGAGAAAATGAACAGGGCATTTTGGTAGGAAATTTAGTGTAGTTAAATTGAGTACCGAGATAGGTTTTCGAGTTGTTCAAGAAAAACTTACAGAAGTGATCTTCCAACACACCTCCACCCCCACACTTATGCTTCTCCAGTCAGAATTTCTACTATGTGGTACTCCTTCCTACTACTGCACAAAAATTTCCGACTACACGAACTGTTCCCGATATTCGACATTTTTTTTTATCTTTACTGATTGGGCTATTATGCCACCAATATAATCGCCTATTTCATTAACATTATTAATTTAAGTGTGCCCGTGACGGCAATGAAAGAAAAAGGACTTTTTTAAACGTTACTCTAAAACTAATTACGTTGACAATTCGATCCAAAATTAACCCTTACAAGTGCAGTAGTTCCGTAGTCAACAGTCCTGACCAATAAAACGGTGTAATTGTTTATTTTATGGCGTTAAAAGTCACAAAACTGGTAGATAAAACTTACACAAACGAAAATTTTACAATCTGGATGTGCTCGACTAAGCCGGTGGCGTAATAAGGCCATTCAATGAAGACCAATAAAGGTGGAATGTGAGAAATAATTCGTGGAGTCGCAAACTTTCGTATAGTGTTACCAGAAAGTGCCATAACAACATAGAAATCCTGACTGGCGCGGGTTGAGTGTGGGACTGGGGGGGGAGTGTGAAGATCATTTTTATGCATTTTTCTTGAATAACTCGAGAACTGCTGTCTATAGCGAATTTAACTACACTGATTTCCTACAAAAAAGTCTTGTTCATTTCTTCTGTAGGACTCCTAGTTTGCACGTAGCGAGAGAGAGAATATGAAAATCTCAGGTCTGTTTTTTTTGAAGGCCAGCATGACATCGCGGTTTGCATAAAACGACAGTGGTAGTGGCAGCTGAATCACCATGTGTGCAGGTGATAACTGATAAT
Source organism: Schistocerca gregaria (assembly GCF_023897955.1). Taxonomy (NCBI): domain Eukaryota; kingdom Metazoa; phylum Arthropoda; class Insecta; order Orthoptera; family Acrididae; genus Schistocerca; species Schistocerca gregaria. The sequence goes on from NC_064922.1 coordinate 686,033,674, forward strand.
TTGATTTAGCAGTATGGAAGCGATGTCACCACTAAAGGTCACGATCCATCTAAATAGTTCAAATGGTACAAATGGCTCTGAGCACTATGGGACTTAACATCTGTGATCATCAGTCCCCTAGAACTTACAACTACTTAAACCTAACTAACCTAAGGACATCACACACATCCATGCCCGAGGCAGGATTCGAACCCGCGACGTAGCAGTCGCGCGGTTCCGGACTGAGCGCCTAGAACGGCTAGACCACTGCGGCCGGCTCCATCTAAATAGTCAACATTTTATAAATCACTAGTGGTGTTGCGTATATGTGTATGTGTAGTATACTTTGTAATGTAATCTTGTGTCTCTGTGTGTATGTGTGTGCGGTTTAAGTCGTTAAAAAGCATATTTGCGCCATCAGCTGTACAATTGTACATTTATTCACTTCCGGTTTCAGTTATACCGTAACAACCATCTTCAAAGAAGAAAAACAGTGGAGCAGACGCGATTAATTTCACAGTATTAAGGTATTTTACTTCTGGGATTGAAAGAAAATATATTAAAAATGGAATTTTTGTATCAAATGATAAGTAAAAGTGGTATAATTCGTTGATATAAATCTTAAATATTGAAACTTAAATTTCATATACGAAACAGCTTTCTTAAAATAGTGCTAATTTACTGTATTAATAAGAACTTGGGCAATTTCACAACACTACTCGGGTAATTTCGCAGTAGCAGTTATAATTCTACAAAAATACTTTAGTGTCATCGGAGCATGATTTAATGTAACCAAACACATCATACGCTTAACATTTACTGAATTTACTATTACTAAATTATTATAAGTAATGTAATCAAAGGTAATAAGATTAACTAATTACATACTTTAAAATAAAATGTATAATAAAATAAACAAAATTAATTCCTGCAGTCAAACAAACTCTTAAAAACGGAAATGTAATTGAAGTTAGTTCTTAAAATCGGAAATGTGATTCAAGCTAATCAGAATCAGCCTCAGTGCATAAACGGCATGTGAACTGAGCACAGTACGCCTTCAGTCTTTGGCAAGACAGATGAAAGGAGCACTCGCACTTCAAACAACAAATCCACTCTTGGTCATCATTATCATCTTCGTAATTTCCACCACATGACGAACAACTGTTGTCTTCCTTTCCTACATTTCTTATTAATCTTTTCCGTACAGGCATACAACGTCTTGTTGAAGGGACTACAGGTGAGCACGCTTGCTATTTCCCCACACTAGTCTTTGAAGTCCTCGCTTTTCCTTGTTGCCTCTCTGCTGGAACATTCGCCTTTGATTTGGAATTTTCTATGTCTCCTTACTTTTCTTCAGGGGTCCTTAGGCCTATTGCAACCAACATGTCTTCATCAGCAATATCTCTGGTTGAAGTAGCTGCATGTTTCCTCTTTCTTCATGATTTTATGGATTTCATAAGAGGTGCGTTAATTTCGTCCTGGATATTTTCAGTTTGATTTGTTGACGCTTCTGTCTCAGATGGCACATTATCAACAGCTTGTTTTTGTTCTGCTGAAACGCATCCATCTACTGTTCTTTCAAGTAGCTCTACTTGCCCAGCATTAAAGGTTTCATGAACTCAGGAAACCTTCAAAGCGACATCCGGAGTGGCATCTCTATTGAAGGGAAAAATTCCTATTTTAGAAAAACCACTCTTGATGGTGGCTGGAGTTATAGTTTCGTCCATGGACTTCTTGAACAGAAGGTAAAAATCCGTCCCGGTAGGCTTGTAACGAGAAGTTTTCATAAAGTCTTTCAAGCCAATTTTAGATGACCAAACATGGACACATCACACAGCTGTAAGATATGAGTGGTGTGTGATAGAAAGGTAACAAAAATAATGTCATTTTCTTGTCTGAATTTTAGAGGTTCTGGAGAGACATGGCTAGAATGTGAGTCCATCAATAGCAGGAGGAGCGGGAGTAATGTGGTTACTGAAGTGCTTCAAGAACTCCAAGAAAATATCCAAACTTATCCCTCTATTTTTTGACACTGCTATCTGGCTCAGTGGAGGAGCATTTTCCTTCAAGCTATTGGTGACGCGATTCCCCTTCAAAGTAAACATAGGAGACACTGTTTCTCCCATAGCATTGGCAGGAAACACAACTGCTGTGGTCTCCCCATTTTCAGCAGTTGTCTGCTGGTGGACACGTTTCGCTCCCTTCGGTGAAACAATTGCTCGGCTTATTCAACATTGAAAATCCCGTCTCACCTAGGTTATAAATTAGATTTGGCTTCGCCCCGAGCCCTGTTTTCTCATACACAAAACTTAGCACATCACAAAAATCGTTCAGAGTAGAACGATCCGAAACTGCGGCCCTATGATTTTCTGGACTTAAAGGACAGTCAGTGCCTCAGTCATCACGACATGAAGAAGCCAAATTTGACTCATTAATCGAAATGTTTCACACAACCAAGATTTACATTTACTTTAACAAAGTAATATTTTATACTGAAATTAATTAATGGCGATTTAGCAAGGCAAGATTTCAGTGCTTGATGATTCACACCTGCGAAGAGGACAGAGAGCAGTTGCTTCTAGGCTACATGGAACGTAGTCTCTTTCCTAGAGTTCCATTTGTCAGAGAAGCAAGTGTTAGGGTGGAAGTATTGCCACAGACGGTCAAGCTGTAGTGCAGTGACATGGCTGTCAACGCTTTCGATGTCTCGTGGAGCTCATGCGAGGAATCGTCGCCGCAGTCAAGCCTGAAACCTGTACTGTATGCCATTACTAATGGACAAGAAACAACTTAAGTTTCAAATAGCATATACTGCACACTTACCCACAAACCCATACACACACACACACACACACACACACACACACACGCACACACACACACACACACAGACCCTAACTACACCAAGACGATACATGTTTTACTTAGTTATAGAACACAGTGACTCATTCTTTTCAATCATGCAATATGAATTCGCTAACATGTATGTACATTAAGGTGCGGAAAGAAGGGATACCGTATGCACGTGTACAGATGGTCATAGTGTCGCTTACAGAGTGTAAGAGGGCAGCGCATTGGCGAAGCTATCATTTGTACTCAGGTGATTCATGTGGAAAGGTCTCCCACGTGATTATGGGCGCATGGCGGGAATTAACAGACTTTGGACGAGGAAAGGGAGTTGGAGCTAGAAGCATGAACATTCTGTTTAGTAAATCTTTAGGGAATTCAGTATTCCGAGATCCAAAATGTAAAAAGTGTGCTGAGAAGACCACACTGAAGGAATTACCTCTCACTACTGACACCGTAGTGGCCGACAACCTTCACTTTACGTCCCTGTGCAGCGGTATTTGCTTAGAGCTGTCACTGATAACAGACAAGCAACACTGCGTAAAATAACCGCAGAAAACAATGTGGAACGTACGACAAACGTATGCGTTAGGACAGCGAGGCGAAATTTGGAGTTAATGGGCTACGGAAGCAGACGACCGACGCGTTTGCCTTTGGTAACAGCGCGACATCGCCAGCAGCGACTCTCTTGGGCTCGTGACCATATCGGTTGGGCTCCAGACGACTGGGAAACCGTGACCTGATCAGACCAGTCCCCATTTCAGCTGATGGTAGGGTTCGAGGGTGGCGCAGACCCCATGAAGTTATGGGTCCAAGTTGTCAACAAGGCACTATGCATGCCGGTAGTGCCTCCGTGAGTGTGTGGGCTGTGTTAACATGTGAATTACATCAGTCCATTCTAGAAATAGAGGGTGCTATTCAGCTCTGGTCCAACTGAACCAAGCATTGACTGGAAATGATTATGTCCGGCAGCTTGGAGACCATTTTCAGCCATTTAAGGGCTTCATCTTCTCAACAAAGATGGAACTTTTATGGATGACAGTGCGCCATGTCACCGGTCACAATTGCTCGCGATTGGTTCGAAGAGCATTCTGGACAATTCGATCGAGCGATTTGACCATCCATCTAACATTTATGCAACATAGTCGAGGAGTCAGTTCGTACACAAAATCCTGCAGTGGCAACCCTTCCGCAGTTATGGACGGCCACAGTGGCAACATGACCCAATATTTCTGCAGGGGACTTCGAACAAATTGCTAGGTGAATGCCATTTCGAGTTGCTGTCGCTGGGCAAACAGACGTCGACATGCCACTGGGTGGTATTACATGACTTTTGTCACTTCAGTGTTATATTCCCGGCCCACAACGCGACTGAATGCCATCTGGTGACGTTACGGAGACGTGACGCTTTAAGGACTAATAGCGAATCATTGTAGCAATAATATGGGGCACGGATGAGGAAAGCCGCTGACACAAGCGACGCTCATTAAAATTAGATGTATTGTTCATGGAGTTACCGGGATCGGCTCTTATAAAAATAGTGTCCAAATTCATTCTCCATATCGCTTTCCTTTATTTCCATATGTCCGGTTTCGGGCCATTTTTGGTATGTTTTAAAGCTATTTTAAAGTTTTTAATAATAATGTCCTGACCGATACTGCATTTGTTGCGTTTATATATTGTATCAATCCACAGAGGTAACTTACGAGTGCTACAAACTTTGCATCATTTAGGATCCCAATGTCATAATTTTGAGAATCTTATTGTTTTTTAAATATAGTTCTTTTAAAATACTTAACGCTATTAACATCAGTGTTTTATGCTAATTTCTTGTGAATCACATCAGTCCACTCCAGAAATAGAAGGCGCTATTCAGTTCTGTAATTATTGCACCAATCAGGTAGCGTAATAAAAAAATTATAAATCCGCAGGGGGCTAGGATATGGCTAGTTACGATTGTCAACTTTCAGTTCCACATTCGACATGTTACTCTGTAACTGTAACAAATGGAATATTGCAGAAATTTGTATAAGTAATTTCATAAGAATCATGAAACTTTCCAAACTTAAAACTTAAACCAATTTAATTTGTACCAACTATAATCATGATTTTTTTTGGTAAAAGATTTGAAGATGGTCAGCTGGCAGGAAGCCGGTCATATGGAAATAAAGGAAAACAATGTGGAGATATGGAGACTGAATGTGGACAGGTTTTCATAAGGGGAGAGTGTTACCGCCCTGTGATTAGAAACGAGCAGACACGGTGAAGCTGGTCGGTTGATTACGTGCTACTGTCGACAGCATCTATGGAAGGTGGTTGAAGGACAGTGAAACCACGAGTAGGCAACAAGGTGTTCACCATCCACTCCGCATTGCAGAACGTGGAGCTCGGAGATTTGCCCGCTCTGTAATAGTTTCGCAGCAAATGTACATTGCTGAGGGTGGGTCTCCGCAGCACATGACGCCTACGCTTTCCCAAGTTGACCCATCGGGATAGTCAGTGACGCTTGCAGTGGTCAATGGATCACCGTGACTGAAATGTGGATCAAAATTAACTTGTCGCCTGGTCGTACGACTCACGTTTCTTGTTACAGTAGATCGATGATCGTGTTGGAATACGCCGTCATGCAGGAGAAAGGCTGCCCGAGACATGCAGCGCGCCTCAGATGCAGGCCGGTAGCACCAAAGTGTGTTCTGGGGAACAATCGCATGGCCCTCCTTGGGATCTACGTAAATAGAAGGCACAATGACAGCTGTTTGCTGCCCGAAGATTATCACGGAAAACCTTCATCCTTTCATCCTTGTTGCCTCCTCCCGACGGCGATGGCATCTTCTAGCGGGATAACTGTCCGTGACACAAGGCTAGAATCATGCTACAGTAGTTGGTGAAGCACATCTGAATCCGATGGAACACATCTGCAGCACTATCGGGCGCCAGCTACTCGCCCACAAAGTACCGGCCGTAGTTTATGGGAAATACGTGGCCTGTGCCTAGAGAATTGATGTCATTTAAGTACGAAAAACTCCAAAGGGCTCGTCGAACCCATACGATGTAGAATCGCTGCTGCATTGGGTTCCAAATGTGAACGAACACGCCATGAAGCAGATGGACGTAATATTTTTCGATCGTCAGTGTCAATTGAACTATGTGGTATTACGTATTAGCAGTGAAAGAATCTTTAAAATATGTGCAAAACTGTAATGACGAACTATGTAAGCCGCTGTTTAACTGCTCTCGAAATTACCATTTAACAACAGAAAAAATCCCAGTAAACGATAGTGTTATTAATATCTACACGATTAGGAATGAAGAATAGGGTTAAACGTCCCGTCGACGGCGAAATTGTTAGAGATGGTGCCGAAGCTTGGATTGCTGTAGAATGTAGAAGGAAGCATCGAGTCATTCACCTTAAGATATTTAAAGTACTGACAGAAAACCTAAATCTGGATGGTCAGTTTCAGATTTGAACCGAAGTCCAGTGTCATACCACTATGCCACCTCCCTCTGTTATTCAGGGCAAATATTGAAAGCTGTAACTGTGAGGCAGAAGTAGTCCTTCCGAGTACAAAACATTTTTCGAACAGGAACAAGTTTACGTGCTCCTTGTATGGGAATTTAATCTTCAACGTTTAAGTACTCGCACAACAAGAAGAAACGTAAAATATTCTCTCCTTGTCGATTTGACACGGGCACTAATTATGCTGCATATAGATGTCAAGACGTAGAAAAAAAAGTAACGTCATGATTTATGGACGATCTTTGAACATGAATGAATAAAAAGAGCAGGTACTTAACATCATTTTATGACAATGTGATATATTGTGTGAGAAACAAAGGAAATGTATCCCAATAGTAAGAAATGATATACACTAATATTAATACAAAGCTTTTTGGACCATCAAGATATTTCAGTAAGCTTCGCATTTTGTGCAGAAAACTTTGGAATGCACTTTCCATAAAAGTATCACACTCTTAAATGCTTGTTGTTGTTTGTACTTGGGCGGATTTTGTAGCATCTCTTCCATTTTTGTGATGTTAGTCCATTTCCTGTTTCGTCGTGTGTTTGATATCGTCGATCCTGCTGTTGCTATTGTGGTACTTATGCATCTCTAGCCATCTAAAACAAACTTTGATCTGTCCCTAACATTGAGGTATATATGGCTGTTACTAATTATACTGACGACACACTCAATGATTATTTGCTTCGAAACTCCTTCAGAAATATTCTTCTTTGTACCTTTTAACTAGTGTTCATATTGCAAATGTATGATTTTAGTGCTCAGACGTTTATAAAGTGTAAGAACACAGCAACGGCCATCTTGTTCTCTGGCCAACACTATAACTGCTGTATAGCTGATCACATAAGTCCACTCCTCCCTTAGAGCTTTTGTAGAAAGTCACAATTCCTATTTTTTTCGGCACCTGAGTCTTCATCTATCTTGGCATCACTGTGAATTGATGATGTTAGCCCTACTAGCTTAGATTTCTCGGGAACATAAGAAACCACATTTCCTTTCTGAAACCAAATAAACTTGAACTCACATTCCTGTGTTTACTGGGCAGGAAGTCGACAGGAATGTCACCTTTATATTTTCGTAATGTTCCCACTAATGTCAGCTTCATGTCCAGCAATGTTCGTTCTAGTAGGACACCGGCATATCAACGATTATGTTCCTTTCGGAGTCTCTAATGAGAAAAACAAGACGTTGGGCAACATCTGAAGGACTATTAGACTGTCTGAATGTACCATTAGGTAACATTCGTGCATAGACCACAAATGTGTACAAGTAGAGTGCTCTGCAATCTGCGTAAATGAGCAACAGCTCCAAAATGCAATAAGCTGCTCGTCAGTTGTCAACTATCGTGCTGGGGTGTAGGCCTCCATGAACTTTTTCCCTATCAGTATCAGAACTTCTCGAATAGTGGCCAGCTTCTCTTTTTATTTTATTTATTTATTTGTCAGACTTCTTTCTCTTATGTCGGAAGTGGGCTCGGCATTAACAAGCCGAATAAAGCGTAGCAATAACAATAGTTTCTTATGAGGTATGGTCAGGAAAAAAATGTCGAGGCCGTTCTGCCCCCAAATATCCGTGAAATGGAGGTGGGAAGCTCTGTAGGATCCAGGAAACTCTAATAAGCCAAGAAGTGTCTTCATTGCAAGTCGAACTGTAACTTGAGCGTCACAACTCCCCAAAATTGGCGATGATTAGCATAACGTACGTTTTAGTGAACATACCCAATCTGCCAGTTATATTCTCGTCGAAATGAAGAAAGAAGTCCTCCTCTGAAGTCTTTGCTGCGGCTGAGCTCCAGGTAGATGTGTGATAACAATATTGTGCCTTTTAGCACGGCCCTTTTGGCTAAATGGCTGTTGTGTTGTATTGTATGTTAACCGGCGACCTAGAAACCACGGAGAGGCTCCGTCCCCGCCGCAGCCGCAGTGGTCCACAACCCCACGACGAGTACCGCAGTCCACTTCAACCCTCCGCCGCCCCACAGCGAAACCAGGGTTATCGTGCGGTTCGGCCGCCCGGTGGACCCCGCAGGGAACGTCTCACACAAGAAGAGTGTAACCCCTATGTTTGCGTGGTATAGTAATGGTGGTGCACGCGTACGTGGAGAACTTGTTTGCGGAGCAATCGCCGACATAGTGTAACTGAGGCGGAATAAGGGGAACCAGCCCGCATTCGCCGAGGCAGATGGAAAACCACCTAAAACCATCCACAGACTGGCAGGTTCACCGCACCTCGACAAAAATCCGCCGGGCGGATTCGTGCCGGGGACCAGGCGCTCCTTCCTGCCCGGAAAGCCGTGCGTTAGACCACACAACCAACCGGGCGGGCAAATGACTATTAGTGCCATTTGGTTTTACCACATCTGCACAGAAAAAATGAGTCATTTTTGAGAGCTGCCGTTTCGTAAACAGAAGCAGCAAAAAGGCCCGAATCAGAACCATGTTCACTTTCTCCAACATTGTCATCTTCAAAATCAGAGACTCCTCCCACAGATTCATCATCTGCCCAAAATAATTCTCCAATAAGTTCCTCATCGGTCAAGTTTTAGGCATTCTGTGCCGGAAAAAAGAATAGCCATGTAACGTTTCTGTCACCTAAGAGAAGAAAATATCGTATAAAAATAAAATTGGTAAATAAATCGAATTACCTACGCAGAAAAGAAGAAATACACTTATTGGAACTCATGTAGCCTCTGTATTTTACAGCCAACCACTCGCGTCGGGCCACAGGTGTAAAAACAGAGGAACACAAACGCTCGTGTCAGGTCGTACGGGCGATAACGCCAGAAAGGCAATAGTCGCGTCGGCTCAGACACTCAATAATGACAGTTTAACATGAAACAATGAAGCCAACACTGACTCCGTATACATTATCTGAAACAGCTCAACAATAAAGTAAAATACATGCCCCTGGTAAGTTTCAGAATGTCACCTGCCAAAGAAATCAAGCAAAAATATTTGGACCCCACGCGAGTACTCGAGGGTTAAAACTTGTGTCAGATGAGGACGGAGTTGCTGGGACTGCGGCCGCGGCCACGCTGCTGCTTGCCCTCGTGTTGTGTGGCGCTGACCGCACAGGATGCTGGAGCCCAGCACCAGCCCTCCTGCCGGCTCGCGGCGGCGCCAGCGTGGGCGTAGCGGCCGGCTCGCCAGGAATCTGCCGCGTCACACCGGCGCGGCGCGGCGCGACGACCACCAACAGGCGCTGCCCGCAGCCCACAGGCCAAAGCCGCCGCCGCGGTGGTCACCGCAGCAGCAGTCGCCGACCGCCTTTCGCATTCACCGTCGACAGCCCGTGGCTGTCTGTTATCG